>NW_028123853.1:0-600000 GCF_965194805.1 Balaenoptera borealis
TAACCCTTTATAAAAATCAATCACTTTTAAAACCCCGTGAAACAAAGACAGTGAAAGAGAGAGAAATTCTTACTAAATTCGTTCAGGGGCTGTGATGCCACCTGGATTGACCATGTATAGACCCACAGCTGATTGAGACATAAGGGTGGACACTCTTGGGGCTGAGAGTTTTGGTGAGGTTGGGTGAGCAAACGTAGACCCTTTAAAGTAATACTGCGTGGTTCCCATCCCATGGGTCCCAAATCTCCAGGTTCAAGGGCATCTTCCCCACTTCGAAAACATGCATGAGAAACCCAGAAGCTGGTGCACCGTGTGATCGGTAAAGGTTTCTAAAACGCACCTCATTTCTCATCTCCTTGTGCTCGGGTTCTCCATTCCAGCCTCTTTACTAGCAATCTCCCTCCTTGGAGCATCAGCACCTTTAACTTCCTGTTCCGTACCGGTTGCAATTTGTCCTGAGGAAGAACGGGAAGAGGGGGAACCAATGAGACACTAGCTCTAGGTGTTGGGACAGGCACAGGTCACTCTATTTTCCCATCAGGAAGAAGAATTAACCACAGGCTCAGCCTGCCGCTCGGGACCAGAATAGAGCCTGAAGCAATCCTGTGCTTTTGCGGCCAGCTCCCAAGAAAGCGAGTTGAAAAATGGAGCTCAGGGTCACCTCAATTAACAAACCTGCAGAGTTATAAATGATAACTCTCGTCCCCAAATATATTGAGGGAAGGCCACGAAGAGGATTTGAAAGCAAGGCAGAATTGCAGGAAACACATTGCAGGAGGTAGATTCAAATCGCCTTTAAGGCACGGGAAAAGCGGCAAAACCTCGACAATGATGCCCTTGGCCAAAAAGGGCCTATGCGTTTTTTTCTGAATATATTCAGGAAAAACGCATACGCCCTTTTTGGCCAACCAAGCAACCAGGAAAGGCAAATCAGCGCTACAAAGAAGTCTCGCTTCCCATCGGTCAAAAGGGCCATGCTGAATAAAGTTTCAAAACCAGAAATGCAGGACAGGCCATGGAGAAACGGGAGCCTTGCTACGCTGATGGGCGGGATGTAAATTGCCAACAGCCACTTTGGAGAAGTGTACGGTGTGTCCCTGAAACATCTAAAAAACTCAGCTTAGAGAGCATAGGGCACTTCCACTCATGGGCGTATAAATTGGGAAAACTAAAAATCAGCAAGACACAGGCACCCCAAAGTTTAGGGCTGCTCTGTTGACAAGAACCTCCACTTCGTTACACCTTAAATATCCCAGGAAAGAGAAAAATGGATAAAGAAGTTGTGGTCCTTATGTACAATGGAATATCACTCAGCCATGAAATCAACGTCATAAGGCTAGTAGCAGCATGATGAGTGGATTTAGGTACGACGATTCTAAGTGAAATAAGTCACACAGAAAAGACACTTATCATAAGATATCACTTATAGAGGGAATGTAAAAACCGGTACCCTTAAAATGAATTTACAAAACAGAACAGAGTCACACGTTTAGAAAACACACTATGGCTGCTTAACGGGAAAGGTGAGGTGGGGTGATGCGTAAAAGAAGGGTTTCAAATTAGCTCAGAGACCGTTCCATAAACCCAATATGTAATAGACACGACGTACTCCTTGCTCAGTGAACTGGACTCAACACCCCCTATTCACCGCCCAAGAATATATGTGACTAGTAAGAATCTTAAAACCTATGTATTGATATCTCTCTGTAAGTGAGTCAAGTGGGTGTAAAGCGGCATAAACACAGCAGTGAAAAGCAGCTAAACCACTTTATAAAAAACAATTACTTTTAAAAACCCGTGAAACAAAGACAGTGAAAGAGAGAGAAATTATTACTAAATTCGTTCAGGGGCTGTGATGCCACCTGGATTGACCATATCTAGACCCACAGCTGATTGAGACATAAGGGTGGACACTCTTGGGGCTGAGAAGTTTGGTGAGGTTGGGTGAGCAAATGCAGACCCTTTAAAGTAACACTGCATGGTTCCCATCCCATGGGTCCCAAATCTCCAGGTTCAAGGGCATCTTCCTACATCGAAAACATGCATGAGAAACCCAGAAGATGGTGCACCGTGTGATCGGGAAAGGTTTCTAAAATGCACCTCATTTCTCATCTCCTTGTGCTCGGGTACGCCATTCCAGCCGCTTTACCAGCAATCTCCCTCCTTGGAGAATCAGCACCTTTAACCTCCTGTTCCGTACAGGTTGCAATTTGTCCTGAGGATGAACGGGAAGAGGGGGAACCAATGAGACACTAGCTCTAGGTGTTGGGACAGGCACAGGTCACTCTATTTTCCCATCAGGAAGAAGAATTAACCACAGGCTCAGCCTGCCGCCCGAGACCCGAATAGGGCCTGAAGCAATCCTGCGCTTTTGCGGCCAGCTCCCAAGAAAGCGAGTTGAAAAATGGAGCTCAGGGGCACTGCAATTCACAAACCTGCAGAGTTATAAATGATAACTCTCGTCCACAAATATATTGACGGAAGACAACGAAGAGGATTTGAAAGCAAGGCAGAATTGCAGGAAACAGATTTCAGGAGGTAGATTCGAATCGCCTTTAAAGCACGGGAAAAGCGACAAAACCTCGACAATGATGCCCTTGGCCAAAAAGGGCGTATGCGTTTTTTCCTGAATATATTCAGGAAAAAACGCATACGCCCTTTTTGGCCAACCAAGCAACCTGGAAAGGCCAATCAGCGCTACAAAGAAGTCTCGCTTCCCATTGGTCAAAAGGGCCATGCTGAATAAAGTGTCAACACCAGAAATGCAGGACAGGCCATGGAGAAACGGGAGCCTTGCTACGCTGATGGGCGGGACGTAAATTGCCAACAGCCACTCTGGAGAAGTGTACGGTGTGTCCTGAAACATCGAAAAAACTCAGCTTAGAGAGCATAGGGCACTTCCACTCATGGGCGTATAAATTGGGAAAACTAAAAATCAGCAAGACACAGGCACCCCAAAGTTTAGGGCTGCTCTGTTGACAAGAACCTCCACTTCGTTACACCTTAAATATCCCAGGAAAGAGAAAAATGGATAAAGAAGTTGCGGTCCTTATGTAGAACGGAATATCCCTCAGCCATGAAATCAACGTCATAAGGCTAGTAGCAGCATGATGAGTGGATTTAGGTACGACGATTCTAAGTGAAATAAGTCACACAGAAAAAGACACTTATCATAAGATATCACTTATAGAGGGAATGTAAAAACCGCGACCCTTGAACTGAATTACAAAACAGAACAGAGTCACACGTTTCGAAAACACACTATGGCTGCTTAACGGGAAAGGTGAGGTGGGGTGATGCATAAAACAAGGGTTTCAAATTAGCTCAGATACCGTTCCATAAACCCAATATGTAATAGACACGACGTACTCCTTGCTCAGTGAACTGGACTCAACACCCCCTATTCACCGCCCAAGAATATATCTGACTAGTAAGAATCTTACAACCTATGTATTGATATCTCTCTGTAAGTGAGTCAAGTGGGTGTAAAGCGGCATAAACACAGCAGTGAAAAGCAGCTAAACCCCTTTATAAAAATCAATCACTTTTAAAAACCTGTGAGACAAAGACAGTGAAACAGAGAGAAATTCTTACTAAATTCGTTCAGAAACTGTGATGCCACCTGGATTGACCATATCTAGACCCACAGCTGATTGAGACATAAGTGTGGACACTCTTGGGGCTGAGAGGTTTGGTGAGGTTGGGTGAGCAAATGCAGACCCTTTAAAGTAACACTGCATGGTTCCCATCCCATGGGTCCCAAATCTCCAGGTTCAAGGGCATCTTCCTACATCGAAAACATGCATGAGAAACCCAGAAGATGGTGCACCGTGTGATCGGGAAAGGTTTCTAAAATGCACCTCATTTCTCAACTCCTTGTGCTCGGGTACGCCATTCCAGCCGCTTTACCAGCAATCTCCCTCCTTGGAGAATCAGCACCTTTAACCTCCTGTTCCGTACAGGTTGCAATTTGTCCTGAGGATGAACGGGAAGAGGGGGAACCAATGAGACACTAGCTCTAGGTGTTGGGACAGGCACAGGTCACTCTATTTTCCCATCAGGAAGAAGAATTAACCACAGGCTCAGCCTGCCGCCCGAGACCCGAATAGGGCCTGAAGCAATCCTGCGCTTTTGCGGCCAGCTCCCAAGAAAGCGAGTTGAAAAATGGAGCTCAGGGGCACTGCAATTCACAAACCTGCAGAGTTATAAATGATAACTCTCGTCCACAAATATATTGACGGAAGACAACGAAGAGGATTTGAAAGCAAGGCAGAATTGCAGGAAACAGATTTCAGGAGGTAGATTCGAATCGCCTTTAAAGCACGGGAAAAGCGGCAAAACCTCGACAATGATGCCCTTGGCCAAAAAGGGCGTATGCGTTTTTTCCTGAATATATTCAGGAAAAAACGCATACGCCCTTTTTGGCCAACCAAGCAGCCTGGAAAGGCCAATCAGCGCTACAAAGAAGTCTCGCTTCCCATTGGTCAAAAGGGCCATGCTGAATAAAGTGTCAACACCAGAAATGCAGGACAGGCCATGGAGAAACGGGAGCCTTGCTACGCTGATGGGCGGGACGTAAATTGCCAACAGCCACTCTGGAGAAGTGTACGGTGTGTCCTGAAACATCGAAAAAACTCAGCTTAGAGAGCATAGGGCACTTCCACTCATGGGCGTATAAATTGGGAAAACTAAAAATCAGCAAGACACAGGCACCCCAAAGTTTAGGGCTGCTCTGTTGACAAGAACCTCCACTTCGTTACACCTTAAATATCCCAGGAAAGAGAAAAATGGATAAAGAAGTTGCGGTCCTTATGTACAACGGAATATCACTCAGCCATGAAATCAACGTCATAAGGCTAGTAGCAGCATGATGAGTGGATTTAGGTACGACGATTCTAAGTGAAATAAGTCACACAGAAAAAGACACTTATCATAAGATATCACTTATAGAGGGAATGTAAAAACCGCGACCCTTGAACTGAATTACAAAACAGAACAGAGTCACACGTTTCGAAAACACACTATGGCTGCTTAACGGGAAAGGTGAGGTGGGGTGATGCATAAAACAAGGGTTTCAAATTAGCTCAGATACCGTTCCATAAACCCAATATGTAATAGACACGACGTACTCCTTGCTCAGTGAACTGGACTCAACACCCCCTATTCACCGCCCAAGAATATATGTGACTAGTAAGAATCTTAAAACCTATGTATTGATATCTCTCTGTAAGTGAGTCAAGTGGGTGTAAAGCGGCATAAACACAGCAGTGAAAAGCAGCTAAACCCCTTTATAAAAATCAATCACTTTTAAAAACCTGTGAGACAAAGACAGTGAAACAGAGAGAAATTCTTACTAAATTCGTTCAAAACTGTGATGCCACCTGGATTGACCATATCTAGACCCACAGCTGATTGAGACATAAGTGTGGACACTCTTGGGGCTGAGAGGTTTGGTGAGGTTGGGTGAGCAAATGCAGACCCTTTAAAGTAACACTGCATGGTTCCCATCCCATGGGTCCCAAATCTCCAGGTTCAAGGGCATCTTCCTACTTCGAAAACATGCATGAGAAACCCAGAAGATGGTGCACCGTGTGATCGGGAAAGGTTTCTAAAATGCACCTCATTTCTCATCTCCTTGTGCTCGGGTACGCCATTCCAGCCGCTTTACCAGCAATCTCCCTCCTTGGAGAATCAGCACCTTTAACCTCCTGTTCCGTACAGGTTGCAATTTGTCCTGAGGATGAACGGGAAGAGGGGGAACCAATGAGACACTAGCTCTAGGTGTTGGGACAGGCACAGGTCACTCTATTTTCCCATCAGGAAGAAGAATTAACCACAGGCTCAGCCTGCCGCCCGAGACCCGAATAGGGCCTTAAGCAATCCTGCGCTTTTGCGGCCAGCTCCCAAGAAAGCGAGTTGAAAAATGGAGCTCAGGGGCACTGCAATTCACAAACCTGCAGAGTTATAAATGATAACTCTCGTCCACAAATATATTGACGGAAGACAACGAAGAGGATTTGAAAGCAAGGCAGAATTGCAGGAAACAGATTTCAGGAGGTAGATTCGAATCGCCTTTAAAGCACGGGAAAAGCGGCAAAACCTCGACAATGATGCCCTTGGCCAAAAAGGGCGTATGCGTTTTTTCCTGAATATATTCAGGAAAAAACGCATACGCCCTTTTTGGCCAACCAAGCAACCTGGAAAGGCCAATCAGCGCTACAAAGAAGTCTCGCTTCCCATTGGTCAAAAGGGCCATGCTGAATAAAGTGTCAACACCAGAAATGCAGGACAGGCCATGGAGAAACGGGAGCCTTGCTACGCTGATGGGCGGGACGTAAATTGCCAACAGCCACTCTGGAGAAGTGTAAGGTGTGTCCTGAAACATCGAAAAAACTCAGCTTAGAGAGCATAGGGCACTTCCACTCATGGGCGTATAAATTGGGAAAACTAAAAATCAGCAAGACACAGGCACCCCAAAGTTTAGGGCTGCTCTGTTGACAAGAACCTCCACTTCGTTACACCTTAAATATCCCAGGAAAGAGAAAAATGGATAAAGAAGTTGCGGTCCTTATGTAGAACGGAATATCACTCAGCCATGAAATCAACGTCATAAGGCTAGTAGCAGCATGATGAGTGGATTTAGGTACGACGATTCTAAGTGAAATAAGTCACACAGAAAAAGACACTTATCATAAGATATCACTTATAGAGGGAATGTAAAAACCGCGACCCTTGAACTGAATTACAAAACAGAACAGAGTCACACGTTTCGAAAACACACTATGGCTGCTTAACGGGAAAGGTGAGGTGGGGTGATGCATAAAACAAGGGTTTCAAATTAGCTCAGATACCGTTCCATAAACCCAATATGTAATAGACACGACGTACTCCTTGCTCAGTGAACTGGACTCAACACCCCCTATTCACCGCCCAAGAATATATCTGACTAGTAAGAATCTTACAACCTATGTATTGATATCTCTCTGTAAGTGAGTCAAGTGGGTGTAAAGCGGCATAAACACAGCAGTGAAAAGCAGCTAAACCCCTTTATAAAAATCAATCACTTTTAAAAACCTGTGAGACAAAGACAGTGAAACAGAGAGAAATTCTTACTAAATTCGTTCAGAAACTGTGATGCCACCTGGATTGACCATATCTAGACCCACAGCTGATTGAGACATAAGTGTGGACACTCTTGGGGCTGAGAGGTTTGGTGAGGTTGGGTGAGCAAATGCAGACCCTTTAAAGTAACACTGCATGGTTCCCATCCCATGGGTCCCAAATCTCCAGGTTCAAGGGCATCTTCCTACATCGAAAACATGCATGAGAAACCCAGAAGATGGTGCACCGTGTGATCGGGAAAGGTTTCTAAAATGCACCTCATTTCTCAACTCCTTGTGCTCGGGTACGCCATTCCAGCCGCTTTACCAGCAATCTCCCTCCTTGGAGAATCAGCACCTTTAACCTCCTGTTCCGTACAGGTTGCAATTTGTCCTGAGGATGAACGGGAAGAGGGGGAACCAATGAGACACTAGCTCTAGGTGTTGGGACAGGCACAGGTCACTCTATTTTCCCATCAGGAAGAAGAATTAACCACAGGCTCAGCCTGCCGCCCGAGACCCGATTAGGGCCTGAAGCAATCCTGCGCTTTTGCGGCCAGCTCCCAAGAAAGCGAGTTGAAAAATGGAGCTCAGGGGCACTGCAATTCACAAACCTGCAGAGTTATAAATGATAACTCTCGTCCACAAATATATTGACGGAAGACAACGAAGAGGATTTGAAAGCAAGGCAGAATTGCAGGAAACAGATTTCAGGAGGTAGATTCGAATCGCCTTTAAAGCACGGGAAAAGCGGCAAAACCTCGACAATGATGCCCTTGGCCAAAAAGGGCGTATGCGTTTTTTCCTGAATATATTCAGGAAAAAACGCATACGCCCTTTTTGGCCAACCAAGCAACCTGGAAAGGCAAATCAGCGCTACAAAGAAGTCTCGCTTCCCATTGGTCAAAAGGGCCATGCTGAATAAAGTGTCAACACCAGAAATGCAGGACAGGCCATGGAGAAACGGGAGCCTTGCTACGCTGATGGGCGGGATGTAAATTGCCAACAGCCACTCTGGAGAAGTGTACGGTGTGTCCTGAAACATCGAAAAAACTCAGCTTAGAGAGCATAGGGCACTTCCACTCATGGGCGTATAAATTGGGAAAACTAAAAATCAGCAAGACACAGGCACCCCAAAGTTTAGGGCTGCTCTGTTGACAAGAACCTCCACTTCGTTACACCTTAAATATCCCAGGAAAGAGAAAAAAGGATAAAGAAGTTGCGGTCCTTATGTAGAACGGAATATCACTCAGCCATGAAATCAACGTCATAAGGCTAGTAGCAGGATGATGAGTGGATATAGGTACGACGATTCTAAGTGAAATAAGTCACACAGAAAAAGACACTTATCATAAGATATCACTTATAGAGGGAATGTAAAAACCGCGACCCTTGAACTGAATTACAAAACAGAACAGAGGCACACGTTTCGAAAACACACTATGGCTGCTTAACGGGAAAGGTGAGGTGGGGTGATGCATAAAACAAGGGTTTCAAATTAGCTCAGATACCGTTCCATAAACCCAATATGTAATAGACACGACGTACTCCTTGCTCAGTGAACTGGACTCAACACCCCCTATTCACCGCCCAAGAATATATGTGACTAGTAAGAATCTTAAAACCTATGTATTGATATCTCTCTGTAAGTGAGTCAAGTGGGTGTAAAGCGGCATAAACACAGCAGTGAAAAGCAGCTAAACCCCTTTATAAAAATCAATCACTTTTAAAAACCTGTGAGACAAAGACAGTGAAACAGAGAGAAATTCTTACTAAATTCGTTCAGAAACTGTGATGCCACCTGGATTGACCATATCTAGACCCACAGCTGATTGAGACATAAGTGTGGACACTCTTGGGGCTGAGAGGTTTGGTGAGGTTGGGTGAGCAAATGCAGACCCTTTAAAGTAACACTGCATGGTTCCCATCCCATGGGTCCCAAATCTCCAGGTTCAAGGGCATCTTCCTACATCGAAAACATGCATGAGAAACCCAGAAGATGGTGCACCGTGTGATCGGGAAAGGTTTCTAAAATGCACCTCATTTCTCATCTCCTTGTGCTCGGGTACGCCATTCCAGCCGCTTTACCAGCAATCTCCCTCCTTGGAGAATCAGCACCTTTAACCTCCTGTTCCGTACAGGTTGCAATTTGTCCTGAGGATGAACGGGAAGAGGGGGAACCAATGAGACACTAGCTCTAGGTGTTGGGACAGGCACAGGTCACTCTATTTTCCCATCAGGAAGAAGAATTAACCACAGGCTCAGCCTGCCGCCCGAGACCCGAATAGGGCCTGAAGCAATCCTGCGCTTTTGCGGCCAGCTCCCAAGAAAGCGAGTTGAAAAATGGAGCTCAGGGGCACTGCAATTCACAAACCTGCAGAGTTATAAATGATAACTCTCGTCCACAAATATATTGACGGAAGACAACGAAGAGGATTTGAAAGCAAGGCAGAATTGCAGGAAACAGATTTCAGGAGGTAGATTCGAATCGCCTTTAAAGCACGGGAAAAGCGGCAAAACCTCGACAATGATGCCCTTGGCCAAAAAGGGCGTATGCGTTTTTTCCTGAATATATTCAGGAAAAAACGCATACGCCCTTTTTGGCCAACCAAGCAACCTGGAAAGGCCAATCAGCGCTACAAAGAAGTCTCGCTTCCCATCGGTCAAAAGGGCCATGCTGAATAAAGTTTCAAAACCAGAAATGCAGGACAGGCCATGGAGAAACGGGAGCCTTGCTACGCTGATGGGCGGGATGTAAATTGCCAACAGCCACTTTGGAGAAGTGTACGGTGTGTCCTGAAACATCTAAAAAACTCAGCTTAGAGAGCATAGGGCACTTCCACTCATGGGCGTATAAATTGGGAAAACTAAAAATCAGCAAGACACAGGCACCCCAAAGTTTAGGGCTGCTCTGTTGACAAGAACCTCCACTTCGTTACACCTTAAATATCCCAGGAAAGAGAAAAATGGATAAAGAAGTTGTGGTCCTTATGTACAATGGAATATCACTCAGCCATGAAATCAACGTCATAAGGCTAGTAGCAGCATGATGAGTGGATTTAGGTACGACGATTCTAAGTGAAATAAGTCACACAGAAAAAGACACTTATCATAAGATATCACTTATAGAGGGAATGTAAAAACCGCTACCCTTAAAATGAATTACAAAACAGAACAGAGTCACACGTTTAGAAAACACACTATGGCTGCTTAACGGGAAAGGTGAGGTGGGGTGATGCGTAAAAGAAGGGTTTCAAATTAGCTCAGAGACCGTTCCATAAACCCAATATGTAATAGACACGACCTACTCCTTGCTGAGTGAACTGGACTCAACACCCCCTATTCACCGCCCAAGAATATATGTGACTAGTAAGAATCTTAAAACCTATGTATTGATATCTCTCTGTAAGTGAGTCAAGTGGGTGTAAAGCGGCATAAACACAGCAGTGAAAAGCAGCTAAACCCCTTTATAAAAAACAATTACTTTTAAAAACCCGTGAAACAAAGACAGTGAAAGAGAGAGAAATTATTACTAAATTCGTTCAGGGGCTGTGATGCCACCTGGATTGACCATATATAGACCCACAGCTGATTGAGACATAAGGGTGGACACTCTTGGGGCGGAGAGGTTTGGTGAGGTTGGGTGAGGAAACGCAGACCCTTTAAAGTAATACTGCATTGTTCCCATCCCATGGGTCCCAAATCTCCAGGTTAAAGGGCATCTTCCCACTTCGAAAACATGCATGAGAAACCCAGAAGATGGTACACCGTGTGATTGGGAAAGGTTTCTAAAACGCACCTCATTTTTCATCTCCTTGGGCTCGGGTTCGCCATTCCAGCCGCTTTACTAGCAATCTCCCTCCTTGGAGAATCAGCACCTTTAACCTCCTATTCCGTACAGCTTGCAAATTGTCCTGAGGATGAACGGGAAGAGGGGGAACCAATGAGAGACTAGCTCTAGGTGTTGGGAGCGGCACAGGTCACTCTATTTTCCCATCAGGAAGAAGAATTAACCACAGGCTCAGCCTGCCGCCCGGGACCAGAATAGGGTCTGAAGCAATCCTGCGCTTTTGCGGCCAGCTCCCAAGAAAGCGAGTTGAAAAATGGAGCTCAGGGGCACTGCAATTCACAAACCTGCAGAGTTATAAATGATAACTCTCGTCCTCAAATATATTGAGGGAAGGCAACGAAGAGGATTTGAAAGCACGGCAGAATTGCAGGAAACAGATTTCAAGAGGTAGATTCAAATCGCCTTTAAAGCACGGGAAAAGCAGCAAAACCTCGACAATGATGCCCTTGGCCAAAAAGGGCGTATGCGTTTTTTCCTGAATATATTCAGGAAAAAACGCATACGCCCTTTTTGGCCAACCAAGCAACCTGGAAAGGCAAATCAGCGCTACAAAGAAGTCTCGCTTCCCATCGGTCAAAAGGGCCATGCTGAATAAAGTTTCAAACCCAGAAAGGCAGGACAGGCCATGGAGAAACGGGAGCCTTGCTACGCTGATGGGCGGGATGTAAATTGCCAACAGCCACTCTGGAGAAGTGTACGGTGTGTCCTGAAACATCGAAAAAACTCAGCTTAGAGAGCATAGGGCACTTCCACTCATGGGCGTATAAATTGGGAAAACTAAAAATCAGCAAGACACAGGCACCCCAAAGTTTAGGGCTGCTCTGTTGACAAGAACCTCCACTTCGTTTCACCCTAAATATCCCAGGAAAGAGAAAACTGGATAAAGAAGTTGTGGTCCTTATGTACAATGGAATATCACTCAGCCATGAAATCAACGTCATAAGGCTAGTAGCAGCATGATGAGTGGATTTAGGTACGACGATTCTAAGTGAAATAAGTCACACAGAAAAAGACACTTATCATAAGATATCACTTATAGAGGGAATGTAAAAACCGCGACCCTTGAACTGAATTACAAAACAGAACAGAGTCACACGTTTAGAAAACACACTATGGCTGCTTAACGGGAAAGGTGAGGTGGGGTGATGCATAAAAGAAGGGTTTCAAATTAGCTCAGAGACCGTTCCATAAACCCAATATGTAATAGACACGACCTACTCCTTGCTCAGTGAACTGGACTCAACACCCCCTATTCACCGCCCAAGAATATATGTGACTAGTAAGAATCTTAAAACCTATGTATTGATATCTCTCTGTAAGTGAGTCAAGTGGGTGTAAAGCGGCATAAACACAGCAGTGAAAAGCAGCTAAACCACTTTATAAAAAACAATTACTTTTAAAAACCCGTGAAACAAAGACAGTGAAAGAGAGAGAAATTATTACTAAATTCGTTCAGGGGCTGTGATGCCACCTGGATTGACCATATCTAGACCCACAGCTGATTGAGACATAAGGGTGGACACTCTTGGGGCTGAGAAGTTTGGTGAGGTTGGGTGAGCAAATGCAGACCCTTTAAAGTAACACTGCATGGTTCCCATCCCATGGGTCCCAAATCTCCAGGTTCAAGGGCATCTTCCTACATCGAAAACATGCATGAGAAACCCAGAAGATGGTGCACCGTGTGATCGGGAAAGGTTTCTAAAATGCACCTCATTTCTCATCTCCTTGTGCTCGGGTACGCCATTCCAGCCGCTTTACCAGCAATCTCCCTCCTTGGAGAATCAGCACCTTTAACCTCCTGTTCCGTACAGGTTGCAATTTGTCCTGAGGATGAACGGGAAGAGGGGGAACCAATGAGACACTAGCTCTAGGTGTTGGGACAGGCACAGGTCACTCTATTTTCCCATCAGGAAGAAGAATTAACCACAGGCTCAGCCTGCCGCCCGAGACCCGAATAGGGCCTGAAGCAATCCTGCGCTTTTGCGGCCAGCTCCCAAGAAAGCGAGTTGAAAAATGGAGCTCAGGGGCACTGCAATTCACAAACCTGCAGAGTTATAAATGATAACTCTCGTCCACAAATATATTGACGGAAGACAACGAAGAGGATTTGAAAGCAAGGCAGAATTGCAGGAAACAGATTTCAGGAGGTAGATTCGAATCGCCTTTAAAGCACGGGAAAAGCGACAAAACCTCGACAATGATGCCCTTGGCCAAAAAGGGCGTATGCGTTTTTTCCTGAATATATTCAGGAAAAAACGCATACGCCCTTTTTGGCCAACCAAGCAACCTGGAAAGGCCAATCAGCGCTACAAAGAAGTCTCGCTTCCCATTGGTCAAAAGGGCCATGCTGAATAAAGTGTCAACACCAGAAATGCAGGACAGGCCATGGAGAAACGGGAGCCTTGCTACGCTGATGGGCGGGACGTAAATTGCCAACAGCCACTCTGGAGAAGTGTACGGTGTGTCCTGAAACATCGAAAAAACTCAGCTTAGAGAGCATAGGGCACTTCCACTCATGGGCGTATAAATTGGGAAAACTAAAAATCAGCAAGACACAGGCACCCCAAAGTTTAGGGCTGCTCTGTTGACAAGAACCTCCACTTCGTTACACCTTAAATATCCCAGGAAAGAGAAAAATGGATAAAGAAGTTGCGGTCCTTATGTAGAACGGAATATCACTCAGCCATGAAATCAACGTCATAAGGCTAGTAGCAGCATGATGAGTGGATTTAGGTACGACGATTCTAAGTGAAATAAGTCACACAGAAAAAGACACTTATCATAAGATATCACTTATAGAGGGAATGTAAAAACCGCGACCCTTGAACTGAATTACAAAACAGAACAGAGTCACACGTTTCGAAAACACACTATGGCTGCTTAACGGGAAAGGTGAGGTGGGGTGATGCATAAAACAAGGGTTTCAAATTAGCTCAGATACCGTTCCATAAACCCAATATGTAATAGACACGACGTACTCCTTGCTCAGTGAACTGGACTCAACACCCCCTATTCACTGCCCAAGAATATATCTGACTAGTAAGAATCTTACAACCTATGTATTGATATCTCTCTGTAAGTGAGTCAAGTGGGTGTAAAGCGGCATAAACACAGCAGTGAAAAGCAGCTAAACCCCTTTATAAAAATCAATCACTTTTAAAAACCTGTGAGACAAAGACAGTGAAAGAGAGAGAAATTCTTACTAAATTCGTTCAGGAACTGTGATGCCACCTGGATTGACCATATCTAGACCCACAGCTGATTGAGACATAAGTGTGGACACTCTTGGGGCTGAGAGGTTTGGTGAGGTTGGGTGAGCAAATGCAGACCCTTTAAAGTAACACTGCATGGTTCCCATCCCATGGGTCCCAAATCTCCAGGTTCAAGGGCATCTTCCTACATCGAAAACATGCATGAGAAACCCAGAAGATGGTGCACCGTGTGATCGGGAAAGGTTTCTAAAATGCACCTCATTTCTCATCTCCTTGTGCTCGGGTACGCCATTCCAGCCGCTTTACCAGCAATCTCCCTCCTTGGAGAATCAGCACCTTTAACCTCCTGTTCCGTACAGGTTGCAATTTGTCCTGAGGATGAACGGGAAGAGGGGGAACCAATGAGACACTAGCTCTAGGTGTTGGGACAGGCACAGGTCACTCTATTTTCCCATCAGGAAGAAGAATTAACCACAGGCTTAGCCTGCCGCCTGAGACCCGAATAGGGCCTGAAGCAATCCTGCGCTTTTGCGGCCAGCTCCCAAGAAAGCGATTTGAAAAATGGAGCTCAGGGGCACTGCAATTCACAAACCTGCAGAGTTATAAATGATAACTCTCGTCCACAAATATATTGACGGAAGACAACGAAGAGGATTTGAAAGCAAGGCAGAATTGCAGGAAACAGATTTCAGGAGGTAGATTCGAATCGCCTTTAAAGCACGGGAAAAGCGGCAAAACCTCGACAATGATGCCCTTGGCCAAAAAGGGCGTATGCGTTTTTTCCTGAATATATTCAGGAAAAAACGCATACGCCCTTTTTGGCCAACCAAGCAACCTGGAAAGGCAAATCAGCGCTACAAAGAAGTCTCGCTTCCCATCGGTCAAAAGGGCCATGCTGAATAAATTGTCAAAACCAGAAATGCAGGACAGGCCATGGAGAAACGGGAGCCTTGCTACGCTGATGGGCGGGACGTAAATTGCCAACAGCCACTCTGGAGAAGTGTACGCTGTGTCCTGAAACATCGAAAAAACTCAGCTTAGAGAGCATAGGGTACTTCCACTCATGGGCGTATAAATTGGGAAAACTAAAAATCAGCAAGACACAGGCACCCCAAAGTTTAGGGCTGCTCTGTTGACAAGAACCTCCACTTCGTTACACCTTAAATATCCCAGGAAAGAGAAAACTGGATAAAGAAGTTGTGGTCCTTATGTACAACGGAATATCACTCAGCCATGAAATCAACGTCATAAGGCTAGTAGCAGCATGATGAGTGGATTTAGGTACGACGATTCTAAGTGAAATAAGTCACACAGAAAAAGACACTTATCATAAGATATCACTTATAGAGGGAATGTAAAAACCGCTACCCTTGAACTGAAGTACAAAACAGAACAGAGGCACACGTTTAGAAAACACACTATGGCTGCTTAACGGGTAAGGTGAGGTGGGGTGATGCATAAAACAAGGGTTTCAAATTAGTTCAGATACCGTTCCATAAACCCAATATGTAATAGACACGACCTATTCCTTGCTCAGTGAACTGGACTCAACACCCCCTATTCACCGCCCAAGAATATATCTGACTAGTAAGAATCTTCAAACCTATGTATTGATATCTCTCTGAAAGTGAGTCAAGTGGGTGTAAAGTGGCATAAACACAGCAGTAAAAAGCAACTAAACCCCTTTATAAAAATCAATCACTTTTAAAACCCCGTGAAACAAAGACAGTGAAAGAGAGAGAAATTCTTACTAAATTCGTTCAGGGGCTGTGATGCCACCTGGATTGACCATGTATAGACCCACAGCTGATTGAGACATAAGGGTGGACACTCTTGGGGCTGAGAGTTTTGGTGAGGTTGGGTGAGCAAACGTAGACCCTTTAAAGTAATACTGCGTGGTTCCCATCCCATGGGTCCCAAATCTCCAGGTTCAAGGGCATCTTCCCACTTCGAAAACATGCATGAGAAACCCAGAAGCTGGTGCACCGTGTGATCGGTAAAGGTTTCTAAAACGCACCTCATTTCTCATCTCCTTGTGCTCGGGTTCTCCATTCCAGCCTCTTTACTAGCAATCTCCCTCCTTGGAGCATCAGCACCTTTAACTTCCTGTTCCGTACCGGTTGCAATTTGTCCTGAGGAAGAACGGGAAGAGGGGGAACCAATGAGACACTAGCTCTAGGTGTTGGGACAGGCACAGGTCACTCTATTTTCCCATCAGGAAGAAGAATTAACCACAGGCTCAGCCTGCCGCTCGGGACCAGAATAGAGCCTGAAGCAATCCTGTGCTTTTGCGGCCAGCTCCCAAGAAAGCGAGTTGAAAAATGGAGCTCAGGGTCACCTCAATTAACAAACCTGCAGAGTTATAAATGATAACTCTCGTCCCCAAATATATTGAGGGAAGGCCACGAAGAGGATTTGAAAGCAAGGCAGAATTGCAGGAAACACATTGCAGGAGGTAGATTCAAATCGCCTTTAAGGCACGGGAAAAGCGGCAAAACCTCGACAATGATGCCCTTGGCCAAAAAGGGCCTATGCGTTTTTTTCTGAATATATTCAGGAAAAAACGCATACGCCCTTTTTGGCCAACCAAGCAACCAGGAAAGGCAAATCAGCGCTACAAAGAAGTCTCGCTTCCCATCGGTCAAAAGGGCCATGCTGAATAAAGTTTCAAAACCAGAAATGCAGGACAGGCCATGGAGAAACGGGAGCCTTGCTACGCTGATGGGCGGGATGTAAATTGCCAACAGCCACTTTGGAGAAGTGTACGGTGTGTCCTGAAACATCTAAAAAACTCAGCTTAGAGAGCATAGGGCACTTCCACTCATGGGCGTATAAATTGGGAAAACTAAAAATCAGCAAGACACAGGCACCCCAAAGTTTAGGGCTGCTCTGTTGACAAGAACCTCCACTTCGTTACACCTTAAATATCCCAGGAAAGAGAAAAATGGATAAAGAAGTTGTGGTCCTTATGTACAATGGAATATCACTCAGCCATGAAATCAACGTCATAAGGCTAGTAGCAGCATGATGAGTGGATTTAGGTACGACGATTCTAAGTGAAATAAGTCACACAGAAAAAGACACTTATCATAAGATATCACTTATAGAGGGAATGTAAAAACCGGTACCCTTAAAATGAATTACAAAACAGAACAGAGTCACACGTTTAGAAAACACACTATGGCTGCTTAACGGGAAAGGTGAGGTGGGGTGATGCGTAAAAGAAGGGTTTCAAATTAGCTCAGAGACCGTTCCATAAACCCAATATGTAATAGACACGACGTACTCCTTGCTCAGTGAACTGGACTCAACACCCCCTATTCACCGCCCAAGAATATATGTGACTAGTAAGAATCTTAAAACCTATGTATTGATATCTCTCTGTAAGTGAGTCAAGTGGGTGTAAAGCGGCATAAACACAGCAGTGAAAAGCAGCTAAACCACTTTATAAAAAACAATTACTTTTAAAAACCCGTGAAACAAAGACAGTGAAAGAGAGAGAAATTATTACTAAATTCGTTCAGGGGCTGTGATGCCACCTGGATTGACCATATCTAGACCCACAGCTGATTGAGACATAAGGGTGGACACTCTTGGGGCTGAGAAGTTTGGTGAGGTTGGGTGAGCAAATGCAGACCCTTTAAAGTAACACTGCATGGTTCCCATCCCATGGGTCCCAAATCTCCAGGTTCAAGGGCATCTTCCTACATCGAAAACATGCATGAGAAACCCAGAAGATGGTGCACCGTGTGATCGGGAAAGGTTTCTAAAATGCACCTCATTTCTCATCTCCTTGTGCTCGGGTACGCCATTCCAGCCGCTTTACCAGCAATCTCCCTCCTTGGAGAATCAGCACCTTTAACCTCCTGTTCCGTACAGGTTGCAATTTGTCCTGAGGATGAACGGGAAGAGGGGGAACCAATGAGACACTAGCTCTAGGTGTTGGGACAGGCACAGGTCACTCTATTTTCCCATCAGGAAGAAGAATTAACCACAGGCTCAGCCTGCCGCCCGAGACCCGAATAGGGCCTGAAGCAATCCTGCGCTTTTGCGGCCAGCTCCCAAGAAAGCGAGTTGAAAAATGGAGCTCAGGGGCACTGCAATTCACAAACCTGCAGAGTTATAAATGATAACTCTCGTCCACAAATATATTGACGGAAGACAACGAAGAGGATTTGAAAGCAAGGCAGAATTGCAGGAAACAGATTTCAGGAGGTAGATTCGAATCGCCTTTAAAGCACGGGAAAAGCGACAAAACCTCGACAATGATGCCCTTGGCCAAAAAGGGCGTATGCGTTTTTTCCTGAATATATTCAGGAAAAAACGCATACGCCCTTTTTGGCCAACCAAGCAACCTGGAAAGGCCAATCAGCGCTACAAAGAAGTCTCGCTTCCCATTGGTCAAAAGGGCCATGCTGAATAAAGTGTCAACACCAGAAATGCAGGACAGGCCATGGAGAAACGGGAGCCTTGCTACGCTGATGGGCGGGACGTAAATTGCCAACAGCCACTCTGGAGAAGTGTACGGTGTGTCCTGAAACATCGAAAAAACTCAGCTTAGAGAGCATAGGGCACTTCCACTCATGGGCGTATAAATTGGGAAAACTAAAAATCAGCAAGACACAGGCACCCCAAAGTTTAGGGCTGCTCTGTTGACAAGAACCTCCACTTCGTTACACCTTAAATATCCCAGGAAAGAGAAAAATGGATAAAGAAGTTGCGGTCCTTATGTAGAACGGAATATCACTCAGCCATGAAATCAACGTCATAAGGCTAGTAGCAGCATGATGAGTGGATTTAGGTACGACGATTCTAAGTGAAATAAGTCACACAGAAAAAGACACTTATCATAAGATATCACTTATAGAGGGAATGTAAAAACCGCGACCCTTGAACTGAATTACAAAACAGAACAGAGTCACACGTTTCGAAAACACACTATGGCTGCTTAACGGGAAAGGTGAGGTGGGGTGATGCATAAAACAAGGGTTTCAAATTAGCTCAGATACCGTTCCATAAACCCAATATGTAATAGACACGACGTACTCCTTGCTCAGTGAACTGGACTCAACACCCCCTATTCACCGCCCAAGAATATATCTGACTAGTAAGAATCTTACAACCTATGTATTGATATCTCTCTGTAAGTGAGTCAAGTGGGTGTAAAGCGGCATAAACACAGCAGTGAAAAGCAGCTAAACCCCTTTATAAAAATCAATCACTTTTAAAAACCTGTGAGACAAAGACAGTGAAACAGAGAGAAATTCTTACTAAATTCGTTCAGAAACTGTGATGCCACCTGGATTGACCATATCTAGACCCACAGCTGATTGAGACATAAGTGTGGACACTCTTGGGGCTGAGAGGTTTGGTGAGGTTGGGTGAGCAAATGCAGACCCTTTAAAGTAACACTGCATGGTTCCCATCCCATGGGTCCCAAATCTCCAGGTTCAAGGGCATCTTCCTACATCGAAAACATGCATGAGAAACCCAGAAGATGGTGCACCGTGTGATCGGGAAAGGTTTCTAAAATGCACCTCATTTCTCAACTCCTTGTGCTCGGGTACGCCATTCCAGCCGCTTTACCAGCAATCTCCCTCCTTGGAGAATCAGCACCTTTAACCTCCTGTTCCGTACAGGTTGCAATTTGTCCTGAGGATGAACGGGAAGAGGGGGAACCAATGAGACACTAGCTCTAGGTGTTGGGACAGGCACAGGTCACTCTATTTTCCCATCAGGAAGAAGAATTAACCACAGGCTCAGCCTGCCGCCCGAGACCCGAATAGGGCCTGAAGCAATCCTGCGCTTTTGCGGCCAGCTCCCAAGAAAGCGAGTTGAAAAATGGAGCTCAGGGGCACTGCAATTCACAAACCTGCAGAGTTATAAATGATAACTCTCGTCCACAAATATATTGACGGAAGACAACGAAGAGGATTTGAAAGCAAGGCAGAATTGCAGGAAACAGATTTCAGGAGGTAGATTCGAATCGCCTTTAAAGCACGGGAAAAGCGGCAAAACCTCGACAATGATGCCCTTGGCCAAAAAGGGCGTATGCGTTTTTTCCTGAATATATTCAGGAAAAAACGCATACGCCCTTTTTGGCCAACCAAGCAGCCTGGAAAGGCCAATCAGCGCTACAAAGAAGTCTCGCTTCCCATTGGTCAAAAGGGCCATGCTGAATAAAGTGTCAACACCAGAAATGCAGGACAGGCCATGGAGAAACGGGAGCCTTGCTACGCTGATGGGCGGGACGTAAATTGCCAACAGCCACTCTGGAGAAGTGTACGGTGTGTCCTGAAACATCGAAAAAACTCAGCTTAGAGAGCATAGGGCACTTCCACTCATGGGCGTATAAATTGGGAAAACTACAAATCAGCAAGACACAGGCACCCCAAAGTTTAGGGCTGCTCTGTTGACAAGAACCTCCACTTCGTTACACCTTAAATATCCCAGGAAAGAGAAAAATGGATAAAGAAGTTGCGGTCCTTATGTACAACGGAATATCACTCAGCCATGAAATCAACGTCATAAGGCTAGTAGCAGCATGATGAGTGGATTTAGGTACGACGATTCTAAGTGAAATAAGTCACACAGAAAAAGACACTTATCATAAGATATCACTTATAGAGGGAATGTAAAAACCGCGACCCTTGAACTGAATTACAAAACAGAACAGAGTCACACGTTTCGAAAACACACTATGGCTGCTTAACGGGAAAGGTGAGGTGGGGTGATGCATAAAACAAGGGTTTCAAATTAGCTCAGATACCGTTCCATAAACCCAATATGTAATAGACACGACGTACTCCTTGCTCAGTGAACTGGACTCAACACCCCCTATTCACCGCCCAAGAATATATGTGACTAGTAAGAATCTTAAAACCTATGTATTGATATCTCTCTGTAAGTGAGTCAAGTGGGTGTAAAGCGGCATAAACACAGCAGTGAAAAGCAGCTAAACCCCTTTATAAAAATCAATCACTTTTAAAAACCTGTGAGACAAAGACAGTGAAACAGAGAGAAATTCTTACTAAATTCGTTCAGAAACTGTGATGCCACCTGGATTGACCATATCTAGACCCACAGCTGATTGAGACATAAGTGTGGACACTCTTGGGGCTGAGAGGTTTGGTGAGGTTGGGTGAGCAAATGCAGACCCTTTAAAGTAACACTGCATGGTTCCCATCCCATGGGTCCCAAATCTCCAGGTTCAAGGGCATCTTCCTACTTCGAAAACATGCATGAGAAACCCAGAAGATGGTGCACCGTGTGATCGGGAAAGGTTTCTAAAATGCACCTCATTTCTCATCTCCTTGTGCTCGGGTACGCCATTCCAGCCGCTTTACCAGCAATCTCCCTCCTTGGAGAATCAGCACCTTTAACCTCCTGTTCCGTACAGGTTGCAATTTGTCCTGAGGATGAACGGGAAGAGGGGGAACCAATGAGACACTAGCTCTAGGTGTTGGGACAGGCACAGGTCACTCTATTTTCCCATCAGGAAGAAGAATTAACCACAGGCTCAGCCTGCCGCCCGAGACCCGAATAGGGCCTTAAGCAATCCTGCGCTTTTGCGGCCAGCTCCCAAGAAAGCGAGTTGAAAAATGGAGCTCAGGGGCACTGCAATTCACAAACCTGCAGAGTTATAAATGATAACTCTCGTCCACAAATAT
Source organism: Balaenoptera borealis (assembly GCF_965194805.1). Taxonomy (NCBI): domain Eukaryota; kingdom Metazoa; phylum Chordata; class Mammalia; order Artiodactyla; family Balaenopteridae; genus Balaenoptera; species Balaenoptera borealis. Next base: position 21,833 of record NW_028123853.1, read on the forward strand.
ATTGACGGAAGACAACGAAGAGGATTTGAAAGCAAGGCAGAATTGCAGGAAACAGATTTCAGGAGGTAGATTCGAATCGCCTTTAAAGCACGGGAAAAGCGGCAAAACCTCGACAATGATGCCCTTGGCCAAAAAGGGCGTATGCGTTTTTTCCTGAATATATTCAGGAAAAAACGCATACGCCCTTTTTGGCCAACCAAGCAACCTGGAAAGGCCAATCAGCGCTACAAAGAAGTCTCGCTTCCCATTGGTCAAAAGGGCCATGCTGAATAAAGTGTCAACACCAGAAATGCAGGACAGGCCATGGAGAAACGGGAGCCTTGCTACGCTGATGGGCGGGACGTAAATTGCCAACAGCCACTCTGGAGAAGTGTAAGGTGTGTCCTGAAACATCGAAAAAACTCAGCTTAGAGAGCATAGGGCACTTCCACTCATGGGCGTATAAATTGGGAAAACTAAAAATCAGCAAGACACAGGCACCCCAAAGTTTAGGGCTGCTCTGTTGACAAGAACCTCCACTTCGTTACACCTTAAATATCCCAGGAAAGAGAAAAATGGATAAAGAAGTTGCGGTCCTTATGTAGAACGGAATATCACTCAGCCATGAAATCAACGTCATAAGGCTAGTAGCAGCATGATGAGTGGATTTAGGTACGACGATTCTAAGTGAAATAAGTCACACAGAAAAAGACACTTATCATAAGATATCACTTATAGAGGGAATGTAAAAACCGCGACCCTTGAACTGAATTACAAAACAGAACAGAGTCACACGTTTCGAAAACACACTATGGCTGCTTAACGGGAAAGGTGAGGTGGGGTGATGCATAAAACAAGGGTTTCAAATTAGCTCAGATACCGTTCCATAAACCCAATATGTAATAGACACGACGTACTCCTTGCTCAGTGAACTGGACTCAACACCCCCTATTCACCGCCCAAGAATATATCTGACTAGTAAGAATCTTACAACCTATGTATTGATATCTCTCTGTAAGTGAGTCAAGTGGGTGTAAAGCGGCATAAACACAGCAGTGAAAAGCAGCTAAACCCCTTTATAAAAATCAATCACTTTTAAAAACCTGTGAGACAAAGACAGTGAAACAGAGAGAAATTCTTACTAAATTCGTTCAGAAACTGTGATGCCACCTGGATTGACCATATCTAGACCCACAGCTGATTGAGACATAAGTGTGGACACTCTTGGGGCTGAGAGGTTTGGTGAGGTTGGGTGAGCAAATGCAGACCCTTTAAAGTAACACTGCATGGTTCCCATCCCATGGGTCCCAAATCTCCAGGTTCAAGGGCATCTTCCTACATCGAAAACATGCATGAGAAACCCAGAAGATGGTGCACCGTGTGATCGGGAAAGGTTTCTAAAATGCACCTCATTTCTCAACTCCTTGTGCTCGGGTACGCCATTCCAGCCGCTTTACCAGCAATCTCCCTCCTTGGAGAATCAGCACCTTTAACCTCCTGTTCCGTACAGGTTGCAATTTGTCCTGAGGATGAACGGGAAGAGGGGGAACCAATGAGACACTAGCTCTAGGTGTTGGGACAGGCACAGGTCACTCTATTTTCCCATCAGGAAGAAGAATTAACCACAGGCTCAGCCTGCCGCCCGAGACCCGATTAGGGCCTGAAGCAATCCTGCGCTTTTGCGGCCAGCTCCCAAGAAAGCGAGTTGAAAAATGGAGCTCAGGGGCACTGCAATTCACAAACCTGCAGAGTTATAAATGATAACTCTCGTCCACAAATATATTGACGGAAGACAACGAAGAGGATTTGAAAGCAAGGCAGAATTGCAGGAAACAGATTTCAGGAGGTAGATTCGAATCGCCTTTAAAGCACGGGAAAAGCGGCAAAACCTCGACAATGATGCCCTTGGCCAAAAAGGGCGTATGCGTTTTTTCCTGAATATATTCAGGAAAAAACGCATACGCCCTTTTTGGCCAACCAAGCAACCTGGAAAGGCAAATCAGCGCTACAAAGAAGTCTCGCTTCCCATTGGTCAAAAGGGCCATGCTGAATAAAGTGTCAACACCAGAAATGCAGGACAGGCCATGGAGAAACGGGAGCCTTGCTACGCTGATGGGCGGGATGTAAATTGCCAACAGCCACTCTGGAGAAGTGTACGGTGTGTCCTGAAACATCGAAAAAACTCAGCTTAGAGAGCATAGGGCACTTCCACTCATGGGCGTATAAATTGGGAAAACTAAAAATCAGCAAGACACAGGCACCCCAAAGTTTAGGGCTGCTCTGTTGACAAGAACCTCCACTTCGTTACACCTTAAATATCCCAGGAAAGAGAAAAAAGGATAAAGAAGTTGCGGTCCTTATGTAGAACGGAATATCACTCAGCCATGAAATCAACGTCATAAGGCTAGTAGCAGGATGATGAGTGGATATAGGTACGACGATTCTAAGTGAAATAAGTCACACAGAAAAAGACACTTATCATAAGATATCACTTATAGAGGGAATGTAAAAACCGCGACCCTTGAACTGAATTACAAAACAGAACAGAGGCACACGTTTCGAAAACACACTATGGCTGCTTAACGGGAAAGGTGAGGTGGGGTGATGCATAAAACAAGGGTTTCAAATTAGCTCAGATACCGTTCCATAAACCCAATATGTAATAGACACGACGTACTCCTTGCTCAGTGAACTGGACTCAACACCCCCTATTCACCGCCCAAGAATATATGTGACTAGTAAGAATCTTAAAACCTATGTATTGATATCTCTCTGTAAGTGAGTCAAGTGGGTGTAAAGCGGCATAAACACAGCAGTGAAAAGCAGCTAAACCCCTTTATAAAAATCAATCACTTTTAAAAACCTGTGAGACAAAGACAGTGAAAGAGAGAGAAATTCTTACTAAATTCGTTCAGAAACTGTGATGCCACCTGGATTGACCATATCTAGACCCACAGCTGATTGAGACATAAGTGTGGACACTCTTGGGGCTGAGAGGTTTGGTGAGGTTGGGTGAGCAAATGCAGACCCTTTAAAGTAACACTGCATGGTTCCCATCCCATGGGTCCCAAATCTCCAGGTTCAAGGGCATCTTCCTACATCGAAAACATGCATGAGAAACCCAGAAGATGGTGCACCGTGTGATCGGGAAAGGTTTCTAAAATGCACCTCATTTCTCATCTCCTTGTGCTCGGGTACGCCATTCCAGCCGCTTTACCAGCAATCTCCCTCCTTGGAGAATCAGCACCTTTAACCTCCTGTTCCGTACAGGTTGCAATTTGTCCTGAGGATGAACGGGAAGAGGGGGAACCAATGAGACACTAGCTCTAGGTGTTGGGACAGGCACAGGTCACTCTATTTTCCCATCAGGAAGAAGAATTAACCACAGGCTCAGCCTGCCGCCCGAGACCCGAATAGGGCCTGAAGCAATCCTGCGCTTTTGCGGCCAGCTCCCAAGAAAGCGAGTTGAAAAATGGAGCTCAGGGGCACTGCAATTCACAAACCTGCAGAGTTATAAATGATAACTCTCGTCCACAAATATATTGACGGAAGACAACGAAGAGGATTTGAAAGCAAGGCAGAATTGCAGGAAACAGATTTCAGGAGGTAGATTCGAATCGCCTTTAAAGCACGGGAAAAGCGGCAAAACCTCGACAATGATGCCCTTGGCCAAAAAGGGCGTATGCGTTTTTTCCTGAATATATTCAGGAAAAAACGCATACGCCCTTTTTGGCCAACCAAGCAACCTGGAAAGGCCAATCAGCGCTACAAAGAAGTCTCGCTTCCCATCGGTCAAAAGGGCCATGCTGAATAAAGTTTCAAAACCAGAAATGCAGGACAGGCCATGGAGAAACGGGAGCCTTGCTACGCTGATGGGCGGGATGTAAATTGCCAACAGCCACTTTGGAGAAGTGTACGGTGTGTCCTGAAACATCTAAAAAACTCAGCTTAGAGAGCATAGGGCACTTCCACTCATGGGCGTATAAATTGGGAAAACTAAAAATCAGCAAGACACAGGCACCCCAAAGTTTAGGGCTGCTCTGTTGACAAGAACCTCCACTTCGTTACACCTTAAATATCCCAGGAAAGAGAAAAATGGATAAAGAAGTTGTGGTCCTTATGTACAATGGAATATCACTCAGCCATGAAATCAACGTCATAAGGCTAGTAGCAGCATGATGAGTGGATTTAGGTACGACGATTCTAAGTGAAATAAGTCACACAGAAAAAGACACTTATCATAAGATATCACTTATAGAGGGAATGTAAAAACCGCTACCCTTAAAATGAATTACAAAACAGAACAGAGTCACACGTTTAGAAAACACACTATGGCTGCTTAACGGGAAAGGTGAGGTGGGGTGATGCGTAAAAGAAGGGTTTCAAATTAGCTCAGAGACCGTTCCATAAACCCAATATGTAATAGACACGACCTACTCCTTGCTGAGTGAACTGGACTCAACACCCCCTATTCACCGCCCAAGAATATATGTGACTAGTAAGAATCTTAAAACCTATGTATTGATATCTCTCTGTAAGTGAGTCAAGTGGGTGTAAAGCGGCATAAACACAGCAGTGAAAAGCAGCTAAACCCCTTTATAAAAAACAATTACTTTTAAAAACCCGTGAAACAAAGACAGTGAAAGAGAGAGAAATTATTACTAAATTCGTTCAGGGGCTGTGATGCCACCTGGATTGACCATATATAGACCCACAGCTGATTGAGACATAAGGGTGGACACTCTTGGGGCGGAGAGGTTTGGTGAGGTTGGGTGAGGAAACGCAGACCCTTTAAAGTAATACTGCATTGTTCCCATCCCATGGGTCCCAAATCTCCAGGTTAAAGGGCATCTTCCCACTTCGAAAACATGCATGAGAAACCCAGAAGATGGTACACCGTGTGATTGGGAAAGGTTTCTAAAACGCACCTCATTTTTCATCTCCTTGGGCTCGGGTTCGCCATTCCAGCCGCTTTACTAGCAATCTCCCTCCTTGGAGAATCAGCACCTTTAACCTCCTATTCCGTACAGCTTGCAAATTGTCCTGAGGATGAACGGGAAGAGGGGGAACCAATGAGAGACTAGCTCTAGGTGTTGGGAGCGGCACAGGTCACTCTATTTTCCCATCAGGAAGAAGAATTAACCACAGGCTCAGCCTGCCGCCCGGGACCAGAATAGGGTCTGAAGCAATCCTGCGCTTTTGCGGCCAGCTCCCAAGAAAGCGAGTTGAAAAATGGAGCTCAGGGGCACTGCAATTCACAAACCTGCAGAGTTATAAATGATAACTCTCGTCCTCAAATATATTGAGGGAAGGCAACGAAGAGGATTTGAAAGCACGGCAGAATTGCAGGAAACAGATTTCAAGAGGTAGATTCAAATCGCCTTTAAAGCACGGGAAAAGCAGCAAAACCTCGACAATGATGCCCTTGGCCAAAAAGGGCGTATGCGTTTTTTCCTGAATATATTCAGGAAAAAACGCATACGCCCTTTTTGGCCAACCAAGCAACCTGGAAAGGCAAATCAGCGCTACAAAGAAGTCTCGCTTCCCATCGGTCAAAAGGGCCATGCTGAATAAAGTTTCAAACCCAGAAAGGCAGGACAGGCCATGGAGAAACGGGAGCCTTGCTACGCTGATGGGCGGGATGTAAATTGCCAACAGCCACTCTGGAGAAGTGTACGGTGTGTCCTGAAACATCGAAAAAACTCAGCTTAGAGAGCATAGGGCACTTCCACTCATGGGCGTATAAATTGGGAAAACTAAAAATCAGCAAGACACAGGCACCCCAAAGTTTAGGGCTGCTCTGTTGACAAGAACCTCCACTTCGTTTCACCCTAAATATCCCAGGAAAGAGAAAACTGGATAAAGAAGTTGTGGTCCTTATGTACAATGGAATATCACTCAGCCATGAAATCAACGTCATAAGGCTAGTAGCAGCATGATGAGTGGATTTAGGTACGACGATTCTAAGTGAAATAAGTCACACAGAAAAAGACACTTATCATAAGATATCACTTATAGAGGGAATGTAAAAACCGCGACCCTTGAACTGAATTACAAAACAGAACAGAGTCACACGTTTAGAAAACACACTATGGCTGCTTAACGGGAAAGGTGAGGTGGGGTGATGCATAAAAGAAGGGTTTCAAATTAGCTCAGAGACCGTTCCATAAACCCAATATGTAATAGACACGACCTACTCCTTGCTCAGTGAACTGGACTCAACACCCCCTATTCACCGCCCAAGAATATATCTGACTAGTAAGAATCTTAAAAGCTATGTATTGATATCTCTCTGTAAGTGAGTCAAGTGGGTGTAAAGCGGCATACACACAGCAGTGAAAAGCAGCTAAACCCCTTTATAAAAATCAATCACTTTTAAAAACCCGTGAAACAAAGACAGTGAAAGAGAGAGAAATTCTTACTAAATTCGTTCAGGGGCTGTGATGCCACCTGGATTGACCATATCTAGACCCACAGCTGATAGAGACATAAGGGTGGACAGTCTTGGGGCTGAGAGGTTTGGTGAGGTTGGGTGAGCAAACGCAGACCCTTTAAAGTAATACTGCGTGGTTCCCATCCCATGGGTCCCAAATCTCCAGGTTCAAGGGCATCTTCCCACTTCGAAAACATGCATGAGAAACCCAGAAGATGGTGCACCGTGTGATCGGGAAAGGTTTCTAAAACGCACCTCATTTCTCATCTCCTTGTGCTTGGGTTCGCCATTCCAGCCGCTTTACTAGCAATCTCCCTCCTTGGAGAATCAGCACCTTTAACCTCCTGTTCCGTACAGGTTGCAATTTGTCCTGAGGACGAACGGGAAGAGGGGGAACCAATGAGACACTAGCTCTAGGTGTTGGGACAGGCACAGGTCACTCTATTTTCCCATCAGGAAGAAGAATTAACCACAGGCTCAGCCTGCCGCCCGGGACCAAAATAGGGCCTAAAGCAATCCTGCGCTTTTGCGGCCAGCTCCCAAGAAAGCGAGTTGAAAAATGGAGCTCAGGGGCACTGCAATTCACAAACCTGCAGAGTTATAAATGATAACTCTCGTCCTCAAATATATTGAGGGAAGGCCACGAAGAGGATTTGAAAGCAAGGCAGAATTGCAGGAAACAGATTTCAGGAGGTAGATTCAAATCGCCTTTAAGGCACGGGAAAAGCGGCAAAACCTCGACAATGATGCCCTTGGCCAAAAAGGGCCTATGCGTTTTTTTCTGAATATATTCAGGAAAAAACGCATACGCCCTTTTTGGCCAACCAAGCAACCTGGAAAGGCAAATCAGCGCTACAAAGAAGTCTCGCTTCCCATCGGTCAAAAGGGCCATGCTGAATAAAGTGTCAAAACCAGAAATGCAGGACAGGCCATGGAGAAACGGGAGCCTTGCTACGCTGATGGGCGGGATGTAAATTGCCAACAGCCACTCTGGAGAAGTGTACGGTGTGTCCTGAAACATCGAAAAAACTCAGCTTAGAGAGCATAAGGCACTTCCACTCATGGGCGTATAAATTGGGAAAACTAAAAATCAGCAAGACACAGGCACCCCAAAGTTTAGGGCTGCTCTGTTGACAAGAACCTCCACTTCGTTACACCCTAAATATCCCAGGAAAGAGAAAACTGGATAAAGAGGTTGTGGTCCTTATGTACAATGGAATATCACTCAGCCATGAAATCAACGTCATAAGGCTAGTAGCAGCATGATGAGTGGATTTAGGTACGACGATTCTAAGTGAAATAAGTCACACAGAAAAAGACACTTATCGTAAGATATCACTTATAGAGGGAATGTAAAAATTGCTACCCTTGAACTGAATTACAAAACAGAACAGAGTCACACGTTTAGAAAACACACTATGGCTGCTTAACGGGAAAGGTGAGGTGGGGTGATGCATAAAAGAAGGGGTTCAAATTAGCTCAGAGACCGTTCCATAAACCCAATATGTAATAGACACGACCTACTCCTTGCTCAGTGAACTGGACTCAACACCCCCTATTCACCGCCCAAAAATATATCTGACTAGTAAGAATGTTAAAACCTATGTATTGATATCTCTCTGTAAGTGAGTCAAGTGGGTGTAAAGCGGCATAAACACAGCAGTGAAAAGCAGCTAAACCCCTTTATAAAAATCAATCACTTTTAAAAACCCGTGAAACAAAGACAGTGAAAGAGAGAGAAATTCTTACTAAATTCGTTCAGGGGCTGTGATGCCACCTGGATTGACCATATCTAGACCCACAGCTGATAGAGACATAAGGGTGGACACTCTTGGGGCTGAGAGGTTTGGTGAGGTTGGGTGAGCAAACGTAGACCCTTTAAAGTAATACTGCGTGGTTCCCATCCCATGGGTCCCAAATCTCCAGGTTCAAGGGCATCTTCCTACTTCGAAAACATGCATGAGAAACCCAGAAGATGGAGCACCGTGTGATCGGGAAAGGTTTCTAAAACGCACCTCATTTCTCATCTCCTTGTGCTCGGGTTCGCCATTCCAGCCGCTTTACTAGCAATCTCCCTCCTTGGAGAATCAGCACCTTTAACCTCCTGTTCCGTACAGGTTGCAATTTGTCCTGAGGACGAACGGGAAGAGGGGGAACCAATGAGACACTAGCTCTAGGTGTTGGGACAGGCACAGGTCACTCTATTTTCCCATCAGGAAGAAGAATTAACCACAGGCTCAGCCTTCCGCCCGGAACCAGAATAGCGCCTGAAGCAATCCTGCGCTTTTGCGGCCAGCTCCCAAGAAAGCGAGTTGAAAAATGGAGCTCAGGGGCACTGCAATTCACAAACCTGCAGAGTTATAAATCATAACTCTCGTCCTCAAATATATTGAGGGAAGGCCACGAAGAGGATTTGAAAGCAAGGCAGAATTGCAGGAAACAGATTTCATTAGGTAGATTCGAATCGCCTTTAAAGCACGGGAAAAGCAGCAAAACCTCGACAATGATGCCCTTGGCCAAAAAGGGCGTATGCGTTTTTTCCTGAATATATTCAGGAAAAAAGGCATACGCCCTTTTTGGCCCACCAATCAACCTGGAAAGGCAAATCAGCGCTACAAAGAAGTCTCGCTTCCCATCGGTCAAAAGGGCCATGCTGAATAAAGTGTCAAAACCAGAAATGCAGGACAGGCCATGGAGAAACGGGAGCCTTGCTACGCTGATGGGCGGGATGTAAATTGCCAACAGCCACTCTGGAGAAGTGTACGGTGTGTCCTGAAACATCGAAAAAACTCAGCTTAGAGAGCATAGGGCACTTCCACTCATGGGCGTATAAATTGGGAAAACTAAAAATCAGCAAGACACAGGCACCCCAAAGTTTAGGGCTGCTCTGTTGACAAGAACCTCCACTTCGTTACACCCTAAATATCCCAGGAAAGAGAAAACTGGATAAAGAAGTTGTGGTCCTTATGTACAATGGAATATCACTCAGCCATGAAATCAACGTCATAAGGCTAGTAGCAGCATGATGAGTGGATTTAGGTACGACGATTCTAAGTGAAATAAGTCACACAGAAAAAGACACTTATCATAAGATATCACTTATAGAGGGAATGTAAAATCCGCGACCCTTGAACTGAATTACAAAACAGAACAGAGTCACACGTTTAGAAAACACACTATGGCTGCTTAACGGGAAAGGTGAGGTGGGGTGATGCATAAAAGAAGGGTTTCAAATTAGCTCAGAGACCGTTCCATAAACCCAATATGTAATAGAGACGACCTACTCCTTGCTCAGTGAACTGGACTCAACACCCCCTATTCACCGCCCAAGAATATATCTGACTAGTAAGAATGTTAAAACCTATGTATTGATATCTCTCTGTAAGTGAGTCAAGTGGGTGTAAAGCGGCATACACACAGCAGTGAAAAGCAGCTAAACCCCTTTATAAAAATCAATCACTTTTAAAAACCCGTGAAACAAAGACAGTGAAAGAGAGAGAAATTCTTACTAAATTCGTTCAGGAACTGTGATGCCACCTGGATTGACCATATCTAGACCCACAGCTGATTGAGACATAAGTGTGGACACTCTTGGGGCTGAGAGGTTTGGTGAGGTTGGGTGAGCAAACGCAGACCCTTTAAAGTAATACTGCGTGGTTCCCATCCCATGGGTCCCAAATCTCCAGGTTCAAGGGCATCTTCCCTCTTCGAAAACATGCATGAGAAACCCAGAAGATGGTGCACCGTGTGATCGGGAAAGGTTTCTAAAACGCACCTCATTTCTCATCTCCTTGTGCTCGGGTTCGCCATTCCAGCCACTTTACTAACAATCTCCCTCCTTGGAGAATCAGCACCTTTAACCTCCTGTTCCGTACAGGTTGCAATTTGTCCTGAGGATGAACGGGAAGAGGGGGAACCAATGAGACACTAGCTCTAGGTGTTGGGACAGGCACAGGTCACTCTATTTTCCCATCAGGAAGAAGAATTAACCACAGGCCCAGCCTTCCGCCCGGAATCAGAATAGGGCCTGAAGCAATCCTGCGCTTTTGCGGTCAGCTCCCAAGAAAGCGAGTTGAAAAATGGAGCTCAGGGGCACTGCAATTCACAAACCTGCCGAGTTATAAATCATAACTCTCGTCCTCAAATATATTGAGGGAAGGCCATGAAGAGGATTTGAAAGCAAGGCAGAATTGCAGGAAACAGATTTCAGGAGGTAGATTCGAATCGCCTTTAAAGCACGGGAAAAGCAGCAAAACCTCGACAATGATGCCCTTGGCCAAAAAGGGCGTATGCATTTTTTCCTGAATATATTCAGGAAAAAACGCATACGCCCTTTTTGGACAACCAAGCAACCTGGAAAGGCAAATCAGCGCTACAAAGAAGTCTCGCTTCCCATCGGTCAAAAGGGCCATGCTGAATAAAGTGTCAAAACCAGAAATGCAGGACAGGCCATGGAGAAACGGGAGCCTTGCTACGCTGATGGGCGGGATGTAAATTGCCAACAGCCACTCTGGAGAAGTGTACGGTGTGTCCTGAAACATCGAAAAAACTCAGCTTAGAGAGCATAGGGCACTTCCACTCATGGGCGTATAAATTGGGAAAACTAAAAATCAGCAAGACACAGGCACCCCAAAGTTTAGGGCTGCTCTGTTGACAAGAACCTCCACTTCGTTACACCCTAAATATCCCAGGAAAGAGAAAAATAGATAAAGAAGTTGTGGTCCTTATGTACAATGGAATATCACTCAGCCATGAAATCAACGTCATAAGGCTAGTAGCAGCATGATGAGTGGATTTAGGTACGACGATTCTAAGTGAAATAAGTCACACAGAAAAAGACACTTATCCTAAGATATCACTTATAGAGGGAATGTAAAAACCGCGACCCTTGAACTGAATTACAAAACAGAACAGAGTCACACGTTTAGAAAACACACTATGGCTGCTTAACGGGAAAGGTGAGGTGGGGTGATGCATAAAAGAAGGGTTTCAAATTAGCTCAGAGACCGTTCCATAAACCCAATATGTAATAGACACGACCTACTCCTTGCTCAGTGAACTGGACTCAAAACCCCCTATTCACCGCCCAAGAATATATCTGACTAGTAAGAATGTTAAAACCTATGTATTGATATCTCTCTGTAAGTGAGTCAAGTGGGTGTAAAGCGGCATAAACACAGCAGTGAAAAGCAGCTAAACCCCTTTATAAAAATCAATCACTTTTAAAAACCCGTGAAACAAAGACAGTGAAAGAGAGAGAAATTCTTACTAAATTCGTTCAGGAACTGTGATGCCACCTAGATTGACCATATCTAGACCCACAGCTGATTGAGACATAAGTGTGGACACTCTTGGGGCTGAGAGGTTTGGTGAGGTTGGGTGAGCAAACGCAGACCCTTTAAAGTAATACTGCGTGGTTCCCATCCCATGGGTCCCAAATCTCCAGGTTCAAGGGCATCTTCCTACTTCGAAAACATGCATGAGAAACCCAGAAGATGGTGCACCGTGTGATCGGGAAAGGTTTCCAAAACGCACCTCATTTGTCATCTCCTTGTGCTAGGGTTCGCCATTCCAGCCGCTTTACTAGCAATCTCCCTCCTTGGAGAATCAGCACCTTTAACCTCCTGTTCCGTACAGGTTGCAATTTGTCCTGAGGATGAACGGGAAGAGGGGGAACCAATGAGACACCAGCTCTAGGTGTTGGGACAGGCACAGGTCACTCTATTTTCCCATCAGGAAGAAGAATTAACCACAGGCTCAGCCTTCCGCCCGGAACCAGAATAGGGCCTGAAGCAATCCTGCGCTTTTGCGGCCAGCTCCCAAGAAAGCGAGTTGAAAAATGGAGCTCAGGGGCACTGCAATTCACAAACCTGCAGAGTTATAAATCATAACTCTAGTCCTCAAATATATTGAGGGAAGGCCACGAAGAGGATTTGAAAGCAAGGCAGAATTGCAGGAAACAGATTTCAGGAGGTAGATTCGAATCGCCTTTAAAGCACGGGAAAAGCAGCAAAACCTCGACAATGATGCCCTTGGCCAAAAAGGGCGTATGCGTTTTTTCCTGAATATATTCAGGAAAAAACGCATACGCCCTTTTTGGCCAACCAAGCAACCTGGAAAGGCAAATCAGCGCTACAAAGAAGTCTCGCTTCCCATCGGTCAAAAGGGCCATGCTGAATAAAGTGTCAAAACCAGAAATACAGGACAGGCCATGGAGAAACGGGAGCCTTGCTACGCTGATGGGCGGGATGTAAATTGCCAACAGCCACTCTGGAGAAGTGTACGGTGTGTCCTGAAACATCGAAAAAACTCAGCTTAGAGAGCATAGGGCACTTACACTCATGGGCGTATAAATTGGGAAAACTAAAACTCAGCAAGACACAGGCACCCCAAAGTTAAGGGCTGCTCTGTTGACAAGAACCTCCACTTCGTTACACCCTAAATATCCCAGGAAAGAGAAAAATGAATAAATAAGTTGTGGTCCTTATGTACAATGGAATATCACTCAGCCATGAAATCAACGTCATAAGGCTAGTAGCAGCATGATGAGTGGATTTAGGTACGACGATTCTAAGTGAAATAAGTCACACAGAAAAAGACACTTATCCTAAGATATCACTTATAGAGGGAATGTAAAAACCGCGACCCTTGAACTGAATTACAAAACAGAACAGAGTCACACGTTTAGAAAACACACTATGGCTGCTTAACGGGAAAGGTGAGGTGGGGTGATGCATAAAAGAAGGGTTTCAAATTAGCTCAGAGACCGTTCCATAAACCCAATATGTAACAGACACGACCTACTCCTTGCTCAGTGAACTGGACTCAACACCCCCTATTCACCGCCCAAGAATATATCTGACTAGTAAGAATGTTAAAACCTATGTATTGATATCTCTCTGTAAGTGAGTCAAGTGGGTGTAAAGCGGCATAAACACAGCAGTGAAAAGCAGCTAAACCCCTTTATAAAAATCAATCACTTTTAAAAACCTGTGAGACAAAGACAGTGAAAGAGAGAGAAATTCTTACTAAATTCGTTCAGGGGCTGTGATGCCACCTGGATTAACCATATCTAGACCCACAGCTGATAGAGACATAAGGGTGGACAGTCTTGGGGCTGAGAGGTTTGGTGAGGTTGGGTGAGCAAACGCAGACCCTTTAAAGTAATACTGCGTGGTTCCCATCCCATGGGTCCCAAATCTCCAGGTTCAAGGGCATCTTCCTACTTCGAAAACATGCATGAGAAACCCAGAAGATGGTGCACCGTGTGATCGGGAAAGGTTTCTAAAACGCACCTCATTTCTCATCTCCTTGTGCTCGGGTTCGCCATTCCAGCCGCTTTACTAGCAATCTCCCTCCTTGGAGAATCAGCACCTTTAACCTCCTGTTCCTTACAGGTTGCAATTTGTCCTGAGGATGAACGGGAAGAGGGGGAACCAATGAGACACTAGCTCTAGGTGTTGGGACAGGCACAGGTCACTCTATTTTCCCATCAGGAAGAAGAATTAACCACAGGCTCAGCCTTCCGCCCGGAACCAGAATAGCGCCTGAAGCAATCCTGCGCTTTTGCGGCCAGCTCCCAAGAAAGCGAGTTGAAAAATGGAGCTCAGGGGCACTGCAATTCACAAACCTGCAGAGTTATAAATCATAACTCTCGTCCTCAAATATATTGAGGGAAGGCCACAAAGAGGATTTGAAAGCAAGGCAGAATTGCAGGAAACAGATTTCAGGAGGTAGATTCGAATCGCCTTTAAAGCACGGGAAAAGCAGCAAAACCTCGACAATGATGCCCTTGGCCAAAAAGGGCGTATGCGTTTTTTCCTGAATATATTCAGGAAAAAACGCATACGCCCTTTTTGGCCAACCAAGCAACCTGGAAAGGCAAATCAGCGCTACAAAGAAGTCTCGCTTCCCATCGGTCAAAAGGGCCATGCTGAATAAAGTGTCAAAACCAGAAATGCAGGACAGGCCATGGAGAAACGGGAGCCTTGCTACGCTGATGGGCGGGATGTAAATTGCCAACAGCCACTCTGGAGAAGTGTACGGTGTGTCCTGAAACATCGAAAAAACTCAGCTTAGAGAGCATAAGGCACTTCCACTCATGGGCGTATAAATTGGGAAAACTAAAAATCAGCAAGACACAGGCACCCCAAAGTTTAGGGCTGCTCTGTTGACAAGAACCTCCACTTCGTTACACCCTAAATATCCCAGGAAAGAGAAAACTGGATAAAGAGGTTGTGGTCCTTATGTACAATGGAATATCACTCAGCCATGAAATCAACGTCATAAGGCTAGTAGCAGCATGATGAGTGGATTTAGGTACGACGATTCTAAGTGAAATAAGTCACACAGAAAAAGACACTTATCGTAAGATATCACTTATAGAGGGAATGTAAAAATTGCTACCCTTGAACTGAATTACAAAACAAAACAGAGTCACACGTTTAGAAAACACACTATGGCTGCTTAACGGGAAAGGTGAGGTGGGGTGATGCATAAAAGAAGGGGTTCAAATTAGCTCAGAGACCGTTCCATAAACCCAATATGTAATAGACACGACCTACTCCTTGCTCAGTGAACTGGACTCAACACCCCCTATTCACCGCCCAAGAATATATCTGACTAGTAAGAATGTTAAAACCTATGTATTGATATCTCTCTGTAAGTGAGTCAAGTGGGTGTAAAGCGGCATAAACACAGCAGTGAAAAGCAGCTAAACCCCTTTATAAAAATCAATCACTTTTAAAAACCCGTGAAACAAAGACAGTGAAAGAGAGAGAAATTCTTACTAAATTCGTTCAGGGGCTGTGATGCCACCTGGATTGACCATATCTAGACCCACAGCTGATAGAGACATAAGGGTGGACACTCTTGGGGCTGAGAGGTTTGGTGAGGTTGGGTGAGCAAACGTAGACCCTTTAAAGTAATACTGCGTGGTTCCCATCCCATGGGTCCCAAATCTCCAGGTTCAAGGGCATCTTCCTACTTCGAAAACATGCATGAGAAACCCAGAAGATGGAGCACCGTGTGATCGGGAAAGGTTTCTAAAATGCACCTCATTTCTCATCTCCTTGTGCTCGGGTACGCCATTCCAGCCGCTTTACCAGCAATCTCCCTCCTTGGAGAATCAGCACCTTTAACCTCCTGTTCCGTACAGGTTGCAATTTGTCCTGAGGATGAACGGGAAGAGGGGGAACCAATGAGACACTAGCTCTAGGTGTTGGGACAGGCACAGGTCACTCTATTTTCCCATCAGGAAGAAGAATTAACCACAGGCTCAGCCTGCCGCCCGAGACCCGAATAGGGCCTTAAGCAATCCTGCGCTTTTGCGGCCAGCTCCCAAGAAAGCGAGTTGAAAAATGGAGCTCAGGGGCACTGCAATTCACAAACCTGCAGAGTTATAAATGATAACTCTCGTCCACAAATATATTGACGGAAGACAACGAAGAGGATTTGAAAGCAAGGCAGAATTGCAGGAAACAGATTTCAGGAGGTAGATTCGAATCGCCTTTAAAGCACGGGAAAAGCGGCAAAACCTCGACAATGATGCCCTTGGCCAAAAAGGGCGTATGCGTTTTTTCCTGAATATATTCAGGAAAAAACGCATACGCCCTTTTTGGCCAACCAAGCAACCTGGAAAGGCCAATCAGCGCTACAAAGAATCTCGCTTCCCATCGGTCAAAAGGGCCATGCTGAATAAAGTGTCAAATCCAGAAATGCAGGAAAGGCCATGGAGAAACGGGAGCCTTGCTACGCTGATGGGCGGGATGTAAATTGCCAACAGCCACTCTGGAGAAGTGTACGGTGTGTCCTGAAACATCGAAAAAACTCAGCTTAGAGAGCATAGGGCACTTCCACTCATGGGCGTATAAATTGGGAAAACTAAAAATCAGCAAGACACAGGCACCCCAAAGTTTAGGGCTGCTCTGTTGACAAGAACCTCCACTTCGTTACACCTTAAATATCCCAGGAAAGAGAAAAAAGGATAAAGAAGTTGCGGTCCTTATGTAGAACGGAATATCACTCAGCCATGAAATCAACGTCATAAGGCTAGTAGCAGCATGATGAGTGGATTTAGGTACGACGATTCTAAGTGAAATAAGTCACACAGAAAAAGACACTTATCATAAGATATCACTTATAGAGGGAATGTAAAAACCGCGACCCTTGAACTGAATTACAAAACAGAACAGAGTCACACGTTTCGAAAACACACTATGGCTGCTTAACGGGAAAGGTGAGGTGGGGTGATGCATAAAACAAGGGTTTCAAATTAGCTCAGATACCGTTCCATAAACCCAATATGTAATAGACACGACGTACTCCTTGCTCAGTGAACTGGACTCAACACCCCCTATTCACCGCCCAAGAATATATGTGACTAGTAAGAATCTTAAAACCTATGTATTGATATCTCTCTGTAAGTGAGTCAAGTGGGTGTAAAGCGGCATAAACACAGCAGTGAAAAGCAGCTAAACCCCTTTATAAAAATCAATCACTTTTAAAAACCTGTGAGACAAAGACAGTGAAAGAGAGAGAAATTCTTTCTAAATTCGTTCAGGGGCTGTGATGCCACCTGGATTGACCATATCTAGACCCACAGCTGATTGAGACATAAGGGTGGACACTCTTGGGGCTGAGAAGTTTGGTGAGGTTGGGTGAGCAAATGCAGACCCTTTAAAGTAACACTGCATGGTTCCCATCCCATGGGTCCCAAATCTCCAGGTTCAAGGGCATCTTCCTACATCGAAAACATGCATGAGAAACCCAGAAGATGGTGCACCGTGTGATCGGGAAAGGTTTCTAAAATGCACCTCATTTCTCATCTCCTTGTGCTCGGGTACGCCATTCCAGCCGCTTTACCAGCAATCTCCCTCCTTGGAGAATCAGCACCTTTAACCTCCTGTTCCGTACAGGTTGCAATTTGTCCTGAGGATGAACGGGAAGAGGGGGAACCAATGAGACACTAGCTCTAGGTGTTGGGACAGGCACAGGTCACTCTATTTTCCCATCAGGAAGAAGAATTAACCACAGGCTCAGCCTGCCGCCCGAGACCCGAATAGGGCCTGAAGCAATCCTGCGCTTTTGCGGCCAGCTCCCAAGAAAGCGAGTTGAAAAATGGAGCTCAGGGGCACTGCAATTCACAAACCTGCAGAGTTATAAATGATAACTCTCGTCCACAAATATATTGACGGAAGACAACGAAGAGGATTTGAAAGCAAGGCAGAATTGCAGGAAACAGATTTCAGGAGGTAGATTCGAATCGCCTTTAAAGCACGAGAAAAGCGACAAAACCTCGACAATGATGCCCTTGGCCAAAAAGGGCGTATGCGTTTTTTCCTGAATATATTCAGGAAAAAACGCATACGCCCTTTTTGGCCAACCAAGCAACCTGGAAAGGCCAATCAGCGCTACAAAGAAGTCTCGCTTCCCATTGGTCAAAAGGGCCATGCTGAATAAAGTGTCAACACCAGAAATGCAGGACAGGCCATGGAGAAACGGGAGCCTTGCTACGCTGATGGGCGGGACGTAAATTGCCAACAGCCACTCTGGAGAAGTGTACGGTGTGTCCTGAAACATCGAAAAAACTCAGCTTAGAGAGCATAGGGCACTTCCACTCATGGGCGTATAAATTGGGAAAACTAAAAATCAGCAAGACACAGGCACCCCAAAGTTTAGGGCTGCTCTGTTGACAAGAACCTCCACTTCGTTACACCTTAAATATCCCAGGAAAGAGAAAAATGGATAAAGAAGTTGCGGTCCTTATGTAGAACGGAATATCACTCAGCCATGAAATCAACGTCATAAGGCTAGTAGCAGCATGATGAGTGGATTTAGGTACGACGATTCTAAGTGAAATAAGTCACACAGAAAAAGACACTTATCATAAGATATCACTTATAGAGGGAATGTAAAAACCGCGACCCTTGAACTGAATTACAAAACAGAACAGAGTCACACGTTTCGAAAACACACTATGGCTGCTTAACGGGAAAGGTGAGGTGGGGTGATGCATAAAACAAGGGTTTCAAATTAGCTCAGATACCGTTCCATAAACCCAATATGTAATAGACACGACGTACTCCTTGCTCAGTGAACTGGACTCAACACCCCCTATTCACCGCCCAAGAATATATCTGACTAGTAAGAATCTTACAACCTATGTATTGATATCTCTCTGTAAGTGAGTCAAGTGGGTGTAAAGCGGCATAAACACAGCAGTGAAAAGCAGCTAAACCCCTTTATAAAAATCAATCACTTTTAAAAACCTGTGAGACAAAGACAGTGAAACAGAGAGAAATTCTTACTAAATTCGTTCAGAAACTGTGATGCCACCTGGATTGACCATATCTAGACCCACAGCTGATTGAGACATAAGTGTGGACACTCTTGGGGCTGAGAGGTTTGGTGAGGTTGGGTGAGCAAATGCAGACCCTTTAAAGTAACACTGCATGGTTCCCATCCCATGGGTCCCAAATCTCCAGGTTCAAGGGCATCTTCCTACATCGAAAACATGCATGAGAAACCCAGAAGATGGTGCACCGTGTGATCGGGAAAGGTTTCTAAAATGCACCTCATTTCTCAACTCCTTGTGCTCGGGTACGCCATTCCAGCCGCTTTACTAGCAATCTCCCTCCTTGGAGAATCAGCACCTTTAACCTCCTGTTCCGTACAGGTTGCAATTTGTCCTGAGGATGAACGGGAAGAGGGGGAACCAATGAGACACTAGCTCTAGGTGTTGGGACAGGCACAGGTCACTCTATTTTCCCATCAGGAAGAAGAATTAACCACAGGCTCAGCCTGCCGCCCGAGACCCGATTAGGGCCTGAAGCAATCCTGCGCTTTTGCGGCCAGCTCCCAAGAAAGCGAGTTGAAAAATGGAGCTCAGGGGCACTGCAATTCACAAACCTGCAGAGTTATAAATGATAACTCTCGTCCACAAATATATTGACGGAAGACAACGAAGAGGATTTGAAAGCAAGGCAGAATTGCAGGAAACAGATTTCAGGAGGTAGATTCGAATCGCCTTTAAAGCACGGGAAAAGCGGCAAAACCTCGACAATGATGCCCTTGGCCAAAAAGGGCGTATGCGTTTTTTCCTGAATATATTCAGGAAAAAACGCATACGCCCTTTTTGGCCAACCAAGCAACCTGGAAAGGCAAATCAGCGCTACAAAGAAGTCTCGCTTCCCATTGGTCAAAAGGGCCATGCTGAATAAAGTGTCAACACCAGAAATGCAGGACAGGCCATGGAGAAACGGGAGCCTTGCTACGCTGATGGGCGGGATGTAAATTGCCAACAGCCACTCTGGAGAAGTGTACGGTGTGTCCTGAAACATCGAAAAAACTCAGCTTAGAGAGCATAGGGCACTTCCACTCATGGGCGTATAAATTGGGAAAACTAAAAATCAGCAAGACACAGGCACCCCAAAGTTTAGGGCTGCTCTGTTGACAAGAACCTCCACTTCGTTACACCTTAAATATCCCAGGAAAGAGAAAAAAGGATAAAGAAGTTGCGGTCCTTATGTAGAACGGAATATCACTCAGCCATGAAATCAACGTCATAAGGCTAGTAGCAGCATGATGAGTGGATATAGGTACGACGATTCTAAGTGAAATAAGTCACACAGAAAAAGACACTTATCATAAGATATCACTTATAGAGGGAATGTAAAAACCGCGACCCTTGAACTGAATTACAAAACAGAACAGAGGCACACGTTTCGAAAACACACTATGGCTGCTTAACGGGAAAGGTGAGGTGGGGTGATGCATAAAACAAGGGTTTCAAATTAGCTCAGATACCGTTCCATAAACCCAATATGTAATAGACACGACGTACTCCTTGCTCAGTGAACTGGACTCAACACCCCCTATTCACCGCCCAAGAATATATGTGACTAGTAAGAATCTTAAAACCTATGTATTGATATCTCTCTGTAAGTGAGTCAAGTGGGTGTAAAGCGGCATAAACACAGCAGTGAAAAGCAGCTAAACCCCTTTATAAAAATCAATCACTTTTAAAAACCTGTGAGACAAAGACAGTGAAACAGAGAGAAATTCTTACTAAATTCGTTCAGAAACTGTGATGCCACCTGGATTGACCATATCTAGACCCACAGCTGATTGAGACATAAGTGTGGACACTCTTGGGGCTGAGAGGTTTGGTGAGGTTGGGTGAGCAAATGCAGACCCTTTAAAGTAACACTGCATGGTTCCCATCCCATGGGTCCCAAATCTCCAGGTTCAAGGGCATCTTCCTACATCGAAAACATGCATGAGAAACCCAGAAGATGGTGCACCGTGTGATCGGGAAAGGTTTCTAAAATGCACCTCATTTCTCATCTCCTTGTGCTCGGGTACGCCATTCCAGCCGCTTTACCAGCAATCTCCCTCCTTGGAGAATCAGCACCTTTAACCTCCTGTTCCGTACAGGTTGCAATTTGTCCTGAGGATGAACGGGAAGAGGGGGAACCAATGAGACACTAGCTCTAGGTGTTGGGACAGGCACAGGTCACTCTATTTTCCCATCAGGAAGAAGAATTAACCACAGGCTCAGCCTGCCGCCCGAGACCCGAATAGGGCCTGAAGCAATCCTGCGCTTTTGCGGCCAGCTCCCAAGAAAGCGAGTTGAAAAATGGAGCTCAGGGGCACTGCAATTCACAAACCTGCAGAGTTATAAATGATAACTCTCGTCCACAAATATATTGACGGAAGACAACGAAGAGGATTTGAAAGCAAGGCAGAATTGCAGGAAACAGATTTCAGGAGGTAGATTCGAATCGCCTTTAAAGCACGGGAAAAGCGGCAAAACCTCGACAATGATGCCCTTGGCCAAAAAGGGCGTATGCGTTTTTTCCTGAATATATTCAGGAAAAAACGCATACGCCCTTTTTGGCCAACCAAGCAACCTGGAAAGGCCAATCAGCGCTACAAAGAAGTCTCGCTTCCCATCGGTCAAAAGGGCCATGCTGAATAAAGTTTCAAAACCAGAAATGCAGGACAGGCCATGGAGAAACGGGAGCCTTGCTACGCTGATGGGCGGGATGTAAATTGCCAACAGCCACTTTGGAGAAGTGTACGGTGTGTCCTGAAACATCTAAAAAACTCAGCTTAGAGAGCATAGGGCACTTCCACTCATGGGCGTATAAATTGGGAAAACTAAAAATCAGCAAGACACAGGCACCCCAAAGTTTAGGGCTGCTCTGTTGACAAGAACCTCCACTTCGTTACACCTTAAATATCCCAGGAAAGAGAAAAATGGATAAAGAAGTTGTGGTCCTTATGTACAATGGAATATCACTCAGCCATGAAATCAACGTCATAAGGCTAGTAGCAGCATGATGAGTGGATTTAGGTACGACGATTCTAAGTGAAATAAGTCACACAGAAAAAGACACTTATCATAAGATATCACTTATAGAGGGAATGTAAAAACCGCTACCCTTAAAATGAATTACAAAACAGAACAGAGTCACACGTTTAGAAAACACACTATGGCTGCTTAACGGGAAAGGTGAGGTGGGGTGATGCGTAAAAGAAGGGTTTCAAATTAGCTCAGAGACCGTTCCATAAACCCAATATGTAATAGAGACGACCTACTCCTTGCTCAGTGAACTGGACTCAACACCCCCTATTCACCGCCCAAGAATATATCTGACTAGTAAGAATGTTAAAACCTATGTATTGATATCTCTCTGTAAGTGAGTCAAGTGGGTGTAAAGCGGCATACACACAGCAGTGAAAAGCAGCTAAACCCCTTTATAAAAATCAATCACTTTTAAAAACCCGTGAAACAAAGACAGTGAAAGAGAGAGAAATTCTTACTAAATTCGTTCAGGAACTGTGATGCCACCTGGATTGACCATATCTAGACCCACAGCTGATTGAGACATAAGTGTGGACACTCTTGGGGCTGAGAGGTTTGGTGAGGTTGGGTGAGCAAACGCAGACCCTTTAAAGTAATACTGCGTGGTTCCCATCCCATGGGTCCCAAATCTCCAGGTTCAAGGGCATCTTCCCTCTTCGAAAACATGCATGAGAAACCCAGAAGATGGTGCACCGTGTGATCGGGAAAGGTTTCTAAAACGCACCTCATTTCTCATCTCCTTGTGCTCGGGTTCGCCATTCCAGCCACTTTACTAACAATCTCCCTCCTTGGAGAATCAGCACCTTTAACCTCCTGTTCCGTACAGGTTGCAATTTGTCCTGAGGATGAACGGGAAGAGGGGGAACCAATGAGACACTAGCTCTAGGTGTTGGGACAGGCACAGGTCACTCTATTTTCCCATCAGGAAGAAGAATTAACCACAGGCCCAGCCTTCCGCCCGGAATCAGAATAGGGCCTGAAGCAATCCTGCGCTTTTGCGGTCAGCTCCCAAGAAAGCGAGTTGAAAAATGGAGCTCAGGGGCACTGCAATTCACAAACCTGCCGAGTTATAAATCATAACTCTCGTCCTCAAATATATTGAGGGAAGGCCATGAAGAGGATTTGAAAGCAAGGCAGAATTGCAGGAAACAGATTTCAGGAGGTAGATTCGAATCGCCTTTAAAGCACGGGAAAAGCAGCAAAACCTCGACAATGATGCCCTTGGCCAAAAAGGGCGTATGCATTTTTTCCTGAATATATTCAGGAAAAAACGCATACGCCCTTTTTGGACAACCAAGCAACCTGGAAAGGCAAATCAGCGCTACAAAGAAGTCTCGCTTCCCATCGGTCAAAAGGGCCATGCTGAATAAAGTGTCAAAACCAGAAATGCAGGACAGGCCATGGAGAAACGGGAGCCTTGCTACGCTGATGGGCGGGATGTAAATTGCCAACAGCCACTCTGGAGAAGTGTACGGTGTGTCCTGAAACATCGAAAAAACTCAGCTTAGAGAGCATAGGGCACTTCCACTCATGGGCGTATAAATTGGGAAAACTAAAAATCAGCAAGACACAGGCACCCCAAAGTTTAGGGCTGCTCTGTTGACAAGAACCTCCACTTCGTTACACCCTAAATATCCCAGGAAAGAGAAAAATAGATAAAGAAGTTGTGGTCCTTATGTACAATGGAATATCACTCAGCCATGAAATCAACGTCATAAGGCTAGTAGCAGCATGATGAGTGGATTTAGGTACGACGATTCTAAGTGAAATAAGTCACACAGAAAAAGACACTTATCCTAAGATATCACTTATAGAGGGAATGTAAAAACCGCGACCCTTGAACTGAATTACAAAACAGAACAGAGTCACACGTTTAGAAAACACACTATGGCTGCTTAACGGGAAAGGTGAGGTGGGGTGATGCATAAAAGAAGGGTTTCAAATTAGCTCAGAGACCGTTCCATAAACCCAATATGTAATAGACACGACCTACTCCTTGCTCAGTGAACTGGACTCAAAACCCCCTATTCACCGCCCAAGAATATATCTGACTAGTAAGAATGTTAAAACCTATGTATTGATATCTCTCTGTAAGTGAGTCAAGTGGGTGTAAAGCGGCATAAACACAGCAGTGAAAAGCAGCTAAACCCCTTTATAAAAATCAATCACTTTTAAAAACCCGTGAAACAAAGACAGTGAAAGAGAGAGAAATTCTTACTAAATTCGTTCAGGAACTGTGATGCCACCTAGATTGACCATATCTAGACCCACAGCTGATTGAGACATAAGTGTGGACACTCTTGGGGCTGAGAGGTTTGGTGAGGTTGGGTGAGCAAACGCAGACCCTTTAAAGTAATACTGCGTGGTTCCCATCCCATGGGTCCCAAATCTCCAGGTTCAAGGGCATCTTCCTACTTCGAAAACATGCATGAGAAACCCAGAAGATGGTGCACCGTGTGATCGGGAAAGGTTTCCAAAACGCACCTCATTTGTCATCTCCTTGTGCTAGGGTTCGCCATTCCAGCCGCTTTACTAGCAATCTCCCTCCTTGGAGAATCAGCACCTTTAACCTCCTGTTCCGTACAGGTTGCAATTTGTCCTGAGGATGAACGGGAAGAGGGGGAACCAATGAGACACCAGCTCTAGGTGTTGGGACAGGCACAGGTCACTCTATTTTCCCATCAGGAAGAAGAATTAACCACAGGCTCAGCCTTCCGCCCGGAACCAGAATAGGGCCTGAAGCAATCCTGCGCTTTTGCGGCCAGCTCCCAAGAAAGCGAGTTGAAAAATGGAGCTCAGGGGCACTGCAATTCACAAACCTGCAGAGTTATAAATCATAACTCTAGTCCTCAAATATATTGAGGGAAGGCCACGAAGAGGATTTGAAAGCAAGGCAGAATTGCAGGAAACAGATTTCAGGAGGTAGATTCGAATCGCCTTTAAAGCACGGGAAAAGCAGCAAAACCTCGACAATGATGCCCTTGGCCAAAAAGGGCGTATGCGTTTTTTCCTGAATATATTCAGGAAAAAACGCATACGCCCTTTTTGGCCAACCAAGCAACCTGGAAAGGCAAATCAGCGCTACAAAGAAGTCTCGCTTCCCATCGGTCAAAAGGGCCATGCTGAATAAAGTGTCAAAACCAGAAATACAGGACAGGCCATGGAGAAACGGGAGCCTTGCTACGCTGATGGGCGGGATGTAAATTGCCAACAGCCACTCTGGAGAAGTGTACGGTGTGTCCTGAAACATCGAAAAAACTCAGCTTAGAGAGCATAGGGCACTTACACTCATGGGCGTATAAATTGGGAAAACTAAAACTCAGCAAGACACAGGCACCCCAAAGTTAAGGGCTGCTCTGTTGACAAGAACCTCCACTTCGTTACACCCTAAATATCCCAGGAAAGAGAAAAATGAATAAATAAGTTGTGGTCCTTATGTACAATGGAATATCACTCAGCCATGAAATCAACGTCATAAGGCTAGTAGCAGCATGATGAGTGGATTTAGGTACGACGATTCTAAGTGAAATAAGTCACACAGAAAAAGACACTTATCCTAAGATATCACTTATAGAGGGAATGTAAAAACCGCGACCCTTGAACTGAATTACAAAACAGAACAGAGTCACACGTTTAGAAAACACACTATGGCTGCTTAACGGGAAAGGTGAGGTGGGGTGATGCATAAAAGAAGGGTTTCAAATTAGCTCAGAGACCGTTCCATAAACCCAATATGTAACAGACACGACCTACTCCTTGCTCAGTGAACTGGACTCAACACCCCCTATTCACCGCCCAAGAATATATCTGACTAGTAAGAATGTTAAAACCTATGTATTGATATCTCTCTGTAAGTGAGTCAAGTGGGTGTAAAGCGGCATAAACACAGCAGTGAAAAGCAGCTAAACCCCTTTATAAAAATCAATCACTTTTAAAAACCTGTGAGACAAAGACAGTGAAAGAGAGAGAAATTCTTACTAAATTCGTTCAGGGGCTGTGATGCCACCTGGATTAACCATATCTAGACCCACAGCTGATAGAGACATAAGGGTGGACAGTCTTGGGGCTGAGAGGTTTGGTGAGGTTGGGTGAGCAAACGCAGACCCTTTAAAGTAATACTGCGTGGTTCCCATCCCATGGGTCCCAAATCTCCAGGTTCAAGGGCATCTTCCTACTTCGAAAACATGCATGAGAAACCCAGAAGATGGTGCACCGTGTGATCGGGAAAGGTTTCTAAAACGCACCTCATTTCTCATCTCCTTGTGCTCGGGTTCGCCATTCCAGCCGCTTTACTAGCAATCTCCCTCCTTGGAGAATCAGCACCTTTAACCTCCTGTTCCTTACAGGTTGCAATTTGTCCTGAGGATGAACGGGAAGAGGGGGAACCAATGAGACACTAGCTCTAGGTGTTGGGACAGGCACAGGTCACTCTATTTTCCCATCAGGAAGAAGAATTAACCACAGGCTCAGCCTTCCGCCCGGAACCAGAATAGCGCCTGAAGCAATCCTGCGCTTTTGCGGCCAGCTCCCAAGAAAGCGAGTTGAAAAATGGAGCTCAGGGGCACTGCAATTCACAAACCTGCAGAGTTATAAATCATAACTCTCGTCCTCAAATATATTGAGGGAAGGCCACAAAGAGGATTTGAAAGCAAGGCAGAATTGCAGGAAACAGATTTCAGGAGGTAGATTCGAATCGCCTTTAAAGCACGGGAAAAGCAGCAAAACCTCGACAATGATGCCCTTGGCCAAAAAGGGCGTATGCGTTTTTTCCTGAATATATTCAGGAAAAAACGCATACGCCCTTTTTGGCCAACCAAGCAACCTGGAAAGGCAAATCAGCGCTACAAAGAAGTCTCGCTTCCCATCGGTCAAAAGGGCCATGCTGAATAAAGTGTCAAAACCAGAAATGCAGGACAGGCCATGGAGAAACGGGAGCCTTGCTACGCTGATGGGCGGGATGTAAATTGCCAACAGCCACTCTGGAGAAGTGTACGGTGTGTCCTGAAACATCGAAAAAACTCAGCTTAGAGAGCATAAGGCACTTCCACTCATGGGCGTATAAATTGGGAAAACTAAAAATCAGCAAGACACAGGCACCCCAAAGTTTAGGGCTGCTCTGTTGACAAGAACCTCCACTTCGTTACACCCTAAATATCCCAGGAAAGAGAAAACTGGATAAAGAGGTTGTGGTCCTTATGTACAATGGAATATCACTCAGCCATGAAATCAACGTCATAAGGCTAGTAGCAGCATGATGAGTGGATTTAGGTACGACGATTCTAAGTGAAATAAGTCACACAGAAAAAGACACTTATCGTAAGATATCACTTATAGAGGGAATGTAAAAATTGCTACCCTTGAACTGAATTACAAAACAAAACAGAGTCACACGTTTAGAAAACACACTATGGCTGCTTAACGGGAAAGGTGAGGTGGGGTGATGCATAAAAGAAGGGGTTCAAATTAGCTCAGAGACCGTTCCATAAACCCAATATGTAATAGACACGACCTACTCCTTGCTCAGTGAACTGGACTCAACACCCCCTATTCACCGCCCAAGAATATATCTGACTAGTAAGAATGTTAAAACCTATGTATTGATATCTCTCTGTAAGTGAGTCAAGTGGGTGTAAAGCGGCATAAACACAGCAGTGAAAAGCAGCTAAACCCCTTTATAAAAATCAATCACTTTTAAAAACCCGTGAAACAAAGACAGTGAAAGAGAGAGAAATTCTTACTAAATTCGTTCAGGGGCTGTGATGCCACCTGGATTGACCATATCTAGACCCACAGCTGATAGAGACATAAGGGTGGACACTCTTGGGGCTGAGAGGTTTGGTGAGGTTGGGTGAGCAAACGTAGACCCTTTAAAGTAATACTGCGTGGTTCCCATCCCATGGGTCCCAAATCTCCAGGTTCAAGGGCATCTTCCTACTTCGAAAACATGCATGAGAAACCCAGAAGATGGAGCACCGTGTGATCGGGAAAGGTTTCTAAAATGCACCTCATTTCTCATCTCCTTGTGCTCGGGTACGCCATTCCAGCCGCTTTACCAGCAATCTCCCTCCTTGGAGAATCAGCACCTTTAACCTCCTGTTCCGTACAGGTTGCAATTTGTCCTGAGGATGAACGGGAAGAGGGGGAACCAATGAGACACTAGCTCTAGGTGTTGGGACAGGCACAGGTCACTCTATTTTCCCATCAGGAAGAAGAATTAACCACAGGCTCAGCCTGCCGCCCGAGACCCGAATAGGGCCTTAAGCAATCCTGCGCTTTTGCGGCCAGCTCCCAAGAAAGCGAGTTGAAAAATGGAGCTCAGGGGCACTGCAATTCACAAACCTGCAGAGTTATAAATGATAACTCTCGTCCACAAATATATTGACGGAAGACAACGAAGAGGATTTGAAAGCAAGGCAGAATTGCAGGAAACAGATTTCAGGAGGTAGATTCGAATCGCCTTTAAAGCACGGGAAAAGCGGCAAAACCTCGACAATGATGCCCTTGGCCAAAAAGGGCGTATGCGTTTTTTCCTGAATATATTCAGGAAAAAACGCATACGCCCTTTTTGGCCAACCAAGCAACCTGGAAAGGCCAATCAGCGCTACAAAGAAGTCTCGCTTCCCATCGGTCAAAAGGGCCATGCTGAATAAAGTGTCAAATCCAGAAATGCAGGAAAGGCCATGGAGAAACGGGAGCCTTGCTACGCTGATGGGCGGGATGTAAATTGCCAACAGCCACTCTGGAGAAGTGTACGGTGTGTCCTGAAACATCGAAAAAACTCAGCTTAGAGAGCATAGGGCACTTCCACTCATGGGCGTATAAATTGGGAAAACTAAAAATCAGCAAGACACAGGCACCCCAAAGTTTAGGGCTGCTCTGTTGACAAGAACCTCCACTTCGTTACACCTTAAATATCCCAGGAAAGAGAAAAAAGGATAAAGAAGTTGCGGTCCTTATGTAGAACGGAATATCACTCAGCCATGAAATCAACGTCATAAGGCTAGTAGCAGCATGATGAGTGGATTTAGGTACGACGATTCTAAGTGAAATAAGTCACACAGAAAAAGACACTTATCATAAGATATCACTTATAGAGGGAATGTAAAAACCGCGACCCTTGAACTGAATTACAAAACAGAACAGAGTCACACGTTTCGAAAACACACTATGGCTGCTTAACGGGAAAGGTGAGGTGGGGTGATGCATAAAACAAGGGTTTCAAATTAGCTCAGATACCGTTCCATAAACCCAATATGTAATAGACACGACGTACTCCTTGCTCAGTGAACTGGACTCAACACCCCCTATTCACCGCCCAAGAATATATGTGACTAGTAAGAATCTTAAAACCTATGTATTGATATCTCTCTGTAAGTGAGTCAAGTGGGTGTAAAGCGGCATAAACACAGCAGTGAAAAGCAGCTAAACCCCTTTATAAAAATCAATCACTTTTAAAAACCTGTGAGACAAAGACAGTGAAAGAGAGAGAAATTCTTTCTAAATTCGTTCAGGGGCTGTGATGCCACCTGGATTGACCATATCTAGACCCACAGCTGATTGAGACATAAGGGTGGACACTCTTGGGGCTGAGAAGTTTGGTGAGGTTGGGTGAGCAAATGCAGACCCTTTAAAGTAACACTGCATGGTTCCCATCCCATGGGTCCCAAATCTCCAGGTTCAAGGGCATCTTCCTACATCGAAAACATGCATGAGAAACCCAGAAGATGGTGCACCGTGTGATCGGGAAAGGTTTCTAAAATGCACCTCATTTCTCATCTCCTTGTGCTCGGGTACGCCATTCCAGCCGCTTTACCAGCAATCTCCCTCCTTGGAGAATCAGCACCTTTAACCTCCTGTTCCGTACAGGTTGCAATTTGTCCTGAGGATGAACGGGAAGAGGGGGAACCAATGAGACACTAGCTCTAGGTGTTGGGACAGGCACAGGTCACTCTATTTTCCCATCAGGAAGAAGAATTAACCACAGGCTCAGCCTGCCGCCCGAGACCCGAATAGGGCCTGAAGCAATCCTGCGCTTTTGCGGCCAGCTCCCAAGAAAGCGAGTTGAAAAATGGAGCTCAGGGGCACTGCAATTCACAAACCTGCAGAGTTATAAATGATAACTCTCGTCCACAAATATATTGACGGAAGACAACGAAGAGGATTTGAAAGCAAGGCAGAATTGCAGGAAACAGATTTCAGGAGGTAGATTCGAATCGCCTTTAAAGCACGAGAAAAGCGACAAAACCTCGACAATGATGCCCTTGGCCAAAAAGGGCGTATGCGTTTTTTCCTGAATATATTCAGGAAAAAACGCATACGCCCTTTTTGGCCAACCAAGCAACCTGGAAAGGCCAATCAGCGCTACAAAGAAGTCTCGCTTCCCATTGGTCAAAAGGGCCATGCTGAATAAAGTGTCAACACCAGAAATGCAGGACAGGCCATGGAGAAACGGGAGCCTTGCTACGCTGATGGGCGGGACGTAAATTGCCAACAGCCACTCTGGAGAAGTGTACGGTGTGTCCTGAAACATCGAAAAAACTCAGCTTAGAGAGCATAGGGCACTTCCACTCATGGGCGTATAAATTGGGAAAACTAAAAATCAGCAAGACACAGGCACCCCAAAGTTTAGGGCTGCTCTGTTGACAAGAACCTCCACTTCGTTACACCTTAAATATCCCAGGAAAGAGAAAAATGGATAAAGAAGTTGCGGTCCTTATGTAGAACGGAATATCACTCAGCCATGAAATCAACGTCATAAGGCTAGTAGCAGCATGATGAGTGGATTTAGGTACGACGATTCTAAGTGAAATAAGTCACACAGAAAAAGACACTTA
The DNA here is from genome assembly GCF_965194805.1 of Balaenoptera borealis. Lineage (NCBI taxonomy): Eukaryota > Metazoa > Chordata > Mammalia > Artiodactyla > Balaenopteridae > Balaenoptera > Balaenoptera borealis. The sequence goes on from NW_028123853.1 coordinate 52,449, forward strand.
TCATAAGATATCACTTATAGAGGGAATGTAAAAACCGCGACCCTTGAACTGAATTACAAAACAGAACAGAGTCACACGTTTCGAAAACACACTATGGCTGCTTAACGGGAAAGGTGAGGTGGGGTGATGCATAAAACAAGGGTTTCAAATTAGCTCAGATACCGTTCCATAAACCCAATATGTAATAGACACGACGTACTCCTTGCTCAGTGAACTGGACTCAACACCCCCTATTCACCGCCCAAGAATATATCTGACTAGTAAGAATCTTACAACCTATGTATTGATATCTCTCTGTAAGTGAGTCAAGTGGGTGTAAAGCGGCATAAACACAGCAGTGAAAAGCAGCTAAACCCCTTTATAAAAATCAATCACTTTTAAAAACCTGTGAGACAAAGACAGTGAAACAGAGAGAAATTCTTACTAAATTCGTTCAGAAACTGTGATGCCACCTGGATTGACCATATCTAGACCCACAGCTGATTGAGACATAAGTGTGGACACTCTTGGGGCTGAGAGGTTTGGTGAGGTTGGGTGAGCAAATGCAGACCCTTTAAAGTAACACTGCATGGTTCCCATCCCATGGGTCCCAAATCTCCAGGTTCAAGGGCATCTTCCTACATCGAAAACATGCATGAGAAACCCAGAAGATGGTGCACCGTGTGATCGGGAAAGGTTTCTAAAATGCACCTCATTTCTCAACTCCTTGTGCTCGGGTACGCCATTCCAGCCGCTTTACTAGCAATCTCCCTCCTTGGAGAATCAGCACCTTTAACCTCCTGTTCCGTACAGGTTGCAATTTGTCCTGAGGATGAACGGGAAGAGGGGGAACCAATGAGACACTAGCTCTAGGTGTTGGGACAGGCACAGGTCACTCTATTTTCCCATCAGGAAGAAGAATTAACCACAGGCTCAGCCTGCCGCCCGAGACCCGATTAGGGCCTGAAGCAATCCTGCGCTTTTGCGGCCAGCTCCCAAGAAAGCGAGTTGAAAAATGGAGCTCAGGGGCACTGCAATTCACAAACCTGCAGAGTTATAAATGATAACTCTCGTCCACAAATATATTGACGGAAGACAACGAAGAGGATTTGAAAGCAAGGCAGAATTGCAGGAAACAGATTTCAGGAGGTAGATTCGAATCGCCTTTAAAGCACGGGAAAAGCGGCAAAACCTCGACAATGATGCCCTTGGCCAAAAAGGGCGTATGCGTTTTTTCCTGAATATATTCAGGAAAAAACGCATACGCCCTTTTTGGCCAACCAAGCAACCTGGAAAGGCAAATCAGCGCTACAAAGAAGTCTCGCTTCCCATTGGTCAAAAGGGCCATGCTGAATAAAGTGTCAACACCAGAAATGCAGGACAGGCCATGGAGAAACGGGAGCCTTGCTACGCTGATGGGCGGGATGTAAATTGCCAACAGCCACTCTGGAGAAGTGTACGGTGTGTCCTGAAACATCGAAAAAACTCAGCTTAGAGAGCATAGGGCACTTCCACTCATGGGCGTATAAATTGGGAAAACTAAAAATCAGCAAGACACAGGCACCCCAAAGTTTAGGGCTGCTCTGTTGACAAGAACCTCCACTTCGTTACACCTTAAATATCCCAGGAAAGAGAAAAAAGGATAAAGAAGTTGCGGTCCTTATGTAGAACGGAATATCACTCAGCCATGAAATCAACGTCATAAGGCTAGTAGCAGCATGATGAGTGGATATAGGTACGACGATTCTAAGTGAAATAAGTCACACAGAAAAAGACACTTATCATAAGATATCACTTATAGAGGGAATGTAAAAACCGCGACCCTTGAACTGAATTACAAAACAGAACAGAGGCACACGTTTCGAAAACACACTATGGCTGCTTAACGGGAAAGGTGAGGTGGGGTGATGCATAAAACAAGGGTTTCAAATTAGCTCAGATACCGTTCCATAAACCCAATATGTAATAGACACGACGTACTCCTTGCTCAGTGAACTGGACTCAACACCCCCTATTCACCGCCCAAGAATATATGTGACTAGTAAGAATCTTAAAACCTATGTATTGATATCTCTCTGTAAGTGAGTCAAGTGGGTGTAAAGCGGCATAAACACAGCAGTGAAAAGCAGCTAAACCCCTTTATAAAAATCAATCACTTTTAAAAACCTGTGAGACAAAGACAGTGAAACAGAGAGAAATTCTTACTAAATTCGTTCAGAAACTGTGATGCCACCTGGATTGACCATATCTAGACCCACAGCTGATTGAGACATAAGTGTGGACACTCTTGGGGCTGAGAGGTTTGGTGAGGTTGGGTGAGCAAATGCAGACCCTTTAAAGTAACACTGCATGGTTCCCATCCCATGGGTCCCAAATCTCCAGGTTCAAGGGCATCTTCCTACATCGAAAACATGCATGAGAAACCCAGAAGATGGTGCACCGTGTGATCGGGAAAGGTTTCTAAAATGCACCTCATTTCTCATCTCCTTGTGCTCGGGTACGCCATTCCAGCCGCTTTACCAGCAATCTCCCTCCTTGGAGAATCAGCACCTTTAACCTCCTGTTCCGTACAGGTTGCAATTTGTCCTGAGGATGAACGGGAAGAGGGGGAACCAATGAGACACTAGCTCTAGGTGTTGGGACAGGCACAGGTCACTCTATTTTCCCATCAGGAAGAAGAATTAACCACAGGCTCAGCCTGCCGCCCGAGACCCGAATAGGGCCTGAAGCAATCCTGCGCTTTTGCGGCCAGCTCCCAAGAAAGCGAGTTGAAAAATGGAGCTCAGGGGCACTGCAATTCACAAACCTGCAGAGTTATAAATGATAACTCTCGTCCACAAATATATTGACGGAAGACAACGAAGAGGATTTGAAAGCAAGGCAGAATTGCAGGAAACAGATTTCAGGAGGTAGATTCGAATCGCCTTTAAAGCACGGGAAAAGCGGCAAAACCTCGACAATGATGCCCTTGGCCAAAAAGGGCGTATGCGTTTTTTCCTGAATATATTCAGGAAAAAACGCATACGCCCTTTTTGGCCAACCAAGCAACCTGGAAAGGCCAATCAGCGCTACAAAGAAGTCTCGCTTCCCATCGGTCAAAAGGGCCATGCTGAATAAAGTTTCAAAACCAGAAATGCAGGACAGGCCATGGAGAAACGGGAGCCTTGCTACGCTGATGGGCGGGATGTAAATTGCCAACAGCCACTTTGGAGAAGTGTACGGTGTGTCCTGAAACATCTAAAAAACTCAGCTTAGAGAGCATAGGGCACTTCCACTCATGGGCGTATAAATTGGGAAAACTAAAAATCAGCAAGACACAGGCACCCCAAAGTTTAGGGCTGCTCTGTTGACAAGAACCTCCACTTCGTTACACCTTAAATATCCCAGGAAAGAGAAAAATGGATAAAGAAGTTGTGGTCCTTATGTACAATGGAATATCACTCAGCCATGAAATCAACGTCATAAGGCTAGTAGCAGCATGATGAGTGGATTTAGGTACGACGATTCTAAGTGAAATAAGTCACACAGAAAAAGACACTTATCATAAGATATCACTTATAGAGGGAATGTAAAAACCGCTACCCTTAAAATGAATTACAAAACAGAACAGAGTCACACGTTTAGAAAACACACTATGGCTGCTTAACGGGAAAGGTGAGGTGGGGTGATGCGTAAAAGAAGGGTTTCAAATTAGCTCAGAGACCGTTCCATAAACCCAATATGTAATAGACACGACCTACTCCTTGCTGAGTGAACTGGACTCAACACCCCCTATTCACCGCCCAAGAATATATGTGACTAGTAAGAATCTTAAAACCTATGTATTGATATCTCTCTGTAAGTGAGTCAAGTGGGTGTAAAGCGGCATAAACACAGCAGTGAAAAGCAGCTAAACCCCTTTATAAAAAACAATTACTTTTAAAAACCCGTGAAACAAAGACAGTGAAAGAGAGAGAAATTATTACTAAATTCGTTCAGGGGCTGTGATGCCACCTGGATTGACCATATATAGACCCACAGCTGATTGAGACATAAGGGTGGACACTCTTGGGGCGGAGAGGTTTGGTGAGGTTGGGTGAGGAAACGCAGACCCTTTAAAGTAATACTGCATTGTTCCCATCCCATGGGTCCCAAATCTCCAGGTTAAAGGGCATCTTCCCACTTCGAAAACATGCATGAGAAACCCAGAAGATGGTACACCGTGTGATTGGGAAAGGTTTCTAAAACGCACCTCATTTTTCATCTCCTTGGGCTCGGGTTCGCCATTCCAGCCGCTTTACTAGCAATCTCCCTCCTTGGAGAATCAGCACCTTTAACCTCCTATTCCGTACAGCTTGCAAATTGTCCTGAGGATGAACGGGAAGAGGGGGAACCAATGAGAGACTAGCTCTAGGTGTTGGGAGCGGCACAGGTCACTCTATTTTCCCATCAGGAAGAAGAATTAACCACAGGCTCAGCCTGCCGCCCGGGACCAGAATAGGGTCTGAAGCAATCCTGCGCTTTTGCGGCCAGCTCCCAAGAAAGCGAGTTGAAAAATGGAGCTCAGGGGCACTGCAATTCACAAACCTGCAGAGTTATAAATGATAACTCTCGTCCTCAAATATATTGAGGGAAGGCAACGAAGAGGATTTGAAAGCACGGCAGAATTGCAGGAAACAGATTTCAAGAGGTAGATTCAAATCGCCTTTAAAGCACGGGAAAAGCAGCAAAACCTCGACAATGATGCCCTTGGCCAAAAAGGGCGTATGCGTTTTTTCCTGAATATATTCAGGAAAAAACGCATACGCCCTTTTTGGCCAACCAAGCAACCTGGAAAGGCAAATCAGCGCTACAAAGAAGTCTCGCTTCCCATCGGTCAAAAGGGCCATGCTGAATAAAGTTTCAAACCCAGAAAGGCAGGACAGGCCATGGAGAAACGGGAGCCTTGCTACGCTGATGGGCGGGATGTAAATTGCCAACAGCCACTCTGGAGAAGTGTACGGTGTGTCCTGAAACATCGAAAAAACTCAGCTTAGAGAGCATAGGGCACTTCCACTCATGGGCGTATAAATTGGGAAAACTAAAAATCAGCAAGACACAGGCACCCCAAAGTTTAGGGCTGCTCTGTTGACAAGAACCTCCACTTCGTTTCACCCTAAATATCCCAGGAAAGAGAAAACTGGATAAAGAAGTTGTGGTCCTTATGTACAATGGAATATCACTCAGCCATGAAATCAACGTCATAAGGCTAGTAGCAGCATGATGAGTGGATTTAGGTACGACGATTCTAAGTGAAATAAGTCACACAGAAAAAGACACTTATCATAAGATATCACTTATAGAGGGAATGTAAAAACCGCGACCCTTGAACTGAATTACAAAACAGAACAGAGTCACACGTTTAGAAAACACACTATGGCTGCTTAACGGGAAAGGTGAGGTGGGGTGATGCATAAAAGAAGGGTTTCAAATTAGCTCAGAGACCGTTCCATAAACCCAATATGTAATAGACACGACCTACTCCTTGCTCAGTGAACTGGACTCAACACCCCCTATTCACCGCCCAAGAATATATCTGACTAGTAAGAATCTTAAAAGCTATGTATTGATATCTCTCTGTAAGTGAGTCAAGTGGGTGTAAAGCGGCATACACACAGCAGTGAAAAGCAGCTAAACCCCTTTATAAAAATCAATCACTTTTAAAAACCCGTGAAACAAAGACAGTGAAAGAGAGAGAAATTCTTACTAAATTCGTTCAGGGGCTGTGATGCCACCTGGATTGACCATATCTAGACCCACAGCTGATAGAGACATAAGGGTGGACAGTCTTGGGGCTGAGAGGTTTGGTGAGGTTGGGTGAGCAAACGCAGACCCTTTAAAGTAATACTGCGTGGTTCCCATCCCATGGGTCCCAAATCTCCAGGTTCAAGGGCATCTTCCCACTTCGAAAACATGCATGAGAAACCCAGAAGATGGTGCACCGTGTGATCGGGAAAGGTTTCTAAAACGCACCTCATTTCTCATCTCCTTGTGCTTGGGTTCGCCATTCCAGCCGCTTTACTAGCAATCTCCCTCCTTGGAGAATCAGCACCTTTAACCTCCTGTTCCGTACAGGTTGCAATTTGTCCTGAGGACGAACGGGAAGAGGGGGAACCAATGAGACACTAGCTCTAGGTGTTGGGACAGGCACAGGTCACTCTATTTTCCCATCAGGAAGAAGAATTAACCACAGGCTCAGCCTGCCGCCCGGGACCAAAATAGGGCCTAAAGCAATCCTGCGCTTTTGCGGCCAGCTCCCAAGAAAGCGAGTTGAAAAATGGAGCTCAGGGGCACTGCAATTCACAAACCTGCAGAGTTATAAATGATAACTCTCGTCCTCAAATATATTGAGGGAAGGCCACGAAGAGGATTTGAAAGCAAGGCAGAATTGCAGGAAACACATTGCAGGAGGTAGATTCAAATCGCCTTTAAGGCACGGGAAAAGCGGCAAAACCTCGACAATGATGCCCTTGGCCAAAAAGGGCCTATGCGTTTTTTTCTGAATATATTCAGGAAAAAACGCATACGCCCTTTTTGGCCAACCAAGCAACCTGGAAAGGCAAATCAGCGTTACAAAGAAGTCTCGCTTCCCATCGGTCAAAAGGGCCATGCTGAATAAAGTGTCAAAACCAGAAATGCAGGACAGGCCATGGAGAAACGGGAGCCTTGCTACGCTGATGGGCGGGATGTAAATTGCCAACAGCCACTCTGGAGAAGTGTACGGTGTGTCCTGAAACATCGAAAAAACTCAGCTTAGAGAGCATAGGGCACTTCCACTCATGGGCGTATAAATTGGGAAAACTAAAAATCAGCAAGACACAGGCACCCCAAAGTTTAGGGCTGCTCTGTTGACAAGAACCTCCACTTCGTTACACCCTAAATATCCCAGGAAAGAGAAAACTGGATAAAGAAGTTGTGGTCCTTATGTACAATGGAATATCACTCAGCCATGAAATCAACGTCATAAGGCTAGTAGCAGCATGATGAGTGGATTTAGGTACGACGATTCTAAGTGAAATAAGTCACACAGAAAAAGACACTTATCATAAGATATCACTTATAGAGGGAATGTAAAATCCGCGACCCTTGAACTGAATTACAAAACAGAACAGAGTCACACGTTTAGAAAACACACTATGGCTGCTTAACGGGAAAGGTGAGGTGGGGTGATGCATAAAAGAAGGGTTTCAAATTAGCTCAGAGACCGTTCCATAAACCCAATATGTAATAGAGACGACCTACTCCTTGCTCAGTGAACTGGACTCAACACCCCCTATTCACCGCCCAAGAATATATCTGACTAGTAAGAATGTTAAAACCTATGTATTGATATCTCTCTGTAAGTGAGTCAAGTGGGTGTAAAGCGGCATACACACAGCAGTGAAAAGCAGCTAAACCCCTTTATAAAAATCAATCACTTTTAAAAACCCGTGAAACAAAGACAGTGAAAGAGAGAGAAATTCTTACTAAATTCGTTCAGGAACTGTGATGCCACCTGGATTGACCATATCTAGACCCACAGCTGATTGAGACATAAGTGTGGACACTCTTGGGGCTGAGAGGTTTGGTGAGGTTGGGTGAGCAAACGCAGACCCTTTAAAGTAATACTGCGTGGTTCCCATCCCATGGGTCCCAAATCTCCAGGTTCAAGGGCATCTTCCCTCTTCGAAAACATGCATGAGAAACCCAGAAGATGGTGCACCGTGTGATCGGGAAAGGTTTCTAAAACGCACCTCATTTCTCATCTCCTTGTGCTCGGGTTCGCCATTCCAGCCACTTTACTAACAATCTCCCTCCTTGGAGAATCAGCACCTTTAACCTCCTGTTCCGTACAGGTTGCAATTTGTCCTGAGGATGAACGGGAAGAGGGGGAACCAATGAGACACTAGCTCTAGGTGTTGGGACAGGCACAGGTCACTCTATTTTCCCATCAGGAAGAAGAATTAACCACAGGCCCAGCCTTCCGCCCGGAATCAGAATAGGGCCTGAAGCAATCCTGCGCTTTTGCGGTCAGCTCCCAAGAAAGCGAGTTGAAAAATGGAGCTCAGGGGCACTGCAATTCACAAACCTGCCGAGTTATAAATCATAACTCTCGTCCTCAAATATATTGAGGGAAGGCCATGAAGAGGATTTGAAAGCAAGGCAGAATTGCAGGAAACAGATTTCAGGAGGTAGATTCGAATCGCCTTTAAAGCACGGGAAAAGCAGCAAAACCTCGACAATGATGCCCTTGGCCAAAAAGGGCGTATGCATTTTTTCCTGAATATATTCAGGAAAAAACGCATACGCCCTTTTTGGACAACCAAGCAACCTGGAAAGGCAAATCAGCGCTACAAAGAAGTCTCGCTTCCCATCGGTCAAAAGGGCCATGCTGAATAAAGTGTCAAAACCAGAAATGCAGGACAGGCCATGGAGAAACGGGAGCCTTGCTACGCTGATGGGCGGGATGTAAATTGCCAACAGCCACTCTGGAGAAGTGTACGGTGTGTCCTGAAACATCGAAAAAACTCAGCTTAGAGAGCATAGGGCACTTACACTCATGGGCGTATAAATTGGGAAAACTAAAACTCAGCAAGACACAGGCACCCCAAAGTTAAGGGCTGCTCTGTTGACAAGAACCTCCACTTCGTTACACCCTAAATATCCCAGGAAAGAGAAAAATGAATAAATAAGTTGTGGTCCTTATGTACAATGGAATATCACTCAGCCATGAAATCAACGTCATAAGGCTAGTAGCAGCATGATGAGTGGATTTAGGTACGACGATTCTAAGTGAAATAAGTCACACAGAAAAAGACACTTATCCTAAGATATCACTTATAGAGGGAATGTAAAAACCGCGACCCTTGAACTGAATTACAAAACAGAACAGAGTCACACGTTTAGAAAACACACTATGGCTGCTTAACGGGAAAGGTGAGGTGGGGTGATGCATAAAAGAAGGGTTTCAAATTAGCTCAGAGACCGTTCCATAAACCCAATATGTAACAGACACGACCTACTCCTTGCTCAGTGAACTGGACTCAACACCCCCTATTCACCACCCAAGAATATATCTGACTAGTAAGAATGTTAAAACCTATGTATTGATATCTCTCTGTAAGTGAGTCAAGTGGGTGTAAAGCGGCATAAACACAGCAGTGAAAAGCAGCTAAACCCCTTTATAAAAATCAATCACTTTTAAAAACCTGTGAGACAAAGACAGTGAAAGAGAGAGAAATTCTTACTAAATTCGTTCAGGGGCTGTGATGCCACCTGGATTAACCATATCTAGACCCACAGCTGATAGAGACATAAGGGTGGACAGTCTTGGGGCTGAGAGGTTTGGTGAGGTTGGGTGAGCAAACGCAGACCCTTTAAAGTAATACTGCGTGGTTCCCATCCCATGGGTCCCAAATCTCCAGGTTCAAGGGCATCTTCCTACTTCGAAAACATGCATGAGAAACCCAGAAGATGGTGCACCGTGTGATCGGGAAAGGTTTCTAAAACGCACCTCATTTCTCATCTCCTTGTGCTCGGGTTCGCCATTCCAGCCGCTTTACTAGCAATCTCCCTCCTTGGAGAATCAGCACCTTTAACCTCCTGTTCCTTACAGGTTGCAATTTGTCCTGAGGATGAACGGGAAGAGGGGGAACCAATGAGACACTAGCTCTAGGTGTTGGGACAGGCACAGGTCACTCTATTTTCCCATCAGGAAGAAGAATTAACCACAGGCTCAGCCTTCCGCCCGGAACCAGAATAGCGCCTGAAGCAATCCTGCGCTTTTGCGGCCAGCTCCCAAGAAAGCGAGTTGAAAAATGGAGCTCAGGGGCACTGCAATTCACAAACCTGCAGAGTTATAAATCATAACTCTCGTCCTCAAATATATTGAGGGAAGGCCACAAAGAGGATTTGAAAGCAAGGCAGAATTGCAGGAAACAGATTTCAGGAGGTAGATTCGAATCGCCTTTAAAGCACGGGAAAAGCAGCAAAACCTCGACAATGATGCCCTTGGCCAAAAAGGGCGTATGCGTTTTTTCCTGAATATATTCAGGAAAAAACGCATACGCCCTTTTTGGCCAACCAAGCAACCTGGAAAGGCAAATCAGCGCTACAAAGAAGTCTCGCTTCCCATCGGTCAAAAGGGCCATGCTGAATAAAGTGTCAAAACCAGAAATGCAGGACAGGCCATGGAGAAACGGGAGCCTTGCTACGCTGATGGGCGGGATGTAAATTGCCAACAGCCACTCTGGAGAAGTGTACGGTGTGTCCTGAAACATCGAAAAAACTCAGCTTAGAGAGCATAGGGCACTTCCACTCATGGGCGTATAAATTGGGAAAACTAAAAATCAGCAAGACACAGGCACCCCAAAGTTTAGGGCTGCTCTGTTGACAAGAACCTCCACTTCGTTACACCCTAAATATCCCAGGAAAGAGAAAACTGGATAAAGAAGTTGTGGTCCTTATGTACAATGGAATATCACTCAGCCATGAAATCAACGTCATAAGGCTAGTAGCAGCATGATGAGTGGATTTAGGTACGACGATTCTAAGTGAAATAAGTCACACAGAAAAAGACACTTATCATAAGATATCACTTATAGAGGGAATGTAAAATCCGCGACCCTTGAACTGAATTACAAAACAGAACAGAGTCACACGTTTAGAAAACACACTATGGCTGCTTAACGGGAAAGGTGAGGTGGGGTGATGCATAAAAGAAGGGTTTCAAATTAGCTCAGAGACCGTTCCATAAACCCAATATGTAATAGAGACGACCTACTCCTTGCTCAGTGAACTGGACTCAACACCCCCTATTCACCGCCCAAGAATATATCTGACTAGTAAGAATGTTAAAACCTATGTATTGATATCTCTCTGTAAGTGAGTCAAGTGGGTGTAAAGCGGCATACACACAGCAGTGAAAAGCAGCTAAACCCCTTTATAAAAATCAATCACTTTTAAAAACCCGTGAAACAAAGACAGTGAAAGAGAGAGAAATTCTTACTAAATTCGTTCAGGAACTGTGATGCCACCTGGATTGACCATATCTAGACCCACAGCTGATTGAGACATAAGTGTGGACACTCTTGGGGCTGAGAGGTTTGGTGAGGTTGGGTGAGCAAACGCAGACCCTTTAAAGTAATACTGCGTGGTTCCCATCCCATGGGTCCCAAATCTCCAGGTTCAAGGGCATCTTCCCTCTTCGAAAACATGCATGAGAAACCCAGAAGATGGTGCACCGTGTGATCGGGAAAGGTTTCTAAAACGCACCTCATTTCTCATCTCCTTGTGCTCGGGTTCGCCATTCCAGCCACTTTACTAACAATCTCCCTCCTTGGAGAATCAGCACCTTTAACCTCCTGTTCCGTACAGGTTGCAATTTGTCCTGAGGATGAACGGGAAGAGGGGGAACCAATGAGACACTAGCTCTAGGTGTTGGGACAGGCACAGGTCACTCTATTTTCCCATCAGGAAGAAGAATTAACCACAGGCCCAGCCTTCCGCCCGGAATCAGAATAGGGCCTGAAGCAATCCTGCGCTTTTGCGGTCAGCTCCCAAGAAAGCGAGTTGAAAAATGGAGCTCAGGGGCACTGCAATTCACAAACCTGCCGAGTTATAAATCATAACTCTCGTCCTCAAATATATTGAGGGAAGGCCATGAAGAGGATTTGAAAGCAAGGCAGAATTGCAGGAAACAGATTTCAGGAGGTAGATTCGAATCGCCTTTAAAGCACGGGAAAAGCAGCAAAACCTCGACAATGATGCCCTTGGCCAAAAAGGGCGTATGCATTTTTTCCTGAATATATTCAGGAAAAAACGCATACGCCCTTTTTGGACAACCAAGCAACCTGGAAAGGCAAATCAGCGCTACAAAGAAGTCTCGCTTCCCATCGGTCAAAAGGGCCATGCTGAATAAAGTGTCAAAACCAGAAATGCAGGACAGGCCATGGAGAAACGGGAGCCTTGCTACGCTGATGGGCGGGATGTAAATTGCCAACAGCCACTCTGGAGAAGTGTACGGTGTGTCCTGAAACATCGAAAAAACTCAGCTTAGAGAGCATAGGGCACTTCCACTCATGGGCGTATAAATTGGGAAAACTAAAAATCAGCAAGACACAGGCACCCCAAAGTTTAGGGCTGCTCTGTTGACAAGAACCTCCACTTCGTTACACCCTAAATATCCCAGGAAAGAGAAAAATAGATAAAGAAGTTGTGGTCCTTATGTACAATGGAATATCACTCAGCCATGAAATCAACGTCATAAGGCTAGTAGCAGCATGATGAGTGGATTTAGGTACGACGATTCTAAGTGAAATAAGTCACACAGAAAAAGACACTTATCCTAAGATATCACTTATAGAGGGAATGTAAAAACCGCGACCCTTGAACTGAATTACAAAACAGAACAGAGTCACACGTTTAGAAAACACACTATGGCTGCTTAACGGGAAAGGTGAGGTGGGGTGATGCATAAAAGAAGGGTTTCAAATTAGCTCAGAGACCGTTCCATAAACCCAATATGTAATAGACACGACCTACTCCTTGCTCAGTGAACTGGACTCAAAACCCCCTATTCACCGCCCAAGAATATATCTGACTAGTAAGAATGTTAAAACCTATGTATTGATATCTCTCTGTAAGTGAGTCAAGTGGGTGTAAAGCGGCATAAACACAGCAGTGAAAAGCAGCTAAACCCCTTTATAAAAATCAATCACTTTTAAAAACCCGTGAAACAAAGACAGTGAAAGAGAGAGAAATTCTTACTAAATTCGTTCAGGAACTGTGATGCCACCTAGATTGACCATATCTAGACCCACAGCTGATTGAGACATAAGTGTGGACACTCTTGGGGCTGAGAGGTTTGGTGAGGTTGGGTGAGCAAACGCAGACCCTTTAAAGTAATACTGCGTGGTTCCCATCCCATGGGTCCCAAATCTCCAGGTTCAAGGGCATCTTCCTACTTCGAAAACATGCATGAGAAACCCAGAAGATGGTGCACCGTGTGATCGGGAAAGGTTTCCAAAACGCACCTCATTTGTCATCTCCTTGTGCTAGGGTTCGCCATTCCAGCCGCTTTACTAGCAATCTCCCTCCTTGGAGAATCAGCACCTTTAACCTCCTGTTCCGTACAGGTTGCAATTTGTCCTGAGGATGAACGGGAAGAGGGGGAACCAATGAGACACCAGCTCTAGGTGTTGGGACAGGCACAGGTCACTCTATTTTCCCATCAGGAAGAAGAATTAACCACAGGCTCAGCCTTCCGCCCGGAACCAGAATAGGGCCTGAAGCAATCCTGCGCTTTTGCGGCCAGCTCCCAAGAAAGCGAGTTGAAAAATGGAGCTCAGGGGCACTGCAATTCACAAACCTGCAGAGTTATAAATCATAACTCTAGTCCTCAAATATATTGAGGGAAGGCCACGAAGAGGATTTGAAAGCAAGGCAGAATTGCAGGAAACAGATTTCAGGAGGTAGATTCGAATCGCCTTTAAAGCACGGGAAAAGCAGCAAAACCTCGACAATGATGCCCTTGGCCAAAAAGGGCGTATGCGTTTTTTCCTGAATATATTCAGGAAAAAACGCATACGCCCTTTTTGGCCAACCAAGCAACCTGGAAAGGCAAATCAGCGCTACAAAGAAGTCTCGCTTCCCATCGGTCAAAAGGGCCATGCTGAATAAAGTGTCAAAACCAGAAATACAGGACAGGCCATGGAGAAACGGGAGCCTTGCTACGCTGATGGGCGGGATGTAAATTGCCAACAGCCACTCTGGAGAAGTGTACGGTGTGTCCTGAAACATCGAAAAAACTCAGCTTAGAGAGCATAGGGCACTTACACTCATGGGCGTATAAATTGGGAAAACTAAAACTCAGCAAGACACAGGCACCCCAAAGTTAAGGGCTGCTCTGTTGACAAGAACCTCCACTTCGTTACACCCTAAATATCCCAGGAAAGAGAAAAATGAATAAATAAGTTGTGGTCCTTATGTACAATGGAATATCACTCAGCCATGAAATCAACGTCATAAGGCTAGTAGCAGCATGATGAGTGGATTTAGGTACGACGATTCTAAGTGAAATAAGTCACACAGAAAAAGACACTTATCCTAAGATATCACTTATAGAGGGAATGTAAAAACCGCGACCCTTGAACTGAATTACAAAACAGAACAGAGTCACACGTTTAGAAAACACACTATGGCTGCTTAACGGGAAAGGTGAGGTGGGGTGATGCATAAAAGAAGGGTTTCAAATTAGCTCAGAGACCGTTCCATAAACCCAATATGTAACAGACACGACCTACTCCTTGCTCAGTGAACTGGACTCAACACCCCCTATTCACCACCCAAGAATATATCTGACTAGTAAGAATGTTAAAACCTATGTATTGATATCTCTCTGTAAGTGAGTCAAGTGGGTGTAAAGCGGCATAAACACAGCAGTGAAAAGCAGCTAAACCCCTTTATAAAAATCAATCACTTTTAAAAACCTGTGAGACAAAGACAGTGAAAGAGAGAGAAATTCTTACTAAATTCGTTCAGGGGCTGTGATGCCACCTGGATTAACCATATCTAGACCCACAGCTGATAGAGACATAAGGGTGGACAGTCTTGGGGCTGAGAGGTTTGGTGAGGTTGGGTGAGCAAACGCAGACCCTTTAAAGTAATACTGCGTGGTTCCCATCCCATGGGTCCCAAATCTCCAGGTTCAAGGGCATCTTCCTACTTCGAAAACATGCATGAGAAACCCAGAAGATGGTGCACCGTGTGATCGGGAAAGGTTTCTAAAACGCACCTCATTTCTCATCTCCTTGTGCTCGGGTTCGCCATTCCAGCCGCTTTACTAGCAATCTCCCTCCTTGGAGAATCAGCACCTTTAACCTCCTGTTCCTTACAGGTTGCAATTTGTCCTGAGGATGAACGGGAAGAGGGGGAACCAATGAGACACTAGCTCTAGGTGTTGGGACAGGCACAGGTCACTCTATTTTCCCATCAGGAAGAAGAATTAACCACAGGCTCAGCCTTCCGCCCGGAACCAGAATAGCGCCTGAAGCAATCCTGCGCTTTTGCGGCCAGCTCCCAAGAAAGCGAGTTGAAAAATGGAGCTCAGGGGCACTGCAATTCACAAACCTGCAGAGTTATAAATCATAACTCTCGTCCTCAAATATATTGAGGGAAGGCCACAAAGAGGATTTGAAAGCAAGGCAGAATTGCAGGAAACAGATTTCAGGAGGTAGATTCGAATCGCCTTTAAAGCACGGGAAAAGCAGCAAAACCTCGACAATGATGCCCTTGGCCAAAAAGGGCGTATGCGTTTTTTCCTGAATATATTCAGGAAAAAACGCATACGCCCTTTTTGGCCAACCAAGCAACCTGGAAAGGCAAATCAGCGCTACAAAGAAGTCTCGCTTCCCATCGGTCAAAAGGGCCATGCTGAATAAAGTGTCAAAACCAGAAATGCAGGACAGGCCATGGAGAAACGGGAGCCTTGCTACGCTGATGGGCGGGATGTAAATTGCCAACAGCCACTCTGGAGAAGTGTACGGTGTGTCCTGAAACATCGAAAAAACTCAGCTTAGAGAGCATAAGGCACTTCCACTCATGGGCGTATAAATTGGGAAAACTAAAAATCAGCAAGACACAGGCACCCCAAAGTTTAGGGCTGCTCTGTTGACAAGAACCTCCACTTCGTTACACCCTAAATATCCCAGGAAAGAGAAAACTGGATAAAGAGGTTGTGGTCCTTATGTACAATGGAATATCACTCAGCCATGAAATCAACGTCATAAGGCTAGTAGCAGCATGATGAGTGGATTTAGGTACGACGATTCTAAGTGAAATAAGTCACACAGAAAAAGACACTTATCGTAAGATATCACTTATAGAGGGAATGTAAAAATTGCTACCCTTGAACTGAATTACAAAACAAAACAGAGTCACACGTTTAGAAAACACACTATGGCTGCTTAACGGGAAAGGTGAGGTGGGGTGATGCATAAAAGAAGGGGTTCAAATTAGCTCAGAGACCGTTCCATAAACCCAATATGTAATAGACACGACCTACTCCTTGCTCAGTGAACTGGACTCAACACCCCCTATTCACCGCCCAAGAATATATCTGACTAGTAAGAATGTTAAAACCTATGTATTGATATCTCTCTGTAAGTGAGTCAAGTGGGTGTAAAGCGGCATAAACACAGCAGTGAAAAGCAGCTAAACCCCTTTATAAAAATCAATCACTTTTAAAAACCCGTGAAACAAAGACAGTGAAAGAGAGAGAAATTCTTACTAAATTCGTTCAGGGGCTGTGATGCCACCTGGATTGACCATATCTAGACCCACAGCTGATAGAGACATAAGGGTGGACACTCTTGGGGCTGAGAGGTTTGGTGAGGTTGGGTGAGCAAACGTAGACCCTTTAAAGTAATACTGCGTGGTTCCCATCCCATGGGTCCCAAATCTCCAGGTTCAAGGGCATCTTCCTACTTCGAAAACATGCATGAGAAACCCAGAAGATGGAGCACCGTGTGATCGGGAAAGGTTTCTAAAACGCACCTCATTTCTCATCTCCTTGTGCTCGGGTTCGCCATTCCAGCCGCTTTACTAGCAATCTCCCTCCTTGGAGAATCAGCACCTTTAACCTCCTGTTCCGTACAGGTTGCAATTTGTCCTGAGGACGAACGGGAAGAGGGGGAACCAATGAGACACTAGCTCTAGGTGTTGGGACAGGCACAGGTCACTCTATTTTCCCATCAGGAAGAAGAATTAACCACAGGCTCAGCCTTCCGCCCGGAACCAGAATAGCGCCTGAAGCAATCCTGCGCTTTTGCGGCCAGCTCCCAAGAAAGCGAGTTGAAAAATGGAGCTCAGGGGCACTGCAATTCACAAACCTGCAGAGTTATAAATCATAACTCTCGTCCTCAAATATATTGAGGGAAGGCCACGAAGAGGATTTGAAAGCAAGGCAGAATTGCAGGAAACAGATTTCATTAGGTAGATTCGAATCGCCTTTAAAGCACGGGAAAAGCAGCAAAACCTCGACAATGATGCCCTTGGCCAAAAAGGGCGTATGCGTTTTTTCCTGAATATATTCAGGAAAAAAGGCATACGCCCTTTTTGGCCCACCAAGCAACCTGGAAAGGCAAATCAGCGCTACAAAGAAGTCTCGCTTCCCATCGGTCAAAAGGGCCATGCTGAATAAAGTGTCAAAACCAGAAATGCAGGACAGGCCATGGAGAAACGGGAGCCTTGCTACGCTGATGGGCGGGATGTAAATTGCCAACAGCCACTCTGGAGAAGTGTACGGTGTGTCCTGAAACATCGAAAAAACTCAGCTTAGAGAGCATAGGGCACTTCCACTCATGGGCGTATAAATTGGGAAAACTAAAAATCAGCAAGACACAGGCACCCCAAAGTTTAGGGCTGCTCTGTTGACAAGAACCTCCACTTCGTTACACCCTAAATATCCCAGGAAAAAGAAAACTGGATAAAGAAGTTGTGGTCCTTATGTACAATGGAATATCACTCAGCCATGAAATCAACGTCATAAGGCTAGTAGCAGCATGATGAGTGGATTTAGGTACGACGATTCTAAGTGAAATAAGTCACACAGAAAAAGACACTTATCATAAGATATCACTTATAGAGGGAATGTAAAATCCGCGACCCTTGAACTGAATTACAAAACATAACAGAGTCACACGTTTAGAAAACACACTATGGCTGCTTAACGGGAAAGGTGAGGTGGGGTGATGCATAAAAGAAGGGTTTCAAATTAGCTCAGAGACCGTTCCATAAACCCAATATGTAATAGAGACGACCTACTCCTTGCTCAGTGAACTGGACTCAACACCCCCTATTCACCGCCCAAGAATATATCTGACTAGTAAGAATGTTAAAACCTATGTATTGATATCTCTCTGTAAGTGAGTCAAGTGGGTGTAAAGCGGCATACACACAGCAGTGAAAAGCAGCTAAACCCCTTTATAAAAATCAATCACTTTTAAAAACCCGTGAAACAAAGACAGTGAAAGAGAGAGAAATTCTTACTAAATTCGTTCAGGAACTGTGATGCCACCTGGATTGACCATATCTAGACCCACAGCTGATTGAGACATAAGTGTGGACACTCTTGGGGCTGAGAGGTTTGGTGAGGTTGGGTGAGCAAACGCAGACCCTTTAAAGTAATACTGCGTGGTTCCCATCCCATGGGTCCCAAATCTCCAGGTTCAAGGGCATCTTCCCTCTTCGAAAACATGCATGAGAAACCCAGAAGATGGTGCACCGTGTGATCGGGAAAGGTTTCTAAAACGCACCTCATTTCTCATCTCCTTGTGCTCGGGTTCGCCATTCCAGCCGCTTTACTAACAATCTCCCTCCTTGGAGAATCAGCACCTTTAACCTCCTGTTCCGTACAGGTTTCAATTTGTCCTGAGGATGAACGGGAAGAGGGGGAACCAATGAGACACTAGCTCTAGGTGTTGGGACAGGCACAGGTCACTCTATTTTCCCATCAGGAAGAAGAATTAACCACAGGCCCAGCCTTCCGCCCGGAATCAGAATAGGGCCTGAAGCAATCCTGCGCTTTTGCGGTCAGCTCCCAAGAAAGCGAGTTGAAAAATGGAGCTCAGGGGCACTGCAATTCACAAACCTGCCGAGTTATAAATCATAACTCTCGTCCTCAAATATATTGAGGGAAGGCCATGAAGAGGATTTGAAAGCAAGGCAGAATTGCAGGAAACAGATTTCAGGAGGTAGATTCGAATCGCCTTTAAAGCACGGGAAAAGCAGCAAAACCTCGACAATGATGCCCTTGGCCAAAAAGGGCGTATGCGTTTTTTCCTGAATATATTCAGGAAAAAACGCATACGCCCTTTTTGGACAACCAAGCAACCTGGAAAGGCAAATCAGCGCTACAAAGAAGTCTCGCTTCCCATCGGTCAAAAGGGCCATGCTGAATAAAGTGTCAAAACCAGAAATGCAGGACAGGCCATGGAGAAACGGGAGCCTTGCTACGCTGATGGGCGGGATGTAAATTGCCAACAGCCACTCTGGAGAAGTGTACGGTGTGTCCTGAAACATCGAAAAAACTCAGCTTAGAGAGCATAGGGCACTTCCACTCATGGGCGTATAAATTGGGAAAACTAAAAATCAGCAAGACACAGGCACCCCAAAGTTTAGGGCTGCTCTGTTGACAAGAACCTCCACTTCGTTACACCCTAAATATCCCAGGAAAGAGAAAAATAGATAAAGAAGTTGTGGTCCTTATGTACAATGGAATATCACTCAGCCATGAAATCAACGTCATAAGGCTAGTAGCAGCATGATGAGTGGATTTAGGTACGACGATTCTAAGTGAAATAAGTCACACAGAAAAAGACACTTATCCTAAGATATCACTTATAGAGGGAATGTAAAAACCGCGACCCTTGAACTGAATTACAAAACAGAACAGAGTCACACGTTTAGAAAACACACTATGGCTGCTTAACGGGAAAGGTGAGGTGGGGTGATGCATAAAAGAAGGGTTTCAAATTAGCTCAGAGACCGTTCCATAAACCCAATATGTAATAGACACGACCTACTCCTTGCTCAGTGAACTGGACTCAAAACCCCCTATTCACCGCCCAAGAATATATCTGACTAGTAAGAATGTTAAAACCTATGTATTGATATCTCTCTGTAAGTGAGTCAAGTGGGTGTAAAGCGGCATACACACAGCAGTGAAAAGCAGCTAAACCCCTTTATAAAAATCAATCACTTTTAAAAACCCGTGAAACAAAGACAGTGAAAGAGAGAGAAATTCTTACTAAATTCGTTCAGGAACTGTGATGCCACCTAGATTGACCATATCTAGACCCACAGCTGATTGAGACATAAGTGTGGACACTCTTGGGGCTGAGAGGTTTGGTGAGGTTGGGTGAGCAAACGCAGACCCTTTAAAGTAATACTGCGTGGTTCCCATCCCATGGGTCCCAAATCTCCAGGTTCAAGGGCATCTTCCTACTTCGAAAACATGCATGAGAAACCCAGAAGATGGTGCACCGTGTGATCGGGAAAGGTTTCCAAAACGCACCTCATTTGTCATCTCCTTGTGCTAGGGTTCGCCATTCCAGCCGCTTTACTAGCAATCTCCCTCCTTGGAGAATCAGCACCTTTAACCTCCTGTTCCGTACAGGTTGCAATTTGTCCTGAGGATGAACGGGAAGAGGGGGAACCAATGAGACACCAGCTCTAGGTGTTGGGACAGGCACAGGTCACTCTATTTTCCCATCAGGAAGAAGAATTAACCACAGGCTCAGCCTTCCGCCCGGAACCAGAATAGGGCCTGAAGCAATCCTGCGCTTTTGCGGCCAGCTCCCAAGAAAGCGAGTTGAAAAATGGAGCTCAGGGGCACTGCAATTCACAAACCTGCAGAGTTATAAATCATAACTCTAGTCCTCAAATATATTGAGGGAAGGCCACGAAGAGGATTTGAAAGCAAGGCAGAATTGCAGGAAACAGATTTCAGGAGGTAGATTCGAATCGCCTTTAAAGCACGGGAAAAGCAGCAAAACCTCGACAATGATGCCCTTGGCCAAAAAGGGCGTATGCGTTTTTTCCTGAATATATTCAGGAAAAAACGCATACGCCCTTTTTGGCCAACCAAGCAACCTGGAAAGGCAAATCAGCGCTACAAAGAAGTCTCGCTTCCCATCGGTCAAAAGGGCCATGCTGAATAAAGTGTCAAAACCAGAAATACAGGACAGGCCATGGAGAAACGGGAGCCTTGCTACGCTGATGGGCGGGATGTAAATTGCCAACAGCCACTCTGGAGAAGTGTACGGTGTGTCCTGAAACATCGAAAAAACTCAGCTTAGAGAGCATAGGGCACTTACACTCATGGGCGTATAAATTGGGAAAACTAAAACTCAGCAAGACACAGGCACCCCAAAGTTAAGGGCTGCTCTGTTGACAAGAACCTCCACTTCGTTACACCCTAAATATCCCAGGAAAGAGAAAAATGGATAAATAAGTTGTGGTCCTTATGTACAATGGAATATCACTCAGCCATGAAATCAACGTCATAAGGCTAGTAGCAGCATGATGAGTGGATTTAGGTACGACGATTCTAAGTGAAATAAGTCACACAGAAAAAGACACTTATCCTAAGATATCACTTATAGAGGGAATGTAAAAACCGCGACCCTTGAACTGAATTACAAAACAGAACAGAGTCACACGTTTAGAAAACACACTATGGCTGCTTAACGGGAAAGGTGAGGTGGGGTGATGCATAAAAGAAGGGTTTCAAATTAGCTCAGAGACCGTTCCATAAACCCAATATGTAACAGACACGACCTACTCCTTGCTCAGTGAACTGGACTCAACACCCCCTATTCACCACCCAAGAATATATCTGACTAGTAAGAATGTTAAAACCTATGTATTGATATCTCTCTGTAAGTGAGTCAAGTGGGTGTAAAGCGGCATAAACACAGCAGTGAAAAGCAGCTAAACCCCTTTATAAAAATCAATCACTTTTAAAAACCTGTGAGACAAAGACAGTGAAAGAGAGAGAAATTCTTACTAAATTCGTTCAGGGGCTGTGATGCCACCTGGATTAACCATATCTAGACCCACAGCTGATAGAGACATAAGGGTGGACAGTCTTGGGGCTGAGAGGTTTGGTGAGGTTGGGTGAGCAAACGCAGACCCTTTAAAGTAATACTGCGTGGTTCCCATCCCATGGGTCCCAAATCTCCAGGTTCAAGGGCATCTTCCTACTTCGAAAACATGCATGAGAAACCCAGAAGATGGTGCACCGTGTGATCGGGAAAGGTTTCTAAAACGCACCTCATTTCTCATCTCCTTGTGCTCGGGTTCGCCATTCCAGCCGCTTTACTAGCAATCTCCCTCCTTGGAGAATCAGCACCTTTAACCTCCTGTTCCTTACAGGTTGCAATTTGTCCTGAGGATGAACGGGAAGAGGGGGAACCAATGAGACACTAGCTCTAGGTGTTGGGACAGGCACAGGTCACTCTATTTTCCCATCAGGAAGAAGAATTAACCACAGGCTCAGCCTTCCGCCCGGAACCAGAATAGCGCCTGAAGCAATCCTGCGCTTTTGCGGCCAGCTCCCAAGAAAGCGAGTTGAAAAATGGAGCTCAGGGGCACTGCAATTCACAAACCTGCAGAGTTATAAATCATAACTCTCGTCCTCAAATATATTGAGGGAAGGCCACAAAGAGGATTTGAAAGCAAGGCAGAATTGCAGGAAACAGATTTCAGGAGGTAGATTCGAATCGCCTTTAAAGCACGGGAAAAGCAGCAAAACCTCGACAATGATGCCCTTGGCCAAAAAGGGCGTATGCGTTTTTTCCTGAATATATTCAGGAAAAAACGCATACGCCCTTTTTGGCCAACCAAGCAACCTGGAAAGGCAAATCAGCGCTACAAAGAAGTCTCGCTTCCCATCGGTCAAAAGGGCCATGCTGAATAAAGTGTCAAAACCAGAAATGCAGGACAGGCCATGGAGAAACGGGAGCCTTGCTACGCTGATGGGCGGGATGTAAATTGCCAACAGCCACTCTGGAGAAGTGTACGGTGTGTCCTGAAACATCGAAAAAACTCAGCTTAGAGAGCATAGGGCACTTCCACTCATGGGCGTATAAATTGGGAAAACTAAAAATCAGCAAGACACAGGCACCCCAAAGTTTAGGGCTGCTCTGTTGACAAGAACCTCCACTTCGTTACACCCTAAATATCCCAGGAAAGAGAAAAATGGATAAAGAAGTTGTGGTCCTTATGTACAATGGAATATCACTCAGCCATGAAATCAACGTCATAAGGCTAGTAGCAGCATGATGAGTGGATTTAGGTACGACGATTCTAAGTGAAATAAGTCACACAGAAAAAGACACTTATCCTAAGATATCACTTATAGAGGGAATGTAAAAATTGCTACCCTTGAACTGAATTACAAAACAGAACAGAGTCACACGTTTAGAAAACACACTATGGCTGCTTAACGGGAAAGGTGAGGTGGGGTGATGCATAAAAGAAGGGGTACAAATTAGCTCAGAGACCGTTCCATAAACCCAATATGTAACAGACACGACCTACTCCTTGCTCAGTGAACTGGACTCAACACCCCCTATTCACCACCGAAGAATATGTCTGACTAGTAAGAATGTTAAAACCTATGTATTGATATCACTCTGTAAGTGAGTCATGTGGGTGTAAAGCGGCATAAACACAGCAGTGAAAAGCAGCTAAACCCCTTTATAAAAATCAATCACTTTTAAAAACCCGTGAAACAAAGACAGTGAAAGAGAGAGAAATTCTTACTAAATTCGTTCAGGGGCTGTGATGCCACCTGGATTGACCATATCTAGACCCACAGCTGATTGAGACATAAGGGTGGACACTCTTGGGGCTGAGAGGTTTGGTGAGGTTGGGTGAGCAAACGCAGACCCTTTAGAGTAATACTGCGTGGTACCCATCCCATGGGTCCCAAATCTCCAGGTTCAAGGGCATCTTCCTACATCGAAAACATGCATGAGAAACCCAGAAGATGGTACACCGTGTGATCGGGAAAGGTTTCTAAAACGCACCTCATTTCTCATCTCCTTGTGCTCGGGTTCCCCATTCCAGCCGCTTTACTAGCAATCTCCCTCCTTGGAGAATCAGCACCTTTAACCTCCTGTTCCGTACAGGTTGCAATTTGTCCTGAGGATGAACGGGAAGAGGGGGAACCAATGAGACACTAGCTCTAGGTGTTGGGACAGGCACAGGTCACTCTATTTTCCCATCAGGAAGAAGAATTAACCACAGGCTCAGCCTGCCGCCCGGGACCAAAATAGGGCCTAAAGCAATCCTGCGCTTTTGCGGCCAGCTCCCAAGAAAGCGAGTTGAAAAATGGAGCTCAGGGGCACTGCAATTCACAAACCTGCAGAGTTACAAATCATAACTCTCGTCCTCAAATATATTGAGGGAAGGCAACGAAGAGGATTTGAAAGCACGGCAGAATTGCAGGAAACAGATTTCAGGAGGTAGATTCAAATCGCCTTTAAAGCACGGGAAAAGCGGCAAATCCTCGACAATGATGCCCTTGGCCAAAAAGGGCGTATGCGTTTTTTCCTGAATATATTCAGGAAAAAACGCATACGCCCTTTTTGGCCAACCAAGCAACCTGGAAAGGCAAATCAGCGCTACAAAGAAGTCTCGCTTCCCATCGGTCAAAAGGGCCATGCTGAATAAAGTGTCAAAACCAGAAATGCAGGACAGGCCATGGAGAAACGGGAGCCTTGCTACGCTGATGGGCGGGATGTAAATTGCCAACAGCCACTCTGGAGAAGTGTACGGTGTGTCCTGAAACATCGAAAAAACTCAGCTTAGAGAGCATAGGGCACTTCCACTCATGGGCGTATAAATTGGGAAAACTAAAAATCAGCAAGACCCAGGCACCCCAAAGTTTAGGGCTGCTCTGTTGACAAGAACCTCCACTTCGTTACACCTTAAATATCCCAGGAAAGAGAAAAATGGATAAAGAAGTTGTGGTCCTTATGTACAATGGAATATCACTCAGCCATGAAATCAACGTCATAAGGCTAGTAGCAGCATGATGAGTGGATTTAGGTACGACGATTCTAAGTGAAATAAGTCACACAGAAAAAGACACTTATCATAAGATATCACTTATAGAGGGAATGTAAAAACCGCGACCCTTGAACTGAATTACAAAACAGAACAGAGTCACACGTTTAGAAAACACACTATGGCTGCTTAACGGGAAAGGTGAGGTGGGGTGATGCATAAAAGAAGGGTTTCAAATTAGCTCAGAGACCGTTCCATAAACCCAATATGTAATAGACACGACCTACTCCTTGCTCAGTGAACTGGACTCAAAACCCCCTATTCACCGCCCAAGAATATATCTGACTAGTAAGAATGTTAAAACCTATGTATTGATATCTCTCTGTAAGTGAGTCAAGTGGGTGTAAAGCGGCATAAACACAGCAGTGAAAAGCAGCTAAACCCCTTTATAAAAATCAATCACTTTTAAAAACCCGTGAAACAAAGACAGTGAAAGAGAGAGAAATTCTTACTAAATTCGTTCAGGAACTGTGATGCCACCTAGATTGACCATATCTAGACCCACAGCTGATTGAGACATAAGTGTGGACACTCTTGGGGCTGAGAGGTTTGGTGAGGTTGGGTGAGCAAACGCAGACCCTTTAAAGTAATACTGCGTGGTTCCCATCCCATGGGTCCCAAATCTCCAGGTTCAAGGGCATCTTCCTACTTCGAAAACATGCATGAGAAACCCAGAAGATGGTGCACCGTGTGATCGGGAAAGGTTTCCAAAACGCACCTCATTTGTCATCTCCTTGTGCTAGGGTTCGCCATTCCAGCCGCTTTACTAGCAATCTCCCTCCTTGGAGAATCAGCACCTTTAACCTCCTGTTCCGTACAGGTTGCAATTTGTCCTGAGGATGAACGGGAAGAGGGGGAACCAATGAGACACCAGCTCTAGGTGTTGGGACAGGCACAGGTCACTCTATTTTCCCATCAGGAAGAAGAATTAACCACAGGCTCAGCCTTCCGCCCGGAACCAGAATAGGGCCTGAAGCAATCCTGCGCTTTTGCGGCCAGCTCCCAAGAAAGCGAGTTGAAAAATGGAGCTCAGGGGCACTGCAATTCACAAACCTGCAGAGTTATAAATCATAACTCTAGTCCTCAAATATATTGAGGGAAGGCCACGAAGAGGATTTGAAAGCAAGGCAGAATTGCAGGAAACAGATTTCAGGAGGTAGATTCGAATCGCCTTTAAAGCACGGGAAAAGCAGCAAAACCTCGACAATGATGCCCTTGGCCAAAAAGGGCGTATGCGTTTTTTCCTGAATATATTCAGGAAAAAACGCATACGCCCTTTTTGGCCAACCAAGCAACCTGGAAAGGCAAATCAGCGCTACAAAGAAGTCTCGCTTCCCATCGGTCAAAAGGGCCATGCTGAATAAAGTGTCAAAACCAGAAATACAGGACAGGCCATGGAGAAACGGGAGCCTTGCTACGCTGATGGGCGGGATGTAAATTGCCAACAGCCACTCTGGAGAAGTGTACGGTGTGTCCTGAAACATCGAAAAAACTCAGCTTAGAGAGCATAGGGCACTTACACTCATGGGCGTATAAATTGGGAAAACTAAAACTCAGCAAGACACAGGCACCCCAAAGTTAAGGGCTGCTCTGTTGACAAGAACCTCCACTTCGTTACACCCTAAATATCCCAGGAAAGAGAAAAATGGATAAATAAGTTGTGGTCCTTATGTACAATGGAATATCACTCAGCCATGAAATCAACGTCATAAGGCTAGTAGCAGCATGATGAGTGGATTTAGGTACGACGATTCTAAGTGAAATAAGTCACACAGAAAAAGACACTTATCCTAAGATATCACTTATAGAGGGAATGTAAAAACCGCGACCCTTGAACTGAATTACAAAACAGAACAGAGTCACACGTTTAGAAAACACACTATGGCTGCTTAACGGGAAAGGTGAGGTGGGGTGATGCATAAAAGAAGGGTTTCAAATTAGCTCAGAGACCGTTCCATAAACCCAATGTGTAACAGACACGACCTACTCCTTGCTCAGTGAACTGGACTCAACACCCCCTATTCACCACCCAAGAATATATCTGACTAGTAAGAATGTTAAAACCTATGTATTGATATCTCTCTGTAAGTGAGTCAAGTGGGTGTAAAGCGGCATAAACACAGCAGTGAAAAGCAGCTAAACCCCTTTATAAAAATCAATCACTTTTAAAAACCTGTGAGACAAAGACAGTGAAAGAGAGAGAAATTCTTACTAAATTCGTTCAGGGGCTGTGATGCCACCTGGATTAACCATATCTAGACCCACAGCTGATAGAGACATAAGGGTGGACAGTCTTGGGGCTGAGAGGTTTGGTGAGGTTGGGTGAGCAAACGCAGACCCTTTAAAGTAATACTGCGTGGTTCCCATCCCATGGGTCCCAAATCTCCAGGTTCAAGGGCATCTTCCTACTTCGAAAACATGCATGAGAAACCCAGAAGATGGTGCACCGTGTGATCGGGAAAGGTTTCTAAAACGCACCTCATTTCTCATCTCCTTGTGCTCGGGTTCGCCATTCCAGCCGCTTTACTAGCAATCTCCCTCCTTGGAGAATCAGCACCTTTAACCTCCTGTTCCTTACAGGTTGCAATTTGTCCTGAGGATGAACGGGAAGAGGGGGAACCAATGAGACACTAGCTCTAGGTGTTGGGACAGGCACAGGTCACTCTATTTTCCCATCAGGAAGAAGAATTAACCACAGGCTCAGCCTTCCGCCCGGAACCAGAATAGCGCCTGAAGCAATCCTGCGCTTTTGCGGCCAGCTCCCAAGAAAGCGAGTTGAAAAATGGAGCTCAGGGGCACTGCAATTCACAAACCTGCAGAGTTATAAATCATAACTCTCGTCCTCAAATATATTGAGGGAAGGCCACAAAGAGGATTTGAAAGCAAGGCAGAATTGCAGGAAACAGATTTCAGGAGGTAGATTCGAATCGCCTTTAAAGCACGGGAAAAGCAGCAAAACCTCGACAATGATGCCCTTGGCCAAAAAGGGCGTATGCGTTTTTTCCTGAATATATTCAGGAAAAAACGCATACGCCCTTTTTGGCCAACCAAGCAACCTGGAAAGGCAAATCAGCGCTACAAAGAAGTCTCGCTTCCCATCGGTCAAAAGGGCCATGCTGAATAAAGTGTCAAAACCAGAAATGCAGGACAGGCCATGGAGAAACGGGAGCCTTGCTACGCTGATGGGCGGGATGTAAATTGCCAACAGCCACTCTGGAGAAGTGTACGGTGTGTCCTGAAACATCGAAAAAACTCAGCTTAGAGAGCATAGGGCACTTCCACTCATGGGCGTATAAATTGGGAAAACTAAAAATCAGCAAGACACAGGCACCCCAAAGTTTAGGGCTGCTCTGTTGACAAGAACCTCCACTTCGTTACACCCTAAATATCCCAGGAAAGAGAAAACTGGATAAAGAAGTTGTGGTCCTTATGTACAATGGAATATCACTCAGCCATGAAATCAACGTCATAAGGCTAGTAGCAGCATGATGAGTGGATTTAGGTACGACGATTCTAAGTGAAATAAGTCACACAGAAAAAGACACTTATCCTAAGATATCACTTATAGAGGGAATGTAAAAATTGCTACCCTTGAACTGAATTACAAAACAGAACAGAGTCACACGTTTAGAAAACACACTATGGCTGCTTAACGGGAAAGGTGAGGTGGGGTGATGCATAAAAGAAGGGGTACAAATTAGCTCAGAGACCGTTCCATAAACCCAATATGTAACAGACACGACCTACTCCTTGCTCAGTGAACTGGACTCAACACCCCCTATTCACCACCGAAGAATATGTCTGACTAGTAAGAATGTTAAAACCTATGTATTGATATCACTCTGTAAGTGAGTCATGTGGGTGTAAAGCGGCATAAACACAGCAGTGAAAAGCAGCTAAACCCCTTTATAAAAATCAATCACTTTTAAAAACCCGTGAAACAAAGACAGTGAAAGAGAGAGAAATTCTTACTAAATTCGTTCAGGGGCTGTGATGCCACCTGGATTGACCATATCTAGACCCACAGCTGATTGAGACATAAGGGTGGACACTCTTGGGGCTGAGAGGTTTGGTGAGGTTGGGTGAGCAAACGCAGACCCTTTAGAGTAATACTGCGTGGTACCCATCCCATGGGTCCCAAATCTCCAGGTTCAAGGGCATCTTCCTACATCGAAAACATGCATGAGAAACCCAGAAGATGGTACACCGTGTGATCGGGAAAGGTTTCTAAAACGCACCTCATTTCTCATCTCCTTGTGCTCGGGTTCCCCATTCCAGCCGCTTTACTAGCAATCTCCCTCCTTGGAGAATCAGCACCTTTAACCTCCTGTTCCGTACAGGTTGCAATTTGTCCTGAGGATGAACGGGAAGAGGGGGAACCAATGAGACACTAGCTCTAGGTGTTGGGACAGGCACAGGTCACTCTATTTTCCCATCAGGAAGAAGAATTAACCACAGGCTCAGCCTGCCGCCCGGGACCAAAATAGGGCCTAAAGCAATCCTGCGCTTTTGCGGCCAGCTCCCAAGAAAGCGAGTTGAAAAATGGAGCTCAGGGGCACTGCAATTCACAAACCTGCAGAGTTACAAATCATAACTCTCGTCCTCAAATATATTGAGGGAAGGCAACGAAGAGGATTTGAAAGCACGGCAGAATTGCAGGAAACAGATTTCAGGAGGTAGATTCAAATCGCCTTTAAAGCACGGGAAAAGCGGCAAATCCTCGACAATGATGCCCTTGGCCAAAAAGGGCGTATGCGTTTTTTCCTGAATATATTCAGGAAAAAACGCATACGCCCTTTTTGGCCAACCAAGCAACCTGGAAAGGCAAATCAGCGCTACAAAGAAGTCTCGCTTCCCATCGGTCAAAAGGGCCATGCTGAATAAAGTGTCAAAACCAGAAATGCAGGACAGGCCATGGAGAAACGGGAGCCTTGCTACGCTGATGGGCGGGATGTAAATTGCCAACAGCCACTCTGGAGAAGTGTACGGTGTGTCCTGAAACATCGAAAAAACTCAGCTTAGAGAGCATAGGGCACTTCCACTCATGGGCGTATAAATTGGGAAAACTACAAATCAGCAAGACCCAGGCACCCCAAAGTTTAGGGCTGCTCTGTTGACAAGAACCTCCACTTCGTTACACCTTAAATATCCCAGGAAAGAGAAAAATGGATAAAGAAGTTGTGGTCCTTATGTACAATGGAATATCACTCAGCCATGAAATCAACGTCATAAGGCTAGTAGCAGCATGATGAGTGGATTTAGGTACGACGATTCTAAGTGAAATAAGTCACACAGAAAAAGACACTTATCATAAGATATCACTTATAGAGGGAATGTAAAAACCGCGACCCTTGAACTGAATTACAAAACAGAACAGAGTCACACGTTTAGAAAACACACTATGGCTGCTTAACGGGAAAGGTGAGGTGGGGTGATGCATAAAAGAAGGGTTTCAAATTAGCTCAGAGACCGTTCCATAAACCCAATATGTAATAGACACGACCTACTCCTTGCTCAGTGAACTGGACTCAACACCCCCTATTCACCGCCCAAGAATATATCTGACTAGTAAGAATGTTAAAACCTATGTATTGATATCTCTCTGTAAGTGAGTCAAGTGGGTGTAAAGCGGCATACACACAGCAGTGAAAAGCAGCTAAACCCCTTTATAAAAATCAATCACTTTTAAAAACCCGTGAAACAAAGACAGTGAAAGAGAGAGAAATTCTTACTAAATTCGTTCAGGGGCTGTGATGCCACCTGGATTGACCATATCTAGACCCACAGCTGATAGAGACATAAGGGTGGACACTCTTGGGGCTGAGAGGTTTGGTGAGGTTGGGTGAGCAAACGCAGACCCTTTAAAGTAATACTGCGTGGTTCCCATCCCATGGGTCCCAAATCTCCAGGTTCAAGGGCATCTTCCTACTTCGAAAACATGCATGAGAAACCCAGAAGATGGTGCACCGTGTGATCGGGAAAGGTTTCCAAAACGCACCTCATTTGTCATCTCCTTGTGGTAGGGTTCGCCATTCCAGCCGCTTTACTAGCAATCTCCCTCCTTGGAGAATCATCACCTTTAACCTCCTGTTCCGTACAGGTTGCAATTTGTCCTGAGGATGAACGGGAAGAGGGGGAACCAATGAGACACCAGCTCTAGGTGTTGGGACAGGCACAGGTCACTCTATTTTCCCATCAGGAAGAAGAATTAACCACAGGCTCAGCCTTCCGCCCGGAACCAGAATAGGGCCTGAAGCAATCCTGCGATTTTGCGGCCAGCTCCCAAGAAAGCGAGTTGAAAAATGGAGCTCAGGGGCACTGCAATTCACAAACCTGCAGAGTTATAAATCATAACTCTCGTCCTCAAATATATTGAGGGAAGGCCACGAAGAGGATTTGAAAGCAAGGCAGAATTGCAGGAAACAGATTTCAGGAGGTAGATTCGAATCGCCTTTAAAGCACGGGAAAAGCAGCAAAACCTCGACAATGATGCCCTTGGCCAAAAAGGGCGTATGCGTTTTTTCCTGAATATATTCAGGAAAAAACGCATACGCCCTTTTTGGCCAACCAAGCAACCTGGAAAGGCAAATCAGCGCTACAAAGAAGTCTCGCTTCCCATCGGTCAAAAGGGCCATGCTGAATAAAGTGTCAAAACCAGAAATACAGGACAGGCCATGGAGAAACGGGAGCCTTGCTACGCTGATGGGCGGGATGTAAATTGCCAACAGCCACTCTGGAGAAGTGTACGGTGTGTCCTGAAACATCGAAAAAACTCAGCTTAGAGAGCATAGGGCACTTACACTCATGGGCGTATAAATTGGGAAAACTAAAACTCAGCAAGACACAGGCACCCCAAAGTTAAGGGCTGCTCTGTTGACAAGAACCTCCACTTCGTTACACCCTAAATATCCCAGGAAAGAGAAAAATGGATAAATAAGTTGTGGTCCTTATGTACAATGGAATATCACTCAGCCATGAAATCAACGTCATAAGGCTAGTAGCAGCATGATGAGTGGATTTAGGTACGACGATTCTAAGTGAAATAAGTCACACAGAAAAAGACACTTATCCTAAGATATCACTTATAGAGGGAATGTAAAAACCGCGACCCTTGAACTGAATTACAAAACAGAACAGAGTCACACGTTTAGAAAACACACTATGGCTGCTTAACGGGAAAGGTGAGGTGGGGTGATGCATAAAAGAAGGGTTTCAAATTAGCTCAGAGACCGTTCCATAAACCCAATATGTAACAGACACGACCTACTCCTTGCTCAGTGAACTGGACTCAACACCCCCTATTCACCACCCAAGAATATATCTGACTAGTAAGAATGTTAAAACCTATGTATTGATATCTCTCTGTAAGTGAGTCAAGTGGGTGTAAAGCGGCATAAACACAGCAGTGAAAAGCAGCTAAACCCCTTTATAAAAATCAATCACTTTTAAAAACCTGTGAGACAAAGACAGTGAAAGAGAGAGAAATTCTTACTAAATTCGTTCAGGGGCTGTGATGCCACCTGGATTAACCATATCTAGACCCACAGCTGATAGAGACATAAGGGTGGACAGTCTTGGGGCTGAGAGGTTTGGTGAGGTTGGGTGAGCAAACGCAGACCCTTTAAAGTAATACTGCGTGGTTCCCATCCCATGGGTCCCAAATCTCCAGGTTCAAGGGCATCTTCCTACTTCGAAAACATGCATGAGAAACCCAGAAGATGGTGCACCGTGTGATCGGGAAAGGTTTCTAAAACGCACCTCATTTCTCATCTCCTTGTGCTCGGGTTCGCCATTCCAGCCGCTTTACTAGCAATCTCCCTCCTTGGAGAATCAGCACCTTTAACCTCCTGTTCCTTACAGGTTGCAATTTGTCCTGAGGATGAACGGGAAGAGGGGGAACCAATGAGACACTAGCTCTAGGTGTTGGGACAGGCACAGGTCACTCTATTTTCCCATCAGGAAGAAGAATTAACCACAGGCTCAGCCTTCCGCCCGGAACCAGAATAGCGCCTGAAGCAATCCTGCGCTTTTGCGGCCAGCTCCCAAGAAAGCGAGTTGAAAAATGGAGCTCAGGGGCACTGCAATTCACAAACCTGCAGAGTTATAAATCATAACTCTCGTCCTCAAATATATTGAGGGAAGGCCACAAAGAGGATTTGAAAGCAAGGCAGAATTGCAGGAAACAGATTTCAGGAGGTAGATTCGAATCGCCTTTAAAGCACGGGAAAAGCAGCAAAACCTCGACAATGATGCCCTTGGCCAAAAAGGGCGTATGCGTTTTTTCCTGAATATATTCAGGAAAAAACGCATACGCCCTTTTTGGCCAACCAAGCAACCTGGAAAGGCAAATCAGCGCTACAAAGAAGTCTCGCTTCCCATCGGTCAAAAGGGCCATGCTGAATAAAGTGTCAAAACCAGAAATGCAGGACAGGCCATGGAGAAACGGGAGCCTTGCTACGCTGATGGGCGGGATGTAAATTGCCAACAGCCACTCTGGAGAAGTGTACGGTGTGTCCTGAAACATCGAAAAAACTCAGCTTAGAGAGCATAGGGCACTTCCACTCATGGGCGTATAAATTGGGAAAACTAAAAATCAGCAAGACACAGGCACCCCAAAGTTTAGGGCTGCTCTGTTGACAAGAACCTCCACTTCGTTACACCCTAAATATCCCAGGAAAGAGAAAAATGGATAAAGAAGTTGTGGTCCTTATGTACAATGGAATATCACTCAGCCATGAAATCAACGTCATAAGGCTAGTAGCAGCATGATGAGTGGATTTAGGTACGACGATTCTAAGTGAAATAAGTCACACAGAAAAAGACACTTATCCTAAGATATCACTTATAGAGGGAATGTAAAAATTGCTACCCTTGAACTGAATTACAAAACAGAACAGAGTCACACGTTTAGAAAACACACTATGGCTGCTTAACGGGAAAGGTGAGGTGGGGTGATGCATAAAAGAAGGGGTACAAATTAGCTCAGAGACCGTTCCATAAACCCAATATGTAACAGACACGACCTACTCCTTGCTCAGTGAACTGGACTCAACACCCCCTATTCACCACCGAAGAATATGTCTGACTAGTAAGAATGTTAAAACCTATGTATTGATATCACTCTGTAAGTGAGTCATGTGGGTGTAAAGCGGCATAAACACAGCAGTGAAAAGCAGCTAAACCCCTTTATAAAAATCAATCACTTTTAAAAACCCGTGAAACAAAGACAGTGAAAGAGAGAGAAATTCTTACTAAATTCGTTCAGGGGCTGTGATGCCACCTGGATTGACCATATCTAGACCCACAGCTGATTGAGACATAAGGGTGGACACTCTTGGGGCTGAGAGGTTTGGTGAGGTTGGGTGAGCAAACGCAGACCCTTTAGAGTAATACTGCGTGGTACCCATCCCATGGGTCCCAAATCTCCAGGTTCAAGGGCATCTTCCTACATCGAAAACATGCATGAGAAACCCAGAAGATGGTACACCGTGTGATCGGGAAAGGTTTCTAAAACGCACCTCATTTCTCATCTCCTTGTGCTCGGGTTCCCCATTCCAGCCGCTTTACTAGCAATCTCCCTCCTTGGAGAATCAGCACCTTTAACCTCCTGTTCCGTACAGGTTGCAATTTGTCCTGAGGATGAACGGGAAGAGGGGGAACCAATGAGACACTAGCTCTAGGTGTTGGGACAGGCACAGGTCACTCTATTTTCCCATCAGGAAGAAGAATTAACCACAGGCTCAGCCTGCCGCCCGGGACCAAAATAGGGCCTAAAGCAATCCTGCGCTTTTGCGGCCAGCTCCCAAGAAAGCGAGTTGAAAAATGGAGCTCAGGGGCACTGCAATTCACAAACCTGCAGAGTTACAAATCATAACTCTCGTCCTCAAATATATTGAGGGAAGGCAACGAAGAGGATTTGAAAGCACGGCAGAATTGCAGGAAACAGATTTCAGGAGGTAGATTCAAATCGCCTTTAAAGCACGGGAAAAGCGGCAAATCCTCGACAATGATGCCCTTGGCCAAAAAGGGCGTATGCGTTTTTTCCTGAATATATTCAGGAAAAAACGCATACGCCCTTTTTGGCCAACCAAGCAACCTGGAAAGGCAAATCAGCGCTACAAAGAAGTCTCGCTTCCCATCGGTCAAAAGGGCCATGCTGAATAAAGTGTCAAAACCAGAAATGCAGGACAGGCCATGGAGAAACGGGAGCCTTGCTACGCTGATGGGCGGGATGTAAATTGCCAACAGCCACTCTGGAGAAGTGTACGGTGTGTCCTGAAACATCGAAAAAACTCAGCTTAGAGAGCATAGGGCACTTCCACTCATGGGCGTATAAATTGGGAAAACTACAAATCAGCAAGACCCAGGCACCCCAAAGTTTAGGGCTGCTCTGTTGACAAGAACCTCCACTTCGTTACACCTTAAATATCCCAGGAAAGAGAAAAATGGATAAAGAAGTTGTGGTCCTTATGTACAATGGAATATCACTCAGCCATGAAATCAACGTCATAAGGCTAGTAGCAGCATGATGAGTGGATTTAGGTACGACGATTCTAAGTGAAATAAGTCACACAGAAAAAGACACTTATCATAAGATATCACTTATAGAGGGAATGTAAAAACCGCGACCCTTGAACTGAATTACAAAACAGAACAGAGTCACACGTTTAGAAAACACACTATGGCTGCTTAACGGGAAAGGTGAGGTGGGGTGATGCATAAAAGAAGGGTTTCAAATTAGCTCAGAGACCGTTCCATAAACCCAATATGTAATAGACACGACCTACTCCTTGCTCAGTGAACTGGACTCAACACCCCCTATTCACCGCCCAAGAATATATCTGACTAGTAAGAATGTTAAAACCTATGTATTGATATCTCTCTGTAAGTGAGTCAAGTGGGTGTAAAGCGGCATACACACAGCAGTGAAAAGCAGCTAAACCCCTTTATAAAAATCAATCACTTTTAAAAACCCGTGAAACAAAGACAGTGAAAGAGAGAGAAATTCTTACTAAATTCGTTCAGGGGCTGTGATGCCACCTGGATTGACCATATCTAGACCCACAGCTGATAGAGACATAAGGGTGGACACTCTTGGGGCTGAGAGGTTTGGTGAGGTTGGGTGAGCAAACGCAGACCCTTTAAAGTAATACTGCGTGGTTCCCATCCCATGGGTCCCAAATCTCCAGGTTCAAGGGCATCTTCCTACTTCGAAAACATGCATGAGAAACCCAGAAGATGGTGCACCGTGTGATCGGGAAAGGTTTCCAAAACGCACCTCATTTGTCATCTCCTTGTGCTAGGGTTCGCCATTCCAGCCGCTTTACTAGCAATCTCCCTCCTTGGAGAATCATCACCTTTAACCTCCTGTTCCGTACAGGTTGCAATTTGTCCTGAGGATGAACGGGAAGAGGGGGAACCAATGAGACACCAGCTCTAGGTGTTGGGACAGGCACAGGTCACTCTATTTTCCCATCAGGAAGAAGAATTAACCACAGGCTCAGCCTTCCGCCCGGAACCAGAATAGGGCCTGAAGCAATCCTGCGATTTTGCGGCCAGCTCCCAAGAAAGCGAGTTGAAAAATGGAGCTCAGGGGCACTGCAATTCACAAACCTGCAGAGTTATAAATCATAACTCTCGTCCTCAAATATATTGAGGGAAGGCCACGAAGAGGATTTGAAAGCAAGGCAGAATTGCAGGAAACAGATTTCAGGAGGTAGATTCGAATCGCCTTTAAAGCACGGGAAAAGCAGCAAAACCTCGACAATGATGCCCTTGGCCAAAAAGGGCGTATGCGTTTTTTCCTGAATATATTCAGGAAAAAACGCATACGCCCTTTTTGGCCAACCAAGCAACCTGGAAAGGCAAATCAGCGCTACAAAGAAGTCTCGCTTCCCATCGGTCAAAAGGGCCATGCTGAATAAAGTGTCAAAACCAGAAATACAGGACAGGCCATGGAGAAACGGGAGCCTTGCTACGCTGATGGGCGGGATGTAAATTGCCAACAGCCACTCTGGAGAAGTGTACGGTGTGTCCTGAAACATCGAAAAAACTCAGCTTAGAGAGCATAGGGCACTTCCACTCATGGGCGTATAAACTGGGAAAACTAAAAATCAGCAAGACACAGGCACCCCAAAGTTTAGGGCTGCTCTGTTGACAAGAACCTCCACTTCGTTACACCCTAAATATCCCAGGAAAGAGAAAACTGGATAAAAAAGTTGTGGTCCTTACGTACAATGGAATATCACTCAGCCATGAAATCAACGTCATAAGGCTAGTAGCAGCATGATGAGTGGATTTAGGTACGACGATTCTAAGTGAAATAAGTCACACAGAAAAAGATACTTATCATAAGATATCACTTATAGAGGGAATGTAAAAACCGCGACCCTTGAACTGAATTACAAAACAGAACAGAGTCACACGTTTAGAAAACACACTATGGCTGCTTAACGGGAAAGGTGAGGTGGGGTGATGCATAAAAGAAGGGTTTCAAATTAGCTCAGAGACCGTTCCATAAACCCAATATGTAATAGACACGACCTACTCCTTGCTCAGTGAACTGGACTCAACACCCCCTATTCACCGCCCAAGAATATATCTGACTAGTAAGAATGTTAAAACCTATGTATTGATATCTCTCTGTAAGTGAGTCAAGTGGGTGTAAAGCGGCATAAACACAGCAGTGAAAAGCAGCTAAACCCCTTTATAAAAATCAATCACTTTTAAAAACCCGTGAAACAAAGACAGTGAAAGAGAGAGAAATTCTTACTAAATTCGTTCAGGGGCTGTGATGCCACCTGGATTGACCATATCTAGACCCACAGCTGATAGAGACATAAGGGTGGACACTCTTGGGGCTGAGAGGTTTGGTGAGGTTGGGTGAGCAAACGCAGACCCTTTAAAGTAATACTGCGTGGTTCCCATCCCATGGGTCCCAAATCTCCAGGTTCAAGGGCATCTTCCTACTTCGAAAACATGCATGAGAAACCCAGAAGATGGAGCACCGTGTGATCGGGAAAGGTTTCTAAAACGCACCTCATTTCTCATCTCCTTGTGCTCGGGTTCGCCATTCCAGCCGCTTTACTAGCAATCTCCCTCCTTGGAGAATCAGCACCTTTAACCTCCTGTTCCTTACAGGTTGCAATTTGTCCTGAGGATGAACGGGAAGAGGGGGAACCAATGAGACACTAGCTCTAGGTGTTGGGACAGGCACAGGTCACTCTATTTTCCCATCAGGAAGAAGAATTAACCACAGGCTCAGCCTTCCGCCCGGAACCAGAATAGCGCCTGAAGCAATCCTGCGCTTTTGCGGCCAGCTCCCAAGAAAGCGAGTTGAAAAATGGAGCTCAGGGGCACTACAATTCACAAACCTGCAGAGTTATAAATCATAACTCTCGTCCTCAAA
Organism: Balaenoptera borealis; assembly: GCF_965194805.1. Lineage (NCBI taxonomy): Eukaryota > Metazoa > Chordata > Mammalia > Artiodactyla > Balaenopteridae > Balaenoptera > Balaenoptera borealis. The sequence continues at coordinate 90,469 of NW_028123853.1, forward strand.
TATATTGAGGGAAGGCCACAAAGAGGATTTGAAAGCAAGGCAGAATTGCAGGAAACAGATTTCAGGAGGTAGATTCGAATCGCCTTTAAAGCACGGGAAAAGCAGCAAAACCTCGACAATGATGCCCTTGGCCAAAAAGGGCGTATGCGTTTTTTCCTGAATATATTCAGGAAAAAACGCATACGCCCTTTTTGGCCAACCAAGCAACCTGGAAAGGCAAATCAGCGCTACAAAGAAGTCTCGCTTCCCATCGGTCAAAAGGGCCATGCTGAATAAAGTGTCAAAACCAGAAAGGCAGGACAGGCCATGGAGAAACGGGAGCCTTGCTACGCTGATGGGCGGGATGTAAATTGCCAACAGCCACTATGGAGAAGTGTACGGTGTGTCCTGAAACATCGAAAAAACTCAGCTTAGAGAGCATAGGGCACTTCCACTCATGGGCGTATAAATTGGGAAAACTAAAAATCAGCAAGACACAGGCACCCCAAAGTTTAGGGCTGCTCTGTTGACAAGAACCTCCACTTCGTTACACCCTAAATATCCCAGGAAAGAGAAAAATGGATAAAGAAGTTGTGGTCCTTATGTACAATGGAATATCACTCAGCCATGAAATCAACGTCATAAGGCTAGTAGCAGCATGATGAGTGGATTTAGGTACGACGATTCTAAGTGAAATAAGTCACACAGAAAAAGACACTTATCATAAGATATCACTTATAGAGGGAATGTAAAAACCGCGACCCTTGAACTGAATTACAAAACAGAACAGAGTCACACGTTTAGAAAACACACTATGGCTGCTTAACGGGAAAGGTGAGGTGGGGTGATGCATAAAAGAAGGGTTTCAAATTAGCTCAGAGACCGTTCCATAAACCCAATATGTAATAGACACGACCTACGCCTTGCTCAGTGAACTGGACTCAACACCCCCTATTCACCGCCCAAGAATATATCTGACTAGTAAGAATGTTAAAACCTATGTATTGATATCTCTCTGTAAGTGAGTCAAGTGGGTGTAAAGCGGCATAAACACAGCAGTGAAAAGCAGCTAAACCCCTTTATAAAAATCAATCACTTTTAAAAACCCGTGAAACAAAGACAGTGAAAGAGAGAGAAATTCTTACTAAATTCGTTCAGGAACTGTGATGCCACCTAGATTGACCATATCTAGACCCACAGCTGATTGAGACATAAGTGTGGACACTCTTGGGGCTGAGAGGTTTGGTGAGGTTGGGTGAGCAAACGCAGACCCTTTAAAGTAATACTGCGTGGTTCCCATCCCATGGGTCCCAAATCTCCAGGTTCAAGGGCATCTTCCTACTTCGAAAACATGCATGAGAAACCCAGAAGATGGTGCACCGTGTGATCGGGAAAGGTTTCCAAAACGCACCTCATTTCTCATCTCCTTGTGCTAGGGTTCGCCATTCCAGCCGCTTTACTAGCAATCTCCCTCCTTGGAGAATCATCACCTTTAACCTCCTGTTCCGTACAGGTTGCAATTTGTCCTGAGGATGAACGGGAAGAGGGGGAACCAATGAGACACTAGCTCTAGGTGTTGGGACAGGCACAGGTCACTCTATTTTCCCATCAGGAAGAAGAATTAACCACAGGCTCAGCCTTCCGCCCGGAACCAGAATAGGGCCTGAAGCAATCCTGCGCTTTTGCGGCCAGCTCCCAAGAAAGCGAGTTGAAAAATGGAGCTCAGGGGCACTGCAATTCACAAACCTGCAGAGTTATAAATCATAACTCTCGTCCTCAAATATATTGAGGGAAGGCCACGAAGAGGATTTGAAAGCAAGGCAGAATTGCAGGAAACAGATTTCAGGAGGTAGATTCGAATCGCCTTTAAAGCACGGGAAAAGCAGCAAAACCTCGACAATGATGCCCTTGGCCAAAAAGGGCGTATGCGTTTTTTCCTGTATATATTCAGGAAAAAAGGCATACGCCCTTTTTGGCCAACCAAGCAACCTGGAAAGGCAAATCAGCGCTACAAAGAAGTCTCGCTTCCCATCGGTCAAAAGGGCCATGCTGAATAAAGTGTCAAAACCAGAAATGCAGGACAGGCCATGGAGAAACGGGAGCCTTGCTACGCTGATGGGCGGGATGTACATTGCCAACAGCCACTCTGGAGAAGTGTACGGTGTGTCCTGAAACATCGAAAAAACTCAGCTTAGAGAGCATAGGGCACTTCCACTCATGGGCGTATAAATTGGGAAAACTAAAAATCAGCAAGACACAGGCACCCCAAAGTTTAGGGCTGCTCTGTTGACAAGAACCTCCACTTCGTTACACCCTAAATATCCCAGGAAAGAGAAAAATGGATAAAGAAGTTGTGGTCCTTATGTACAATGGAATATCACTCAGCCATGAAATCAACGTCATAAGGCTAGTAGCAGCATGATGAGTGGATTTAGGTACGACGATTCTAAGTGAAATAAGTCACACAGAAAAAGACACTTATCATAAGATATCACTTATAGAGGGAATGTAAAAACCGCGACCCTTGAACTGAATTACAAAACAGAACAGAGTCACACGTTTAGAAAACACACTATGGCTGCTTAACGGGAAAGGTGAGGTGGGGTGATGCATAAAAGAAGGGTTTCAAATTAGCTCAGAGACCGTTCCATAAACCCAATATGTAATAGACACGACCTACGCCTTGCTCAGTGAACTGGACTCAACACCCCCTATTCACCGCCCAAGAATATATCTGACTAGTAAGAATGTTAAAACCTATGTATTGATATCTCTCTGTAAGTGAGTCAAGTGGGTGTAAAGCGGCATAAACACAGCAGTGAAAAGCAGCTAAACCCCTTTATAAAAATCAATCACTTTTAAAAACCCGTGAAACAAAGACAGTGAAAGAGAGAGAAATTCTTACTAAATTCGTTCAGGAACTGTGATGCCACCTAGATTGACCATATCTAGACCCACAGCTGATTGAGACATAAGTGTGGACACTCTTGGGGCTGAGAGGTTTGGTGAGGTTGGGTGAGCAAACGCAGACCCTTTAAAGTAATACTGCGTGGTTCCCATCCCATGGGTCCCAAATCTCCAGGTTCAAGGGCATCTTCCTACTTCGAAAACATGCATGAGAAACCCAGAAGATGGTGCACCGTGTGATCGGGAAAGGTTTCCAAAACGCACCTCATTTCTCATCTCCTTGTGCTAGGGTTCGCCATTCCAGCCGCTTTACTAGCAATCTCCCTCCTTGGAGAATCATCACCTTTAACCTCCTGTTCCGTACAGGTTGCAATTTGTCCTGAGGATGAACGGGAAGAGGGGGAACCAATGAGACACTAGCTCTAGGTGTTGGGACAGGCACAGGTCACTCTATTTTCCCATCAGGAAGAAGAATTAACCACAGGCTCAGCCTTCCGCCCGGAACCAGAATAGGGCCTGAAGCAATCCTGCGCTTTTGCGGCCAGCTCCCAAGAAAGCGAGTTGAAAAATGGAGCTCAGGGGCACTGCAATTCACAAACCTGCAGAGTTATAAATCATAACTCTCGTCCTCAAATATATTGAGGGAAGGCCACGAAGAGGATTTGAAAGCAAGGCAGAATTGCAGGAAACAGATTTCAGGAGGTAGATTCGAATCGCCTTTAAAGCACGGGAAAAGCAGCAAAACCTCGACAATGATGCCCTTGGCCAAAAAGGGCGTATGCGTTTTTTCCTGTATATATTCAGGAAAAAAGGCATACGCCCTTTTTGGCCAACCAAGCAACCTGGAAAGGCAAATCAGCGCTACAAAGAAGTCTCGCTTCCCATCGGTCAAAAGGGCCATGCTGAATAAAGTGTCAAAACCAGAAATGCAGGACAGGCCATGGAGAAACGGGAGCCTTGCTACGCTGATGGGCGGGATGTACATTGCCAACAGCCACTCTGGAGAAGTGTACGGTGTGTCCTGAAACATCGAAAAAACTCAGCTTAGAGAGCATAGGGCACTTCCACTCATGGGCGTATAAATTGGGAAAACTAAAAATCAGCAAGACACAGGCACCCCAAAGTTTAGGGCTGCTCTGTTGACAAGAACCTCCACTTCGTTACACCCTAAATATCCCAGGAAAGAGAAAAATGGATAAAGAAGTTGTGGTCCTTATGTACAATGGAATATCACTCAGCCATGAAATCAACGTCATAAGGCTAGTAGCAGCATGATGAGTGGATTTAGGTACGACGATTCTAAGTGAAATAAGTCACACAGAAAAAGACACTTATCCTAAGATATCACTCATAGAGGGAATGTAAAAATTGCTACCCTTGAACTGAATTACAAAACAGAACAGAGTCACACGTTTAGAAAACACACTATGGCTGCTTAACGGGAAAGGTGAGGTGGGGTGATGCATAAAAGAAGGGGTTCAAATTAGCTCAGAGACCGTTTCATAAACCCAATATGTAACAGACACGACCTACTCCTTGCTCAGTGAACTGGACTCAACATCCCCTATTCACCACCCAAGAATATATCTGACTAGTAAGAATGTTAAAACCTATGTATTGATATCACTCTGTAAGTGAGTCAAGTGGGTGTAAAGCGGCATAAACACAGCAGTGAAAAGCAGCTAAACCCCTTTATAAAAATCAATCACTTTTAAAAACCCGTGAAACAAAGACAGTGAAAGAGAGAGAAATTCTTACTAAATTCGTTCAGGGGCTGTGATGCCACCTGGATTGACCATATCTAGACCCACAGCTGATTGAGACATAAGGGTGGACACTCTTGGGGCTGAGAGGTTTGGTGAGGTTGGGTGAGCAAACGCAGACCCTTTAGAGTAATACTGCGTGGTACCCATCCCATGGGTCCCAAATCTCCAGATTCAAGGGCATCTTCCTACATCGAAAACATGCATGAGAAACCCAGAAGATGGTACACCGTGTGATCGGGAAAGGTTTCTAAAACGCACCTCATTTCTCATCTCCTTGTGCTCGGGTTCCCCATTCCAGCCGCTTTACTAGCAATCTCCCTCCTTGGAGAATCAGCACCTTTAACCTCCTGTTCCGTACAGGTTGCAATTTGTCCTGAGGATGAACGGGAAGAGGGGGAACCAATGAGACACTAGCTCTAGGTGTTGGGACAGGCACAGGTCACTCTATTTTCCCATCAGGAAGAAGAATTAACCACAGGCTCAGCCTGCCGCCCGGGACCAAAATAGGGCCTAAAGCAATCCTGTGCTTTTGCGGCCAGCTCCCAAGAAAGCGAGTTGAAAAATGGAGCTCAGGGGCACTGCAATTTACAAACCTGCAGAGTTACAAATCATAACTCTCGTCCTCAAATATATTGAGGGAAGGCAACGAAGAGGATTTGAAAGCAAGGCAGAATTGCAGGAAACTGATTTCAGGAGGTAGATTCAAATCGCCTTTAAAGCACGGGAAAAGCGGCAAAACCTCGACAATGATGCCCTTGGCCAAAAAGGGCGTATGCGTTATTTCCTGAATATATTCAGGAAAAAACGCATACGGCCTTTTTGGCCAACCAAGCAACCTGGAAAGGCAATTCAGCGCTACAAAGAAGTCTCGCTTCCCATCGGTCAAAAGGGCCATGCTGAATAAAGTGTCAAAACCAGAAATGCAGGAAAGGCCATGGAGAAACGGGAGCCTTGCTACGCTGATGGGCGGGATGTAAATTGCCAACAGCCACTCTGGAGAAGTGTACGATGTGTCCTGAAACATCGAAAAAACTCAGCTTAGTGAGCATAGGGCACTTCCACTCATGGGCGTATAAATTGGGAAAACTAAAAATCAGCAAGACACAGGCACCCCAAAGTTTAGGGATGCTTTGTTGACAAGAACCTCCACTTCGATACACCTTAAATATCCCCGGAAAGAGAAAACTGGATAAAGAAGTTGTGGTCCTTATGTACAATGGAATATCACTCAGCCAGGAAATCACCGTCATAAGGCTAGTAGCAGCATGATGAGTGGATTTAGGTACGACGATTCTAAGTGAAATAAGTCACACAGAAAAAGACACTTATCATAAGATATCACTTATAGAGGGAATGTAAAAATTGCTACCCTTGAACTGAATTACAAAACAGAACAGAGTCACACGTTTAGAAACCACACTATGGCTGCTTAACGGGAAAGGTGAGGGGGGGTGATGCATAAAAGAAGGGGTTCAAATTAGCTCAGAGACCGTTCCATAAACCCAATATGTAACAGACACGACCTACTCCTTGCTCAGTGAACTGGACTCAACACCCCCTATTCACCACCCAAGAATATATCTGACTAATAAGAATGTTAAAACCTATGTATTGATATCACTCTGTAAGTGAGTCAAGTGGGTGTAAAGTGGCATAAACACAGCAGTGAAAAGCAGCTAAACCCCTTTATAAAAATCAATCACTTTTAAAAACCCGTGAAACAAAGACAGTGAAAGAGAGAGAAATTCTTACTAAATTCGTTCAGGGGCTGTGATGCCACCTGGATTGACCATATCTAGACCCACAGCTGATAGAGACATAAGGGTGGACACTCTTCGGGCTGAGAGGTTTGGTGAGGTTGGGTGAGCAAACGCAGACCCTTTAAAGTAATACTGCGTGGTTCCCATCCCATGGGTCCCAAATCTCCAGGTTCAAGGGCATCTTCCTACTTCGAAAACATGCATGAGAAACCCAGAAGATGGTGCACCGTGTGATCGGGAAAGGTTTCTAAAACGCACCTCATTTCTCATCTCCTTGTGCTCGGGTTCCCCATTCCAGCCGCTTTACTAGCAATCTCCCTACTTGGAGAATCAGCACCTTTAACCTCCTGTTCCTTACAGGTTGCAATTTGTCCTGAGGATGAACGGGAAGAGGGGGAACCAATGAGACACTAGCTCTAGGTGTTGGGACAGGCACAGGTCACTCTATTTTTCCCATCAGGAAGAAGAATTAACCACAGGCTCAGCCTTCCGCCCGGAACCAGAATAGCGCCTGAAGCAATCCTTCGCTTTTGCGGCCAGCTACCAAGAAAGCGAGTTGAAAAATGGAGCTCAGGGGCACTGCAATTCACAAACCTGCAGAGATATAAATCATAACTCTCGTCCTCAAATATATTGAGGGAAGGCCACGAAGAGGATTTGAAAGCAAGGCAGAATTGCAGGAAACAGATTTCAGGAGGTAGATTCGAATCGCCTTTAAAGCACGGGAAAAGCAGCAAAACCTCGACAATGATGCCCTTGGCCAAAAAGGGCGTATGCGTTTTTTCCTGAATATATTCAGGAAAAAACGCATACGCCCTTTTTGGCCAACCAAGCAACCTGGAAAGGCAAATCAGCGCTACAAAGAAGTCTCGCTTCCCATCGGTCAAAAGGGCCATGCTGAATAAAGTGTCAAAACCAGAAATACAGGACAGGCCATGGAGAAACGGGAGCCTTGCTACGCTGATGGGCGGGATGTAAATTGCCAACAGCCACTCTGGAGAAGTGTACGGTGTGTCCTGAAACATCGAAAAAACTCAGCTTAGAGAGCATAGGGCACTTCCACTCATGGGCGCATAAACTGGGAAAACTAAAAATCAGCAAGACACAGGCACCCCAAAGTTTAGGGCTGCTCTGTTGACAAGAACCTCCACTTCGTTACACCCTAAATATCCCAGGAAAGAGAAAACTGGATAAAAAAGTTGTGGTCCTTACGTACAATGGAATATCACTCAGCCATGAAATCAACGTCATAAGGCTAGTAGCAGCATGATGAGTGGATTTAGGTACGACGATTCTAAGTGAAATAAGTCACACAGAAAAAGATACTTATCATAAGATATCACTTATAGAGGGAATGTAAAAACCGCGACCCTTGAACTGAATTACAAAACAGAACAGAGTCACACGTTTAGAAAACACACTATGGCTGCTTAACGGGAAAGGTGAGGTGGGGTGATGCATAAAAGAAGGGTTTCAAATTAGCTCAGAGACCGTTCCATAAACCCAATATGTAATAGACACGACCTACTCCTTGCTCAGTGAACTGGACTCAACACCCCCTATTCACCGCCCAAGAATATATCTGACTAGTAAGAATGTTAAAACCTATGTATTGATATCTCTCTGTAAGTGAGTCAAGTGGGTGTAAAGCGGCATAAACACAGCAGTGAAAAGCAGCTAAACCCCTTTATAAAAATCAATCACTTTTAAAAACCCGTGAAACAAAGACAGTGAAAGAGAGAGAAATTCTTACTAAATTCGTTCAGGGGCTGTGATGCCACCTGGATTGACCATATCTAGACCCACAGCTGATAGAGACATAAGGGTGGACACTCTTGGGGCTGAGAGGTTTGGTGAGGTTGGGTGAGCAAACGCAGACCCTTTAAAGTAATACTGCGTGGTTCCCATCCCATGGGTCCCAAATCTCCAGGTTCAAGGGCATCTTCCTACTTCGAAAACATGCATGAGAAACCCAGAAGATGGAGCACCGTGTGATCGGGAAAGGTTTCTAAAACGCACCTCATTTCTCATCTCCTTGTGCTCGGGTTCGCCATTCCAGCCGCTTTACTAGCAATCTCCCTCCTTGGAGAATCAGCACCTTTAACCTCCTGTTCCTTACAGGTTGCAATTTGTCCTGAGGATGAACGGGAAGAGGGGGAACCAATGAGACACTAGCTCTAGGTGTTGGGACAGGCACAGGTCACTCTATTTTCCCATCAGGAAGAAGAATTAACCACAGGCTCAGCCTGCCGCCCGGGACCAAAATAGGGCCTAAAGCAATCCTGTGCTTTTGCGGCCAGCTCCCAAGAAAGCGAGTTGAAAAATGGAGCTCAGGGGCACTGCAATTTACAAACCTGCAGAGTTACAAATCATAACTCTCGTCCTCAAATATATTGAGGGAAGGCAACGAAGAGGATTTGAAAGCAAGGCAGAATTGCAGGAAACAGATTTCAGGAGGTAGATTCAAATCGCCTTTAAAGCACGGGAAAAGCGGCAAAACCTCGACAATGATGCCCTTGGCCAAAAAGGGCGTATGCGTTATTTCCTGAATATATTCAGGAAAAAACGCATACGGCCTTTTTGGCCAACCAAGCAACCTGGAAAGGCAATTCAGCGCTACAAAGAAGTCTCGCTTCCCATCGGTCAAAAGGGCCATGCTGAATAAAGTGTCAAAACCAGAAATGCAGGAAAGGCCATGGAGAAACGGGAGCCTTGCTACGCTGATGGGCGGGATGTAAATTGCCAACAGCCACTCTGGAGAAGTGTACGATGTGTCCTGAAACATCGAAAAAACTCAGCTTAGTGAGCATAGGGCACTTCCACTCATGGGCGTATAAATTGGGAAAACTAAAAATCAGCAAGACACAGGCACCCCAAAGTTTAGGGATGCTTTGTTGACAAGAACCTCCACTTCGATACACCTTAAATATCCCCGGAAAGAGAAAACTGGATAAAGAAGTTGTGGTCCTTATGTACAATGGAATATCACTCAGCCAGGAAATCACCGTCATAAGGCTAGTAGCAGCATGATGAGTGGATTTAGGTACGACGATTCTAAGTGAAATAAGTCACACAGAAAAAGACACTTATCATAAGATATCACTTATAGAGGGAATGTAAAAATTGCTACCCTTGAACTGAATTACAAAACAGAACAGAGTCACACGTTTAGAAACCACACTATGGCTGCTTAACGGGAAAGGTGAGGGGGGGTGATGCATAAAAGAAGGGGTTCAAATTAGCTCAGAGACCGTTCCATAAACCCAATATGTAACAGACACGACCTACTCCTTGCTCAGTGAACTGGACTCAACACCCCCTATTCACCACCCAAGAATATATCTGACTAATAAGAATGTTAAAACCTATGTATTGATATCACTCTGTAAGTGAGTCAAGTGGGTGTAAAGTGGCATAAACACAGCAGTGAAAAGCAGCTAAACCCCTTTATAAAAATCAATCACTTTTAAAAACCCGTGAAACAAAGACAGTGAAAGAGAGAGAAATTCTTACTAAATTCGTTCAGGGGCTGTGATGCCACCTGGATTGACCATATCTAGACCCACAGCTGATAGAGACATAAGGGTGGACACTCTTCGGGCTGAGAGGTTTGGTGAGGTTGGGTGAGCAAACGCAGACCCTTTAAAGTAATACTGCGTGGTTCCCATCCCATGGGTCCCAAATCTCCAGGTTCAAGGGCATCTTCCTACTTCGAAAACATGCATGAGAAACCCAGAAGATGGTGCACCGTGTGATCGGGAAAGGTTTCTAAAACGCACCTCATTTCTCATCTCCTTGTGCTCGGGTTCCCCATTCCAGCCGCTTTACTAGCAATCTCCCTCCTTGGAGAATCAGCACCTTTAACCTCCTGTTCCTTACAGGTTGCAATTTGTCCTGAGGATGAACGGGAAGAGGGGGAACCAATGAGACACTAGCTCTAGGTGTTGGGACAGGCACAGGTCACTCTATTTTTCCCATCAGGAAGAAGAATTAACCACAGGCTCAGCCTTCCGCCCGGAACCAGAATAGCGCCTGAAGCAATCCTTCGCTTTTGCGGCCAGCTCCCAAGAAAGCGAGTTGAAAAATGGAGCTCAGGGGCACTGCAATTCACAAACCTGCAGAGATATAAATCATAACTCTCGTCCTCAAATATATTGAGGGAAGGCCACGAAGAGGATTTGAAAGCAAGGCAGAATTGCAGGAAACAGATTTCAGGAGGTAGATTCGAATCGCCTTTAAAGCACGGGAAAAGCAGCAAAACCTCGACAATGATGCCCTTGGCCAAAAAGGGCGTATGCGTTTTTTCCTGAATATATTCAGGAAAAAACGCATACGCCCTTTTTGGCCAACCAAGCAACCTGGAAAGGCAAATCAGCGCTACAAAGAAGTCTCGCTTCCCATCGGTCAAAAGGGCCATGCTGAATAAAGTGTCAAAACCAGAAATACAGGACAGGCCATGGAGAAACGGGAGCCTTGCTACGCTGATGGGCGGGATGTAAATTGCCAACAGCCACTCTGGAGAAGTGTACGGTGTGTCCTGAAACATCGAAAAAACTCAGCTTAGAGAGCATAGGGCACTTCCACTCATGGGCGCATAAACTGGGAAAACTAAAAATCAGCAAGACACAGGCACCCCAAAGTTTAGGGCTGCTCTGTTGACAAGAACCTCCACTTCGTTACACCCTAAATATCCCAGGAAAGAGAAAACTGGATAAAAAAGTTGTGGTCCTTACGTACAATGGAATATCACTCAGCCATGAAATCAACGTCATAAGGCTAGTAGCAGCATGATGAGTGGATTTAGGTACGACGATTCTAAGTGAAATAAGTCACACAGAAAAAGATACTTATCATAAGATATCACTTATAGAGGGAATGTAAAAACCGCGACCCTTGAACTGAATTACAAAACAGAACAGAGTCACACGTTTAGAAAACACACTATGGCTGCTTAACGGGAAAGGTGAGGTGGGGTGATGCATAAAAGAAGGGTTTCAAATTAGCTCAGAGACCGTTCCATAAACCCAATATGTAATAGACACGACCTACTCCTTGCTCAGTGAACTGGACTCAACACCCCCTATTCACCGCCCAAGAATATATCTGACTAGTAAGAATGTTAAAACCTATGTATTGATATCTCTCTGTAAGTGAGTCAAGTGGGTGTAAAGCGGCATAAACACAGCAGTGAAAAGCAGCTAAACCCCTTTATAAAAATCAATCACTTTTAAAAACCCGTGAAACAAAGACAGTGAAAGAGAGAGAAATTCTTACTAAATTCGTTCAGGGGCTGTGATGCCACCTGGATTGACCATATCTAGACCCACAGCTGATAGAGACATAAGGGTGGACACTCTTGGGGCTGAGAGGTTTGGTGAGGTTGGGTGAGCAAACGCAGACCCTTTAAAGTAATACTGCGTGGTTCCCATCCCATGGGTCCCAAATCTCCAGGTTCAAGGGCATCTTCCTACTTCGAAAACATGCATGAGAAACCCAGAAGATGGAGCACCGTGTGATCGGGAAAGGTTTCTAAAACGCACCTCATTTCTCATCTCCTTGTGCTCGGGTTCGCCATTCCAGCCGCTTTACTAGCAATCTCCCTCCTTGGAGAATCAGCACCTTTAACCTCCTGTTCCTTACAGGTTGCAATTTGTCCTGAGGATGAACGGGAAGAGGGGGAACCAATGAGACACTAGCTCTAGGTGTTGGGACAGGCACAGGTCACTCTATTTTCCCATCAGGAAGAAGAATTAACCACAGGCTCAGCCTTCCGCCCGGAACCAGAATAGCGCCTGAAGCAATCCTGCGCTTTTGCGGCCAGCTCCCAAGAAAGCGAGTTGAAAAATGGAGCTCAGGGGCACTGCAATTCACAAACCTGCAGAGTTATAAATCATAACTCTCGTCCTCAAATATATTGAGGGAAGGCCACAAAGAGGATTTGAAAGCAAGGCAGAATTGCAGGAAACAGATTTCAGGAGGTAGATTCGAATCGCCTTTAAAGCACGGGAAAAGCAGCAAAACCTCGACAATGATGCCCTTGGCCAAAAAGGGCGTATGCGTTTTTTCCTGAATATATTCAGGAAAAAACGCATACGCCCTTTTTGGCCAACCAAGCAACCTGGAAAGGCAAATCAGCGCTACAAAGAAGTCTCGCTTCCCATCGGTCAAAAGGGCCATGCTGAATAAAGTGTCAAAACCAGAAATGCAGGACAGGCCATGGAGAAACGGGAGCCTTGCTACGCTGATGGGCGGGATGTAAATTGCCAACAGCCACTCTGGAGAAGTGTACGGTGTGTCCTGAAACATCGAAAAAACTCAGCTTAGAGAGCATAGGGCACTTCCACTCATGGGCGTATAAATTGGGAAAACTAAAAATCAGCAAGACACAGGCACCCCAAAGTTTAGGGCTGCTCTGTTGACAAGAACCTCCACTTCGTTACACCCTAAATATCCCAGGAAAGAGAAAAATGGAGAAAGAAGTTGTGGTCCTTATGTACAATGGAATATCACTCAGCCATGAAATCAACGTCATAAGGCTAGTAGCAGCATGATGAGTGGATTTAGGTACGACGATTCTAAGTGAAATAAGTCACACAGAAAAAGACACTTATCCTAAGATATCACTTATAGAGGGAATGTAAAAACCGCGACCCTTGAACTGAATTACAAAACAGAACAGAGTCACACGTTTAGAAAACACACTATGGCTGCTTAACGGGAAAGGTGAGGTGGGGTGATGCATAAAAGAAGGGTTTCAAATTAGCTCAGAGACCGTTCCATAAACCCAATATGTAACAGACACGACCTACTCCTTGCTCAGTGAACTGGACTCAACACCCCCTATTCACCACCCAAGAATATATCTGACTAGTAAGAATGTTAAAACCTATGTATTGATATCTCTCTGTAAGTGAGTCAAGTGGGTGTAAAGCGGCATAAACACACCAGTGAAAAGCAGCTAAACCCCTTTATAAAAATCAATCACTTTTAAAAACCCGTGAAACAAAGACAGTGAAAGAGAGAGAAATTCTTACTAAATTCGTTCAGGGGCTGTGATGCCACCTGGATTGACCATATCTAGACCCACAGCTGATAGAGACATAAGGGTGGACACTCTTGGGGCTGAGAGGTTTGGTGAGGTTGGGTGAGCAAACGCAGACCCTTTAAAGTAATACTGCGTGGTTCCCATCCCATGGGTCCCAAATCTCCAGGTTCAAGGGCATCTTCCTACTTCGAAAACATGCATGAGAAACCCAGAAGATGGTGCACCGTGTGATCGGGAAAGGTTTATAAAACGCACCTCATTTCTCATCTCCTTGTGCTCGGGTTCCCCATTCCAGCCGCTTTACTAGCAATCTCCCTCCTTGGAGAATCAGCACCTTTAACCTCCTGTTCCGTACAGGTTGCAATTTGTCCTGAGCATGAACGGGAAGAGGGGGAACCAATGAGACACTAGCTCTAGGTGTTGGGACAGGCACAGGTCACTCTATTTTCCCATCAGGAAGAAGAATTAACCACAGGCTCAGCCTTCCGCCCGGAACCAGAATAGCGCCTGAAGCAATCCTGCGCTTTTGCGGCCAGCTCCCAAGAAAGCGAGTTGAAAAATGGAGCTCAGGGGCACTGCAATTCACAAACCTGCAGAGTTATAAATCATAACTCTCGTCCTCAAATATATTGAGGGAAGGCCACGAAGAGGATTTGAAAGCAAGGCAGAATTGCAGGAAACAGATTTCATTAGGTAGATTCGAATCGCCTTTAAAGCACGGGAAAAGCAGCAAAACCTCGACAATGATGCCCTTGGCCAAAAAGGGCGTATGCGTTTTTTCCTGAATATATTCAGGAAAAAACGCATACGCCCTTTTTGGCCAACCAAGCAACCTGGAAAGGCAAATCAGCGCTACAAAGAAGTCTCGCTTCCCATCGGTCAAAAGGGCCATGCTGAATAAAGTGTCAAAACCAGAAAGGCAGGACAGGCCATGGAGAAACGGGAGCCTTGCTACGCTGATGGGCGGGATGTAAATTGCCAACAGCCACTATGGAGAAGTGTACGGTGTGTCCTGAAACATCGAAAAAACTCAGCTTAGAGAGCATAGGGCACTTCCACTCATGGGCGTATAAATTGGGAAAACTAAAAATCAGCAAGACACAGGCACCCCAAAGTTTAGGGCTGCTCTGTTGACAAGAACCTCCACTTCGTTACACCCTAAATATCCCAGGAAAGAGAAAAATGGATAAAGAAGTTGTGGTCCTTATGTACAATGGAATATCACTCAGCCATGAAATCAACGTCATAAGGCTAGTAGCAGCATGATGAGTGGATTTAGGTACGACGATTCTAAGTGAAATAAGTCACACAGAAAAAGACACTTATCATAAGATATCACTTATAGAGGGAATGTAAAAACCGCGACCCTTGAACTGAATTACAAAACAGAACAGAGTCACACGTTTAGAAAACACACTATGGCTGCTTAACGGGAAAGGTGAGGTGGGGTGATGCATAAAAGAAGGGTTTCAAATTAGCTCAGAGACCGTTCCATAAACCCAATATGTAATAGACACGACCTACGCCTTGCTCAGTGAACTGGACTCAACACCCCCTATTCACCGCCCAAGAATATATCTGACTAGTAAGAATGTTAAAACCTATGTATTGATATCTCTCTGTAAGTGAGTCAAGTGGGTGTAAAGCGGCATAAACACAGCAGTGAAAAGCAGCTAAACCCCTTTATAAAAATCAATCACTTTTAAAAACCCGTGAAACAAAGACAGTGAAAGAGAGAGAAATTCTTACTAAATTCGTTCAGGAACTGTGATGCCACCTAGATTGACCATATCTAGACCCACAGCTGATTGAGACATAAGTGTGGACACTCTTGGGGCTGAGAGGTTTGGTGAGGTTGGGTGAGCAAACGCAGACCCTTTAAAGTAATACTGCGTGGTTCCCATCCCATGGGTCCCAAATCTCCAGGTTCAAGGGCATCTTCCTACTTCGAAAACATGCATGAGAAACCCAGAAGATGGTGCACCGTGTGATCGGGAAAGGTTTCCAAAACGCACCTCATTTCTCATCTCCTTGTGCTAGGGTTCGCCATTCCAGCCGCTTTACTAGCAATCTCCCTCCTTGGAGAATCATCACCTTTAACCTCCTGTTCCGTACAGGTTGCAATTTGTCCTGAGGATGAACGGGAAGAGGGGGAACCAATGAGACACTAGCTCTAGGTGTTGGGACAGGCACAGGTCACTCTATTTTCCCATCAGGAAGAAGAATTAACCACAGGCTCAGCCTGCCGCCCGGAACCAGAATAGGGCCTGAAGCAATCCTGCGCTTTTGCGGCCAGCTCCCAAGAAAGCGAGTTGAAAAATGGAGCTCAGGGGCACTGCAATTCACAAACCTGCAGAGTTATAAATCATAACTCTCGTCCTCAAATATATTGAGGGAAGGCCACGAAGACGATTTGAAAGCAAGGCAGAATTGCAGGAAACAGATTTCAGGAGGTAGATTCGAATCGCCTTTAAAGCACGGGAAAAGCAGCAAAACCTCGACAATGATGCCCTTGGCCAAAAAGGGCGTATGCGTTTTTTCCTGTATATATTCAGGAAAAAAGGCATACGCCCTTTTTGGCCAACCAAGCAACCTGGAAAGGCAAATCAGCGCTACAAAGAAGTCTCGCTTCCCATCGGTCAAAAGGGCCATGCTGAATAAAGTGTCAAAACCAGAAATGCAGGACAGGCCATGGAGAAACGGGAGCCTTGCTACGCTGATGGGCGGGATGTACATTGCCAACAGCCACTCTGGAGAAGTGTACGGTGTGTCCTGAAACATCGAAAAAACTCAGCTTAGAGAGCATAGGGCACTTCCACTCATGGGCGTATAAATTGGGAAAACTAAAAATCAGCAAGACACAGGCACCCCAAAGTTTAGGGCTGCTCTGTTGACAAGAACCTCCACTTCGTTACACCCTAAATATCCCAGGAAAGAGAAAAATGGATAAAGAAGTTGTGGTCCTTATGTACAATGGAATATCACTCAGCCATGAAATCAACGTCATAAGGCTAGTAGCAGCATGATGAGTGGATTTAGGTACGACGATTCTAAGTGAAATAAGTCACACAGAAAAAGACACTTATCCTAAGATATCACTCATAGAGGGAATGTAAAAATTGCTACCCTTGAACTGAATTACAAAACAGAACAGAGTCACACGTTTAGAAAACACACTATGGCTGCTTAACGGGAAAGGTGAGGTGGGGTGATGCATAAAAGAAGGGGTTCAAATTAGCTCAGAGACCGTTTCATAAACCCAATATGTAACAGACACGACCTACTCCTTGCTCAGTGAACTGGACTCAACATCCCCTATTCACCACCCAAGAATATATCTGACTAGTAAGAATGTTAAAACCTATGTATTGATATCACTCTGTAAGTGAGTCAAGTGGGTGTAAAGCGGCATAAACACAGCAGTGAAAAGCAGCTAAACCCCTTTATAAAAATCAATCACTTTTAAAAACCCGTGAAACAAAGACAGTGAAAGAGAGAGAAATTCTTACTAAATTCGTTCAGGGGCTGTGATGCCACCTGGATTGACCATATCTAGACCCACAGCTGATTGAGACATAAGGGTGGACACTCTTGGGGCTGAGAGGTTTGGTGAGGTTGGGTGAGCAAACGCAGACCCTTTAGAGTAATACTGCGTGGTACCCATCCCATGGGTCCCAAATCTCCAGATTCAAGGGCATCTTCCTACATCGAAAACATGCATGAGAAACCCAGAAGATGGTACACCGTGTGATCGGGAAAGGTTTCTAAAACGCACCTCATTTCTCATCTCCTTGTGCTCGGGTTCCCCATTCCAGCCGCTTTACTAGCAATCTCCCTCCTTGGAGAATCAGCACCTTTAACCTCCTGTTCCGTACAGGTTGCAATTTGTCCTGAGGATGAACGGGAAGAGGGGGAACCAATGAGACACTAGCTCTAGGTGTTGGGACAGGCACAGGTCACTCTATTTTCCCATCAGGAAGAAGAATTAACCACAGGCTCAGCCTGCCGCCCGGGACCAAAATAGGGCCTAAAGCAATCCTGCGCTTTTGCGGCCAGCTCCCAAGAAAGCGAGTTGAAAAATGGAGCTCAGGGGCACTGCAATTTACATACCTGCAGAGTTACAAATCATAACTCTCGTCCTCAAATATATTGAGGGAAGGCAACGAAGAGGATTTGAAAGCACGGCAGAATTGCAGGAAACAGATTTCAGGAGGTAGATTCAAATCGCCTTTAAAGCACGGGAAAAGCGGCAAAACCTCGACAATGATGCCCTTGGCCAAAAAGGGCGTATGCGTTATTTCCTGAATATATTCAGGAAAAAACGCATACGGCCTTTTTGGCCAACCAAGCAACCTGGAAAGGCAATTCAGCGCTACAAAGAAGTCTCGCTTCCCATCGGTCAAAAGGGCCATGCTGAATAAAGTGTCAAAACCAGAAATGCAGGACAGGCCATGGAGAAACGGGAGCCTTGCTACGCTGATGGGCGGGATGTAAATTGCCAACAGCCACTCTGGAGAAGTGTACTATGTGTCCTGAAACATCGAAAAAACTCAGCTTAGTGAGCATAGGGCACTTCCACTCATGGGCGTATAAATTGGGAAAACTAAAAATCAGCAAGACACAGGCACCCCAAAGTTTAGGGATGCTTTGTTGACAAGAACCTCCACTTCGATACACCTTAAATATCCCCGGAAAGAGAAAACTGGATAAAGAAGTTGTGGTCCTTATGTACAATGGAATATCACTCAGCCAGGAAATCACCGTCATAAGGCTAGTAGCAGCATGATGAGTGGATTTAGGTACGACGATTCTAAGTGAAATAAGTCACACAGAAAAAGACACTTATCATAAGATATCACTTATAGAGGGAATGTAAAAATTGCTACCCTTGAACTGAATTACAAAACAGAACAGAGTCACACGTTTAGAAAACACACTATGGCTGCTTAACGGGAAAGGTGAGGGGGGGTGATGCATAAAAGAAGGGGTTCAAATTAGCTCAGAGACCGTTCCATAAACCCAATATGTAACAGACACGACCTACTCCTTGCTCAGTGAACTGGACTCAACACCCCCTATTCACCACCCAAGAATATATCTGACTAATAAGAATGTTAAAACCTATGTATTGATATCACTCTGTAAGTGAGTCAAGTGGGTGTAAAGTGGCATAAACACAGCAGTGAAAAGCAGCTAAACCCCTTTATAAAAATCAATCACTTTTAAAAACCCGTGAAACAAAGACAGTGAAAGAGAGAGAAATTCTTACTAAATTCGTTCAGGGGCTGTGATGCCACCTGGATTGACCATATCTAGACCCACAGCTGATAGAGACATAAGGGTGGACACTCTTCGGGCTGAGAGGTTTGGTGAGGTTGGGTGAGCAAACGCAGACCCTTTAAAGTAATACTGCGTGGTTCCCATCCCATGGGTCCCAAATCTCCAGGTTCAAGGGCATCTTCCTACTTCGAAAACATGCATGAGAAACCCAGAAGATGGTGCACCGTGTGATCGGGAAAGGTTTCTAAAACGCACCTCATTTCTCATCTCCTTGTGCTCGGGTTCCCCATTCCAGCCGCTTTACTAGCAATCTCCCTCCTTGGAGAATCAGCACCTTTAACCTCCTGTTCCTTACAGGTTGCAATTTGTCCTGAGGATGAACGGGAAGAGGGGGAACCAATGAGACACTAGCTCTAGGTGTTGGGACAGGCACAGGTCACTCTATTTTTCCCATCAGGAAGAAGAATTAACCACAGGCTCAGCCTTCCGCCCGGAACCAGAATAGCGCCTGAAGCAATCCTTCGCTTTTGCGGCCAGCTCCCAAGAAAGCGAGTTGAAAAATGGAGCTCAGGGGCACTGCAATTCACAAACCTGCAGAGATATAAATCATAACTCTCGTCCTCAAATATATTGAGGGAAGGCCACGAAGAGGATTTGAAAGCAAGGCAGAATTGCAGGAAACAGATTTCAGGAGGTAGATTCGAATCGCCTTTAAAGCACGGGAAAAGCAGCAAAACCTCGACAATGATGCCCTTGGCCAAAAAGGGCGTATGCGTTTTTTCCTGAATATATTCAGGAAAAAACGCATACGCCCTTTTTGGCCAACCAAGCAACCTGGAAATGCAAATCAGCGCTACAAAGAAGTCTCGCTTCCCATCGGTCAAAAGGGCCATGCTGAATAAAGTGTCAAAACCAGAAATGCAGGACAGGCCATGGAGAAACGGGAGCCTTGCTACGCTGATGGGCGGGATGTAAATTGCCAACAGCCACTCTGGAGAAGTGTACGGTGTGTCCTGAAACATCGAAAAAACTCAGCTTAGAGAGCATAGGGCACTTCCACTCATGGGCGTATAAATTGGGAAAACTAAAAATCAGCAAGACACAGGCACCCCAAAGTTTAGGGCTGCTCTGTTGACAAGAACCTCCACTTCGTTACACCCTAAATATCCCAGGAAAGAGAAAAATGGATAAAGAAGTTGTGGTCCTTATGTACAATGGAATATCACTCAGCCATGAAATCAACGTCATAAGGCTAGTAGCAGCATGATGAGTGGATTTAGGTACGACGATTCTAAGTGAAATAAGTCACACAGAAAAAGACACTTATCCTAAGATATCACTTATAGAGGGAATGTAAAAATTGCTACCCTTGAACTGAATTACAAAACAGAACAGAGTCACACGTTTAGAAAACACACTATGGCTGCTTAACGGGAAAGGTGAGGTGGGGTGATGCATAAAAGAAGGGGTTCAAATTAGCTCAGATACCGTTCCACAAACCCAATATGTAACAGACACGACCTACTCCTTGCTCAGTGAACTGGACTCAACACCCCCTATTCACCACCCAAGAATATATCTGACTAGTAAGAATGTTAAAACCTATGTATTGATATCACTCTGTAAGTGAGTCAAGTGGGTGTAAAGCGGCATAAACACAGCAGTGAAAAGCAGCTAAACCCCTTTATAAAAATCAATCACTTTTAAAAACCCGTGAAACAAAGACAGTGAAAGAGAGAGAAATTCTTACTAAATTCGTTCAGGGGCTGTGATGCCACCTGGATTGACCATATCTAGACCCACAGCTGATAGAGACATAAGGGTGGACACTCTTGGGGCTGAGAGGTTTGGTGAGGTTGGGTGAGCAAACGCAGACCCTTTAAAGTAATACTGCGTGGTTCCCATCCCATGGGTCCCAAATCTCCAGGTTCAAGGGCATCTTCCTACTTCGAAAACATGCATGAGAAACCCAGAAGATGGTGCACCGTGTGATCGGGAAAGGTTTCTAAAACGCACCTCATTTCTCATCTCCTTGTGCTCGGGTTCCCCATTCCAGCCGCTTTACTAGCAATCTCCCTCCTTGGAGAATCAGCACCTTTAACCTCCTGTTCCTTACAGGTTGCAATTTGTCCTGAGGATGAACGGGAAGAGGGGGAACCAATGAGACACCAGCTCTACGTGTTGGGACAGGCACAGGTCACTCTATTTTCCCATCAGGAAGAAGAATTAACCACAGGCTCAGCCTTCCGCCCGGAACCAGAATAGGGCCTGAAGCAATCCTGCGCTTTTGCGGCCAGCTCCCAAGAAAGCGAGTTGAAAAATGGAGCTCAGGGGCACTGCAATTCACAAACCTGCAGAGTTATAAATCATAACTCTCGTCCTCAAATATATTGAGGGAAGGCCACAAAGAGGATTTGAAAGCAAGGCAGAATTGCAGGAAACAGATTTCAGGAGGTAGATTCGAATCGCCTTTAAAGCACGGGAAAAGCAGCAGAACCTCGACAATGATGCCCTTGGCCAAAAAGGGCGTATGCGTTTTTTCCTGAATATATTCAGGAAAAAACGCATACGCCCTTTTTGGCCAACCAAGCAACCTGGAAAGGCAAATCAGCGCTACAAAGAAGTCTCGCTTCCCATCGGTCAAAAGGGCCATGCTGAATAAAGTGTCAAAACCAGAAATGCAGGACAGGCCATGGAGAAACGGGAGCCTTGCTACGCTGATGGGCGGGATGTAAATTGCCAACAGCCCCTCTCGAGAAGTGTACGGTGTGTCCTGAAACATCGAAAAAACTCAGCTTAGAGAGCATAGGGCACTTCCACTCATGGGCGTATAAATTGGGAAAACTAAAAATCAGCAAGACACAGGCACCCCAAAGTTTAGGGCTGCTCTGTTGACAAGAACCTCCACTTCGTTACACCCTAAATATCCCAGGAAAGAGAAAAATGGATAAAGAAGTTGTGGTCCTTATGTACAATGGAATATCACTCAGCCATGAAATCAACGTCATAAGGCTAGTAGCAGCATGATGAGTGGATTTAGGTACGACGATTCTAAGTGAAATAAGTCACACAGAAAAAGACACTTATCCTAAGATATCACTTATAGAGGGAATGTAAAAACCGCGACCCTTGAACTGAATTACAAAACAGAACAGAGTCACACGTTTAGAAAACACACTATGGCTGCTTAACGGGAAAGGTGAGGTGGGGTGATGCATAAAAGAAGGGTTTCAAATTAGCTCAGAGACCGTTCCATAAACCCAATATGTAACAGACACGACCTACTCCTTGCTCAGTGAACTGGACTCAACACCCCCTATTCACCACCCAAGAATATATCTGACTAGTAAGAATGTTAAAACCTATGTATTGATATCTCTCTGTAAGTGAGTCAAGTGGGTGTAAAGCGGCATAAACACAGCAGTGAAAAGCAGCTAAACCCCTTTATAAAAATCAATCACTTTTAAAAACCCGTGAAACAAAGACAGTGAAAGAGAGAGAAATTCTTACTAAATTCGTTCAGGGGCTGTGATGCCACCTGGATTGACCATATCTAGACCCACAGCTGATTGAGACATAAGGGTGGACACTCTTGGGGCTGAGAGGTTTGGTGAGGTTGGGTGAGCAAACGCAGACCCTTTAGAGTAATACTGCGTGGTACCCATCCCATGGGTCCCAAATCTCCAGATTCAAGGGCATCTTCCTACATCGAAAACATGCATGAGAAACCCAGAAGATGGTACACCGTGTGATCGGGAAAGGTTTCTAAAACGCACCTCATTTCTCATCTCCTTGTGCTCGGGTTCCCCATTCCAGCCGCTTTACTAGCAATCTCCCTCCTTGGAGAATCAGCACCTTTAACCTCCTGTTCCGTACAGGTTGCAATTTGTCCTGAGGATGAACGGGAAGAGGGGGAACCAATGAGACACTAGCTCTAGGTGTTGGGACAGGCACAGGTCACTCTATTTTCCCATCAGGAAGAAGAATTAACCACAGGCTCAGCCTGCCGCCCGGGACCAAAATAGGGCCTAAAGCAATCCTGCGCTTTTGCGGCCAGCTCCCAAGAAAGCGAGTTGAAAAATGGAGCTCAGGGGCACTGCAATTCACAAACCTGCAGAGTTACAAATCATAACTCTCGTCCTCAAATATATTGAGGGAAGGCAACGAAGAGGATTTGAAAGCACGGCAGAATTGCAGGAAACAGATTTCAGGAGGTAGATTCAAATCGCCTTTAAAGCACGGGAAAAGCGGCAAATCCTCGACAATGATGCCCTTGGCCAAAAAGGGCGTATGCGTTTTTTCCTGAATATATTCAGGAAAAAACGCATACGCCCTTTTTGGCCAACCAAGCAACCTGGAAAGGCAAATCAGCGCTACAAAGAAGTCTCGCTTCCCATCGGTCAAAAGGGCCATGCTGAATAAAGTGTCAAAACCAGAAATGCAGGACAGGCCATGGAGAAACGGGAGCCTTGCTACGCTGATGGGCGGGATGTAAATTGCCAACAGCCACTCTGGAGAAGTGTACGGTGTGTCCTGAAACATCGAAAAAACTCAGCTTAGAGAGCATAGGGCACTTCCACTCATGGGCGTATAAACTGGGAAAACTAAAAATCAGCAAGACACAGGCACTCCAAAGTTTAGGGCTGCTCTGTTGACAAGAACCTCCACTTCGTTACACCCTAAATATCCCAGGAAAGAGAAAACTGGATAAAGAAGTTGTGGTCCTTACGTACAATGGAATATCACTCAGCCATGAAATCAACGTCATAAGGCTAGTAGCAGCATGATGAGTGGATTTAGGTACGACGATTCTAAGTGAAATAAGTCACACAGAAAAAGATACTTATCATAAGATATCACTTATAGAGGGAATGTAAAAACCGCGACCCTTGAACTGAATTACAAAACAGAACAGAGTCACACGTTTAGAAAACACACTATGGCTGCTTAACGGGAAAGGTGAGGTGGGGTGATGCATTAAAGAAGGGGTTCAAATTAGCTCAGATACCGTTCCATAAACCCAATATGTAACAGACACGACCTACTCCTTGCTCAGTGAACTGGACTCAACACCCCCTATTCACCACCCAAGAATATATCTGACTAGTAAGAATGTTAAAACCTATGTATTGATATCACTCTGTAAGTGAGTCAAGTGGGTGTAAAGCGGCATAAACACAGCAGTGAAAAGCAGCTAAACCCCTTTATAAAAATCAATCACTTTTAAAAACCCGTGAAACAAAGACAGTGAAAGAGAGAGAAATTCTTACTAAATTCGTTCAGGGGCTGTGATGCCACCTGGATTGACCATATCTAGACCCACAGCTGATAGAGACATAAGGGTGGACACTCTTCGGGCTGAGAGGTTTGGTGAGGTTGGGTGAGCAAACGCAGACCCTTTAAAGTAATACTGCGTGGTTCCCATCCCATGGGTCCCAAATCTCCAGGTTCAAGGGCATCTTCCTACTTCGAAAACATGCATGAGAAACCCAGAAGATGGTGCACCGTGTGATCGGGAAAGGTTTCTAAAACGCACCTCATTTCTCATCTCCTTGTGCTCGGGTTCCCCATTCCAGCCGCTTTACTAGCAATCTCCCTCCTTGGAGAATCAGCACCTTTAACCTCCTGTTCCTTACAGGTTGCAATTTGTCCTGAGGATGAACGGGAAGAGGGGGAACCAATGAGACACCAGCTCTACGTGTTGGGACAGGCACAGGTCACTCTATTTTCCCATCAGGAAGAAGAATTAACCACAGGCTCAGCCTTCCGCCCGGAACCAGAATAGGGCCTGAAGCAATCCTGCGCTTTTGCGGCCAGCTCCCAAGAAAGCGAGTTGAAAAATGGAGCTCAGGGGCACTGCAATTCACAAACCTGCAGAGTTATAAATCATAACTCTCGTCCTCAAATATATTGAGGGAAGGCCACAAAGAGGATTTGAAAGCAAGGCAGAATTGCAGGAAACAGATTTCAGGAGGTAGATTCGAATCGCCTTTAAAGCACGGGAAAAGCAGCAAAACCTCGACAATGATGCCCTTGGCCAAAAAGGGCGTATGCGTTTTTTCCTGAATATATTCAGGAAAAAACGCATACGCCCTTTTTGGCCAACCAAGCAACCTGGAAAGGCAAATCAGCGCTACAAAGAAGTCTCGCTTCCCATCGGTCAAAAGGGCCATGCTGAATAAAGTGTCAAACCCAGAAATGCAGGACAGGCCATGGAGAAACGGGAGCCTTGCTACGCTGATGGGCGGGATGTAAATTGCCAACAGCCACTCTGGAGAAGTGTACGGTGTGTCCTGAAACATCGAAAAAACTCAGCTTAGAGAGCATAGGGCACTTCCACTCATGGGCGTATAAATTGGGAAAACTAAAAATCAGCAAGACACAGGCACCCCAAAGTTTAGGGCTGCTCTGTTGACAAGAACCTCCACTTCGTTACACCCTAAATATCCCAGGAAAGAGAAAAATGGATAAAGAAGTTGTGGTCCTTATGTACAATGGAATATCACTCAGCCATGAAATCAACGTCATAAGGCTAGTAGCAGCATGATGAGTGGATTTAGGTACGACGATTCTAAGTGAAATAAGTCACACAGAAAAAGACACTTATCCTAAGATATCACTTATAGAGGGAATGTAAAAACCGCGACCCTTGAACTGAATTACAAAACAGAACAGAGTCACACGTTTAGAAAACACACTATGGCTGCTTAACGGGAAAGGTGAGGTGGGGTGATGCATAAAAGAAGGGTTTCAAATTAGCTCAGAGACCGTTCCATAAACCCAATATGTAACAGACACGACCTACTCCTTGCTCAGTGAACTGGACTCAACACCCCCTATTCACCACCCAAGAATATATCTGACTAGTAAGAATGTTAAAACCTATGTATTGATATCTCTCTGTAAGTGAGTCAAGTGGGTGTAAAGCGGCATAAACACAGCAGTGAAAAGCAGCTAAACCCCTTTATAAAAATCAATCACTTTTAAAAACCCGTGAAACAAAGACAGTGAAAGAGAGAGAAATTCTTACTAAATTCGTTCAGGGGCTGTGATGCCACCTGGATTGACCATATCTAGACCCACAGCTGATAGAGACATAAGGGTGGACACTCTTCGGGCTGAGAGGTTTGGTGAGGTTGGGTGAGCAAACGCAGACCCTTTAAAGTAATACTGCGTGGTTCCCATCCCATGGGTCCCAAATCTCCAGGTTCAAGGGCATCTTCCTACTTCGAAAACATGCATGAGAAACCCAGAAGATGGTGCACCGTGTGATCGGGAAAGGTTTATAAAACGCACCTCATTTCTCATCTCCTTGTGCTCGGGTTCGCCATTCCAGCCGCTTTACTAGCAATCTCCCTCCCTGGAGAATCAGCACCTTTAACCTCCTGTTCCTTACAGGTTGCAATTTGTCCTGAGGATGAACGGGAAGAGGGGGAACCAATGAGACACTAGCTCTAGGTGTTGGGACAGGCACAGGTCACTCTATTTTCCCATCAGGAAGAAGAATTAACCACAGGCTCAGCCTTCCGCCCGGAACCAGAATAGCGCCTGAAGCAATCCTGCGCTTTTGCGGCCAGCTCCCAAGAAAGCGAGTTGAAAAATGGAGCTCAGGGGCACTGCAATTCAGAAACCTGCAGAGTTATAAATCATAACTCTCGTCCTCAAATATATTGAGGGAAGGCCACGAAGAGGATTTGAAAGCAAGGCAGAATTGCAGGAAACAGATTTCATTAGGTAGATTCGAATCGCCTTTAAAGCACGGGAAAAGCAGCAAAACCTCGACAATGATGCCCTTGGCCAAAAAGGGCGTATGCGTTTTTTCCTGAATATATTCAGGAAAAAACGCATACGCCCTTTTTGGCCAACCAAGCAACCTGGAAAGGCAAATCAGCGCTACAAAGAAGTCTCGCTTCCCATCGGTCAAAAGGGCCATGCTGAATAAAGTGTCAAAACCAGAAAGGCAGGACAGGCCATGGAGAAACGGGAGCCTTGCTACGCTGATGGGCGGGATGTACATTGCCAACAGCCACTCTGGAGAAGTGTACGGTGTGTCCTGAAACATCGAAAAAACTCAGCTTAGAGAGCATAGGGCACTTCCACTCATGGGCGTATAAATTGGGAAAACTAAAAATCAGCAAGACACAGGCACCCCAAAGTTTAGGGCTGCTCTGTTGACAAGAACCTCCACTTCGTTACACCCTAAATATCCCAGGAAAGAGAAAAATGGATAAAGAAGTTGTGGTCCTTATGTACAATGGAATATCACTCAGCCATGAAATCAACGTCATAAGGCTAGTAGCAGCATGATGAGTGGATTTAGGTACGACGATTCTAAGTGAAATAAGTCACACAGAAAAAGACACTTATCATAAGATATCACTTATAGAGGGAATGTAAAAACCGCGACCCTTGAACTGAATTACAAAACAGAACAGAGTCACACGTTTAGAAAACACACTATGGCTGCTTAACGGGAAAGGTGAGGTGGGGTGATGCATAAAAGAAGGGTTTCAAATTAGCTCAGAGACCGTTCCATAAACCCAATATGTAATAGACACGACCTACGCCTTGCTCAGTGAACTGGACTCAACACCCCCTATTCACCGCCCAAGAATATATCTGACTAGTAAGAATGTTAAAACCTATGTATTGATATCTCTCTGTAAGTGAGTCAAGTGGGTGTAAAGCGGCATAAACACAGCAGTGAAAAGCAGCTAAACCCCTTTATAAAAATCAATCACTTTTAAAAACCCGTGAAACAAAGACAGTGAAAGAGAGAGAAATTCTTACTAAATTCGTTCAGGAACTGTGATGCCACCTAGATTGACCATATCTAGACCCACAGCTGATTGAGACATAAGTGTGGACACTCTTGGGGCTGAGAGGTTTGGTGAGGTTGGGTGAGCAAACGCAGACCCTTTAAAGTAATACTGCGTGGTTCCCATCCCATGGGTCCCAAATCTCCAGGTTCAAGGGCATCTTCCTACTTCGAAAACATGCATGAGAAACCCAGAAGATGGTGCACCGTGTGATCGGGAAAGGTTTCCAAAACGCACCTCATTTCTCATCTCCTTGTGCTAGGGTTCGCCATTCCAGCCGCTTTACTAGCAATCTCCCTCCTTGGAGAATCATCACCTTTAACCTCCTGTTCCGTACAGGTTGCAATTTGTCCTGAGGATGAACGGGAAGAGGGGGAACCAATGAGACACTAGCTCTAGGTGTTGGGACAGGCACAGGTCACTCTATTTTCCCATCAGGAAGAAGAATTAACCACAGGCTCAGCCTTCCGCCCGGAACCAGAATAGGGCCTGAAGCAATCCTGCGCTTTTGCGGCCAGCTCCCAAGAAAGCGAGTTGAAAAATGGAGCTCAGGGGCACTGCAATTCACAAACCTGCAGAGTTATAAATCATAACTCTCGTCCTCAAATATATTGAGGGAAGGCCACGAAGACGATTTGAAAGCAAGGCAGAATTGCAGGAAACAGATTTCAGGAGGTAGATTCGAATCGCCTTTAAAGCACGGGAAAAGCAGCAAAACCTCGACAATGATGCCCTTGGCCAAAAAGGGCGTATGCGTTTTTTCCTGTATATATTCAGGAAAAAAGGCATACGCCCTTTTTGGCCAACCAAGCAACCTGGAAAGGCAAATCAGCGCTACAAAGAAGTCTCGCTTCCCATCGGTCAAAAGGGCCATGCTGAATAAAGTGTCAAAACCAGAAATGCAGGACAGGCCATGGAGAAACGGGAGCCTTGCTACGCTGATGGGCGGGATGTACATTGCCAACAGCCACTCTGGAGAAGTGTACGGTGTGTCCTGAAACATCGAAAAAACTCAGCTTAGAGAGCATAGGGCACTTCCACTCATGGGCGTATAAATTGGGAAAACTAAAAATCAGCAAGACACAGGCACCCCAAAGTTTAGGGCTGCTCTGTTGACAAGAACCTCCACTTCGTTACACCCTAAATATCCCAGGAAAGAGAAAAATGGATAAAGAAGTTGTGGTCCTTATGTACAATGGAATATCACTCAGCCATGAAATCAACGTCATAAGGCTAGTAGCAGCATGATGAGTGGATTTAGGTACGACGATTCTAAGTGAAATAAGTCACACAGAAAAAGACACTTATCCTAAGATATCACTCATAGAGGGAATGTAAAAATTGCTACCCTTGAACTGAATTACAAAACAGAACAGAGTCACACGTTTAGAAAACACACTATGGCTGCTTAACGGGAAAGGTGAGGTGGGGTGATGCATAAAAGAAGGGGTTCAAATTAGCTCAGAGACCGTTTCATAAACCCAATATGTAACAGACACGACCTACTCCTTGCTCAGTGAACTGGACTCAACATCCCCTATTCACCACCCAAGAATATATCTGACTAGTAAGAATGTTAAAACCTATGTATTGATATCACTCTGTAAGTGAGTCAAGTGGGTGTAAAGCGGCATAAACACAGCAGTGAAAAGCAGCTAAACCCCTTTATAAAAATCAATCACTTTTAAAAACCCGTGAAACAAAGACAGTGAAAGAGAGAGAAATTCTTACTAAATTCGTTCAGGGGCTGTGATGCCACCTGGATTGACCATATCTAGACCCACAGCTGATTGAGACATAAGGGTGGACACTCTTGGGGCTGAGAGGTTTGGTGAGGTTGGGTGAGCAAACGCAGACCCTTTAGAGTAATACTGCGTGGTACCCATCCCATGGGTCCCAAATCTCCAGATTCAAGGGCATCTTCCTACATCGAAAACATGCATGAGAAACCCAGAAGATGGTACACCGTGTGATCGGGAAAGGTTTCTAAAACGCACCTCATTTCTCATCTCCTTGTGCTCGGGTTCCCCATTCCAGCCGCTTTACTAGCAATCTCCCTCCTTGGAGAATCAGCACCTTTAACCTCCTGTTCCGTACAGGTTGCAATTTGTCCTGAGGATGAACGGGAAGAGGGGGAACCAATGAGACACTAGCTCTAGGTGTTGGGACAGGCACAGGTCACTCTATTTTCCCATCAGGAAGAAGAATTAACCACAGGCTCAGCCTGCCGCCCGGGACCAAAATAGGGCCTAAAGCAATCCTGCGCTTTTGCGGCCAGCTCCCAAGAAAGCGAGTTGAAAAATGGAGCTCAGGGGCACTGCAATTTACAAACCTGCAGAGTTACAAATCATAACTCTCGTCCTCAAATATATTGAGGGAAGGCAACGAAGAGGATTTGAAAGCACGGCAGAATTGCAGGAAACAGATTTCAGGAGGTAGATTCAAATCGCCTTTAAAGCACGGGAAAAGCGGCAAAACCTCGACAATGATGCCCTTGGCCAAAAAGGGCGTATGCGTTATTTCCTGAATATATTCAGGAAAAAACGCATACGGCCTTTTTGGCCAACCAAGCAACCTGGAAAGGCAATTCAGCGCTACAAAGAAGTCTCGCTTCCCATCGGTCAAAAGGGCCATGCTGAATAAAGTGTCAAAACCAGAAATGCAGGAAAGGCCATGGAGAAACGGGAGCCTTGCTACGCTGATGGGCGGGATGTAAATTGCCAACAGCCACTCTGGAGAAGTGTACGATGTGTCCTGAAACATCGAAAAAACTCAGCTTAGTGAGCATAGGGCACTTCCACTCATGGGCGTATAAATTGGGAAAACTAAAAATCAGCAAGACACAGGCACCCCAAAGTTTAGGGATGCTTTGTTGACAAGAACCTCCACTTCGATACACCTTAAATATCCCCGGAAAGAGAAAACTGGATAAAGAAGTTGTGGTCCTTATGTACAATGGAATATCACTCAGCCAGGAAATCACCGTCATAAGGCTAGTAGCAGCATGATGAGTGGATTTAGGTACGACGATTCTAAGTGAAATAAGTCACACAGAAAAAGACACTTATCATAAGATATCACTTATAGAGGGAATGTAAAAATTGCTACCCTTGAACTGAATTACAAAACAGAACAGAGTCACACGTTTAGAAAACACACTATGGCTGCTTAACGGGAAAGGTGAGGGGGGGTGATGCATAAAAGAAGGGGTTCAAATTAGCTCAGAGACCGTTCCATAAACCCAATATGTAACAGACACGACCTACTCCTTGCTCAGTGAACTGGACTCAACACCCCCTATTCACCACCCAAGAATATATCTGACTAATAAGAATGTTAAAACCTATGTATTGATATCACTCTGTAAGTGAGTCAAGTGGGTGTAAAGTGGCATAAACACAGCAGTGAAAAGCAGCTAAACCCCTTTATAAAAATCAATCACTTTTAAAAACCCGTGAAACAAAGACAGTGAAAGAGAGAGAAATTCTTACTAAATTCGTTCAGGGGCTGTGATGCCACCTGGATTGACCATATCTAGACCCACAGCTGATAGAGACATAAGGGTGGACACTCTTGGGGCTGAGAGGTTTGGTGAGGTTGGGTGAGCAAACGCAGACCCTTTAAAGTAATACTGCGTGGTTCCCATCCCATGGGTCCCAAATCTCCAGGTTCAAGGGCATCTTCCTACTTCGAAAACATGCATGAGAAACCCAGAAGATGGTGCACCGTGTGATCGGGAAAGGTTTCTAAAACGCACCTCATTTCTCATCTCCTTGTGCTCGGGTTCCCCATTCCAGCCGCTTTACTAGCAATCTCCCTCCTTGGAGAATCAGCACCTTTAACCTCCTGTTCCTTACAGGTTGCAATTTGTCCTGAGGATGAACGGGAAGAGGGGGAACCAATGAGACACTAGCTCTAGGTGTTGGGACAGGCACAGGTCACTCTATTTTTCCCATCAGGAAGAAGAATTAACCACAGGCTCAGCCTTCCGCCCGGAACCAGAATAGCGCCTGAAGCAATCCTTCGCTTTTGCGGCCAGCTCCCAAGAAAGCGAGTTGAAAAATGGAGCTCAGGGGCACTGCAATTCACAAACCTGCAGAGATATAAATCATAACTCTCGTCCTCAAATATGTTGAGGGAAGGCCACGAAGAGGATTTGAAAGCAAGGCAGAATTGCAGGAAACAGATTTCAGGAGGTAGATTCGAATCGCCTTTAAAGCACGGGAAAAGCAGCAAAACCTCGACAATGATGCCCTTGGCCAAAAAGGGCGTATGCGTTTTTTCCTGAATATATTCAGGAAAAAACGCATACGCCCTTTTTGGCCAACCAAGCAACCTGGAAATGCAAATCAGCGCTACAAAGAAGTCTCGCTTCCCATCGGTCAAAAGGGCCATGCTGAATAAAGTGTCAAAACCAGAAATGCAGGACAGGCCATGGAGAAACGGGAGCCTTGCTACGCTGATGGGCGGGATGTAAATTGCCAACAGCCACTCTGGAGAAGTGTACGGTGTGTCCTGAAACATCGAAAAAACTCAGCTTAGAGAGCATAGGGCACTTCCACTCATGGGCGTATAAATTGGGAAAACTAAAAATCAGCAAGACACAGGCACCCCAAAGTTTAGGGCTGCTCTGTTGACAAGAACCTCCACTTCGTTACACCCTAAATATCCCAGGAAAGAGAAAAATGGATAAAGAAGTTGTGGTCCTTATGTACAATGGAATATCACTCAGCCATGAAATCAACGTCATAAGGCTAGTAGCAGCATGATGAGTGGATTTAGGTACGACGATTCTAAGTGAAATAAGTCACACAGAAAAAGACACTTATCCTAAGATATCACTTATAGAGGGAATGTAAAAATTGCTACCCTTGAACTGAATTACAAAACAGAACAGAGTCACACGTTTAGAAAACACACTATGGCTGCTTAACGGGAAAGGTGAGGTGGGGTGATGCATAAAAGAAGGGGTTCAAATTAGCTCAGATACCGTTCCACAAACCCAATATGTAACAGACACGACCTACTCCTTGCTCAGTGAACTGGACTCAACACCCCCTATTCACCACCCAAGAATATATCTGACTAGTAAGAATGTTAAAACCTATGTATTGATATCACTCTGTAAGTGAGTCAAGTGGGTGTAAAGCGGCATAAACACAGCAGTGAAAAGCAGCTAAACCCCTTTATAAAAATCAATCACTTTTAAAAACCCGTGAAACAAAGACAGTGAAAGAGAGAGAAATTCTTACTAAATTCGTTCAGGGGCTGTGATGCCACCTGGATTGACCATATCTAGACCCACAGCTGATAGAGACATAAGGGTGGACACTCTTGGGGCTGAGAGGTTTGGTGAGGTTGGGTGAGCAAACGCAGACCCTTTAAAGTAATACTGCGTGGTTCCCATCCCATGGGTCCCAAATCTCCAGGTTCAAGGGCATCTTCCTACTTCGAAAACATGCATGAGAAACCCAGAAGATGGTGCACCGTGTGATCGGGAAAGGTTTCTAAAACGCACCTCATTTCTCATCTCCTTGTGCTCGGGTTCCCCATTCCAGCCGCTTTACTAGCAATCTCCCTCCTTGGAGAATCAGCACCTTTAACCTCCTGTTCCTTACAGGTTGCAATTTGTCCTGAGGATGAACGGGAAGAGGGGGAACCAATGAGACACCAGCTCTACGTGTTGGGACAGGCACAGGTCACTCTATTTTCCCATCAGGAAGAAGAATTAACCACAGGCTCAGCCTTCCGCCCGGAACCAGAATAGGGCCTGAAGCAATCCTGCGCTTTTGCGGCCAGCTCCCAAGAAAGCGAGTTGAAAAATGGAGCTCAGGGGCACTGCAATTCACAAACCTGCAGAGTTATAAATCATAACTCTCGTCCTCAAATATATTGAGGGAAGGCCACAAAGAGGATTTGAAAGCAAGGCAGAATTGCAGGAAACAGATTTCAGGAGGTAGATTCGAATCGCCTTTAAAGCACGGGAAAAGCAGCAGAACCTCGACAATGATGCCCTTGGCCAAAAAGGGCGTATGCGTTTTTTCCTGAATATATTCAGGAAAAAACGCATACGCCCTTTTTGGCCAACCAAGCAACCTGGAAAGGCAAATCAGCGCTACAAAGAAGTCTCGCTTCCCATCGGTCAAAAGGGCCATGCTGAATAAAGTGTCAAAACCAGAAATGCAGGACAGGCCATGGAGAAACGGGAGCCTTGCTACGCTGATGGGCGGGATGTAAATTGCCAACAGCCCCTCTGGAGAAGTGTACGGTGTGTCCTGAAACATCGAAAAAACTCAGCTTAGAGAGCATAGGGCACTTCCACTCATGGGCGTATAAATTGGGAAAACTAAAAATCAGCAAGACACAGGCACCCCAAAGTTTAGGGCTGCTCTGTTGACAAGAACCTCCACTTCGTTACACCCTAAATATCCCAGGAAAGAGAAAAATGGATAAAGAAGTTGTGGTCCTTATGTACAATGGAATATCACTCAGCCATGAAATCAACGTCATAAGGCTAGTAGCAGCATGATGAGTGGATTTAGGTACGACGATTCTAAGTGAAATAAGTCACACAGAAAAAGACACTTATCCTAAGATATCACTTATAGAGGGAATGTAAAAACCGCGACCCTTGAACTGAATTACAAAACAGAACAGAGTCACACGTTTAGAAAACACACTATGGCTGCTTAACGGGAAAGGTGAGGTGGGGTGATGCATAAAAGAAGGGTTTCAAATTAGCTCAGAGACCGTTCCATAAACCCAATATGTAACAGACACGACCTACTCCTTGCTCAGTGAACTGGACTCAACACCCCCTATTCACCACCCAAGAATATATCTGACTAGTAAGAATGTTAAAACCTATGTATTGATATCTCTCTGTAAGTGAGTCAAGTGGGTGTAAAGCGGCATAAACACAGCAGTGAAAAGCAGCTAAACCCCTTTATAAAAATCAATCACTTTTAAAAACCCGTGAAACAAAGACAGTGAAAGAGAGAGAAATTCTTACTAAATTCGTTCAGGGGCTGTGATGCCACCTGGATTGACCATATCTAGACCCACAGCTGATTGAGACATAAGGGTGGACACTCTTGGGGCTGAGAGGTTTGGTGAGGTTGGGTGAGCAAACGCAGACCCTTTAGAGTAATACTGCGTGGTACCCATCCCATGGGTCCCAAATCTCCAGATTCAAGGGCATCTTCCTACATCGAAAACATGCATGAGAAACCCAGAAGATGGTACACCGTGTGATCGGGAAAGGTTTCTAAAACGCACCTCATTTCTCATCTCCTTGTGCTCGGGTTCCCCATTCCAGCCGCTTTACTAGCAATCTCCCTCCTTGGAGAATCAGCACCTTTAACCTCCTGTTCCGTACAGGTTGCAATTTGTCCTGAGGATGAACGGGAAGAGGGGGAACCAATGAGACACTAGCTCTAGGTGTTGGGACAGGCACAGGTCACTCTATTTTCCCATCAGGAAGAAGAATTAACCACAGGCTCAGCCTGCCGCCCGGGACCAAAATAGGGCCTGAAGCAATCCTGCGCTTTTGCGGCCAGCTCCCAAGAAAGCGAGTTGAAAAATGGAGCTCAGGGGCACTGCAATTCACAAACCTGCAGAGTTACAAATCATAACTCTCGTCCTCAAATATATTGAGGGAAGGCAACGAAGAGGATTTGAAAGCACGGCAGAATTGCAGGAAACAGATTTCAGGAGGTAGATTCAAATCGCCTTTAAAGCACGGGAAAAGCGGCAAATCCTCGACAATGATGCCCTTGGCCAAAAAGGGCGTATGCGTTTTTTCCTGAATATATTCAGGAAAAAACGCATACGCCCTTTTTGGCCAACCAAGCAACCTGGAAAGGCAAATCAGCGCTACAAAGAAGTCTCGCTTCCCATCGGTCAAAAGGGCCATGCTGAATAAAGTGTCAAAACCAGAAATGCAGGACAGGCCATGGAGAAACGGGAGCCTTGCTACGCTGATGGGCGGGATGTAAATTGCCAACAGCCACTCTGGAGAAGTGTACGGTGTGTCCTGAAACATCGAAAAAACTCAGCTTAGAGAGCATAGGGCACTTCCACTCATGGGCGTATAAACTGGGAAAACTAAAAATCAGCAAGACACAGGCACTCCAAAGTTTAGGGCTGCTCTGTTGACAAGAACCTCCACTTCGTTACACCCTAAATATCCCAGGAAAGAGAAAACTGGATAAAGAAGTTGTGGTCCTTACGTACAATGGAATATCACTCAGCCATGAAATCAACGTCATAAGGCTAGTAGC
This sequence comes from Balaenoptera borealis, assembly GCF_965194805.1. Classification (NCBI taxonomy): domain Eukaryota; kingdom Metazoa; phylum Chordata; class Mammalia; order Artiodactyla; family Balaenopteridae; genus Balaenoptera; species Balaenoptera borealis. Next base: position 126,307 of record NW_028123853.1, read on the forward strand.
AGCATGATGAGTGGATTTAGGTACGACGATTCTAAGTGAAATAAGTCACACAGAAAAAGATACTTATCATAAGATATCACTTATAGAGGGAATGTAAAAACCGCGACCCTTGAACTGAATTACAAAACAGAACAGAGTCACACGTTTAGAAAACACACTATGGCTGCTTAACGGGAAAGGTGAGGTGGGGTGATGCATTAAAGAAGGGGTTCAAATTAGCTCAGATACCGTTCCATAAACCCAATATGTAACAGACACGACCTACTCCTTGCTCAGTGAACTGGACTCAACACCCCCTATTCACCACCCAAGAATATATCTGACTAGTAAGAATGTTAAAACCTATGTATTGATATCTCTCTGTAAGTGAGTCAAGTGGGTGTAAAGCGGCATAAACACAGCAGTGAAAAGCAGCTAAACCCCTTTATAAAAATCAATCACTTTTAAAAACCCGTGAAACAAAGACAGTGAAAGAGAGAGAAATTCTTACTAAATTCGTTCAGGGGCTGTGATGCCACCTGGATTGACCATATCTAGACCCACAGCTGATAGAGACATAAGGGTGGACACTCTTCGGGCTGAGAGGTTTGGTGAGGTTGGGTGAGCAAACGCAGACCCTTTAAAGTAATACTGCGTGGTTCCCATCCCATGGGTCCCAAATCTCCAGGTTCAAGGGCATCTTCCTACTTCGAAAACATGCATGAGAAACCCAGAAGATGGTGCACCGTGTGATCGGGAAAGGTTTCTAAAACGCACCTCATTTCTCATCTCCTTGTGCTCGGGTTCCCCATTCCAGCCGCTTTACTAGCAATCTCCCTCCTTGGAAAATCAGCACCTTTAACCTCCTGTTCCTTACAGGTTGCAATTTGTCCTGAGGATGAACGGGAAGAGGGGGAACCAATGAGACACCAGCTCTACGTGTTGGGACAGGCACAGGTCACTCTATTTTCCCATCAGGAAGAAGAATTAACCACAGGCTCAGCCTTCCGCCCGGAACCAGAATAGGGCCTGAAGCAATCCTGCGCTTTTGCGGCCAGCTCCCAAGAAAGCGAGTTGAAAAATGGAGCTCAGGGGCACTGCAATTCACAAACCTGCAGAGTTATAAATCATAACTCTCGTCCTCAAATATATTGAGGGAAGGCCACAAAGAGGATTTGAAAGCAAGGCAGAATTGCAGGAAACAGATTTCAGGAGGTAGATTCGAATCGCCTTTAAAGCACGGGAAAAGCAGCAAAACCTCGACAATGATGCCCTTGGCCAAAAAGGGCGTATGCGTTTTTTCCTGAATATATTCAGGAAAAAACGCATACGCCCTTTTTGGCCAACCAAGCAACCTGGAAAGGCAAATCAGCGCTACAAAGAAGTCTCGCTTCCCATCGGTCAAAAGGGCCATGCTGAATAAAGTGTCAAACCCAGAAATGCAGGACAGGCCATGGAGAAACGGGAGCCTTGCTACGCTGATGGGCGGGATGTAAATTGCCAACAGCCACTCTGGAGAAGTGTACGGTGTGTCCTGAAACATCGAAAAAACTCAGCTTAGAGAGCATAGGGCACTTCCACTCATGGGCGTATAAATTGGGAAAACTAAAAATCAGCAAGACACAGGCACCCCAAAGTTTAGGGCTGCTCTGTTGACAAGAACCTCCACTTCGTTACACCCTAAATATCCCAGGAAAGAGAAAAATGGATAAAGAAGTTGTGGTCCTTATGTACAATGGAATATCACTCAGCCATGAAATCAACGTCATAAGGCTAGTAGCAGCATGATGAGTGGATTTAGGTACGACGATTCTAAGTGAAATAAGTCACACAGAAAAAGACACTTATCCTAAGATATCACTTATAGAGGGAATGTAAAAACCGCGACCCTTGAACTGAATTACAAAACAGAACAGAGTCACACGTTTAGAAAACACACTATGGCTGCTTAACGGGAAAGGTGAGGTGGGGTGATGCATAAAAGAAGGGTTTCAAATTAGCTGAGAGACCGTTCCATAAACCCAATATGTAACAGACACGACCTACTCCTTGCTCAGTGAACTGGACTCAACACCCCCTATTCACCACCCAAGAATATATCTGACTAGTAAGAATGTTAAAACCTATGTATTGATATCTCTCTGTAAGTGAGTCAAGTGGGTGTAAAGTGGCATAAACACAGCAGTGAAAAGCAGCTAAACCCCTTTATAAAAATCAATCACTTTTAAAAACCCGTGAAACAAAGACAGTGAAAGAGAGAGAAATTCTTACTAAATTCGTTCAGGGGCTGTGATGCCACCTGGATTGACCATATCTAGACCCACAGCTGATAGAGACATAAGGGTGGACACTCTTGGGGCTGAGAGGTTTGGTGAGGTTGGGTGAGCAAACGCAGACCCTTTAAAGTAATACTGCGTGGTTCCCATCCCATGGGTCCCAAATCTCCAGGTTCAAGGGCATCTTCCTACTTCGAAAACATGCATGAGAAACCCAGAAGATGGTGCACCGTGTGATCGGGAAAGGTTTCTAAAACGCACCTCATTTCTCATCTCCTTGTGCTCGGGTTCCCCATTCCAGCCGCTTTACTAGCAATCTCCCTCCTTGGAGAATCAGCACCTTTAACCTCCTGTTCCTTACAGGTTGCAATTTGTCCTGAGGATGAACGGGAAGAGGGGGAACCAATGAGACGCTAGCTCTAGGTGTTGGGACAGGCACAGGTCACTCTATTTTCCCATCAGGAAGAAGAATTAACCACAGGCTCAGCCTTCCGCCCGGAACCAGAATAGCGCCTGAAGCAATCCTGCGCTTTTGCGGCCAGCTCCCAAGAAAGCGAGTTGAAAAATGGAGCTCAGGGGCACTGCAATTCACAAACCTGCAGAGTTATAAATCATAACTCTCGTCCTCAAATATATTGAGGGAAGGCCACAAAGAGGATTTGAAAGCAAGGCAGAATTGCAGGAAACAGATTTCAGGAGGTAGATTCGAATCGCCTTTAAAGCACGGGAAAAGCAGCAAAACCTCGACAATGATGCCCTTGGCCAAAAAGGGCGTATGCGTTTTTTCCTGAATATATTCAGGAAAAAACGCATACGCCCTTTTTGGCCAACCAAGCAACCTGGAAAGGCAAATCAGCGCTACAAAGAAGTCTCGCTTCCCATCGGTCAAAAGGGCCATGCTGAATAAAGTGTCAAAACCAGAAATGCAGGACAGGCCATGGAGAAACGGGAGCCTTGCTACGCTGATGGGCGGGATGTAAATTGCCAACAGCCACTCTGGAGAAGTGTACGGTGTGTCCTGAAACATCGAAAAAACTCAGCTTAGAGAGCATAGGGCACTTCCACTCATGGGCGTATAAATTGGGAAAACTAAAAATCAGCAAGACACAGGCACCCCAAAGTTTAGGGCTGCTCTGTTGACAAGAACCTCCACTTCGTTACACCCTAAATATCCCAGGAAAGAGAAAAATGGAGAAAGAAGTTGTGGTCCTTATGTACAATGGAATATCACTCAGCCATGAAATCAACGTCATAAGGCTAGTAGCAGCATGATGAGTGGATTTAGGTACGACGATTCTAAGTGAAATAAGTCACACAGAAAAAGACACTTATCCTAAGATATCACTCATAGAGGGAATGTAAAAATTGCTACCCTTGAACTGAATTACAAAACAGAACAGAGTCACACGTTTAGAAAACACACTATGGCTGCTTAACGGGAAAGGTGAGGTGGGGTGATGCATAAAAGAAGGGGTTCAAATTAGCTCAGAGACCGTTTCATAAACCCAATATGTAACAGACACGACCTACTCCTTGCTCAGTGAACTGGACTCAACATCCCCTATTCACCACCCAAGAATATATCTGACTAGTAAGAATGTTAAAACCTATGTATTGATATCACTCTGTAAGTGAGTCAAGTGGGTGTAAAGCGGCATAAACACAGCAGTGAAAAGCAGCTAAACCCCTTTATAAAAATCAATCACTTTTAAAAACCCGTGAAACAAAGACAGTGAAAGAGAGAGAAATTCTTACTAAATTCGTTCAGGGGCTGTGATGCCACCTGGATTGACCATATCTAGACCCACAGCTGATTGAGACATAAGGGTGGACACTCTTGGGGCTGAGAGGTTTGGTGAGGTTGGGTGAGCAAACGCAGACCCTTTAGAGTAATACTGCGTGGTACCCATCCCATGGGTCCCAAATCTCCAGATTCAAGGGCATCTTCCTACATCGAAAACATGCATGAGAAACCCAGAAGATGGTACACCGTGTGATCGGGAAAGGTTTCTAAAACGCACCTCATTTCTCATCTCCTTGTGCTCGGGTTCCCCATTCCAGCCGCTTTACTAGCAATCTCCCTCCTTGGAGAATCAGCACCTTTAACCTCCTGTTCCGTACAGGTTGCAATTTGTCCTGAGGATGAACGGGAAGAGGGGGAACCAATGAGACACTAGCTCTAGGTGTTGGGACAGGCACAGGTCACTCTATTTTCCCATCAGGAAGAAGAATTAACCACAGGCTCAGCCTGCCGCCCGGGACCAAAATAGGGCCTAAAGCAATCCTGCGCTTTTGCGGCCAGCTCCCAAGAAAGCGAGTTGAAAAATGGAGCTCAGGGGCACTGCAATTCACAAACCTGCAGAGTTACAAATCATAACTCTCGTCCTCAAATATATTGAGGGAAGGCAACGAAGAGGATTTGAAAGCACGGCAGAATTGCAGGAAACAGATTTCAGGAGGTAGATTCAAATCGCCTTTAAAGCACGGGAAAAGCGGCAAAACCTCGACAATGATGCCCTTGGCCAAAAAGGGCGTATGCGTTATTTCCTGAATATATTCAGGAAAAAACGCATACGCCCTTTTTGGCCAACCAAGCAACCTGGAAAGGCAATTCAGCGCTACAAAGAAGTCTCGCTTCCCATCGGTCAAAAGGGCCATGCTGAATAAAGTGTCAAAACCAGAAATGCAGGACAGGCCATGGAGAAACGGGAGCCTTGCTACGCTGATGGGCGGGATGTAAATTGCCAACAGCCACTCTGGAGAAGTGTACGATGTGTCCTGAAACATCGAAAAAACTCAGCTTAGTGAGCATAGGGCACTTCCACTCATGGGCGTATAAATTGGGAAAACTAAAAATCAGCAAGACACAGGCACCCCAAAGTTTAGGGATGCTTTGTTGACAAGAACCTCCACTTCGATACACCTTAAATATCCCCGGAAAGAGAAAACTGGATAAAGAAGTTGTGGTCCTTATGTACAATGGAATATCACTCAGCCAGGAAATCACCGTCATAAGGCTAGTAGCAGCATGATGAGTGGATTTAGGTACGACGATTCTAAGTGAAATAAGTCACACAGAAAAAGACACTTATCATAAGATATCACTTATAGAGGGAATGTAAAAATTGCTACCCTTGAACTGAATTACAAAACAGAACAGAGTCACACGTTTAGAAAACACACTATGGCTGCTTAACGGGAAAGGTGAGGTGGGGTGATGCATAAAAGAAGGGGTTCAAATTAGCTCAGAGACCGTTCCATAAACCCAATATGTAACAGACACGACCTACTCCTTGCTCAGTGAACTGGACTCAACACCCCCTATTCACCACCCAAGAATATATCTGACTAATAAGAATGTTAAAACCTATGTATTGATATCACTCTGTAAGTGAGTCAAGTGGGTGTAAAGTGGCATAAACACAGCAGTGAAAAGCAGCTAAACCCCTTTATAAAAATCAATCACTTTTAAAAACCCGTGAAACAAAGACAGTGAAAGAGAGAGAAATTCTTACTAAATTCGTTCAGGGGCTGTGATGCCACCTGGATTGACCATATCTAGACCCACAGCTGATAGAGACATAAGGGTGGACACTCTTCGGGCTGAGAGGTTTGGTGAGGTTGGGTGAGCAAACGCAGACCCTTTAAAGTAATACTGCGTGGTTCCCATCCCATGGGTCCCAAATCTCCAGGTTCAAGGGCATCTTCCTACTTCGAAAACATGCATGAGAAACCCAGAAGATGGTGCACCGTGTGATCGGGAAAGGTTTCTAAAACGCACCTCATTTCTCATCTCCTTGTGCTCGGGTTCGCCATTCCAGCCGCTTTACTAGCAATCTCCCTCCTTGGAGAATCAGCACCTTTAACCTCCTGTTCCTTACAGGTTGCAATTTGTCCTGAGGATGAACGGGAAGAGGGGGAACCAATGAGACACTAGCTCTAGGTGTTGGGACAGGCACAGGTCACTCTATTTTTCCCATCAGGAAGAAGAATTAACCACAGGCTCAGCCTTCCGCCCGGAACCAGAATAGCGCCTGAAGCAATCCTTCGCTTTTGCGGCCAGCTCCCAAGAAAGCGAGTTGAAAAATGGAGCTCAGGGGCACTGCAATTCACAAACCTGCAGAGTTATAAATCATAACTCTCGTCCTCAAATATATTGAGGGAAGGCCACGAAGAGGATTTGAAAGCAAGGCAGAATTGCAGGAAACAGATTTCAGGAGGTAGATTCGAATCGCCTTTAAAGCACGGGAAAAGCAGCAAAACCTCGACAATGATGCCCTTGGCCAAAAAGGGCGTATGCGTTTTTTCCTGAATATATTCAGGAAAAAACGCATACGCCCTTTTTGGCCAACCAAGCAACCTGGAAAGGCAAATCAGCGCTACAAAGAAGTCTCGCTTCCCATCGGTCAAAAGGGCCATGCTGAATAAAGTGTCAAAACCAGAAATGCAGGACAGGCCATGGAGAAACGGGAGCCTTGCTACGCTGATGGGCGGGATGTAAATTGCCAACAGCCACTCTGGAGAAGTGTACGGTGTGTCCTGAAACATCGAAAAAACTCAGCTTAGAGAGCATAGGGCACTTCCACTCATGGGCGTATAAATTGGGAAAACTAAAAATCAGCAAGACACAGGCACCCCAAAGTTTAGGGCTGCTCTGTTGACAAGAACCTCCACTTCGTTACACCCTAAATATCCCAGGAAAGAGAAAAATGGATAAAGAAGTTGTGGTCCTTATGTACAATGGAATATCACTCAGCCATGAAATCAACGTCATAAGGCTAGTAGCAGCATGATGAGTGGATTTAGGTACGACGATTCTAAGTGAAATAAGTCACACAGAAAAAGACACTTATCCTAAGATATCACTTATAGAGGGAATGTAAAAACCGCGACCCTTGAACTGAATTACAAAACAGAACAGAGTCACACGTTTAGAAAACACACTATGGCTGCTTAACGGGAAAGGTGAGGTGGGGTGATGCATAAAAGAAGGGGTTCAAATTAGCTCAGATACCGTTCCATAAACCCAATATGTAACAGACACGACCTACTCCTTGCTCAGTGAACTGGACTCAACACCCCCTATTCACCACCCAAGAATATATCTGACTAGTAAGAATGTTAAAACCTATGTATTGATATCACTCTGTAAGTGAGTCAAGTGGGTGTAAAGCGGCATAAACACAGCAGTGAAAAGCAGCTAAACCCCTTTATAAAAATCAATCACTTTTAAAAACCCGTGAAACAAAGACAGTGAAAGAGAGAGAAATTCTTACTAAATTCGCTCAGGGGCTGTGATGCCACCTGGATTGACCATATCTAGACCCACTGCTGATAGAGACATAAGGGTGGACACTCTTCGGGCTGAGAGGTTTGGTGAGGTTGGGTGAGCAAACGCAGACCCTTTAAAGTAATACTGCGTGGTTCCCATCCCATGGGTCCCAAATCTCCAGGTTCAAGGGCATCTTCCTACTTCGAAAACATGCATGAGAAACCCAGAAGATGGTGCACCGTGTGATCGGGAAAGGTTTCTAAAACGCACCTCATTTCTCATCTCCTTGTGCTCGGGTTCCCCATTCCAGCCGCTTTACTAGCAATCTCCCTCCTTGGAGAATCAGCACCTTTAACCTCCTGTTCCTTACAGGTTGCAATTTGTCCTGAGGATGAACGGGAAGAGGGGGAACCAATGAGACACCAGCTCTAGGTGTTGGGACAGGCACAGGTCACTCTATTTTCCCATCAGGAAGAAGAATTAACCACAGGCTCAGCCTTCCGCCCGGAACCAGAATAGGGCCTGAAGCAATCCTGCGCTTTTGCGGCCAGCTCCCAAGAAAGCGAGTTGAAAAATGGAGCTCAGGGGCACTGCAATTCACAAACCTGCAGAGTTATAAATCATAACTCTCGTCCTCAAATATATTGAGGGAAGGCCACAAAGAGGATTTGAAAGCAAGGCAGAATTGCAGGAAACAGATTTCAGGAGGTAGATTCGAATCGCCTTTAAAGCACGGGAAAAGCAGCAAAACCTCGACAATGATGCCCTTGGCCAAAAAGGGCGTATGCGTTTTTTCCTGAATATATTCAGGAAAAAACGCATACGCCCTTTTTGGCCAACCAAGCAACCTGGAAAGGCAAATCAGCGCTACAAAGAAGTCTCGCTTCCCATCGGTCAAAAGGGCCATGCTGAATAAAGTGTCAAAACCAGAAATGCAGGACAGGCCATGGAGAAACGGGAGCCTTGCTACGCTGATGGGCGGGATGTAAATTGCCAACAGCCACTCTGGAGAAGTGTACGGTGTGTCCTGAAACATCGAAAAAACTCAGCTTAGAGAGCATAGGGCACTTCCACTCATGGGCGTATAAATTGGGAAAACTAAAAATCAGCAAGACACAGGCACCCCAAAGTTTAGGGCTGCTCTGTTGACAAGAACCTCCACTTCGTTACACCCTAAATATCCCAGGAAAGAGAAAAATGGATAAAGAAGTTGTGGTCCTTATGTACAATGGAATATCACTCAGCCATGAAATCAACGTCATAAGGCTAGTAGCAGCATGATGAGTGGATTTAGGTACGACGATTCTAAGTGAAATAAGTCACACAGAAAAAGACACTTATCCTAAGATATCACTTATAGAGGGAATGTAAAAACCGCGACCCTTGAACTGAATTACAAAACAGAACAGAGTCACACGTATAGAAAACACACTATGGCTGCTTAACGGGAAAGGTGAGGTGGGGTGATGCATAAAAGAAGGGTTTCAAATTAGCTCAGAGACCGTTCCATAAACCCAATATGTAACAGACACGACCTACTCCTTGCTCAGTGAACTGGACTCAACACCCCCTATTCACCACCCAAGAATATATCTGACTAGTAAGAATGTTAAAACCTATGTATTGATATCTCTCTGTAAGTGAGTCAAGTGGGTGTAAAGCGGCATAAACACAGCAGTGAAAAGCAGCTAAACCCCTTTATAAAAATCAATCACTTTTAAAAACCCGTGAAACAAAGACAGTGAAAGAGAGAGAAATTCTTACTAAATTCGTTCAGGGGCTGTGATGCCACCTGGATTGACCATATCTAGACCCACAGCTGATAGAGACATAAGGGTGGACAGTCTTGGGGCTGAGAGGTTTGGTGAGGTTGGGTGAGCAAACGCAGACCCTTTAAAGTAATACTGCGTGGTTCCCATCCCATGGGTCCCAAATCTCCAGGTTCAAGGGCATCTTCCTACTTCGAAAACATGCATGAGAAACCCAGAAGATGGTGCACCGTGTGATCGGGAAAGGTTTCTAAAACGCACCTCATTTCTCATCTCCTTGTGCTCGGGTTCCCCATTCCAGCCGCTTTACTAGCAATCTCCCTCCTTGGAGAATCAGCACCTTTAACCTCCTGTTCCTTACAGGTTGCAATTTGTCCTGAGGATGAACGGGAAGAGGGGGAACCAATGAGACACCAGCTCTAGGTGTTGGGACAGGCACAGGTCACTCTATTTTCCCATCAGGAAGAAGAATTAACCACAGGCTCAGCCTTCCGCCCGGAACCAGAATAGGGCCTGAAGCAATCCTGCGCTTTTGCGGCCAGCTCCCAAGAAAGCGAGTTGAAAAATGGAGCTCAGGGGCACTGCAATTCACAAACCTGCAGAGTTATAAATCATAACTCTCGTCCTCAAATATATTGAGGGAAGGCCACGAAGAGGATTTGAAAGCAAGGCAGAATTGCAGGAAACAGATTTCAGGAGGTAGATTCGAATTGCCTTTAAAGCACGGGAAAAGCAGCAAAACCTCGACAATGATGCCCTTGGCCAAAAAGGGCGTATGCGGTTTTTCCTGAATATATTCAGGAAAAAACGCATACGCCCTTTTTGGCCAACCAAGCAACCTGGAAAGGCAAATCAGCGCTACAAAGAAGTCTCGCTTCCCATCGGTCAAAAGGGCCATGCTGAATAAAGTGTCAAAACCAGAAATGCAGGACAGGCCATGGAGAAACGGGAGCCTTGCTACGCTGATGGGCGGGATGTAAATTGCCAACAGCCACTCTGGAGAAGTGTACGGTGTGTCCTGAAACATCGAAAAAACTCAGCTTAGAGAGCATAGGGCACTTCCACTCATGGGCGTATAAATTGGGAAAACTAAAAATCAGCAAGACACAGGCACCCCAAAGTTTAGGGCTGCTCTGTTGACAAGAACCTCCACTTCGTTACACCCTAAATATCCCAGGAAAGAGAAAAATGGATAAAGAAGTTGTGGTCCTTATGTACAATGGAATATCACTCAGCCATGAAATCAACGTCATAAGGCTAGTAGCAGCATGATGAGTGGATTTAGGTACGACGATTCTAAGTGAAATAAGTCACACAGAAAAAGACACTTATCCTAAGATATCACTTATAGAGGGAATGTAAAAACCGCGACCCTTGAACTGAATTACAAAACAGAACAGAGTCACACGTTTAGAAAACACACTATGGCTGCTTAACGGGAAAGGTGAGGTGGGGTGATGCATAAAAGAAGGGTTTCAAATTAGCTCAGAGACCGTTCCATAAACCCAATATGTAACAGACACGACCTACTCCTTGCTCAGTGAACTGGACTCAACACCCCCTATTCACCACCCAAGAATATATCTGACTAGTAAGAATGTTAAAACCTATGTATTGATATCTCTCTGTAAGTGAGTCAAGTGGGTGTAAAGCGGCATAAACACAGCAGTGAAAAGCAGCTAAACCCCTTTATAAAAATCAATCACTTTTAAAAACCCGTGAAACAAAGACAGTGAAAGAGAGAGAAATTCTTACTAAATTCGTTCAGGGGCTGTGATGCCACCTGGATTGACCATATCTAGACCCACAGCTGATAGAGACATAAGGGTGGACACTCTTGGGGCTGAGAGGTTTGGTGAGGTTGGGTGAGCAAACGCAGACCCTTTAAAGTAATACTGCGTGGTTCCCATCCCATGGGTCCCAAATCTCCAGGTTCAAGGGCATCTTCCTACTTCGAAAACATGCATGAGAAACCCAGAAGATGGTGCACCGTGTGATCGGGAAAGGTTTCTAAAACGCACCTCATTTCTCATCTCCTTGTGCTCGGGTTCGCCATTCCAGCCGCTTTACTAGCAATCTCCCTCCTTGGAGAATCAGCACCTTTAACCTCCTGTTCCTTACAGGTTGCAATTTGTCCTGAGGATGAACGGGAAGAGGGGGAACCAATGAGACACTAGCTCTAGGTGTTGGGACAGGCACAGGTCACTCTATTTTCCCATCAGGAAGAAGAATTAACCACAGGCTCAGCCTTCCGCCCGGAACCAGAATAGCGCCTGAAGCAATCCTGCGCTTTTGCGGCCAGCTCCCAAGAAAGCGAGTTGAAAAATGGAGCTCAGGGGCACTGCAATTCACAAACCTGCAGAGTTATAAATCATAACTCTCGTCCTCAAATATATTGAGGGAAGGCCACAAAGAGGATTTGAAAGCAAGGCAGAATTGCAGGAAACAGATTTCAGGAGGTAGATTCGAATCGCCTTTAAAGCACGGGAAAAGCAGCAAAACCTCGACAATGATGCCCTTGGCCAAAAAGGGCGTATGCGTTTTTTCCTGAATATATTCAGGAAAAAACGCATACGCCCTTTTTGGCCAACCAAGCAACCTGGAAAGGCAAATCAGCGCTACAAAGAAGTCTCGCTTCCCATCGGTCAAAAGGGCCATGCTGAATAAAGTGTCAAAACCAGAAATGCAGGACAGGCCATGGAGAAACGGGAGCCTTGCTACGCTGATGGGCGGGATGTAAATTGCCAACAGCCACTCTGGAGAAGTGTACGGTGTGTCCTGAAACATCGAAAAAACTCAGCTTAGAGAGCATAGGGCACTTCCACTCATGGGCGTATAAATTGGGAAAACTAAAAATCAGCAAGACACAGGCACCCCAAAGTTTAGGGCTGCTCTGTTGACAAGAACCTCCACTTCGTTACACCCTAAATATCCCAGGAAAGAGAAAAATGGATAAAGAAGTTGTGGTCCTTATGTACAATGGAATATCACTCAGCCATGAAATCAACGTCATAAGGCTAGTAGCAGCATGATGAGTGGATTTAGGTACGACGATTCTAAGTGAAATAAGTCACACAGAAAAAGACACTTATCCTAAGATATCACTCATAGAGGGAATGTAAAAATTGCTACCCTTGAACTGAATTACAAAACAGAACAGAGTCACACGTTTAGAAAACACACTATGGCTGCTTAACGGGAAAGGTGAGGTGGGGTGATGCATAAAAGAAGGGGTTCAAATTAGCTCAGAGACCGTTTCATAAACCCAATATGTAACAGACACGACCTACTCCTTGCTCAGTGAACTGGACTCAACATCCCCTATTCACCACCCAAGAATATATCTGACTAGTAAGAATGTTAAAACCTATGTATTGATATCACTCTGTAAGTGAGTCAAGTGGGTGTAAAGCGGCATAAACACAGCAGTGAAAAGCAGCTAAACCCCTTTATAAAAATCAATCACTTTTAAAAACCCGTGAAACAAAGACAGTGAAAGAGAGAGAAATTCTTACTAAATTCGTTCAGGGGCTGTGATGCCACCTGGATTGACCATATCTAGACCCACAGCTGATTGAGACATAAGGGTGGACACTCTTGGGGCTGAGAGGTTTTGTGAGGTTGGGTGAGCAAACGCAGACCCTTTAGAGTAATACTGCGTGGTACCCATCCCATGGGTCCCAAATCTCCAGATTCAAGGGCATCTTCCTACATCGAAAACATGCATGAGAAACCCAGAAGATGGTACACCGTGTGATCGGGAAAGGTTTCTAAAACGCACCTCATTTCTCATCTCCTTGTGCTCGGGTTCCCCATTCCAGCCGCTTTACTAGCAATCTCCCTCCTTGGAGAATCAGCACCTTTAACCTCCTGTTCCGTACAGGTTGCAATTTGTCCTGAGGATGAACGGGAAGAGGGGGAACCAATGAGACACTAGCTCTAGGTGTTGGGACAGGCACAGGTCACTCTATTTTCCCATCAGGAAGAAGAATTAACCACAGGCTCAGCCTGCCGCCCGGGACCAAAATAGGGCCTAAAGCAATCCTGCGCTTTTGCGGCCAGCTCCCAAGAAAGCGAGTTGAAAAATGGAGCTCAGGGGCACTGCAATTCACAAACCTGCAGAGTTACAAATCATAACTCTCGTCCTCAAATATATTGAGGGAAGGCAACGAAGAGGATTTGAAAGCACGGCAGAATTGCAGGAAACAGATTTCAGGAGGTAGATTCAAATCGCCTTTAAAGCACGGGAAAAGCGGCAAAACCTCGACAATGATGCCCTTGGCCAAAAAGGGCGTATGCGTTATTTCCTGAATATATTCAGGAAAAAACGCATACGGCCTTTTTGGCCAACCAAGCAACCTGGAAAGGCAATTCAGCGCTACAAAGAAGTCTCGCTTCCCATCGGTCAAAAGGGCCATGCTGAATAAAGTGTCAAAACCAGAAATGCAGGACAGGCCATGGAGAAACGGGAGCCTTGCTACGCTGATGGGCGGGATGTAAATTGCCAACAGCCACTCTGGAGAAGTGTACGATGTGTCCTGAAACATCGAAAAAACTCAGCTTAGTGAGCATAGGGCACTTCCACTCATGGGCGTATAAATTGGGAAAACTAAAAATCAGCAAGACACAGGCACCCCAAAGTTTAGGGATGCTTTGTTGACAAGAACCTCCACTTCGATACACCTTAAATATCCCCAGAAAGAGAAAACTGGATAAAGAAGTTGTGGTCCTTATGTACAATGGAATATCACTCAGCCAGGAAATCACCGTCATAAGGCTAGTAGCGGCATGATGAGTGGATTTAGGTACGACGATTCTAAGTGAAATAAGTCACACAGAAAAAGACACTTATCATAAGATATCACTTATAGAGGGAATGTAAAAATTGCTACCCTTGAACTGAATTACAAAACAGAACAGAGTCACACGTTTAGAAAACACACTATGGCTGCTTAACGGGAAAGGTGAGGTGGGGTGATGCATAAAAGAAGGGGTTCAAATTAGCTCAGAGACCGTTCCATAAACCCAATATGTAACAGACACGACCTACTCCTTGCTCAGTGAACTGGACTCAACACCCCCTATTCACCACCCAAGAATATATCTGACTAATAAGAATGTTAAAACCTATGTATTGATATCACTCTGTAAGTGAGTCAAGTGAGTGTAAAGTGGCATAAACACAGCAGTGAAAAGCAGCTAAACCCCTTTATAAAAATCAATCACTTTTAAAAACCCGTGAAACAAAGACAGTGAAAGAGAGAGAAATTCTTACTAAATTCGTTCAGGGGCTGTGATGCCACCTGCATTGACCATATCTAGACCCACAGCTGATAGAGACATAAGGGTGGACACTCTTCGGGCTGAGAGGTTTGGTGAGGTTGGGTGAGCAAACGCAGACCCTTTAAAGTAATACTGCGTGGTTCCCATCCCATGGGTCCCAAATCTCCAGGTTCAAGGGCATCTTCCTACTTCGAAAACATGCATGAGAAACCCAGAAGATGGTGCACCGTGTGATCGGGAAAGGTTTCTAAAACGCACCTCATTTCTCATCTCCTTGTGCTCGGGTTCCCCATTCCAGCCGCTTTACTAGCAATCTCCCTCCTTGGAGAATCAGCACCTTTAACCTCCTGTTCCTTACAGGTTGCAATTTGTCCTGAGGATGAACGGGAAGAGGGGGAACCAATGAGACACTAGCTCTAGGTGTTGGGACAGGCACAGGTCACTCTATTTTTCCCATCAGGAAGAAGAATTAACCACAGGCTCAGCCTTCCGCCCGGAACCAGAATAGCGCCTGAAGCAATCCTTCGCTTTTGCGGCCAGCTCCCAAGAAAGCGAGTTGAAAAATGGAGCTCAGGGGCACTGCAATTCACAAACCTGCAGAGTTATAAATCATAACTCTCGTCCTCAAATATATTGAGGGAAGGCCACGAAGAGGATTTGAAAGCAAGGCAGAATTGCAGGAAACAGATTTCAGGAGGTAGATTCGAATCGCCTTTAAAGCACGGGAAAAGCAGCAAAACCTCGACAATGATGCCCTTGGCCAAAAAGGGCGTATGCGTTTTTTCCTGAATATATTCAGGAAAAAACGCATACGCCCTTTTTGGCCAACCAAGCAACCTGGAAAGGCAAATCAGCGCTACAAAGAAGTCTCGCTTCCCATCGGTCAAAAGGGCCATGCTGAATAAAGTGTCAAAACCAGAAATGCAGGACAGGCCATGGAGAAACGGGAGCCTTGCTACGCTGATGGGCGGGATGTAAATTGCCAACAGCCACTCTGGAGAAGTGTACGGTGTGTCCTGAAACATCGAAAAAACTCAGCTTAGAGAGCATAGGGCACTTCCACTCATGGGCGTATAAATTGGGAAAACTAAAAATCAGCAAGACACAGGCACCCCAAAGTTTAGGGCTGCTCTGTTGACAAGAACCTCCACTTCGTTACACCCTAAATATCCCAGGAAAGAGAAAAATGGATAAAGAAGTTGTGGTCCTTATGTACAATGGAATATCACTCAGCCATGAAATCAACGTCATAAGGCTAGTAGCAGCATGATGAGTGGATTTAGGTACGACGATTCTAAGTGAAATAAGTCACACAGAAAAAGACACTTATCCTAAGATATCACTTATAGAGGGAATGTAAAAATTGCTACCCTTGAACTGAATTACAAAACAGAACAGAGTCACACGTTTAGAAAACACACTATGGCTGCTTAACGGGAAAGGTGAGGTGGGGTGATGCATAAAAGAAGGGGTTCAAATTAGCTCAGATACCGTTCCATAAACCCAATATGTAACAGACACGACCTACTCCTTGCTCAGTGAACTGGACTCAACACCCCCTATTCACCACCCAAGAATATATCTGACTAGTAAGAATGTTAAAACCTATGTATTGATATCACTCTGTAAGTGAGTCAAGTGGGTGTAAAGCGGCATAAACACAGCAGTGAAAAGCAGCTAAACCCCTTTATAAAAATCAATCACTTTTAAAAACCCGTGAAACAAAGACAGTGAAAGAGAGAGAAATTCTTACTAAATTCGCTGAGGGGCTGTGATGCCACCTGGATTGACCATATCTAGACCCACTGCTGATAGAGACATAAGGGTGGACACTCTTCGGGCTGAGAGGTTTGGTGAGGTTGGGTGAGCAAACGCAGACCCTTTAAAGTAATACTGCGTGGTTCCCATCCCATGGGTCCCAAATCTCCAGGTTCAAGGGCATCTTCCTACTTCGAAAACATGCATGAGAAACCCAGAA
Source organism: Balaenoptera borealis (assembly GCF_965194805.1). Taxonomy (NCBI): domain Eukaryota; kingdom Metazoa; phylum Chordata; class Mammalia; order Artiodactyla; family Balaenopteridae; genus Balaenoptera; species Balaenoptera borealis. The sequence goes on from NW_028123853.1 coordinate 142,864, forward strand.
GATGGTGCACCGTGTGATCGGGAAAGGTTTCTAAAACGCACCTCATTTCTCATCTCCTTGTGCTCGGGTTCCCCATTCCAGCCGCTTTACTAGCAATCTCCCTCCTTGGAGAATCAGCACCTTTAACCTCCTGTTCCTTACAGGTTGCAATTTGTCCTGAGGATGAACGGGAAGAGGGGGAACCAATGAGACACCAGCTCTAGGTGTTGGGACAGGCACAGGTCACTCTATTTTCCCATCAGGAAGAAGAATTAACCACAGGCTCAGCCTTCCGCCCGGAACCAGAATAGGGCCTGAAGCAATCCTGCGCTTTTGCGGCCAGCTCCCAAGAAAGCGAGTTGAAAAATGGAGCTCAGGGGCACTGCAATTCACAAACCTGCAGAGTTATAAATCATAACTCTCGTCCTCAAATATATTGAGGGAAGGCCACAAAGAGGATTTGAAAGCAAGGCAGAATTGCAGGAAACAGATTTCAGGAGGTAGATTCGAATCGCCTTTAAAGCACGGGAAAAGCAGCAAAACCTCGACAATGATGCCCTTGGCCAAAAAGGGCGTATGCGTTTTTTCCTGAATATATTCAGGAAAAAACGCATACGCCCTTTTTGGCCAACCAAGCAACCTGGAAAGGCAAATCAGCGCTACAAAGAAGTCTCGCTTCCCATCGGTCAAAAGGGCAATGCTGAATAAAGTGTCAAAACCAGAAATGCAGGACAGGCCATGGAGAAACGGGAGCCTTGCTACGCTGATGGGCGGGATGTAAATTGCCAACAGCCACTCTGGAGAAGTGTACGGTGTGTCCTGAAACATCGAAAAAACTCAGCTTAGAGAGCATAGGGCACTTCCACTCATGGGCGTATAAATTGGGAAAACTAAAAATCAGCAAGACACAGGCACCCCAAAGTTTAGGGCTGCTCTGTTGACAAGAACCTCCACTTCGTTACACCCTAAATATCCCAGGAAAGAGAAAAATGGATAAAGAAGTTGTGGTCCTTATGTACAATGGAATATCACTCAGCCATGAAATCAACGTCATAAGGCTAGTAGCAGCATGATGAGTGGATTTAGGTACGACGATTCTAAGTGAAATAAGTCACACAGAAAAAGACACTTATCCTAAGATATCACTTATAGAGGGAATGTAAAAACCGCGACCCTTGAACTGAATTACAAAACAGAACAGAGTCACACGTATAGAAAACACACTATGGCTGCTTAACGGGAAAGGTGAGGTGGGGTGATGCATAAAAGAAGGGTTTCAAATTAGCTCAGAGACCGTTCCATAAACCCAATATGTAACAGACACGACCTACTCCTTGCTCAGTGAACTGGACTCAACACCCCCTATTCACCACCCAAGAATATATCTGACTAGTAAGAATGTTAAAACCTATGTATTGATATCTCTCTGTAAGTGAGTCAAGTGGGTGTAAAGCGGCATAAACACAGCAGTGAAAAGCAGCTAAACCCCTTTATAAAAATCAATCACTTTTAAAAACCCGTGAAACAAAGACAGTGAAAGAGAGAGAAATTCTTACTAAATTCGTTCAGGGGCTGTGATGCCACCTGGATTGACCATATCTAGACCCACAGCTGATAGAGACATAAGGGTGGACAGTCTTGGGGCTGAGAGGTTTGGTGAGGTTGGGTGAGCAAACGCAGACCCTTTAAAGTAATACTGCGTGGTTCCCATCCCATGGGTCCCAAATCTCCAGGTTCAAGGGCATCTTCCTACTTCGAAAACATGCATGAGAAACCCAGAAGATGGTGCACCGTGTGATCGGGAAAGGTTTCTAAAACGCACCTCATTTCTCATCTCCTTGTGCTCGGGTTCCCCATTCCAGCCGCTTTACTAGCAATCTCCCTCCTTGGAGAATCAGCACCTTTAACCTCCTGTTCCTTACAGGTTGCAATTTGTCCTGAGGATGAACGGGAAGAGGGGGAACCAATGAGACACCAGCTCTAGGTGTTGGGACAGGCACAGGTCACTCTATTTTCCCATCAGGAAGAAGAATTAACCACAGGCTCAGCCTTCCGCCCGGAACCAGAATAGGGCCTGAAGCAATCCTGCGCTTTTGCGGCCAGCTCCCAAGAAAGCGAGTTGAAAAATGGAGCTCAGGGGCACTGCAATTCACAAACCTGCAGAGTTATAAATCATAACTCTCGTCCTCAAATATATTGAGGGAAGGCCACAAAGAGGATTTGAAAGCAAGGCAGAATTGCAGGAAACAGATTTCAGGAGGTAGATTCGAATTGCCTTTAAAGCACGGGAAAAGCAGCAAAACCTCGACAATGATGCCCTTGGCCAAAAAGGGCGTATGCGGTTTTTCCTGAATATATTCAGGAAAAAACGCATACGCCCTTTTTGGCCAACCAAGCAACCTGGAAAGGCAAATCAGCGCTACAAAGAAGTCTCGCTTCCCATCGGTCAAAAGGGCCATGCTGAATAAAGTGTCAAAACCAGAAATGCAGGACAGGCCATGGAGAAACGGGAGCCTTGCTACGCTGATGGGCGGGATGTAAATTGCCAACAGCCACTCTGGAGAAGTGTACGGTGTGTCCTGAAACATCGAAAAAACTCAGCTTAGAGAGCATAGGGCACTTCCACTCATGGGCGTATAAATTGGGAAAACTAAAAATCAGCAAGACACAGGCACCCCAAAGTTTAGGGCTGCTCTGTTGACAAGAACCTCCACTTCGTTACACCCTAAATATCCCAGGAAAGAGAAAAATGGATAAAGAAGTTGTGGTCCTTATGTACAATGGAATATCACTCAGCCATGAAATCAACGTCATAAGGCTAGTAGCAGCATGATGAGTGGATTTAGGTACGACGATTCTAAGTGAAATAAGTCACACAGAAAAAGACACTTATCCTAAGATATCACTTATAGAGGGAATGTAAAAACCGCGACCCTTGAACTGAATTACAAAACAGAACAGAGTCACACGTTTAGAAAACACACTATGGCTGCTTAACGGGAAAGGTGAGGTGGGGTGATGCATAAAAGAAGGGTTTCAAATTAGCTCAGAGACCGTTCCATAAACCCAACATGTAACAGACACGACCTACTCCTTGCTCAGTGAACTGGACTAAACACCCCCTATTCACCACCCAAGAATATATCTGACTAGTAAGAATGTTAAAACCTATGTATTGATATCTCTCTGTAAGTGAGTCAAGTGGGTGTAAAGCGGCATAAACACAGCAGTGAAAAGCAGCTAAACCCCTTTATAAAAATCAATCACTTTTAAAAACACGTGAAACAAAGACAGTGAAAGAGAGAGAAATTCTTACTAAATTCGTTCAGGGGCTGTGATGCCACCTGGATTGACCATATCTAGACCCACAGCTGATAGAGACATAAGGGTGGACACTCTTGGGGCTGAGAGGTTTGGTGAGGTTGGGTGAGCAAACGCAGACCCTTTAAAGTAATACTGCGTGGTTCCCATCCCATGGGTCCCAAATCTCCAGGTTCAAGGGCATCTTCCTACTTCGAAAACATGCATGAGAAACCCAGAAGATGGTGCACCGTGTGATCGGGAAAGGTTTCTAAAACGCACCTCATTTCTCATCTCCTTGTGCTCGGGTTCGCCATTCCAGCCGCTTTACTAGCAATCTCCCTCCTTGGAGAATCAGCACCTTTAACCTCCTGTTCCTTACAGGTTGCAATTTGTCCTGAGGATGAACGGGAAGAGGGGGAACCAATGAGACACTAGCTCTAGGTGTTGGGACAGGCACAGGTCACTCTATTTTCCCATCAGGAAGAAGAATTAACCACAGGCTCAGCCTTCCGCCCGGAACCAGAATAGCGCCTGAAGCAATCCTGCGCTTTTGCGGCCAGCTCCCAAGAAAGCGAGTTGAAAAATGGAGCTCAGGGGCACTGCAATTCACAAACCTGCAGAGTTATAAATCATAACTCTCGTCCTCAAATATATTGAGGGAAGGCCACAAAGAGGATTTGAAAGCAAGGCAGAATTGCAGGAAACAGATTTCAGGAGGTAGATTCGAATTGCCTTTAAAGCACGGGAAAAGCAGCAAAACCTCGACAATGATGCCCTTGGCCAAAAAGGGCGTATGCGGTTTTTCCTGAATATATTCAGGAAAAAACGCATACGCCCTTTTTGGCCAACCAAGCAAGCTGGAAAGGCAAATCAGCGCTACAAAGAAGTCTCGCTTCCCATCGGTCAAAAGGGCCATGCTGAATAAAGTGTCAAAACCAGAAATGCAGGACAGGCCATGGAGAAACGGGAGCCTTGCTACGCTGATGGGCGGGATGTAAATTGCCAACAGCCACTCTGGAGAAGTGTACGGTGTGTCCTGAAACATCGAAAAAACTCAGCTTAGAGAGCATAGGGCACTTCCACTCATGGGCGTATAAATTGGGAAAACTAAAAATCAGCAAGACACAGGCACCCCAAAGTTTAGGGCTGCTCTGTTGACAAGAACCTCCACTTCGTTACACCCTAAATATCCCAGGAAAGAGAAAAATGGATAAAGAAGTTGTGGTCCTTATGTACAATGGAATATCACTCAGCCATGAAATCAACGTCATAAGGCTAGTAGCAGCATGATGAGTGGATTTAGGTACGACGATTCTAAGTGAAATAAGTCACACAGAAAAAGACACTTATCCTAAGATATCACTTATAGAGGGAATGTAAAAACCGCGACCCTTGAACTGAATTACAAAACAGAACAGAGTCACACGTTTAGAAAACACACTATGGCTGCTTAACGGGAAAGGTGAGGTGGGGTGATGCATAAAAGAAGGGTTTCAAATTAGCTCAGAGACCGTTCCATAAACCCAATATGTAACAGACACGACCTACTCCTTGCTCAGTGAACTGGACTCAACACCCCCTATTCACCACCCAAGAATATATCTGACTAGTAAGAATGTTAAAACCTATGTATTGATATCTCTCTGTAAGTGAGTCAAGTGGGTGTAAAGCGGCATAAACACAGCAGTGAAAAGCAGCTAAACCCCTTTATAAAAATCAATCACTTTTAAAAACCCGTGAAACAAAGACAGTGAAAGAGAGAGAAATTCTTACTAAATTCGTTCAGGGGCTGTGATGCCACCTGGATTGACCATATCTAGACCCACAGCTGATAGAGACATAAGGGTGGACACTCTTGGGGCTGAGAGGTTTGGTGAGGTTGGGTGAGCAAACGCAGACCCTTTAAAGTAATACTGCGTGGTTCCCATCCCATGGGTCCCAAATCTCCAGGTTCAAGGGCATCTTCCTACTTCGAAAACATGCATGAGAAACCCAGAAGATGGTGCACCGTGTGATCGGGAAAGGTTTCTAAAACGCACCTCATTTCTCATCTCCTTGTGCTCGGGTTCGCCATTCCAGCCGCTTTACTAGCAATCTCCCTCCTTGGAGAATCAGCACCTTTAACCTCCTGTTCCTTACAGGTTGCAATTTGTCCTGAGGATGAACGGGAAGAGGGGGAACCAATGAGACACTAGCTCTAGGTGTTGGGACAGGCACAGGTCACTCTATTTTCCCATCAGGAAGAAGAATTAACCACAGGCTCAGCCTTCCGCCCGGAACCAGAATAGCGCCTGAAGCAATCCTGCGCTTTTGCGGCCAGCTCCCAAGAAAGCGAGTTGAAAAATGGAGCTCAGGGGCACTGCAATTCACAAACCTGCAGAGTTATAAATCATAACTCTCGTCCTCAAATATATTGAGGGAAGGCCACAAAGAGGATTTGAAAGCAAGGCAGAATTGCAGGAAACAGATTTCAGGAGGTAGATTCGAATCGCCTTTAAAGCACGGGAAAAGCAGCAAAACCTCGACAATGATGCCCTTGGCCAAAAAGGGCGTATGCGTTTTTTCCTGAATATATTCAGGAAAAAACGCATACGCCCTTTTTGGCCAACCAAGCAACCTGGAAAGGCAAATCAGCGCTACAAAGAAGTCTCGCTTCCCATCGGTCAAAAGGGCCATGCTGAATAAAGTGTCAAACCCAGAAATGCAGGACAGGCCATGGAGAAACGGGAGCCTTGCTACGCTGATGGGCGGGATGTAAATTGCCAACAGCCACTCTGGAGAAGTGTACGGTGTGTCCTGAAACATCGAAAAAACTCAGCTTAGAGAGCATAGGGCACTTCCACTCATGGGCGTATAAATTGGGAAAACTAAAAATCAGCAAGACACAGGCACCCCAAAGTTTAGGGCTGCTCTGTTGACAAGAACCTCCACTTCGTTACACCCTAAATATCCCAGGAAAGAGAAAAATGGATAAAGAAGTTGTGGTCCTTATGTACAATGGAATATCACTCAGCCATGAAATCAACGTCATAAGGCTAGTAGCAGCATGATGAGTGGATTTAGGTACGACGATTCTAAGTGAAATAAGTCACACAGAAAAAGACACTTATCCTAAGATATCACTCATAGAGGGAATGTAAAAATTGCTACCCTTGAACTGAATTACAAAACAGAACAGAGTCACACGTTTAGAAAACACACTATGGCTGCTTAACGGGAAAGGTGAGGTGGGGTGATGCATAAAAGAAGGGGTTCAAATTAGCTCAGAGACCGTTTCATAAACCCAATATGTAACAGACACGACCTACTCCTTGCTCAGTGAACTGGACTCAACATCCCCTATTCACCACCCAAGAATATATCTGACTAGTAAGAATGTTAAAACCTATGTATTGATATCACTCTGTAAGTGAGTCAAGTGGGTGTAAAGCGGCATAAACACAGCAGTGAAAAGCAGCTAAACCCCTTTATAAAAATCAATCACTTTTAAAAACCCGTGAAACAAAGACAGTGAAAGAGAGAGAAATTCTTACTAAATTCGTTCAGGGGCTGTGATGCCACCTGGATTGACCATATCTAGACCCACAGCTGATTGAGACATAAGGGTGGACACTCTTGGGGCTGAGAGGTTTGGTGAGGTTGGGTGAGCAAACGCAGACCCTTTAGAGTAATACTGCGTGGTACCCATCCCATGGGTCCCAAATCTCCAGATTCAAGGGCATCTTCCTACATCGAAAACATGCATGAGAAACCCAGAAGATGGTACACCGTGTGATCGGGAAAGGTTTCTAAAACGCACCTCATTTCTCATCTCCTTGTGCTCGGGTTCCCCATTCCAGCCGCTTTACTAGCAATCTCCCTCCTTGGAGAATCAGCACCTTTAACCTCCTGTTCCGTACAGGTTGCAATTTGTCCTGAGGATGAACGGGAAGAGGGGGAACCAATGAGACACTAGCTCTAGGTGTTGGGACAGGCACAGGTCACTCTATTTTCCCATCAGGAAGAAGAATTAACCACAGGCTCAGCCTGCCGCCCGGGACCAAAATAGGGCCTAAAGCAATCCTGCGCTTTTGCGGCCAGCTCCCAAGAAAGCGAGTTGAAAAATGGAGCTCAGGGGCACTGCAATTCACAAACCTGCAGAGTTACAAATCATAACTCTCGTCCTCAAATATATTGAGGGAAGGCAACGAAGAGGATTTGAAAGCACGGCAGAATTGCAGGAAACAGATTTCAGGAGGTAGATTCAAATCGCCTTTAAAGCACGGGAAAAGCGGCAAAACCTCGACAATGATGCCCTTGGCCAAAAAGGGCGTATGCGGTTTTTCCTGAATATATTCAGGAAAAAACGCATACGCCCTTTTTGGCCAACCAAGCAACCTGGAAAGGCAAATCAGCGCTACAAAGAAGTCTCGCTTCCCATCGGTCAAAAGGGCCATGCTGAATAAAGTGTCAAAACCAGAAATGCAGGACAGGCCATGGAGAAACGGGAGCCTTGCTACGCTGATGGGCGGGATGTAAATTGCCAACAGCCACTCTGGAGAAGTGTACGGTGTGTCCTGAAACATCGAAAAAACTCAGCTTAGAGAGCATAGGGCACTTCCACTCATGGGCGTATAAATTGGGAAAACTAAAAATCAGCAAGACACAGGCACCCCAAAGTTTAGGGCTGCTCTGTTGACAAGAACCTCCACTTCGTTACACCCTAAATATCCCAGGAAAGAGAAAAATGGATAAAGAAGTTGTGGTCCTTATGTACAATGGAATATCACTCAGCCATGAAATCAACGTCATAAGGCTAGTAGCAGCATGATGAGTGGATTTAGGTACGACGATTCTAAGTGAAATAAGTCACACAGAAAAAGACACTTATCCTAAGATATCACTTATAGAGGGAATGTAAAAACCGCGACCCTTGAACTGAATTACAAAACAGAACAGAGTCACACGTTTAGAAAACACACTATGGCTGCTTAACGGGAAAGGTGAGGTGGGGTGATGCATAAAAGAAGGGTTTCAAATTAGCTCAGAGACCGTTCCATAAACCCAATATGTAACAGACACGACCTACTCCTTGCTCAGTGAACTGGACTCAACACCCCCTATTCACCACCCAAGAATATATCTGACTAGTAAGAATGTTAAAACCTATGTATTGATATCTCTCTGTAAGTGAGTCAAGTGGGTGTAAAGCGGCATAAACACAGCAGTGAAAAGCAGCTAAACCCCTTTATAAAAATCAATCACTTTTAAAAACCCGTGAAACAAAGACAGTGAAAGAGAGAGAAATTCTTACTAAATTCGTTCAGGGGCTGTGATGCCACCTGGATTGACCATATCTAGACCCACAGCTGATAGAGACATAAGGGTGGACACTCTTGGGGCTGAGAGGTTTGGTGAGGTTGGGTGAGCAAACGCAGACCCTTTAAAGTAATACTGCGTGGTTCCCATCCCATGGGTCCCAAATCTCCAGGTTCAAGGGCATCTTCCTACTTCGAAAACATGCATGAGAAACCCAGAAGATGGTGCACCGTGTGATCGGGAAAGGTTTCTAAAACGCACCTCATTTCTCATCTCCTTGTGCTCGGGTTCGCCATTCCAGCCGCTTTACTAGCAATCTCCCTCCTTGGAGAATCAGCACCTTTAACCTCCTGTTCCTTACAGGTTGCAATTTGTCCTGAGGATGAACGGGAAGAGGGGGAACCAATGAGACACTAGCTCTAGGTGTTGGGACAGGCACAGGTCACTCTATTTTCCCATCAGGAAGAAGAATTAACCACAGGCTCAGCCTTCCGCCCGGAACCAGAATAGCGCCTGAAGCAATCCTGCGCTTTTGCGGCCAGCTCCCAAGAAAGCGAGTTGAAAAATGGAGCTCAGGGGCACTGCAATTCACAAACCTGCAGAGTTATAAATCATAACTCTCGTCCTCAAATATATTGAGGGAAGGCCACAAAGAGGATTTGAAAGCAAGGCAGAATTGCAGGAAACAGATTTCAGGAGGTAGATTCGAATCGCCTTTAAAGCACGGGAAAAGCAGCAAAACCTCGACAATGATGCCCTTGGCCAAAAAGGGCGTATGCGTTTTTTCCTGAATATATTCAGGAAAAAACGCATACGCCCTTTTTGGCCAACCAAGCAACCTGGAAAGGCAAATCAGCGCTACAAAGAAGTCTCGCTTCCCATCGGTCAAAAGGGCCATGCTGAATAAAGTGTCAAAACCAGAAATGCAGGACAGGCCATGGAGAAACGGGAGCCTTGCTACGCTGATGGGCGGGATGTAAATTGCCAACAGCCACTCTGGAGAAGTGTACGGTGTGTCCTGAAACATCGAAAAAACTCAGCTTAGAGAGCATAGGGCACTTCCACTCATGGGCGTATAAATTGGGAAAACTAAAAATCAGCAAGACACAGGCACCCCAAAGTTTAGGGCTGCTCTGTTGACAAGAACCTCCACTTCGTTACACCCTAAATATCCCAGGAAAGAGAAAAATGGATAAAGAAGTTGTGGTCCTTATGTACAATGGAATATCACTCAGCCATGAAATCAACGTCATAAGGCTAGTAGCAGCATGATGAGTGGATTTAGGTACGACGATTCTAAGTGAAATAAGTCACACAGAAAAAGACACTTATCCTAAGATATCACTCATAGAGGGAATGTAAAAATTGCTACCCTTGAACTGAATTACAAAACAGAACAGAGTCACACGTTTAGAAAACACACTATGGCTGCTTAACGGGAAAGGTGAGGTGGGGTGATGCATAAAAGAAGGGGTTCAAATTAGCTCAGAGACCGTTTCATAAACCCAATATGTAACAGACACGACCTACTCCTTGCTCAGTGAACTGGACTCAACATCCCCTATTCACCACCCAAGAATATATCTGACTAGTAAGAATGTTAAAACCTATGTATTGATATCACTCTGTAAGTGAGTCAAGTGGGTGTAAAGCGGCATAAACACAGCAGTGAAAAGCAGCTAAACCCCTTTATAAAAATCAATCACTTTTAAAAACCCGTGAAACAAAGACAGTGAAAGAGAGAGAAATTCTTACTAAATTCGTTCAGGGGCTGTGATGCCACCTGGATTGACCATATCTAGACCCAAAGATGATTGAGACATAAGGGTGGACACTCTTGGGGCTGAGAGGTTTGGTGAGGTTGGGTGAGCAAACGCAGACCCTTTAAAGTAATACTGCGTGGTACCCATCCCATGGGTCCCAAATCTCCAGATTCAAGGGCATCTTCCTACATCGAAAACATGCATGAGAAACCCAGAAGATGGTACACCGTGTGATCGGGAAAGGTTTCTAAAACGCACCTCATTTCTCATCTCCTTGTGCTCGGGTTCCCCATTCCAGCCGCTTTACTAGCAATCTCCCTCCTTGGAGAATCAGCACCTTTAACCTCCTGTTCCTTACAGGTTGCAATTTGTCCTGAGGATGAACGGGAAGAGGGGGAACCAATGAGACACTAGCTCTAGGTGTTGGGACAGGCACAGGTCACTCTATTTTCCCATCAGGAAGAAGAATTAACCACAGGCTCAGCCTGCCGCCCAGGACCAAAATAGGGCCTAAAGCAATCCTGCGCTTTTGCGGCCAGCTCCCAAGAAAGCGAGTTGAAAAATGGAGCTCAGGGGCACTGCAATTCACAAACCTGCAGAGTTACAAATCATAACTCTCGTCCTCAAATATATTGAGGGAAGGCAACGAAGAGGATTTGAAAGCACGGCAGAATTGCAGGAAACAGATTTCAGGAGGTAGATTCAAATCGCCTTTAAAGCACGGGAAAAGCGGCAAAACCTCGACAATGATGCCCTTGGCCAAAAAGGGCGTATGCGTTATTTCCTGAATATATTCAGGAATAAACGCATACGGCCTTTTTGGCCAACCAAGCAACCTGGAAAGGCAATTCAGCGCTACAAAGAAGTCTCGCTTCCCATCGGTCAAAAGGGCCATGCTGAATAAAGTGTCAAAACCAGAAATGCAGGACAGGCCATGGAGAAACGGGAGCCTTGCTACGCTGATGGGCGGGATGTAAATTGCCAACAGCCACTCTGGAGAAGTGTACGATGTGTCCTGAAACATCGAAAAAACTCAGCTTAGTGAGCATAGGGCACTTCCACTCATGGGCGTATAAATTGGGAAAACTAAAAATCAGCAAGACACAGGCACCCCAAAGTTTAGGGATGCTTTGTTGACAAGAACCTCCACTTCGATACACCTTAAATATCCCCGGAAAGAGAAAACTGGATAAAGAAGTTGTGGTCCTTATGTACAATGGAATATCACTCAGCCAGGAAATCACCGTCATAAGGCTAGTAGCAGCATGATGAGTGGATTTAGGTACGACGATTCTAAGTGAAATAAGTCACACAGAAAAAGACACTTATCATAAGATATCACTTATAGAGGGAATGTAAAAATTGCTACCCTTGAACTGAATTACAAAACAGAACAGAGTCACACGTTTAGAAAACACACTATGGCTGCTTAACGGGAAAGGTGAGGTGGGGTGATGCATAAAAGAAGGGGTTCAAATTAGCTCAGAGACCGTTCCATAAACCCAATATGTAACAGACACGACCTACTCCTTGCTCAGTGAACTGGACTCAACACCCCCTATTCACCACCCAAGAATATATCTGACTAATAAGAATGTTAAAACCTATGTATTGATATCACTCTGTAAGTGAGTCAAGTGGGTGTAAAGTGGCATAAACACAGCAGTGAAAAGCAGCTAAACCCCTTTATAAAAATCAATCACTTTTAAAAACCCGTGAAACAAAGACAGTGAAAGAGAGAGAAATTCTTACTAAATTCGTTCAGGGGCTGTGATGCCACCTGGATTGACCATATCTAGACCCACAGCTGATAGAGACATAAGGGTGGACACTCTTCGGGCTGAGAGGTTTGGTGAGGTTGGGTGAGCAAACGCAGACCCTTTAAAGTAATACTGCGTGGTTCCCATCCCATGGGTCCCAAATCTCCAGGTTCAAGGGCATCTTCCTACTTCGAAAACATGCATGAGAAACCCAGAAGATGGTGCACCGTGTGATCGGGAAAGGTTTCTAAAACGCACCTCATTTCTCATCTCCTTGTGCTCGGGTTCCCCATTCCAGCCGCTTTACTAGCAATCTCCCTCCTTGGAGAATCAGCACCTTTAACCTCCTGTTCCTTACAGGTTGCAATTTGTCCTGAGGATGAACGGGAAGAGGGGGAACCAATGAGACACTAGCTCTAGGTGTTGGGACAGGCACAGGTCACTCTATTTTTCCCATCAGGAAGAAGAATTAACCACAGGCTCAGCCTTCCGCCCGGAACCAGAATAGCGCCTGAAGCAATCCTTCGCTTTTGCGGCCAGCTCCCAAGAAAGCGAGTTGAAAAATGGAGCTCAGGGGCACTGCAATTCACAAACCTGCAGAGTTATAAATCATAACTCTCGTCCTCAAATATATTGAGGGAAGGCCACGAAGACGATTTGAAAGCAAGGCAGAATTGCAGGAAACAGATTTCAGGAGGTAGATTCGAATCGCCTTTAAAGCACGGGAAAAGCAGCAAAACCTCGACAATGATGCCCTTGGCCAAAAAGGGCGTATGCGTTTTTTCCTGAATATATTCAGGAAAAAACGCATACGCCCTTTTTGGCCAACCAAGCAACCTGGAAAGGCAAATCAGCGCTACAAAGAAGTCTCGCTTCCCATCGGTCAAAAGGGCCATGCTGAATAAAGTGTCAAAACCAGAAATGCAGGACAGGCCATGGAGAAACGGGAGCCTTGCTACGCTGATGGGCGGGATGTAAATTGCCAACAGCCACTCTGGAGAAGTGTACGGTGTGTCCTGAAACATCGAAAAAACTCAGCTTAGAGAGCATAGGGCACTTCCACTCATGGGCGTATAAATTGGGAAAACTAAAAATCAGCAAGACACAGGCACCCCAAAGTTTAGGGCTGCTCTGTTGACAAGAACCTCCACTTCGTTACACCCTAAATATCCCAGGAAAGAGAAAAATGGATAAAGAAGTTGTGGTCCTTATGTACAATGGAATATCACTCAGCCATGAAATCAACGTCATAAGGCTAGTAGCAGCATGATGAGTGGATTTAGGTACGACGATTCTAAGTGAAATAAGTCACACAGAAAAAGACACTTATCCTAAGATATCACTTATAGAGGGAATGTAAAAATTGCTACCCTTGAACTGAATTACAAAACAGAACAGAGTCACACGTTTAGAAAACACACTATGGCTGCTTAACGGGAAAGGTGAGGTGGGGTGATGCATAAAAGAAGGGGTTCAAATTAGCTCAGATACCGTTCCATAAACCCAATATGTAACAGACACGACCTACTCCTTGCTCAGTGAACTGGACTCAACACCCCCTATTCACCACCCAAGAATATATCTGACTAGTAAGAATGTTAAAACCTATGTATTGATATCTCTCTGTAAGTGAGTCAAGTGGGTGTAAAGCGGCATAAACACAGCAGTGAAAAGCAGCTAAACCCCTTTATAAAAATCAATCACTTTTAAAAACCCGTGAAACAAAGACAGTGAAAGAGAGAGAAATTCTTACTAAATTCGTTCAGGGGCTGTGATGCCACCTGGATTGACCATATCTAGACCCACAGCTGATAGAGACATAAGGGTGGACAGTCTTGGGGCTGAGAGGTTTGGTGAGGTTGGGTGAGCAAACGCAGACCCTTTAAAGTAATACTGCGTGGTTCCCATCCCATGGGTCCCAAATCTCCAGGTTCAAGGGCATCTTCCTACTTCGAAAACATGCATGAGAAACCCAGAAGATGGTGCACCGTGTGATCGGGAAAGGTTTCTAAAACGCACCTCATTTCTCATCTCCTTGTGCTCGGGTTCCCCATTCCAGCCGCTTTACTAGCAATCTCCCTCCTTGGAGAATCAGCACCTTTAACCTCCTGTTCCTTACAGGTTGCAATTTGTCCTGAGGATGAACGGGAAGAGGGGGAACCAATGAGACACCAGCTCTAGGTGTTGGGACAGGCACAGGTCACTCTATTTTCCCATCAGGAAGAAGAATTAACCACAGGCTCAGCCTTCCGCCCGGAACCAGAATAGGGCCTGAAGCAATCCTGCGCTTTTGCGGCCAGCTCCCAAGAAAGCGAGTTGAAAAATGGAGCTCAGGGGCACTGCAATTCACAAACCTGCAGAGTTATAAATCATAACTCTCGTCCTCAAATATATTGAGGGAAGGCCACAAAGAGGATTTGAAAGCAAGGCAGAATTGCAGGAAACAGATTTCAGGAGGTAGATTCGAATTGCCTTTAAAGCACGGGAAAAGCAGCAAAACCTCGACAATGATGCCCTTGGCCAAAAAGGGCGTATGCGTTTTTTCCTGAATATATTCAGGAAAAAACGCATACGCCCTTTTTGGCCAACCAAGCAACCTGGAAAGGCAAATCAGCGCTACAAAGAAGTCTCGCTTCCCATCGGTCAAAAGGGCCATGCTGAATAAAGTGTCAAAACCAGAAATGCAGGACAGGCCATGGAGAAACGGGAGCCTTGCTACGCTGATGGGCGGGATGTAAATTGCCAACAGCCACTCTGGAGAAGTGTACGGTGTGTCCTGAAACATCGAAAAAACTCAGCTTAGAGAGCATAGGGCACTTCCACTCATGGGCGTATAAATTGGGAAAACTAAAAATCAGCAAGACACAGGCACCCCAAAGTTTAGGGCTGCTCTGTTGACAAGAACCTCCACTTCGTTACACCCTAAATATCCCAGGAAAGAGAAAAATGGATAAAGAAGTTGTGGTCCTTATGTACAATGGAATATCACTCAGCCATGAAATCAACGTCATAAGGCTAGTAGCAGCATGATGAGTGGATTTAGGTACGACGATTCTAAGTGAAATAAGTCACACAGAAAAAGACACTTATCCTAAGATATCACTTATAGAGGGAATGTAAAAACCGCGACCCTTGAACTGAATTACAAAACAGAACAGAGTCACACGTTTAGAAAACACACTATGGCTGCTTAACGGGAAAGGTGAGGTGGGGTGATGCATAAAAGAAGGGTTTCAAATTAGCTCAGAGACCGTTCCATAAACCCAATATGTAACAGACACGACCTACTCCTTGCTCAGTGAACTGGACTCAACACCCCCTATTCACCACCCAAGAATATATCTGACTAGTAAGAATGTTAAAACCTATGTATTGATATCTCTCTGTAAGTGAGTCAAGTGGGTGTAAAGCGGCATAAACACAGCAGTGAAAAGCAGCTAAACCCCTTTATAAAAATCAATCACTTTTAAAAACCCGTGAAACAAAGACAGTGAAAGAGAGAGAAATTCTTACTAAATTCGTTCAGGGGCTGTGATGCCACCTGGATTGACCATATCTAGACCCACAGCTGATAGAGACATAAGGGTGGACACTCTTGGGGCTGAGAGGTTTGGTGAGGTTGGGTGAGCAAACGCAGACCCTTTAAAGTAATACTGCGTGGTTCCCATCCCATGGGTCCCAAATCTCCAGGTTCAAGGGCATCTTCCTACTTCGAAAACATGCATGAGAAACCCAGAAGATGGTGCACCGTGTGATCGGGAAAGGTTTCTAAAACGCACCTCATTTCTCATCTCCTTGTGCTCGGGTTCGCCATTCCAGCCGCTTTACTAGCAATCTCCCTCCTTGGAGAATCAGCACCTTTAACCTCCTGTTCCTTACAGGTTGCAATTTGTCCTGAGGATGAACGGGAAGAGGGGGAACCAATGAGACACTAGCTCTAGGTGTTGGGACAGGCACAGGTCACTCTATTTTCCCATCAGGAAGAAGAATTAACCACAGGCTCAGCCTTCCGCCCGGAACCAGAATAGCGCCTGAAGCAATCCTTCGCTTTTGCGGCCAGCTCCCAAGAAAGCGAGTTGAAAAATGGAGCTCAGGGGCACTGCAATTCACAAACCTGCAGAGTTATAAATCATAACTCTCGTCCTCAAATATATTGAGGGAAGGCCACGAAGAGGATTTGAAAGCAAGGCAGAATTGCAGGAAACAGATTTCAGGAGGTAGATTCGAATCGCCTTTAAAGCACGGGAAAAGCAGCAAAACCTCGACAATGATGCCCTTGGCCAAAAAGGGCGTATGCGTTTTTTCCTGAATATATTCAGGAAAAAACGCATACGCCCTTTTTGGCCAACCAAGCAACCTGGAAAGGCAAATCAGCGCTACAAAGAAGTCTCGCTTCCCATCGGTCAAAAGGGCCATGCTGAATAAAGTGTCAAAACCAGAAATGCAGGACAGGCCATGGAGAAACGGGAGCCTTGCTACGCTGATGGGCGGGATGTAAATTGCCAACAGCCACTCTGGAGAAGTGTACGGTGTGTCCTGAAACATCGAAAAAACTCAGCTTAGAGAGCATAGGGCACTTCCACTCATGGGCGTATAAATTGGGAAAACTAAAAATCAGCAAGACACAGGCACCCCAAAGTTTAGGGCTGCTCTGTTGACAAGAACCTCCACTTCGTTACACCCTAAATATCCCAGGAAAGAGAAAAATGGATAAAGAAGTTGTGGTCCTTATGTACAATGGAATATCACTCAGCCATGAAATCAACGTCATAAGGCTAGTAGCAGCATGATGAGTGGATTTAGGTACGACGATTCTAAGTGAAATAAGTCACACAGAAAAAGACACTTATCCTAAGATATCACTTATAGAGGGAATGTAAAAATTGCTACCCTTGAACTGAATTACAAAACAGAACAGAGTCACACGTTTAGAAAACACACTATGGCTGCTTAACGGGAAAGGTGAGGTGGGGTGATGCATAAAAGAAGGGGTTCAAATTAGCTCAGATACCGTTCCATAAACCCAATATGTAACAGACACGACCTACTCCTTGCTCAGTGAACTGGACTCAACACCCCCTATTCACCACCCAAGAATATATCTGACTAGTAAGAATGTTAAAACCTATGTATTGATATCACTCTGTAAGTGAGTCAAGTGGGTGTAAAGCGGCATAAACACAGCAGTGAAAAGCAGCTAAACCCCTTTATAAAAATCAATCACTTTTAAAAACCCGTGAAACAAAGACAGTGAAAGAGAGAGAAATTCTTACTAAATTCGCTCAGGGGCTGTGATGCCACCTGGATTGACCATATCTAGACCCACTGCTGATAGAGACATAAGGGTGGACACTCTTCGGGCTGAGAGGTTTGGTGAGGTTGGGTGAGCAAACGCAGACCCTTTAAAGTAATACTGCGTGGTTCCCATCCCATGGGTCCCAAATCTCCAGGTTCAAGGGCATCTTCCTACTTCGAAAACATGCATGAGAAACCCAGAAGATGGTGCACCGTGTGATCGGGAAAGGTTTCTAAAACGCACCTCATTTCTCATCTCCTTGTGCTCGGGTTCCCCATTCCAGCCGCTTTACTAGCAATCTCCCTCCTTGGAGAATCAGCACCTTTAACCTCCTGTTCCTTACAGGTTGCAATTTGTCCTGAGGATGAACGGGAAGAGGGGGAACCAATGAGACACCAGCTCTAGGTGTTGGGACAGGCACAGGTCACTCTATTTTCCCATCAGGAAGAAGAATTAACCACAGGCTCAGCCTTCCGCCCGGAACCAGAATAGAGCCTGAAGCAATCCTGCGCTTTTGCGGCCAGCTCCCAAGAAAGCGAGTTGAAAAATGGAGCTCAGGGGCACTGCAATTCACAAACCTGCAGAGTTATAAATCATAACTCTCGTCCTCAAATATATTGAGGGAAGGCCACAAAGAGGATTTGAAAGCAAGGCAGAATTGCAGGAAACAGATTTCAGGAGGTAGATTCGAATCGCCTTTAAAGCACGGGAAAAGCAGCAAAACCTCGACAATGATGCCCTTGGCCAAAAAGGGCGTATGCGTTTTTTCCTGAATATATTCAGGAAAAAACGCATACGCCCTTTTTGGCCAACCAAGCAACCTGGAAAGGCAAATCAGCGCTACAAAGAAGTCTCGCTTCCCATCGGTCAAAAGGGCCATGCTGAATAAAGTGTCAAAACCAGAAATGCAGGACAGGCCATGGAGAAACGGGAGCCTTGCTACGCTGATGGGCGGGATGTAAATTGCCAACAGCCACTCTGGAGAAGTGTACGGTGTGTCCTGAAACATCGAAAAAACTCAGCTTAGAGAGCATAGGGCACTTCCACTCATGGGCGTATAAATTGGGAAAACTAAAAATCAGCAAGACACAGGCACCCCAAAGTTTAGGGCTGCTCTGTTGACAAGAACCTCCACTTCGTTACACCCTAAATATCCCAGGAAAGAGAAAAATGGATAAAGAAGTTGTGGTCCTTATGTACAATGGAATATCACTCAGCCATGAAATCAACGTCATAAGGCTAGTAGCAGCATGATGAGTGGATTTAGGTACGACGATTCTAAGTGAAATAAGTCACACAGAAAAAGACACTTATCCTAAGATATCACTTATAGAGGGAATGTAAAAACCGCGACCCTTGAACTGAATTACAAAACAGAACAGAGTCACACGTATAGAAAACACACTATGGCTGCTTAACGGGAAAGGTGAGGTGGGGTGATGCATAAAAGAAGGGTTTCAAATTAGCTCAGAGACCGTTCCATAAACCCAATATGTAACAGACACGACCTACTCCTTGCTCAGTGAACTGGACTCAACACCCCCTATTCACCACCCAAGAATATATCTGACTAGTAAGAATGTTAAAACCTATGTATTGATATCTCTCTGTAAGTGAGTCAAGTGGGTGTAAAGCGGCATAAACACAGCAGTGAAAAGCAGCTAAACCCCTTTATAAAAATCAATCACTTTTAAAAACCCGTGAAACAAAGACAGTGAAAGAGAGAGAAATTCTTACTAAATTCGTTCAGGGGCTGTGATGCCACCTGGATTGACCATATCTAGACCCACAGCTGATAGAGACATAAGGGTGGACAGTCTTGGGGCTGAGAGGTTTGGTGAGGTTGGGTGAGCAAACGCAGACCCTTTAAAGTAATACTGCGTGGTTCCCATCCCATGGGTCCCAAATCTCCAGGTTCAAGGGCATCTTCCTACTTCGAAAACATGCATGAGAAACCCAGAAGATGGTGCACCGTGTGATCGGGAAAGGTTTCTAAAACGCACCTCATTTCTCATCTCCTTGTGCTCGGGTTCCCCATTCCAGCCGCTTTACTAGCAATCTCCCTCCTTGGAGAATCAGCACCTTTAACCTCCTGTTCCTTACAGGTTGCAATTTGTCCTGAGGATGAACGGGAAGAGGGGGAACCAATGAGACACCAGCTCTAGGTGTTGGGACAGGCACAGGTCACTCTATTTTCCCATCAGGAAGAAGAATTAACCACAGGCTCAGCCTTCCGCCCGGAACCAGAATAGGGCCTGAAGCAATCCTGCGCTTTTGCGGCCAGCTCCCAAGAAAGCGAGTTGAAAAATGGAGCTCAGGGGCACTGCAATTCACAAACCTGCAGAGTTATAAATCATAACTCTCGTCCTCAAATATATTGAGGGAAGGCCACAAAGAGGATTTGAAAGCAAGGCAGAATTGCAGGAAACAGATTTCAGGAGGTAGATTCGAATTGCCTTTAAAGCACGGGAAAAGCAGCAAAACCTCGACAATGATGCCCTTGGCCAAAAAGGGCGTATGCGGCTTTTCCTGAATATATTCAGGAAAAAACGCATACGCCCTTTTTGGCCAACCAAGCAACCTGGAAAGGCAAATCAGCGCTACAAAGAAGTCTCGCTTCCCATCGGTCAAAAGGGCCATGCTGAATAAAGTGTCAAAACCAGAAATGCAGGACAGGCCATGGAGAAACGGGAGCCTTGCTACGCTGATGGGCGGGATGTAAATTGCCAACAGCCACTCTGGAGAAGTGTACGGTGTGTCCTGAAACATCGAAAAAACTCAGCTTAGAGAGCATAGGGCACTTCCACTCATGGGCGTATAAATTGGGAAAACTAAAAATCAGCAAGACACAGGCACCCCAAAGTTTAGGGCTGCTCTGTTGACAAGAACCTCCACTTCGTTACACCCTAAATATCCCAGGAAAGAGAAAAATGGATAAAGAAGTTGTGGTCCTTATGTACAATGGAATATCACTCAGCCATGAAATCAACGTCATAAGGCTAGTAGCAGCATGATGAGTGGATTTAGGTACGACGATTCTAAGTGAAATAAGTCACACAGAAAAAGACACTTATCCTAAGATATCACTTATAGAGGGAATGTAAAAACCGCGACCCTTGAACTGAATTACAAAACAGAACAGAGTCACACGTTTAGAAAACACACTATGGCTGCTTAACGGGAAAGGTGAGGTGGGGTGATGCATAAAAGAAGGGTTTCAAATTAGCTCAGAGACCGTTCCATAAACCCAATATGTAACAGACACGACCTACTCCTTGCTCAGTGAACTGGACTCAACACCCCCTATTCACCACCCAAGAATATATCTGACTAGTAAGAATGTTAAAACCTATGTATTGATATCTCTCTGTAAGTGAGTCAAGTGGGTGTAAAGCGGCATAAACACAGCAGTGAAAAGCAGCTAAGCCCCTTTATAAAAATCAATCACTTTTAAAAACCCGTGAAACAAAGACAGTGAAAGAGAGAGAAATTCTTACTAAATTCGTTCAGGGTCTGTGATGCCACCTGGATTGACCATATCTAGACCCACAGCTGATTGAGACATAAGGGTGGACACTCTTGGGGCTGAGAGGTTTGGTGAGGTTGGGTGAGCAAACGCAGACCCTTTAAAGTAATACTGCGTGGTTCCCATCCCATGGGTCCCAAATCTCCAGGTTCAAGGGCATCTTCCTACTTCGAAAACATGCATGAGAAACCCAGAAGATGGTGCACCGTGTGATCGGGAAAGGTTTCTAAAACGCACCTCATTTCTCATCTCCTTGTGCTCGGGTTCCCCATTCCAGCCGCTTTACTAGCAATCTCCCTCCTTGGAGAATCAGCACCTTTAACCTCCTGTTCCTTACAGGTTGCAATTTGTCCTGAGGATGAACGGGAAGAGGGGGAACCAATGAGACACCAGCTCTAGGTGTTGGGACAGGCACAGGTCACTCTATTTTCCCATCAGGAAGAAGAATTAACCACAGGCTCAGCCTTCCGCCCGGAACCAGAATAGAGCCTGAAGCAATCCTGCGCTTTTGCGGCCAGCTCCCAAGAAAGCGAGTTGAAAAATGGAGCTCAGGGGCACTGCAATTCACAAACCTGCAGAGTTATAAATCATAACTCTCGTCCTCAAATATATTGAGGGAAGGCCACAAAGAGGATTTGAAAGCAAGGCAGAATTGCAGGAAACAGATTTCAGGAGGTAGATTCGAATCGCCTTTAAAGCACGGGAAAAGCAGCAAAACCTCGACAATGATGCCCTTGGCCAAAAAGGGCGTATGCGTTTTTTCCTGAATATATTCAGGAAAAAACGCATACGCCCTTTTTGGCCAACCAAGCAACCTGGAAAGGCAAATCAGCGCTACAAAGAAGTCTCGCTTCCCATCGGTCAAAAGGGCCATGCTGAATAAAGTGTCAAAACCAGAAATGCAGGACAGGCCATGGAGAAACGGGAGCCTTGCTACGCTGATGGGCGGGATGTAAATTGCCAACAGCCACTCTGGAGAAGTGTACGGTGTGTCCTGAAACATCGAAAAAACTCAGCTTAGAGAGCATAGGGCACTTCCACTCATGGGCGTATAAATTGGGAAAACTAAAAATCAGCAAGACACAGGCACCCCAAAGTTTAGGGCTGCTCTGTTGACAAGAACCTCCACTTCGTTACACCCTAAATATCCCAGGAAAGAGAAAAATGGATAAAGAAGTTGTGGTCCTTATGTACAATGGAATATCACTCAGCCATGAAATCAACGTCATAAGGCTAGTAGCAGCATGATGAGTGGATTTAGGTACGACGATTCTAAGTGAAATAAGTCACACAGAAAAAGACACTTATCCTAAGATATCACTTATAGAGGGAATGTAAAAACCGCGACCCTTGAACTGAATTACAAAACAGAACAGAGTCACACGTATAGAAAACACACTATGGCTGCTTAACGGGAAAGGTGAGGTGGGGTGATGCATAAAAGAAGGGTTTCAAATTAGCTCAGAGACCGTTCCATAAACCCAATATGTAACAGACACGACCTACTCCTTGCTCAGTGAACTGGACTCAACACCCCCTATTCACCACCCAAGAATATATCTGACTAGTAAGAATGTTAAAACCTATGTATTGATATCTCTCTGTAAGTGAGTCAAGTGGGTGTAAAGCGGCATAAACACAGCAGTGAAAAGCAGCTAAACCCCTTTATAAAAATCAATCACTTTTAAAAACCCGTGAAACAAAGACAGTGAAAGAGAGAGAAATTCTTACTAAATTCGTTCAGGGGCTGTGATGCCACCTGGATTGACCATATCTAGACCCACAGCTGATAGAGACATAAGGGTGGACAGTCTTGGGGCTGAGAGGTTTGGTGAGGTTGGGTGAGCAAACGCAGACCCTTTAAAGTAATACTGCGTGGTTCCCATCCCATGGGTCCCAAATCTCCAGGTTCAAGGGCATCTTCCTACTTCGAAAACATGCATGAGAAACCCAGAAGATGGTGCACCGTGTGATCGGGAAAGGTTTCTAAAACGCACCTCATTTCTCATCTCCTTGTGCTCGGGTTCCCCATTCCAGCCGCTTTACTAGCAATCTCCCTCCTTGGAGAATCAGCACCTTTAACCTCCTGTTCCTTACAGGTTGCAATTTGTCCTGAGGATGAACGGGAAGAGGGGGAACCAATGAGACACCAGCTCTAGGTGTTGGGACAGGCACAGGTCACTCTATTTTCCCATCAGGAAGAAGAATTAACCACAGGCTCAGCCTTCCGCCCGGAACCAGAATAGGGCCTGAAGCAATCCTGCGCTTTTGCGGCCAGCTCCCAAGAAAGCGAGTTGAAAAATGGAGCTCAGGGGCACTGCAATTCACAAACCTGCAGAGTTATAAATCATAACTCTCGTCCTCAAATATATTGAGGGAAGGCCACAAAGAGGATTTGAAAGCAAGGCAGAATTGCAGGAAACAGATTTCAGGAGGTAGATTCGAATTGCCTTTAAAGCACGGGAAAAGCAGCAAAACCTCGACAATGATGCCCTTGGCCAAAAAGGGCGTATGCGGCTTTTCCTGAATATATTCAGGAAAAAACGCATACGCCCTTTTTGGCCAACCAAGCAACCTGGAAAGGCAAATCAGCGCTACAAAGAAGTCTCGCTTCCCATCGGTCAAAAGGGCCATGCTGAATAAAGTGTCAAAACCAGAAATGCAGGACAGGCCATGGAGAAACGGGAGCCTTGCTACGCTGATGGGCGGGATGTAAATTGCCAACAGCCACTCTGGAGAAGTGTACGGTGTGTCCTGAAACATCGAAAAAACTCAGCTTAGAGAGCATAGGGCACTTCCACTCATGGGCGTATAAATTGGGAAAACTAAAAATCAGCAAGACACAGGCACCCCAAAGTTTAGGGCTGCTCTGTTGACAAGAACCTCCACTTCGTTACACCCTAAATATCCCAGGAAAGAGAAAAATGGATAAAGAAGTTGTGGTCCTTATGTACAATGGAATATCACTCAGCCATGAAATCAACGTCATAAGGCTAGTAGCAGCATGATGAGTGGATTTAGGTACGACGATTCTAAGTGAAATAAGTCACACAGAAAAAGACACTTATCCTAAGATATCACTTATAGAGGGAATGTAAAAACCGCGACCCTTGAACTGAATTACAAAACAGAACAGAGTCACACGTTTAGAAAACACACTATGGCTGCTTAACGGGAAAGGTGAGGTGGGGTGATGCATAAAAGAAGGGTTTCAAATTAGCTCAGAGACCGTTCCATAAACCCAATATGTAACAGACACGACCTACTCCTTGCTCAGTGAACTGGACTCAACACCCCCTATTCACCACCCAAGAATATATCTGACTAGTAAGAATGTTAAAACCTATGTATTGATATCTCTCTGTAAGTGAGTCAAGTGGGTGTAAAGCGGCATAAACACAGCAGTGAAAAGCAGCTAAGCCCCTTTATAAAAATCAATCACTTTTAAAAACCCGTGAAACAAAGACAGTGAAAGAGAGAGAAATTCTTACTAAATTCGTTCAGGGTCTGTGATGCCACCTGGATTGACCATATCTAGACCCACAGCTGATTGAGACATAAGGGTGGACACTCTTGGGGCTGAGAGGTTTGGTGAGGTTGGGTGAGCAAACGCAGACCCTTTAAAGTAATACTGCGTGGTTCCCATCCCATGGGTCCCAAATCTCCAGGTTCAAGGGCATCTTCCTACTTCGAAAACATGCATGAGAAACCCAGAAGATGGTGCACCGTGTGATCGGGAAAGGTTTCTAAAACGCACCTCATTTCTCATCTCCTTGTGCTCGGGTTCGCCATTCCAGCCGCTTTACTAGCAATCTCCCTCCTTGGAGAATCAGCACCTTTAACCTCCTGTTCCTTACAGGTTGCAATTTGTCCTGAGGATGAACGGGAAGAGGGGGAACCAATGAGACACTAGCTCTAGGTGTTGGGACAGGCACAGGTCACTCTATTTTCCCATCAGGAAGAAGAATTAACCACAGGCTCAGCCTTCCGCCCGGAACCAGAATAGCGCCTGAAGCAATCCTGCGCTTTTGCGGCCAGCTCCCAAGAAAGCGAGTTGAAAAATGGAGCTCAGGGGCACTGCAATTCACAAACCTGCAGAGTTATAAATCATAACTCTCGTCCTCAAATATATTGAGGGAAGGCCACAAAGAGGATTTGAAAGCAAGGCAGAATTGCAGGAAACAGATTTCAGGAGGTAGATTCAAATCGCCTTTAAAGCACGGGAAAAGCGGCAAAACCTCGACAATGATGCCCTTGGCCAAAAAGGGCGTATGCGTTATTTCCTGAATATATTCAGGAAAAAACGCATACGGCCTTTTTGGCCAACCAAGCAACCTGGAAAGGCAATTCAGCGCTACAAAGAAGTCTCGCTTCCCATCGGTCAAAAGGGCCATGCTGAATAAAGTGTCAAAACCAGAAATGCAGGACAGGCCATGGAGAAACGGGAGCCTTGCTACGCTGATGGGCGGGATGTAAATTGCCAACAGCCACTCTGGAGAAGTGTACGATGTGTCCTGAAACATCGAAAAAACTCAGCTTAGTGAGCATAGGGCACTTCCACTCATGGGCGTATAAATTGGGAAAACTAAAAATCAGCAAGACACAGGCACCCCAAAGTTTAGGGATGCTTTGTTGACAAGAACCTCCACTTCGATACACCTTAAATATCCCCGGAAAGAGAAAACTGGATAAAGAAGTTGTGGTCCTTATGTACAATGGAATATCACTCAGCCAGGAAATCACCGTCATAAGGCTAGTAGCAGCATGATGAGTGGATTTAGGTACGACGATTCTAAGTGAAATAAGTCACACAGAAAAAGACACTTATCATAAGATATCACTTATAGAGGGAATGTAAAAATTGCTACCCTTGAACTGAATTACAAAACAGAACAGAGTCACACGTTTAGAAAACACACTATGGCTGCTTAACGGGAAAGGTGAGGTGGGGTGATGCATAAAAGAAGGGGTTCAAATTAGCTCAGAGACCGTTCCACAAACCCAATATGTAACAGACACGACCTACTCCTTGCTCAGTGAACTGGACTCAACACCCCCTATTCACCACCCAAGAATATATCTGACTAATAAGAATGTTAAAACCTATGTATTGATATCACTCTGTAAGTGAGTCAAGTGGGTGTAAAGTGGCATAAACACAGCAGTGAAAAGCAGCTAAACCCCTTTATAAAAATCAATCACTTTTAAAAACCCGTGAAACAAAGACAGTGAAAGAGAGAGAAATTCTTACTAAATTCGTTCAGGGGCTGTGATGCCACCTGGATTGACCATATCTAGACCCACAGCTGATAGAGACATAAGGGTGGACACTCTTCGGGCTGAGAGGTTTGGTGAGGTTGGGTGAGCAAACGCAGACCCTTTAAAGTAATACTGCGTGGTTCCCATCCCATGGGTCCCAAATCTCCAGGTTCAAGGGCATCTTCCTACTTCGAAAACATGCATGAGAAACCCAGAAGATGGTGCACCGTGTGATCGGGAAAGGTTTCTAAAACGCACCTCATTTCTCATCTCCTTGTGCTCGGGTTCCCCATTCCAGCCGCTTTACTAGCAATCTCCCTCCTTGGAGAATCAGCACCTTTAACCTCCTGTTCCTTACAGGTTGCAATTTGTCCTGAGGATGAACGGGAAGAGGGGGAACCAATGAGACACTAGCTCTAGGTGTTGGGACAGGCACAGGTCACTCTATTTTTCCCATCAGGAAGAAGAATTAACCACAGGCTCAGCCTTCCGCCCGGAACCAGAATAGCGCCTGAAGCAATCCTTCGCTTTTGCGGCCAGCTCCCAAGAAAGCGAGTTGAAAAATGGAGCTCAGGGGCACTGCAATTCACAAACCTGCAGAGTTATAAATCATAACTCTCGTCCTCAAATATATTGAGGGAAGGCCACGAAGACGATTTGAAAGCAAGGCAGAATTGCAGGAAACAGATTTCAGGAGGTAGATTCGAATCGCCTTTAAAGCACGGGAAAAGCAGCAAAACCTCGACAATGATGCCCTTGGCCAAAAAGGGCGTATGCGTTTTTTCCTGAATATATTCAGGAAAAAACGCATACGCCCTTTTTGGCCAACCAAGCAACCTGGAAAGGCAAATCAGCGCTACAAAGAAGTCTCGCTTCCCATCGGTCAAAAGGGCCATGCTGAATAAAGTGTCAAAACCAGAAATGCAGGACAGGCCATGGAGAAACGGGAGCCTTGCTACGCTGATGGGCGGGATGTAAATTGCCAACAGCCACTCTGGAGAAGTGTACGGTGTGTCCTGAAACATCGAAAAAACTCAGCTTAGAGAGCATAGGGCACTTCCACTCATGGGCGTATAAATTGGGAAAACTAAAAATCAGCAAGACACAGGCACCCCAAAGTTTAGGGCTGCTCTGTTGACAAGAACCTCCACTTCGTTACACCCTAAATATCCCAGGAAAGAGAAAAATGGATAAAGAAGTTGTGGTCCTTATGTACAATGGAATATCACTCAGCCATGAAATCAACGTCATAAGGCTAGTAGCAGCATGATGAGTGGATTTAGGTACGACGATTCTAAGTGAAATAAGTCACACAGAAAAAGACACTTATCCTAAGATATCACTTATAGAGGGAATGTAAAAATTGCTACCCTTGAACTGAATTACAAAACAGAACAGAGTCACACGTTTAGAAAACACACTATGGCTGCTTAACGGGAAAGGTGAGGTGGGGTGATGCATAAAAGAAGGGGTTCAAATTAGCTCAGATACCGTTCCATAAACCCAATATGTAACAGACACGACCTACTCCTTGCTCAGTGAACTGGACTCAACACCCCCTATTCACCACCCAAGAATATATCTGACTAGTAAGAATGTTAAAACCTATGTATTGATATCTCTCTGTAAGTGAGTCAAGTGGGTGTAAAGCGGCATAAACACAGCAGTGAAAAGCAGCTAAACCCCTTTATAAAAATCAATCACTTTTAAAAACCCGTGAAACAAAGACAGTGAAAGAGAGAGAAATTCTTACTAAATTCGTTCAGGGGCTGTGATGCCACCTGGATTGACCATATCTAGACCCACAGCTGATAGAGACATAAGGGTGGACAGTCTTGGGGCTGAGAGGTTTGGTGAGGTTGGGTGAGCAAACGCAGACCCTTTAAAGTAATACTGCGTGGTTCCCATCCCATGGGTCCCAAATCTCCAGGTTCAAGGGCATCTTCCTACTTCGAAAACATGCATGAGAAACCCAGAAGATGGTGCACCGTGTGATCGGGAAAGGTTTCTAAAACGCACCTCATTTCTCATCTCCTTGTGCTCGGGTTCCCCATTCCAGCCGCTTTACTAGCAATCTCCCTCCTTGGAGAATCAGCACCTTTAACCTCCTGTTCCTTACAGGTTGCAATTTGTCCTGAGGATGAACGGGAAGAGGGGGAACCAATGAGACACCAGCTCTAGGTGTTGGGACAGGCACAGGTCACTCTATTTTCCCATCAGGAAGAAGAATTAACCACAGGCTCAGCCTTCCGCCCGGAACCAGAATAGGGCCTGAAGCAATCCTGCGCTTTTGCGGCCAGCTCCCAAGAAAGCGAGTTGAAAAATGGAGCTCAGGGGCACTGCAATTCACAAACCTGCAGAGTTATAAATCATAACTCTCGTCCTCAAATATATTGAGGGAAGGCCACAAAGAGGATTTGAAAGCAAGGCAGAATTGCAGGAAACAGATTTCAGGAGGTAGATTCGAATTGCCTTTAAAGCACGGGAAAAGCAGCAAAACCTCGACAATGATGCCCTTGGCCAAAAAGGGCGTATGCGTTTTTTCCTGAATATATTCAGGAAAAAACGCATACGCCCTTTTTGGCCAACCAAGCAACCTGGAAAGGCAAATCAGCGCTACAAAGAAGTCTCGCTTCCCATCGGTCAAAAGGGCCATGCTGAATAAAGTGTCAAAACCAGAAATGCAGGACAGGCCATGGAGAAACGGGAGCCTTGCTACGCTGATGGGCGGGATGTAAATTGCCAACAGCCACTCTGGAGAAGTGTACG
The DNA here is from genome assembly GCF_965194805.1 of Balaenoptera borealis. Classification (NCBI taxonomy): domain Eukaryota; kingdom Metazoa; phylum Chordata; class Mammalia; order Artiodactyla; family Balaenopteridae; genus Balaenoptera; species Balaenoptera borealis. The sequence goes on from NW_028123853.1 coordinate 171,817, forward strand.
GTGTGTCCTGAAACATCGAAAAAACTCAGCTTAGAGAGCATAGGGCACTTCCACTCATGGGCGTATAAATTGGGAAAACTAAAAATCAGCAAGACACAGGCACCCCAAAGTTTAGGGCTGCTCTGTTGACAAGAACCTCCACTTCGTTACACCCTAAATATCCCAGGAAAGAGAAAAATGGATAAAGAAGTTGTGGTCCTTATGTACAATGGAATATCACTCAGCCATGAAATCAACGTCATAAGGCTAGTAGCAGCATGATGAGTGGATTTAGGTACGACGATTCTAAGTGAAATAAGTCACACAGAAAAAGACACTTATCCTAAGATATCACTTATAGAGGGAATGTAAAAACCGCGACCCTTGAACTGAATTACAAAACAGAACAGAGTCACACGTTTAGAAAACACACTATGGCTGCTTAACGGGAAAGGTGAGGTGGGGTGATGCATAAAAGAAGGGTTTCAAATTAGCTCAGAGACCGTTCCATAAACCCAATATGTAACAGACACGACCTACTCCTTGCTCAGTGAACTGGACTCAACACCCCCTATTCACCACCCAAGAATATATCTGACTAGTAAGAATGTTAAAACCTATGTATTGATATCTCTCTGTAAGTGAGTCAAGTGGGTGTAAAGCGGCATAAACACAGCAGTGAAAAGCAGCTAAACCCCTTTATAAAAATCAATCACTTTTAAAAACCCGTGAAACAAAGACAGTGAAAGAGAGAGAAATTCTTACTAAATTCGTTCAGGGGCTGTGATGCCACCTGGATTGACCATATCTAGACCCACAGCTGATAGAGACATAAGGGTGGACACTCTTGGGGCTGAGAGGTTTGGTGAGGTTGGGTGAGCAAACGCAGACCCTTTAAAGTAATACTGCGTGGTTCCCATCCCATGGGTCCCAAATCTCCAGGTTCAAGGGCATCTTCCTACTTCGAAAACATGCATGAGAAACCCAGAAGATGGTGCACCGTGTGATCGGGAAAGGTTTCTAAAACGCACCTCATTTCTCATCTCCTTGTGCTCGGGTTCGCCATTCCAGCCGCTTTACTAGCAATCTCCCTCCTTGGAGAATCAGCACCTTTAACCTCCTGTTCCTTACAGGTTGCAATTTGTCCTGAGGATGAACGGGAAGAGGGGGAACCAATGAGACACTAGCTCTAGGTGTTGGGACAGGCACAGGTCACTCTATTTTCCCATCAGGAAGAAGAATTAACCACAGGCTCAGCCTTCCGCCCGGAACCAGAATAGCGCCTGAAGCAATCCTTCGCTTTTGCGGCCAGCTCCCAAGAAAGCGAGTTGAAAAATGGAGCTCAGGGGCACTGCAATTCACAAACCTGCAGAGTTATAAATCATAACTCTCGTCCTCAAATATATTGAGGGAAGGCCACGAAGAGGATTTGAAAGCAAGGCAGAATTGCAGGAAACAGATTTCAGGAGGTAGATTCGAATCGCCTTTAAAGCACGGGAAAAGCAGCAAAACCTCGACAATGATGCCCTTGGCCAAAAAGGGCGTATGCGTTTTTTCCTGAATATATTCAGGAAAAAACGCATACGCCCTTTTTGGCCAACCAAGCAACCTGGAAAGGCAAATCAGCGCTACAAAGAAGTCTCGCTTCCCATCGGTCAAAAGGGCCATGCTGAATAAAGTGTCAAAACCAGAAATGCAGGACAGGCCATGGAGAAACGGGAGCCTTGCTACGCTGATGGGCGGGATGTAAATTGCCAACAGCCACTCTGGAGAAGTGTACGGTGTGTCCTGAAACATCGAAAAAACTCAGCTTAGAGAGCATAGGGCACTTCCACTCATGGGCGTATAAATTGGGAAAACTAAAAATCAGCAAGACACAGGCACCCCAAAGTTTAGGGCTGCTCTGTTGACAAGAACCTCCACTTCGTTACACCCTAAATATCCCAGGAAAGAGAAAAATGGATAAAGAAGTTGTGGTCCTTATGTACAATGGAATATCACTCAGCCATGAAATCAACGTCATAAGGCTAGTAGCAGCATGATGAGTGGATTTAGGTACGACGATTCTAAGTGAAATAAGTCACACAGAAAAAGACACTTATCCTAAGATATCACTTATAGAGGGAATGTAAAAATTGCTACCCTTGAACTGAATTACAAAACAGAACAGAGTCACACGTTTAGAAAACACACTATGGCTGCTTAACGGGAAAGGTGAGGTGGGGTGATGCATAAAAGAAGGGGTTCAAATTAGCTCAGATACCGTTCCATAAACCCAATATGTAACAGACACGACCTACTCCTTGCTCAGTGAACTGGACTCAACACCCCCTATTCACCACCCAAGAATATATCTGACTAGTAAGAATGTTAAAACCTATGTATTGATATCACTCTGTAAGTGAGTCAAGTGGGTGTAAAGCGGCATAAACACAGCAGTGAAAAGCAGCTAAACCCCTTTATAAAAATCAATCACTTTTAAAAACCCGTGAAACAAAGACAGTGAAAGAGAGAGAAATTCTTACTAAATTCGCTCAGGGGCTGTGATGCCACCTGGATTGACCATATCTAGACCCACTGCTGATAGAGACATAAGGGTGGACACTCTTCGGGCTGAGAGGTTTGGTGAGGTTGGGTGAGCAAACGCAGACCCTTTAAAGTAATACTGCGTGGTTCCCATCCCATGGGTCCCAAATCTCCAGGTTCAAGGGCATCTTCCTACTTCGAAAACATGCATGAGAAACCCAGAAGATGGTGCACCGTGTGATCGGGAAAGGTTTCTAAAACGCACCTCATTTCTCATCTCCTTGTGCTCGGGTTCCCCATTCCAGCCGCTTTACTAGCAATCTCCCTCCTTGGAGAATCAGCACCTTTAACCTCCTGTTCCTTACAGGTTGCAATTTGTCCTGAGGATGAACGGGAAGAGGGGGAACCAATGAGACACCAGCTCTAGGTGTTGGGACAGGCACAGGTCACTCTATTTACCCATCAGGAAGAAGAATTAACCACAGGCTCAGCCTTCCGCCCGGAACCAGAATAGAGCCTGAAGCAATCCTGCGCTTTTGCGGCCAGCTCCCAAGAAAGCGAGTTGAAAAATGGAGCTCAGGGGCACTGCAATTCACAAACCTGCAGAGTTATAAATCATAACTCTCGTCCTCAAATATATTGAGGGAAGGCCACAAAGAGGATTTGAAAGCAAGGCAGAATTGCAGGAAACAGATTTCAGGAGGTAGATTCGAATCGCCTTTAAAGCACGGGAAAAGCAGCAAAACCTCGACAATGATGCCCTTGGCCAAAAAGGGCGTATGCGTTTTTTCCTGAATATATTCAGGAAAAAACGCATACGCCCTTTTTGGCCAACCAAGCAACCTGGAAAGGCAAATCAGCGCTACAAAGAAGTCTCGCTTCCCATCGGTCAAAAGGGCCATGCTGAATAAAGTGTCAAAACCAGAAATGCAGGACAGGCCATGGAGAAACGGGAGCCTTGCTACGCTGATGGGCGGGATGTAAATTGCCAACAGCCACTCTGGAGAAGTGTACGGTGTGTCCTGAAACATCGAAAAAACTCAGCTTAGAGAGCATAGGGCACTTCCACTCATGGGCGTATAAATTGGGAAAACTAAAAATCAGCAAGACACAGGCACCCCAAAGTTTAGGGCTGCTCTGTTGACAAGAACCTCCACTTCGTTACACCCTAAATATCCCAGGAAAGAGAAAAATGGATAAAGAAGTTGTGGTCCTTATGTACAATGGAATATCACTCAGCCATGAAATCAACGTCATAAGGCTAGTAGCAGCATGATGAGTGGATTTAGGTACGACGATTCTAAGTGAAATAAGTCACACAGAAAAAGACACTTATCCTAAGATATCACTTATAGAGGGAATGTAAAAACCGCGACCCTTGAACTGAATTACAAAACAGAACAGAGTCACACGTATAGAAAACACACTATGGCTGCTTAACGGGAAAGGTGAGGTGGGGTGATGCATAAAAGAAGGGTTTCAAATTAGCTCAGAGACCGTTCCATAAACCCAATATGTAACAGACACGACCTACTCCTTGCTCAGTGAACTGGACTCAACACCCCCTATTCACCACCCAAGAATATATCTGACTAGTAAGAATGTTAAAACCTATGTATTGATATCTCTCTGTAAGTGAGTCAAGTGGGTGTAAAGCGGCATAAACACAGCAGTGAAAAGCAGCTAAACCCCTTTATAAAAATCAATCACTTTTAAAAACCCGTGAAACAAAGACAGTGAAAGAGAGAGAAATTCTTACTAAATTCGTTCAGGGGCTGTGATGCCACCTGGATTGACCATATCTAGACCCACAGCTGATAGAGACATAAGGGTGGACAGTCTTGGGGCTGAGAGGTTTGGTGAGGTTGGGTGAGCAAACGCAGACCCTTTAAAGTAATACTGCGTGGTTCCCATCCCATGGGTCCCAAATCTCCAGGTTCAAGGGCATCTTCCTACTTCGAAAACATGCATGAGAAACCCAGAAGATGGTGCACCGTGTGATCGGGAAAGGTTTCTAAAACGCACCTCATTTCTCATCTCCTTGTGCTCGGGTTCCCCATTCCAGCCGCTTTACTAGCAATCTCCCTCCTTGGAGAATCAGCACCTTTAACCTCCTGTTCCTTACAGGTTGCAATTTGTCCTGAGGATGAACGGGAAGAGGGGGAACCAATGAGACACCAGCTCTAGGTGTTGGGACAGGCACAGGTCACTCTATTTTCCCATCAGGAAGAAGAATTAACCACAGGCTCAGCCTTCCGCCCGGAACCAGAATAGGGCCTGAAGCAATCCTGCGCTTTTGCGGCCAGCTCCCAAGAAAGCGAGTTGAAAAATGGAGCTCAGGGGCACTGCAATTCACAAACCTGCAGAGTTATAAATCATAACTCTCGTCCTCAAATATATTGAGGGAAGGCCACAAAGAGGATTTGAAAGCAAGGCAGAATTGCAGGAAACAGATTTCAGGAGGTAGATTCGAATTGCCTTTAAAGCACGGGAAAAGCAGCAAAACCTCGACAATGATGCCCTTGGCCAAAAAGGGCGTATGCGGCTTTTCCTGAATATATTCAGGAAAAAACGCATACGCCCTTTTTGGCCAACCAAGCAACCTGGAAAGGCAAATCAGCGCTACAAAGAAGTCTCGCTTCCCATCGGTCAAAAGGGCCATGCTGAATAAAGTGTCAAAACCAGAAATGCAGGACAGGCCATGGAGAAACGGGAGCCTTGCTACGCTGATGGGCGGGATGTAAATTGCCAACAGCCACTCTGGAGAAGTGTACGGTGTGTCCTGAAACATCGAAAAAACTCAGCTTAGAGAGCATAGGGCACTTCCACTCATGGGCGTATAAATTGGGAAAACTAAAAATCAGCAAGACACAGGCACCCCAAAGTTTAGGGCTGCTCTGTTGACAAGAACCTCCACTTCGTTACACCCTAAATATCCCAGGAAAGAGAAAAATGGATAAAGAAGTTGTGGTCCTTATGTACAATGGAATATCACTCAGCCATGAAATCAACGTCATAAGGCTAGTAGCAGCATGATGAGTGGATTTAGGTACGACGATTCTAAGTGAAATAAGTCACACAGAAAAAGACACTTATCCTAAGATATCACTTATAGAGGGAATGTAAAAACCGCGACCCTTGAACTGAATTACAAAACAGAACAGAGTCACACGTTTAGAAAACACACTATGGCTGCTTAACGGGAAAGGTGAGGTGGGGTGATGCATAAAAGAAGGGTTTCAAATTAGCTCAGAGACCGTTCCATAAACCCAATATGTAACAGACACGACCTACTCCTTGCTCAGTGAACTGGACTCAACACCCCCTATTCACCACCCAAGAATATATCTGACTAGTAAGAATGTTAAAACCTATGTATTGATATCTCTCTGTAAGTGAGTCAAGTGGGTGTAAAGCGGCATAAACACAGCAGTGAAAAGCAGCTAAGCCCCTTTATAAAAATCAATCACTTTTAAAAACCCGTGAAACAAAGACAGTGAAAGAGAGAGAAATTCTTACTAAATTCGTTCAGGGTCTGTGATGCCACCTGGATTGACCATATCTAGACCCACAGCTGATTGAGACATAAGGGTGGACACTCTTGGGGCTGAGAGGTTTGGTGAGGTTGGGTGAGCAAACGCAGACCCTTTAAAGTAATACTGCGTGGTTCCCATCCCATGGGTCCCAAATCTCCAGGTTCAAGGGCATCTTCCTACTTCGAAAACATGCATGAGAAACCCAGAAGATGGTGCACCGTGTGATCGGGAAAGGTTTCTAAAACGCACCTCATTTCTCATCTCCTTGTGCTCGGGTTCCCCATTCCAGCCGCTTTACTAGCAATCTCCCTCCTTGGAGAATCAGCACCTTTAACCTCCTGTTCCTTACAGGTTGCAATTTGTCCTGAGGATGAACGGGAAGAGGGGGAACCAATGAGACACCAGCTCTAGGTGTTGGGACAGGCACAGGTCACTCTATTTTCCCATCAGGAAGAAGAATTAACCACAGGCTCAGCCTTCCGCCCGGAACCAGAATAGAGCCTGAAGCAATCCTGCGCTTTTGCGGCCAGCTCCCAAGAAAGCGAGTTGAAAAATGGAGCTCAGGGGCACTGCAATTCACAAACCTGCAGAGTTATAAATCATAACTCTCGTCCTCAAATATATTGAGGGAAGGCCACAAAGAGGATTTGAAAGCAAGGCAGAATTGCAGGAAACAGATTTCAGGAGGTAGATTCGAATCGCCTTTAAAGCACGGGAAAAGCAGCAAAACCTCGACAATGATGCCCTTGGCCAAAAAGGGCGTATGCGTTTTTTCCTGAATATATTCAGGAAAAAACGCATACGCCCTTTTTGGCCAACCAAGCAACCTGGAAAGGCAAATCAGCGCTACAAAGAAGTCTCGCTTCCCATCGGTCAAAAGGGCCATGCTGAATAAAGTGTCAAACCCAGAAATGCAGGACAGGCCATGGAGAAACGGGAGCCTTGCTACGCTGATGGGCGGGATGTAAATTGCCAACAGCCACTCTGGAGAAGTGTACGGTGTGTCCTGAAACATCGAAAAAACTCAGCTTAGAGAGCATAGGGCACTTCCACTCATGGGCGTATAAATTGGGAAAACTAAAAATCAGCAAGACACAGGCACCCCAAAGTTTAGGGCTGCTCTGTTGACAAGAACCTCCACTTCGTTACACCCTAAATATCCCAGGAAAGAGAAAAATGGATAAAGAAGTTGTGGTCCTTATGTACAATGGAATATCACTCAGCCATGAAATCAACGTCATAAGGCTAGTAGCAGCATGATGAGTGGATTTAGGTACGACGATTCTAAGTGAAATAAGTCACACAGAAAAAGACACTTATCCTAAGATATCACTTATAGAGGGAATGTAAAAACCGCGACCCTTGAACTGAATTACAAAACAGAACAGAGTCACACGTATAGAAAACACACTATGGCTGCTTAACGGGAAAGGTGAGGTGGGGTGATGCATAAAAGAAGGGTTTCAAATTAGCTCAGAGACCGTTCCATAAACCCAATATGTAACAGACACGACCTACTCCTTGCTCAGTGAACTGGACTCAACACCCCCTATTCACCACCCAAGAATATATCTGACTAGTAAGAATGTTAAAACCTATGTATTGATATCTCTCTGTAAGTGAGTCAAGTGGGTGTAAAGCGGCATAAACACAGCAGTGAAAAGCAGCTAAACCCCTTTATAAAAATCAATCACTTTTAAAAACCCGTGAAACAAAGACAGTGAAAGAGAGAGAAATTCTTACTAAATTCGTTCAGGGGCTGTGATGCCACCTGGATTGACCATATCTAGACCCACAGCTGATAGAGACATAAGGGTGGACAGTCTTGGGGCTGAGAGGTTTGGTGAGGTTGGGTGAGCAAACGCAGACCCTTTAAAGTAATACTGCGTGGTTCCCATCCCATGGGTCCCAAATCTCCAGGTTCAAGGGCATCTTCCTACTTCGAAAACATGCATGAGAAACCCAGAAGATGGTGCACCGTGTGATCGGGAAAGGTTTCTAAAACGCACCTCATTTCTCATCTCCTTGTGCTCGGGTTCCCCATTCCAGCCGCTTTACTAGCAATCTCCCTCCTTGGAGAATCAGCACCTTTAACCTCCTGTTCCTTACAGGTTGCAATTTGTCCTGAGGATGAACGGGAAGAGGGGGAACCAATGAGACACCAGCTCTAGGTGTTGGGACAGGCACAGGTCACTCTATTTTCCCATCAGGAAGAAGAATTAACCACAGGCTCAGCCTTCCGCCCGGAACCAGAATAGGGCCTGAAGCAATCCTGCGCTTTTGCGGCCAGCTCCCAAGAAAGCGAGTTGAAAAATGGAGCTCAGGGGCACTGCAATTCACAAACCTGCAGAGTTATAAATCATAACTCTCGTCCTCAAATATATTGAGGGAAGGCCACAAAGAGGATTTGAAAGCAAGGCAGAATTGCAGGAAACAGATTTCAGGAGGTAGATTCGAATTGCCTTTAAAGCACGGGAAAAGCAGCAAAACCTCGACAATGATGCCCTTGGCCAAAAAGGGCGTATGCGGCTTTTCCTGAATATATTCAGGAAAAAACGCATACGCCCTTTTTGGCCAACCAAGCAACCTGGAAAGGCAAATCAGCGCTACAAAGAAGTCTCGCTTCCCATCGGTCAAAAGGGCCATGCTGAATAAAGTGTCAAAACCAGAAATGCAGGACAGGCCATGGAGAAACGGGAGCCTTGCTACGCTGATGGGCGGGATGTAAATTGCCAACAGCCACTCTGGAGAAGTGTACGGTGTGTCCTGAAACATCGAAAAAACTCAGCTTAGAGAGCATAGGGCACTTCCACTCATGGGCGTATAAATTGGGAAAACTAAAAATCAGCAAGACACAGGCACCCCAAAGTTTAGGGCTGCTCTGTTGACAAGAACCTCCACTTCGTTACACCCTAAATATCCCAGGAAAGAGAAAAATGGATAAAGAAGTTGTGGTCCTTATGTACAATGGAATATCACTCAGCCATGAAATCAACGTCATAAGGCTAGTAGCAGCATGATGAGTGGATTTAGGTACGACGATTCTAAGTGAAATAAGTCACACAGAAAAAGACACTTATCCTAAGATATCACTTATAGAGGGAATGTAAAAACCGCGACCCTTGAACTGAATTACAAAACAGAACAGAGTCACACGTTTAGAAAACACACTATGGCTGCTTAACGGGAAAGGTGAGGTGGGGTGATGCATAAAAGAAGGGTTTCAAATTAGCTCAGAGACCGTTCCATAAACCCAATATGTAACAGACACGACCTACTCCTTGCTCAGTGAACTGGACTCAACACCCCCTATTCACCACCCAAGAATATATCTGACTAGTAAGAATGTTAAAACCTATGTATTGATATCTCTCTGTAAGTGAGTCAAGTGGGTGTAAAGCGGCATAAACACAGCAGTGAAAAGCAGCTAAGCCCCTTTATAAAAATCAATCACTTTTAAAAACCCGTGAAACAAAGACAGTGAAAGAGAGAGAAATTCTTACTAAATTCGTTCAGGGTCTGTGATGCCACCTGGATTGACCATATCTAGACCCACAGCTGATTGAGACATAAGGGTGGACACTCTTGGGGCTGAGAGGTTTGGTGAGGTTGGGTGAGCAAACGCAGACCCTTTAAAGTAATACTGCGTGGTTCCCATCCCATGGGTCCCAAATCTCCAGGTTCAAGGGCATCTTCCTACTTCGAAAACATGCATGAGAAACCCAGAAGATGGTGCACCGTGTGATCGGGAAAGGTTTCTAAAACGCACCTCATTTCTCATCTCCTTGTGCTCGGGTTCGCCATTCCAGCCGCTTTACTAGCAATCTCCCTCCTTGGAGAATCAGCACCTTTAACCTCCTGTTCCTTACAGGTTGCAATTTGTCCTGAGGATGAACGGGAAGAGGGGGAACCAATGAGACACTAGCTCTAGGTGTTGGGACAGGCACAGGTCACTCTATTTTCCCATCAGGAAGAAGAATTAACCACAGGCTCAGCCTTCCGCCCGGAACCAGAATAGCGCCTGAAGCAATCCTGCGCTTTTGCGGCCAGCTCCCAAGAAAGCGAGTTGAAAAATGGAGCTCAGGGGCACTGCAATTCACAAACCTGCAGAGTTATAAATCATAACTCTCGTCCTCAAATATATTGAGGGAAGGCCACAAAGAGGATTTGAAAGCAAGGCAGAATTGCAGGAAACAGATTTCAGGAGGTAGATTCGAATTGCCTTTAAAGCACGGGAAAAGCAGCAAAACCTCGACAATGATGCCCTTGGCCAAAAAGGGCGTATGCGGTTTTTCCTGAATATATTCAGGAAAAAACGCATACGCCCTTTTTGGCCAACCAAGCAACCTGGAAAGGCAAATCAGCGCTACAAAGAAGTCTCGCTTCCCATCGGTCAAAAGGGCCATGCTGAATAAAGTGTCAAAACCAGAAATGCAGGACAGGCCATGGAGAAACGGGAGCCTTGCTACGCTGATGGGCGGGATGTAAATTGCCAACAGCCACTCTGGAGAAGTGTACGGTGTGTCCTGAAACATCGAAAAAACTCAGCTTAGAGAGCATACGGCACTTCCACTCATGGGCGTATAAATTGGGAAAACTAAAAATCAGCAAGACACAGGCACCCCAAAGTTTAGGGCTGCTCTGTTGACAAGAACCTCCACTTCGTTACACCCTAAATATCCCAGGAAAGAGAAAAATGGATAAAGAAGTTGTGGTCCTTATGTACAATGGAATATCACTCAGCCATGAAATCAACGTCATAAGGCTAGTAGCAGCATGATGAGTGGATTTAGGTACGACGATTCTAAGTGAAATAAGTCACACAGAAAAAGACACTTATCCTAAGATATCACTTATAGAGGGAATGTAAAAACCGCGACCCTTGAACTGAATTACAAAACAGAACAGAGTCACACGTTTAGAAAACACACTATGGCTGCTTAACGGGAAAGGTGAGGTGGGGTGATGCATAAAAGAAGGGTTTCAAATTAGCTCAGAGACCGTTCCATAAACCCAATATGTAACAGACACGACCTACTCCTTGCTCAGTGAACTGGACTCAACACCCCCTATTCACCACCCAAGAATATATCTGACTAGTAAGAATGTTAAAACCTATGTATTGATATCTCTCTGTAAGTGAGTCAAGTGGGTGTAAAGCGGCATAAACACAGCAGTGAAAAGCAGCTAAACCCCTTTATAAAAATCAATCACTTTTAAAAACCCGTGAAACAAAGACAGTGAAAGAGAGAGAAATTCTTACTAAATTCGTTCAGGGGCTGTGATGCCACCTGGATTGACCATATCTAGACCCACAGCTGATAGAGACATAAGGGTGGACACTCTTGGGGCTGAGAGGTTTGGTGAGGTTGGGTGAGCAAACGCAGACCCTTTAAAGTAATACTGCGTGGTTCCCATCCCATGGGTCCCAAATCTCCAGGTTCAAGGGCATCTTCCTACTTCGAAAACATGCATGAGAAACCCAGAAGATGGTGCACCGTGTGATCGGGAAAGGTTTCTAAAACGCACCTCATTTCTCATCTCCTTGTGCTCGGGTTCGCCATTCCAGCCGCTTTACTAGCAATCTCCCTCCTTGGAGAATCAGCACCTTTAACCTCCTGTTCCTTACAGGTTGCAATTTGTCCTGAGGATGAACGGGAAGAGGGGGAACCAATGAGACACTAGCTCTAGGTGTTGGGACAGGCACAGGTCACTCTATTTTCCCATCAGGAAGAAGAATTAACCACAGGCTCAGCCTTCCGCCCGGAACCAGAATAGCGCCTGAAGCAATCCTGCGCTTTTGCGGCCAGCTCCCAAGAAAGCGAGTTGAAAAATGGAGCTCAGGGGCACTGCAATTCACAAACCTGCAGAGTTATAAATCATAACTCTCGTCCTCAAATATATTGAGGGAAGGCCACAAAGAGGATTTGAAAGCAAGGCAGAATTGCAGGAAACAGATTTCAGGAGGTAGATTCGAATCGCCTTTAAAGCACGGGAAAAGCAGCAAAACCTCGACAATGATGCCCTTGGCCAAAAAGGGCGTATGCGTTTTTTCCTGAATATATTCAGGAAAAAACGCATACGCCCTTTTTGGCCAACCAAGCAACCTGGAAAGGCAAATCAGCGCTACAAAGAAGTCTCGCTTCCCATCGGTCAAAAGGGCCATGCTGAATAAAGTGTCAAAACCAGAAATGCAGGACAGGCCATGGAGAAACGGGAGCCTTGCTACGCTGATGGGCGGGATGTAAATTGCCAACAGCCACTCTGGAGAAGTGTACGGTGTGTCCTGAAACATCGAAAAAACTCAGCTTAGAGAGCATAGGGCACTTCCACTCATGGGCGTATAAATTGGGAAAACTAAAAATCAGCAAGACACAGGCACCCCAAAGTTTAGGGCTGCTCTGTTGACAAGAACCTCCACTTCGTTACACCCTAAATATCCCAGGAAAGAGAAAAATGGATAAAGAAGTTGTGGTCCTTATGTACAATGGAATATCACTCAGCCATGAAATCAACGTCATAAGGCTAGTAGCAGCATGATGAGTGGATTTAGGTACGACGATTCTAAGTGAAATAAGTCACACAGAAAAAGACACTTATCCTAAGATATCACTCATAGAGGGAATGTAAAAATTGCTACCCTTGAACTGAATTACAAAACAGAACAGAGTCACACGTTTAGAAAACACACTATGGCTGCTTAACGGGAAAGGTGAGGTGGGGTGATGCATAAAAGAAGGGGTTCAAATTAGCTCAGAGACCGTTCCATAAACCCAATATGTAACAGACACGACCTACTCCTTGCTCAGTGAACTGGACTCAACACCCCCTATTCACCACCCAAGAATATATCTGACTAATAAGAATGTTAAAACCTATGTATTGATATCACTCTGTAAGTGAGTCAAGTGGGTGTAAAGTGGCATAAACACAGCAGTGAAAAGCAGCTAAACCCCTTTATAAAAATCAATCACTTTTAAAAACCCGTGAAACAAAGACGGTGAAAGAGAGAGAAATTCTTACTAAATTCGTTCAGGGGCTGTGATGCCACCTGGATTGACCATATCTAGACCCACAGCTGATAGAGACATAAGGGTGGACACTCTTCGGGCTGAGAGGTTTGGTGAGGTTGGGTGAGCAAACGCAGACCCTTTAAAGTAATACTGCGTGGTTCCCATCCCATGGGTCCCAAATCTCCAGGTTCAAGGGCATCTTCCTACTTCGAAAACATGCATGAGAAACCCAGAAGATGGTGCACCGTGTGATCGGGAAAGGTTTCTAAAACGCACCTCATTTCTCATCTCCTTGTGCTCGGGTTCCCCATTCCAGCCGCTTTACTAGCAATCTCCCTCCTTGGAGAATCAGCACCTTTAACCTCCTGTTCCTTACAGGTTGCAATTTGTCCTGAGGATGAACGGGAAGAGGGGGAACCAATGAGACACTAGCTCTAGGTGTTGGGACAGGCACAGGTCACTCTATTTTTCCCATCAGGAAGAAGAATTAACCACAGGCTCAGCCTTCCGCCCGGAACCAGAATAGCGCCTGAAGCAATCCTTCGCTTTTGCGGCCAGCTCCCAAGAAAGCGAGTTGAAAAATGGAGCTCAGGGGCACTGCAATTCACAAACCTGCAGAGTTATAAATCATAACTCTCGTCCTCAAATATATTGAGGGAAGGCCACAAAGAGGATTTGAAAGCAAGGCAGAATTGCAGGAAACAGATTTCAGGAGGTAGATTCGAATCGCCTTTAAAGCACGGGAAAAGCAGCAAAACCTCGACAATGATGCCCTTGGCCAAAAAGGGCGTATGCGTTTTTTCCTGAATATATTCAGGAAAAAACGCATACGCCCTTTTTGGCCAACCAAGCAACCTGGAAAGGCAAATCAGCGCTACAAAGAAGTCTCGCTTCCCATCGGTCAAAAGGGCCATGCTGAATAAAGTGTCAAAACCAGAAATGCAGGACAGGCCATGGAGAAACGGGAGCCTTGCTACGCTGATGGGCGGGATGTAAATTGCCAACAGCCACTCTGGAGAAGTGTACGGTGTGTCCTGAAACATCGAAAAAACTCAGCTTAGAGAGCATAGGGCACTTCCACTCATGGGCGTATAAATTGGGAAAACTAAAAATCAGCAAGACACAGGCACCCCAAAGTTTAGGGCTGCTCTGTTGACAAGAACCTCCACTTCGTTACACCCTAAATATCCCAGGAAAGAGAAAAATGGATAAAGAAGTTGTGGTCCTTATGTACAATGGAATATCACTCAGCCATGAAATCAACGTCATAAGGCTAGTAGCAGCATGATGAGTGGATTTAGGTACGACGATTCTAAGTGAAATAAGTCACACAGAAAAAGACACTTATCCTAAGATATCACTTATAGAGGGAATGTAAAAATTGCTACCCTTGAACTGAATTACAAAACAGAACAGAGTCACACGTTTAGAAAACACACTATGGCTGCTTAACGGGAAAGGTGAGGTGGGGTGATGCATAAAAGAAGGGGTTCAAATTAGCTCAGATACCGTTCCATAAACCCAATATGTAACAGACACGACCTACTCCTTGCTCAGTGAACTGGACTCAACACCCCCTATTCACCACCCAAGAATATATCTGACTAGTAAGAATGTTAAAACCTATGTATTGATATCTCTCTGTAAGTGAGTCAAGTGGGTGTAAAGCGGCATAAACACAGCAGTGAAAAGCAGCTAAACCCCTTTATAAAAATCAATCACTTTTAAAAACCCGTGAAACAAAGACAGTGAAAGAGAGAGAAATTCTTACTAAATTCGTTCAGGGGCTGTGATGCCACCTGGATTGACCATATCTAGACCCACAGCTGATAGAGACATAAGGGTGGACAGTCTTGGGGCTGAGAGGTTTGGTGAGGTTGGGTGAGCAAACGCAGACCCTTTAAAGTAATACTGCGTGGTTCCCATCCCATGGGTCCCAAATCTCCAGGTTCAAGGGCATCTTCCTACTTCGAAAACATGCATGAGAAACCCAGAAGATGGTGCACCGTGTGATCGGGAAAGGTTTCTAAAACGCACCTCATTTCTCATCTCCTTGTGCTCGGGTTCCCCATTCCAGCCGCTTTACTAGCAATCTCCCTCCTTGGAGAATCAGCACCTTTAACCTCCTGTTCCTTACAGGTTGCACTTTGTCCTGAGGATGAACGGGAAGAGGGGGAACCAATGAGACACCAGCTCTAGGTGTTGGGACAGGCACAGGTCACTCTATTTTCCCATCAGGAAGAAGAATTAACCACAGGCTCAGCCTTCCGCCCGGAACCAGAATAGGGCCTGAAGCAATCCTGCGCTTTTGCGGCCAGCTCCCAAGAAAGCGAGTTGAAAAATGGAGCTCAGGGGCACTGCAATTCACAAACCTGCAGAGTTATAAATCATAACTCTCGTCCTCAAATATATTGAGGGAAGGCCACAAAGAGGATTTGAAAGCAAGGCAGAATTGCAGGAAACAGATTTCAGGAGGTAGATTCGAATTGCCTTTAAAGCACGGGAAAAGCAGCAAAACCTCGACAATGATGCCCTTGGCCAAAAAGGGCGTATGCGGTTTTTCCTGAATATATTCAGGAAAAAACGCATACGCCCTTTTTGGCCAACCAAGCAACCTGGAAAGGCAAATCAGCGCTACAAAGAAGTCTCGCTTCCCATCGGTCAAAAGGGCCATGCTGAATAAAGTGTCAAAACCAGAAATGCAGGACAGGCCATGGAGAAACGGGAGCCTTGCTACGCTGATGGGCGGGATGTAAATTGCCAACAGCCACTCTGGAGAAGTGTACGGTGTGTCCTGAAACATCGAAAAAACTCAGCTTAGAGAGCATAGGGCACTTCCACTCATGGGCGTATAAATTGGGAAAACTAAAAATCAGCAAGACACAGGCACCCCAAAGTTTAGGGCTGCTCTGTTGACAAGAACCTCCACTTCGTTACACCCTAAATATCCCAGGAAAGAGAAAAATGGATAAAGAAGTTGTGGTCCTTATGTACAATGGAATATCACTCAGCCATGAAATCAACGTCATAAGGCTAGTAGCAGCATGATGAGTGGATTTAGGTACGACGATTCTAAGTGAAATAAGTCACACAGAAAAAGACACTTATCCTAAGATATCACTTATAGAGGGAATGTAAAAACCGCGACCCTTGAACTGAATTACAAAACAGAACAGAGTCACACGTTTAGAAAACACACTATGGCTGCTTAACGGGAAAGGTGAGGTGGGGTGATGCATAAAAGAAGGGTTTCAAATTAGCTCAGAGACCGTTCCATAAACCCAATATGTAACAGACACGACCTACTCCTTGCTCAGTGAACTGGACTCAACACCGCCTATTCACCACCCAAGAATATATCTGACTAGTAAGAATGTTAAAACCTATGTATTGATATCTCTCTGTAAGTGAGTCAAGTGGGTGTAAAGCGGCATAAACACAGCAGTGAAAAGCAGCTAAGCCCCTTTATAAAAATCAATCACTTTTAAAAACCCGTGAAACAAAGACAGTGAAAGAGAGAGAAATTCTTACTAAATTCGTTCAGGGGCTGTGATGCCACCTGGATTGACCATATCTAGACCCACAGCTGATAGAGACATAAGGGTGGACACTCTTGGGGCTGAGAGGTTTGGTGAGGTTGGGTGAGCAAACGCAGACCCTTTAAAGTAATACTGCGTGGTTCCCATCCCATGGGTCCCAAATCTCCAGGTTCAAGGGCATCTTCCTACTTCGAAAACATGCATGAGAAACCCAGAAGATGGTGCACCGTGTGATCGGGAAAGGTTTCTAAAACGCACCTCATTTCTCATCTCCTTGTGCTCGGGTTCGCCATTCCAGCCGCTTTACTAGCAATCTCCCTCCTTGGAGAATCAGCACCTTTAACCTCCTGTTCCTTACAGGTTGCAATTTGTCCTGAGGATGAACGGGAAGAGGGGGAACCAATGAGACACTAGCTCTAGGTGTTGGGACAGGCACAGGTCACTCTATTTTCCCATCAGGAAGAAGAATTAACCACAGGCTCAGCCTTCCGCCCGGAACCAGAATAGCGCCTGAAGCAATCCTGCGCTTTTGCGGCCAGCTCCCAAGAAAGCGAGTTGAAAAATGGAGCTCAGGGGCACTGCAATTCACAAACCTGCAGAGTTATAAATCATAACTCTCGTCCTCAAATATATTGAGGGAAGGCCACAAAGAGGATTTGAAAGCAAGGCAGAATTGCAGGAAACAGATTTCAGGAGGTAGATTCGAATTGCCTTTAAAGCACGGGAAAAGCAGCAAAACCTCGACAATGATGCCCTTGGCCAAAAAGGGCGTATGCGGTTTTTCCTGAATATATTCAGGAAAAAACGCATACGCCCTTTTTGGCCAACCAAGCAACCTGGAAAGGCAAATCAGCGCTACAAAGAAGTCTCGCTTCCCATCGGTCAAAAGGGCCATGCTGAATAAAGTGTCAAAACCAGAAATGCAGGACAGGCCATGGAGAAACGGGAGCCTTGCTACGCTGATGGGCGGGATGTAAATTGCCAACAGCCACTCTGGAGAAGTGTACGGTGTGTCCTGAAACATCGAAAAAACTCAGCTTAGAGAGCATAGGGCACTTCCACTCATGGGCGTATAAATTGGGAAAACTAAAAATCAGCAAGACACAGGCACCCCAAAGTTTAGGGCTGCTCTGTTGACAAGAACCTCCACTTCGTTACACCCTAAATATCCCAGGAAAGAGAAAAATGGATAAAGAAGTTGTGGTCCTTATGTACAATGGAATATCACTCAGCCATGAAATCAACGTCATAAGGCTAGTAGCAGCATGATGAGTGGATTTAGGTACGACGATTCTAAGTGAAATAAGTCACACAGAAAAAGACACTTATCCTAAGATATCACTTATAGAGGGAATGTAAAAACCGCGACCCTTGAACTGAATTACAAAACAGAACAGAGTCACACGTTTAGAAAACACACTATGGCTGCTTAACGGGAAAGGTGAGGTGGGGTGATGCATAAAAGAAGGGTTTCAAATTAGCTCAGAGACCGTTCCATAAACCCAATATGTAACAGACACGACCTACTCCTTGCTCAGTGAACTGGACTCAACACCCCCTATTCACCACCCAAGAATATATCTGACTAGTAAGAATGTTAAAACCTATGTATTGATATCTCTCTGTAAGTGAGTCAAGTGGGTGTAAAGCGGCATAAACACAGCAGTGAAAAGCAGCTAAACCCCTTTATAAAAATCAATCACTTTTAAAAACCCGTGAAACAAAGACAGTGAAAGAGAGAGAAATTCTTACTAAATTCGTTCAGGGGCTGTGATGCCACCTGGATTGACCATATCTAGACCCACAGCTGATAGAGACATAAGGGTGGACACTCTTGGGGCTGAGAGGTTTGGTGAGGTTGGGTGAGCAAACGCAGACCCTTTAAAGTAATACTGCGTGGTTCCCATCCCATGGGTCCCAAATCTCCAGGTTCAAGGGCATCTTCCTACTTCGAAAACATGCATGAGAAACCCAGAAGATGGTGCACCGTGTGATCGGGAAAGGTTTCTAAAACGCACCTCATTTCTCATCTCCTTGTGCTCGGGTTCGCCATTCCAGCCGCTTTACTAGCAATCTCCCTCCTTGGAGAATCAGCACCTTTAACCTCCTGTTCCTTACAGGTTGCAATTTGTCCTGAGGATGAACGGGAAGAGGGGGAACCAATGAGACACTAGCTCTAGGTGTTGGGACAGGCACAGGTCACTCTATTTTCCCATCAGGAAGAAGAATTAACCACAGGCTCAGCCTTCCGCCCGGAACCAGAATAGCGCCTGAAGCAATCCTGCGCTTTTGCGGCCAGCTCCCAAGAAAGCGAGTTGAAAAATGGAGCTCAGGGGCACTGCAATTCACAAACCTGCAGAGTTATAAATCATAACTCTCGTCCTCAAATATATTGAGGGAAGGCCACAAAGAGGATTTGAAAGCAAGGCAGAATTGCAGGAAACAGATTTCAGGAGGTAGATTCGAATCGCCTTTAAAGCACGGGAAAAGCAGCAAAACCTCGACAATGATGCCCTTGGCCAAAAAGGGCGTATGCGTTTTTTCCTGAATATATTCAGGAAAAAACGCATACGCCCTTTTTGGCCAACCAAGCAACCTGGAAAGGCAAATCAGCGCTACAAAGAAGTCTCGCTTCCCATCGGTCAAAAGGGCCATGCTGAATAAAGTGTCAAAACCAGAAATGCAGGACAGGCCATGGAGAAACGGGAGCCTTGCTACGCTGATGGGCGGGATGTAAATTGCCAACAGCCACTCTGGAGAAGTGTACGGTGTGTCCTGAAACATCGAAAAAACTCAGCTTAGAGAGCATAGGGCACTTCCACTCATGGGCGTATAAATTGGGAAAACTAAAAATCAGCAAGACACAGGCACCCCAAAGTTTAGGGCTGCTCTGTTGACAAGAACCTCCACTTCGTTACACCCTAAATATCCCAGGAAAGAGAAAAATGGATAAAGAAGTTGTGGTCCTTATGTACAATGGAATATCACTCAGCCATGAAATCAACGTCATAAGGCTAGTAGCAGCATGATGAGTGGATTTAGGTACGACGATTCTAAGTGAAATAAGTCACACAGAAAAAGACACTTATCCTAAGATATCACTCATAGAGGGAATGTAAAAATTGCTACCCTTGAACTGAATTACAAAACAGAACAGAGTCACACGTTTAGAAAACACACTATGGCTGCTTAACGGGAAAGGTGAGGTGGGGTGATGCATAAAAGAAGGGGTTCAAATTAGCTCAGTGACCGTTTCATAAACCCAATATGTAACAGACACGACCTACTCCTTGCTCAGTGAACTGGACTCAACATCCCCTATTCACCACCCAAGAATATATCTGACTAGTAAGAATGTTAAAACCTATGTATTGATATCACTCTGTAAGTGAGTCAAGTGGGTGTAAAGCGGCATAAACACAGCAGTGAAAAGCAGCTAAACCCCTTTATAAAAATCAATCACTTTTAAAAACCCGTGAAACAAAGACAGTGAAAGAGAGAGAAATTCTTACTAAATTCGTTCAGGGGCTGTGATGCCACCTGGATTGACCATATCTAGACCCACAGCTGATTGAGACATAAGGGTGGACACTCTTGGGGCTGAGAGGTTTGGTGAGGTTGGGTGAGCAAACGCAGACCCTTTAGAGTAATACTGCGTGGTACCCATCCCATGGGTCCCAAATCTCCAGATTCAAGGGCATCTTCCTACATCGAAAACATGCATGAGAAACCCAGAAGATGGTACACCGTGTGATCGGGAAAGGTTTCTAAAACGCACCTCATTTCTCATCTCCTTGTGCTCGGGTTCCCCATTCCAGCCGCTTTACTAGCAATCTCCCTACTTGGAGAATCAGCACCTTTAACCTCCTGTTCCGTACAGGTTGCAATTTGTCCTGAGGATGAACGGGAAGAGGGGGAACCAATGAGACACTAGCTCTAGGTGTTGGGACAGGCACAGGTCACTCTATTTTCCCATCAGGAAGAAGAATTAACCACAGGCTCAGCCTGCCGCCCGGGACCAAAATAGGGCCTAAAGCAATCCTGCGCTTTTGCGGCCAGCTCCCAAGAAAGCGAGTTGAAAAATGGAGCTCAGGGGCACTGCAATTCACAAACCTGCAGAGTTACAAATCATAACTCTCGTCCTCAAATATATTGAGGGAAGGCAACGAAGAGGATTTGAAAGCACGGCAGAATTGCAGGAAACAGATTTCAGGAGGTAGATTCAAATCGCCTTTAAAGCACGGGAAAAGCGGCAAAACCTCGACAATGATGCCCTTGGCCAAAAAGGGCGTATGCGGTTTTTCCTGAATATATTCAGGAAAAAACGCATACGCCCGTTTTGGCCAACCAAGCAACCTGGAAAGGCAAATCAGCGCTACAAAGAAGTCTCGCTTCCCATCGGTCAAAAGGGCCATGCTGAATAAAGTGTCAAAACCAGAAATGCAGGACAGGCCATGGAGAAACGGGAGCCTTGCTACGCTGATGGGCGGGATGTAAATTGCCAACAGCCACTCTGGAGAAGTGTACGGTGTGTCCTGAAACATCGAAAAAACTCAGCTTAGAGAGCATAGGGCACTTCCACTCATGGGCGTATAAATTGGGAAAACTAAAAATCAGCAAGACACAGGCACCCCAAAGTTTAGGGCTGCTCTGTTGACAAGAACCTCCACTTCGTTACACCCTAAATATCCCAGGAAAGAGAAAAATGGATAAAGAAGTTGTGGTCCTTATGTACAATGGAATATCACTCAGCCATGAAATCAACGTCATAAGGCTAGTAGCAGCATGATGAGTGGATTTAGGTACGACGATTCTAAGTGAAATAAGTCACACAGAAAAAGACACTTATCCTAAGATATCACTTATAGAGGGAATGTAAAAACCGCGACCCTTGAACTGAATTACAAAACAGAACAGAGTCACACGTTTAGAAAACACACTATGGCTGCTTAACGGGAAAGGTGAGGTGGGGTGATGCATAAAAGAAGGGTTTCAAATTAGCTCAGAGACCGTTCCATAAACCCAATATGTAACAGACACGACCTACTCCTTGCTCAGTGAACTGGACTCAACACCCCCTATTCACCACCCAAGAATATATCTGACTAGTAAGAATGTTAAAACCTATGTATTGATATCTCTCTGTAAGTGAGTCAAGTGGGTGTAAAGCGGCATAAACACAGCAGTGAAAAGCAGCTAAACCCCTTTATAAAAATCAATCACTTTTAAAAACCCGTGAAACAAAGACAGTGAAAGAGAGAGAAATTCTTACTAAATTCGTTCAGGGGCTGTGATGCCACCTGGATTGACCATATCTAGACCCACAGCTGATAGAGACATAAGGGTGGACACTCTTGGGGCTGAGAGGTTTGGTGAGGTTGGGTGAGCAAACGCAGACCCTTTAAAGTAATACTGCGTGGTTCCCATCCCATGGGTCCCAAATCTCCAGGTTCAAGGGCATCTTCCTACTTCGAAAACATGCATGAGAAACCCAGAAGATGGTGCACCGTGTGATCGGGAAAGGTTTCTAAAACGCACCTCATTTCTCATCTCCTTGTGCTCGGGTTCGCCATTCCAGCCGCTTTACTAGCAATCTCCCTCCTTGGAGAATCAGCACCTTTAACCTCCTGTTCCTTACAGGTTGCAATTTGTCCTGAGGATGAACGGGAAGAGGGGGAACCAATGAGACACTAGCTCTAGGTGTTGGGACAGGCACAGGTCACTCTATTTTCCCATCAGGAAGAAGAATTAACCACAGGCTCAGCCTTCCGCCCGGAACCAGAATAGCGCCTGAAGCAATCCTGCGCTTTTGCGGCCAGCTCCCAAGAAAGCGAGTTGAAAAATGGAGCTCAGGGGCACTGCAATTCACAAACCTGCAGAGTTATAAATCATAACTCTCGTCCTCAAATATATTGAGGGAAGGCCACAAAGAGGATTTGAAAGCAAGGCAGAATTGCAGGAAACAGATTTCAGGAGGTAGATTCGAATCGCCTTTAAAGCACGGGAAAAGCAGCAAAACCTCGACAATGATGCCCTTGGCCAAAAAGGGCGTATGCGTTTTTTCCTGAATATATTCAGGAAAAAACGCATACGCCCTTTTTGGCCAACCAAGCAACCTGGAAAGGCAAATCAGCGCTACAAAGAAGTCTCGCTTCCCATCGGTCAAAAGGGCCATGCTGAATAAAGTGTCAAAACCAGAAATGCAGGACAGGCCATGGAGAAACGGGAGCCTTGCTACGCTGATGGGCGGGATGTAAATTGCCAACAGCCACTCTGGAGAAGTGTACGGTGTGTCCTGAAACATCGAAAAAACTCAGCTTAGAGAGCATAGGGCACTTCCACTCATGGGCGTATAAATTGGGAAAACTAAAAATCAGCAAGACACAGGCACCCCAAAGTTTAGGGCTGCTCTGTTGACAAGAACCTCCACTTCGTTACACCCTAAATATCCCAGGAAAGAGAAAAATGGATAAAGAAGTTGTGGTCCTTATGTACAATGGAATATCACTCAGCCATGAAATCAACGTCATAAGGCTAGTAGCAGCATGATGAGTGGATTTAGGTACGACGATTCTAAGTGAAATAAGTCACACAGAAAAAGACACTTATCCTAAGATATCACTCATAGAGGGAATGTAAAAATTGCTACCCTTGAACTGAATTACAAAACAGAACAGAGTCACACGTTTAGAAAACACACTATGGCTGCTTAACGGGAAAGGTGAGGTGGGGTGATGCATAAAAGAAGGGGTTCAAATTAGCTCAGAGACCGTTTCATAAACCCAATATGTAACAGACACGACCTACTCCTTGCTCAGTGAACTGGACTCAACATCCCCTATTCACCACCCAAGAATATATCTGACTAGTAAGAATGTTAAAACCTATGTATTGATATCACTCTGTAAGTGAGTCAAGTGGGTGTAAAGCGGCATAAACACAGCAGTGAAAAGCAGCTAAACCCCTTTATAAAAATCAATCACTTTTAAAAACCCGTGAAACAAAGACAGTGAAAGAGAGAGAAATTCTTACTAAATTCGTTCAGGGGCTGTGATGCCACCTGGATTGACCATATCTAGACCCAAAGATGATTGAGACATAAGGGTGGACACTCTTGGGGCTGAGAGGTTTGGTGAGGTTGGGTGAGCAAACGCAGACCCTTTAGAGTAATACTGCGTGGTACCCATCCCATGGGTCCCAAATCTCCAGATTCAAGGGCATCTTCCTACATCGAAAACATGCATGAGAAACCCAGAAGATGGTACACCGTGTGATCGGGAAAGGTTTCTAAAACGCACCTCATTTCTCATCTCCTTGTGCTCGGGTTCCCCATTCCAGCCGCTTTACTAGCAATCTCCCTCCTTGGAGAATCAGCACCTTTAACCTCCTGTTCCGTACAGGTTGCAATTTGTCCTGAGGATGAACGGGAAGAGGGGGAACCAATGAGACACTAGCTCTAGGTGTTGGGACAGGCACAGGTCACTCTATTTTCCCATCAGGAAGAAGAATTAACCACAGGCTCAGCCTGCCGCCCGGGACCAAAATAGGGCCTAAAGCAATCCTGCGCTTTTGCGGCCAGCTCCCAAGAAAGCGAGTTGAAAAATGGAGCTCAGGGGCACTGCAATTCACAAACCTGCAGAGTTACAAATCATAACTCTCGTCCTCAAATATATTGAGGGAAGGCAACGAAGAGGATTTGAAAGCACGGCAGAATTGCAGGAAACAGATTTCAGGAGGTAGATTCAAATCGCCTTTAAAGCACGGGAAAAGCGGCAAAACCTCGACAATGATGCCCTTGGCCAAAAAGGGCGTATGCGTTATTTCCTGAATATATTCAGGAAAAAACGCATACGGCCTTTTTGGCCAACCAAGCAACCTGGAAAGGCAATTCAGCGCTACAAAGAAGTCTCGCTTCCCATCGGTCAAAAGGGCCATGCTGAATAAAGTGTCAAAACCAGAAATGCAGGACAGGCCATGGAGAAACGGGAGCCTTGCTACGCTGATGGGCGGGATGTAAATTGCCAACAGCCACTCTGGAGAAGTGTACGATGTGTCCTGAAACATCGAAAAAACTCAGCTTAGTGAGCATAGGGCACTTCCACTCATGGGCGTATAAATTGGGAAAACTAAAAATCAGCAAGACACAGGCACCCCAAAGTTTAGGGATGCTTTGTTGACAAGAACCTCCACTTCGATACACCTTAAATATCCCCGGAAAGAGAAAACTGGATAAAGAAGTTGTGGTCCTTATGTACAATGGAATATCACTCAGCCAGGAAATCACCGTCATAAGGCTAGTAGCAGCATGATGAGTGGATTTAGGTACGACGATTCTAAGTGAAATAAGTCACACAGAAAAAGACACTTATCATAAGATATCACTTATAGAGGGAATGTAAAAATTGCTACCCTTGAACTGAATTACAAAACAGAACAGAGTCACACGTTTAGAAAACACACTATGGCTGCTTAACGGGAAAGGTGAGGTGGGGTGATGCATAAAAGAAGGGGTTCAAATTAGCTCAGAGACCGTTCCATAAACCCAATATGTAACAGACACGACCTACTCCTTGCTCAGTGAACTGGACTCAACACCCCCTATTCACCACCCAAGAATATATCTGACTAATAAGAATGTTAAAACCTATGTATTGATATCACTCTGTAAGTGAGTCAAGTGGGTGTAAAGTGGCATAAACACAGCAGTGAAAAGCAGCTAAACCCCTTTATAAAAATCAATCACTTTTAAAAACCCGTGAAACAAAGACGGTGAAAGAGAGAGAAATTCTTACTAAATTCGTTCAGGGGCTGTGATGCCACCTGGATTGACCATATCTAGACCCACAGCTGATAGAGACATAAGGGTGGACACTCTTCGGGCTGAGAGGTTTGGTGAGGTTGGGTGAGCAAACGCAGACCCTTTAAAGTAATACTGCGTGGTTCCCATCCCATGGGTCCCAAATCTCCAGGTTCAAGGGCATCTTCCTACTTCGAAAACATGCATGAGAAACCCAGAAGATGGTGCACCGTGTGATCGGGAAAGGTTTCTAAAACGCACCTCATTTCTCATCTCCTTGTGCTCGGGTTCCCCATTCCAGCCGCTTTACTAGCAATCTCCCTCCTTGGAGAATCAGCACCTTTAACCTCCTGTTCCTTACAGGTTGCAATTTGTCCTGAGGATGAACGGGAAGAGGGGGAACCAATGAGACACTAGCTCTAGGTGTTGGGACAGGCACAGGTCACTCTATTTTTCCCATCAGGAAGAAGAATTAACCACAGGCTCAGCCTTCCGCCCGGAACCAGAATAGCGCCTGAAGCAATCCTTCGCTTTTGCGGCCAGCTCCCAAGAAAGCGAGTTGAAAAATGGAGCTCAGGGGCACTGCAATTCACAAACCTGCAGAGTTATAAATCATAACTCTCGTCCTCAAATATATTGAGGGAAGGCCACGAAGACGATTTGAAAGCAAGGCAGAATTGCAGGAAACAGATTTCAGGAGGTAGATTCGAATCGCCTTTAAAGCACGGGAAAAGCAGCAAAACCTCGACAATGATGCCCTTGGCCAAAAAGGGCGTATGCGTTTTTTCCTGAATATATTCAGGAAAAAACGCATACGCCCTTTTTGGCCAACCAAGC
Organism: Balaenoptera borealis; assembly: GCF_965194805.1. NCBI lineage: Eukaryota > Metazoa > Chordata > Mammalia > Artiodactyla > Balaenopteridae > Balaenoptera > Balaenoptera borealis. The sequence continues at coordinate 198,044 of NW_028123853.1, forward strand.
AACCTGGAAAGGCAAATCAGCGCTACAAAGAAGTCTCGCTTCCCATCGGTCAAAAGGGCCATGCTGAATAAAGTGTCAAAACCAGAAATGCAGGACAGGCCATGGAGAAACGGGAGCCTTGCTACGCTGATGGGCGGGATGTAAATTGCCAACAGCCACTCTGGAGAAGTGTACGGTGTGTCCTGAAACATCGAAAAAACTCAGCTTAGAGAGCATAGGGCACTTCCACTCATGGGCGTATAAATTGGGAAAACTAAAAATCAGCAAGACACAGGCACCCCAAAGTTTAGGGCTGCTCTGTTGACAAGAACCTCCACTTCGTTACACCCTAAATATCCCAGGAAAGAGAAAAATGGATAAAGAAGTTGTGGTCCTTATGTACAATGGAATATCACTCAGCCATGAAATCAACGTCATAAGGCTAGTAGCAGCATGATGAGTGGATTTAGGTACGACGATTCTAAGTGAAATAAGTCACACAGAAAAAGACACTTATCCTAAGATATCACTTATAGAGGGAATGTAAAAATTGCTACCCTTGAACTGAATTACAAAACAGAACAGAGTCACACGTTTAGAAAACACACTATGGCTGCTTAACGGGAAAGGTGAGGTGGGGTGATGCATAAAAGAAGGGGTTCAAATTAGCTCAGATACCGTTCCATAAACCCAATATGTAACAGACACGACCTACTCCTTGCTCAGTGAACTGGACTCAACACCCCCTATTCACCACCCAAGAATATATCTGACTAGTAAGAATGTTAAAACCTATGTATTGATATCTCTCTGTAAGTGAGTCAAGTGGGTGTAAAGCGGCATAAACACAGCAGTGAAAAGCAGCTAAACCCCTTTATAAAAATCAATCACTTTTAAAAACCCGTGAAACAAAGACAGTGAAAGAGAGAGAAATTCTTACTAAATTCGTTCAGGGGCTGTGATGCCACCTGGATTGACCATATCTAGACCCACAGCTGATAGAGACATAAGGGTGGACAGTCTTGGGGCTGAGAGGTTTGGTGAGGTTGGGTGAGCAAACGCAGACCCTTTAAAGTAATACTGCGTGGTTCCCATCCCATGGGTCCCAAATCTCCAGGTTCAAGGGCATCTTCCTACTTCGAAAACATGCATGAGAAACCCAGAAGATGGTGCACCGTGTGATCGGGAAAGGTTTCTAAAACGCACCTCATTTCTCATCTCCTTGTGCTCGGGTTCCCCATTCCAGCCGCTTTACTAGCAATCTCCCTCCTTGGAGAATCAGCACCTTTAACCTCCTGTTCCTTACAGGTTGCAATTTGTCCTGAGGATGAACGGGAAGAGGGGGAACCAATGAGACACCAGCTCTAGGTGTTGGGACAGGCACAGGTCACTCTATTTTCCCATCAGGAAGAAGAATTAACCACAGGCTCAGCCTTCCGCCCGGAACCAGAATAGGGCCTGAAGCAATCCTGCGCTTTTGCGGCCAGCTCCCAAGAAAGCGAGTTGAAAAATGGAGCTCAGGGGCACTGCAATTCACAAACCTGCAGAGTTATAAATCATAACTCTCGTCCTCAAATATATTGAGGGAAGGCCACAAAGAGGATTTGAAAGCAAGGCAGAATTGCAGGAAACAGATTTCAGGAGGTAGATTCGAATTGCCTTTAAAGCACGGGAAAAGCAGCAAAACCTCGACAATGATGCCCTTGGCCAAAAAGGGCGTATGCGTTTTTTCCTGAATATATTCAGGAAAAAACGCATACGCCCTTTTTGGCCAACCAAGCAACCTGGAAAGGCAAATCAGCGCTACAAAGAAGTCTCGCTTCCCATCGGTCAAAAGGGCCATGCTGAATAAAGTGTCAAAACCAGAAATGCAGGACAGGCCATGGAGAAACGGGAGCCTTGCTACGCTGATGGGCGGGATGTAAATTGCCAACAGCCACTCTGGAGAAGTGTACGGTGTGTCCTGAAACATCGAAAAAACTCAGCTTAGAGAGCATAGGGCACTTCCACTCATGGGCGTATAAATTGGGAAAACTAAAAATCAGCAAGACACAGGCACCCCAAAGTTTAGGGCTGCTCTGTTGACAAGAACCTCCACTTCGTTACACCCTAAATATCCCAGGAAAGAGAAAAATGGATAAAGAAGTTGTGGTCCTTATGTACAATGGAATATCACTCAGCCATGAAATCAACGTCATAAGGCTAGTAGCAGCATGATGAGTGGATTTAGGTACGACGATTCTAAGTGAAATAAGTCACACAGAAAAAGACACTTATCCTAAGATATCACTTATAGAGGGAATGTAAAAACCGCGACCCTTGAACTGAATTACAAAACAGAACAGAGTCACACGTTTAGAAAACACACTATGGCTGCTTAACGGGAAAGGTGAGGTGGGGTGATGCATAAAAGAAGGGTTTCAAATTAGCTCAGAGACCGTTCCATAAACCCAATATGTAACAGACACGACCTACTCCTTGCTCAGTGAACTGGACTCAACACCCCCTATTCACCACCCAAGAATATATCTGACTAGTAAGAATGTTAAAACCTATGTATTGATATCTCTCTGTAAGTGAGTCAAGTGGGTGTAAAGCGGCATAAACACAGCAGTGAAAAGCAGCTAAACCCCTTTATAAAAATCAATCACTTTTAAAAACCCGTGAAACAAAGACAGTGAAAGAGAGAGAAATTCTTACTAAATTCGTTCAGGGGCTGTGATGCCACCTGGATTGACCATATCTAGACCCACAGCTGATAGAGACATAAGGGTGGACACTCTTGGGGCTGAGAGGTTTGGTGAGGTTGGGTGAGCAAACGCAGACCCTTTAAAGTAATACTGCGTGGTTCCCATCCCATGGGTCCCAAATCTCCAGGTTCAAGGGCATCTTCCTACTTCGAAAACATGCATGAGAAACCCAGAAGATGGTGCACCGTGTGATCGGGAAAGGTTTCTAAAACGCACCTCATTTCTCATCTCCTTGTGCTCGGGTTCGCCATTCCAGCCGCTTTACTAGCAATCTCCCTCCTTGGAGAATCAGCACCTTTAACCTCCTGTTCCTTACAGGTTGCAATTTGTCCTGAGGATGAACGGGAAGAGGGGGAACCAATGAGACACTAGCTCTAGGTGTTGGGACAGGCACAGGTCACTCTATTTTCCCATCAGGAAGAAGAATTAACCACAGGCTCAGCCTTCCGCCCGGAACCAGAATAGCGCCTGAAGCAATCCTTCGCTTTTGCGGCCAGCTCCCAAGAAAGCGAGTTGAAAAATGGAGCTCAGGGGCACTGCAATTCACAAACCTGCAGAGTTATAAATCATAACTCTCGTCCTCAAATATATTGAGGGAAGGCCACGAAGAGGATTTGAAAGCAAGGCAGAATTGCAGGAAACAGATTTCAGGAGGTAGATTCGAATCGCCTTTAAAGCACGGGAAAAGCAGCAAAACCTCGACAATGATGCCCTTGGCCAAAAAGGGCGTATGCGTTTTTTCCTGAATATATTCAGGAAAAAACGCATACGCCCTTTTTGGCCAACCAAGCAACCTGGAAAGGCAAATCAGCGCTACAAAGAAGTCTCGCTTCCCATCGGTCAAAAGGGCCATGCTGAATAAAGTGTCAAAACCAGAAATGCAGGACAGGCCATGGAGAAACGGGAGCCTTGCTACGCTGATGGGCGGGATGTAAATTGCCAACAGCCACTCTGGAGAAGTGTACGGTGTGTCCTGAAACATCGAAAAAACTCAGCTTAGAGAGCATAGGGCACTTCCACTCATGGGCGTATAAATTGGGAAAACTAAAAATCAGCAAGACACAGGCACCCCAAAGTTTAGGGCTGCTCTGTTGACAAGAACCTCCACTTCGTTACACCCTAAATATCCCAGGAAAGAGAAAAATGGATAAAGAAGTTGTGGTCCTTATGTACAATGGAATATCACTCAGCCATGAAATCAACGTCATAAGGCTAGTAGCAGCATGATGAGTGGATTTAGGTACGACGATTCTAAGTGAAATAAGTCACACAGAAAAAGACACTTATCCTAAGATATCACTTATAGAGGGAATGTAAAAATTGCTACCCTTGAACTGAATTACAAAACAGAACAGAGTCACACGTTTAGAAAACACACTATGGCTGCTTAACGGGAAAGGTGAGGTGGGGTGATGCATAAAAGAAGGGGTTCAAATTAGCTCAGATACCGTTCCATAAACCCAATATGTAACAGACACGACCTACTCCTTGCTCAGTGAACTGGACTCAACACCCCCTATTCACCACCCAAGAATATATCTGACTAGTAAGAATGTTAAAACCTATGTATTGATATCACTCTGTAAGTGAGTCAAGTGGGTGTAAAGCGGCATAAACACAGCAGTGAAAAGCAGCTAAACCCCTTTATAAAAATCAATCACTTTTAAAAACCCGTGAAACAAAGACAGTGAAAGAGAGAGAAATTCTTACTAAATTCGCTCAGGGGCTGTGATGCCACCTGGATTGACCATATCTAGACCCACTGCTGATAGAGACATAAGGGTGGACACTCTTCGGGCTGAGAGGTTTGGTGAGGTTGGGTGAGCAAACGCAGACCCTTTAAAGTAATACTGCGTGGTTCCCATCCCATGGGTCCCAAATCTCCAGGTTCAAGGGCATCTTCCTACTTCGAAAACATGCATGAGAAACCCAGAAGATGGTGCACCGTGTGATCGGGAAAGGTTTCTAAAACGCACCTCATTTCTCATCTCCTTGTGCTCGGGTTCCCCATTCCAGCCGCTTTACTAGCAATCTCCCTCCTTGGAGAATCAGCACCTTTAACCTCCTGTTCCTTACAGGTTGCAATTTGTCCTGAGGATGAACGGGAAGAGGGGGAACCAATGAGACACCAGCTCTAGGTGTTGGGACAGGCACAGGTCACTCTATTTACCCATCAGGAAGAAGAATTAACCACAGGCTCAGCCTTCCGCCCGGAACCAGAATAGAGCCTGAAGCAATCCTGCGCTTTTGCGGCCAGCTCCCAAGAAAGCGAGTTGAAAAATGGAGCTCAGGGGCACTGCAATTCACAAACCTGCAGAGTTATAAATCATAACTCTCGTCCTCAAATATATTGAGGGAAGGCCACAAAGAGGATTTGAAAGCAAGGCAGAATTGCAGGAAACAGATTTCAGGAGGTAGATTCGAATCGCCTTTAAAGCACGGGAAAAGCAGCAAAACCTCGACAATGATGCCCTTGGCCAAAAAGGGCGTATGCGTTTTTTCCTGAATATATTCAGGAAAAAACGCATACGCCCTTTTTGGCCAACCAAGCAACCTGGAAAGGCAAATCAGCGCTACAAAGAAGTCTCGCTTCCCATCGGTCAAAAGGGCCATGCTGAATAAAGTGTCAAAACCAGAAATGCAGGACAGGCCATGGAGAAACGGGAGCCTTGCTACGCTGATGGGCGGGATGTAAATTGCCAACAGCCACTCTGGAGAAGTGTACGGTGTGTCCTGAAACATCGAAAAAACTCAGCTTAGAGAGCATAGGGCACTTCCACTCATGGGCGTATAAATTGGGAAAACTAAAAATCAGCAAGACACAGGCACCCCAAAGTTTAGGGCTGCTCTGTTGACAAGAACCTCCACTTCGTTACACCCTAAATATCCCAGGAAAGAGAAAAATGGATAAAGAAGTTGTGGTCCTTATGTACAATGGAATATCACTCAGCCATGAAATCAACGTCATAAGGCTAGTAGCAGCATGATGAGTGGATTTAGGTACGACGATTCTAAGTGAAATAAGTCACACAGAAAAAGACACTTATCCTAAGATATCACTTATAGAGGGAATGTAAAAACCGCGACCCTTGAACTGAATTACAAAACAGAACAGAGTCACACGTATAGAAAACACACTATGGCTGCTTAACGGGAAAGGTGAGGTGGGGTGATGCATAAAAGAAGGGTTTCAAATTAGCTCAGAGACCGTTCCATAAACCCAATATGTAACAGACACGACCTACTCCTTGCTCAGTGAACTGGACTCAACACCCCCTATTCACCACCCAAGAATATATCTGACTAGTAAGAATGTTAAAACCTATGTATTGATATCTCTCTGTAAGTGAGTCAAGTGGGTGTAAAGCGGCATAAACACAGCAGTGAAAAGCAGCTAAACCCCTTTATAAAAATCAATCACTTTTAAAAACCCGTGAAACAAAGACAGTGAAAGAGAGAGAAATTCTTACTAAATTCGTTCAGGGGCTGTGATGCCACCTGGATTGACCATATCTAGACCCACAGCTGATAGAGACATAAGGGTGGACAGTCTTGGGGCTGAGAGGTTTGGTGAGGTTGGGTGAGCAAACGCAGACCCTTTAAAGTAATACTGCGTGGTTCCCATCCCATGGGTCCCAAATCTCCAGGTTCAAGGGCATCTTCCTACTTCGAAAACATGCATGAGAAACCCAGAAGATGGTGCACCGTGTGATCGGGAAAGGTTTCTAAAACGCACCTCATTTCTCATCTCCTTGTGCTCGGGTTCCCCATTCCAGCCGCTTTACTAGCAATCTCCCTCCTTGGAGAATCAGCACCTTTAACCTCCTGTTCCTTACAGGTTGCAATTTGTCCTGAGGATGAACGGGAAGAGGGGGAACCAATGAGACACCAGCTCTAGGTGTTGGGACAGGCACAGGTCACTCTATTTTCCCATCAGGAAGAAGAATTAACCACAGGCTCAGCCTTCCGCCCGGAACCAGAATAGGGCCTGAAGCAATCCTGCGCTTTTGCGGCCAGCTCCCAAGAAAGCGAGTTGAAAAATGGAGCTCAGGGGCACTGCAATTCACAAACCTGCAGAGTTATAAATCATAACTCTCGTCCTCAAATATATTGAGGGAAGGCCACAAAGAGGATTTGAAAGCAAGGCAGAATTGCAGGAAACAGATTTCAGGAGGTAGATTCGAATTGCCTTTAAAGCACGGGAAAAGCAGCAAAACCTCGACAATGATGCCCTTGGCCAAAAAGGGCGTATGCGGCTTTTCCTGAATATATTCAGGAAAAAACGCATACGCCCTTTTTGGCCAACCAAGCAACCTGGAAAGGCAAATCAGCGCTACAAAGAAGTCTCGCTTCCCATCGGTCAAAAGGGCCATGCTGAATAAAGTGTCAAAACCAGAAATGCAGGACAGGCCATGGAGAAACGGGAGCCTTGCTACGCTGATGGGCGGGATGTAAATTGCCAACAGCCACTCTGGAGAAGTGTACGGTGTGTCCTGAAACATCGAAAAAACTCAGCTTAGAGAGCATAGGGCACTTCCACTCATGGGCGTATAAATTGGGAAAACTAAAAATCAGCAAGACACAGGCACCCCAAAGTTTAGGGCTGCTCTGTTGACAAGAACCTCCACTTCGTTACACCCTAAATATCCCAGGAAAGAGAAAAATGGATAAAGAAGTTGTGGTCCTTATGTACAATGGAATATCACTCAGCCATGAAATCAACGTCATAAGGCTAGTAGCAGCATGATGAGTGGATTTAGGTACGACGATTCTAAGTGAAATAAGTCACACAGAAAAAGACACTTATCCTAAGATATCACTTATAGAGGGAATGTAAAAACCGCGACCCTTGAACTGAATTACAAAACAGAACAGAGTCACACGTTTAGAAAACACACTATGGCTGCTTAACGGGAAAGGTGAGGTGGGGTGATGCATAAAAGAAGGGTTTCAAATTAGCTCAGAGACCGTTCCATAAACCCAATATGTAACAGACACGACCTACTCCTTGCTCAGTGAACTGGACTCAACACCCCCTATTCACCACCCAAGAATATATCTGACTAGTAAGAATGTTAAAACCTATGTATTGATATCTCTCTGTAAGTGAGTCAAGTGGGTGTAAAGCGGCATAAACACAGCAGTGAAAAGCAGCTAAGCCCCTTTATAAAAATCAATCACTTTTAAAAACCCGTGAAACAAAGACAGTGAAAGAGAGAGAAATTCTTACTAAATTCGTTCAGGGTCTGTGATGCCACCTGGATTGACCATATCTAGACCCACAGCTGATTGAGACATAAGGGTGGACACTCTTGGGGCTGAGAGGTTTGGTGAGGTTGGGTGAGCAAACGCAGACCCTTTAAAGTAATACTGCGTGGTTCCCATCCCATGGGTCCCAAATCTCCAGGTTCAAGGGCATCTTCCTACTTCGAAAACATGCATGAGAAACCCAGAAGATGGTGCACCGTGTGATCGGGAAAGGTTTCTAAAACGCACCTCATTTCTCATCTCCTTGTGCTCGGGTTCCCCATTCCAGCCGCTTTACTAGCAATCTCCCTCCTTGGAGAATCAGCACCTTTAACCTCCTGTTCCTTACAGGTTGCAATTTGTCCTGAGGATGAACGGGAAGAGGGGGAACCAATGAGACACCAGCTCTAGGTGTTGGGACAGGCACAGGTCACTCTATTTTCCCATCAGGAAGAAGAATTAACCACAGGCTCAGCCTTCCGCCCGGAACCAGAATAGAGCCTGAAGCAATCCTGCGCTTTTGCGGCCAGCTCCCAAGAAAGCGAGTTGAAAAATGGAGCTCAGGGGCACTGCAATTCACAAACCTGCAGAGTTATAAATCATAACTCTCGTCCTCAAATATATTGAGGGAAGGCCACAAAGAGGATTTGAAAGCAAGGCAGAATTGCAGGAAACAGATTTCAGGAGGTAGATTCGAATCGCCTTTAAAGCACGGGAAAAGCAGCAAAACCTCGACAATGATGCCCTTGGCCAAAAAGGGCGTATGCGTTTTTTCCTGAATATATTCAGGAAAAAACGCATACGCCCTTTTTGGCCAACCAAGCAACCTGGAAAGGCAAATCAGCGCTACAAAGAAGTCTCGCTTCCCATCGGTCAAAAGGGCCATGCTGAATAAAGTGTCAAACCCAGAAATGCAGGACAGGCCATGGAGAAACGGGAGCCTTGCTACGCTGATGGGCGGGATGTAAATTGCCAACAGCCACTCTGGAGAAGTGTACGGTGTGTCCTGAAACATCGAAAAAACTCAGCTTAGAGAGCATAGGGCACTTCCACTCATGGGCGTATAAATTGGGAAAACTAAAAATCAGCAAGACACAGGCACCCCAAAGTTTAGGGCTGCTCTGTTGACAAGAACCTCCACTTCGTTACACCCTAAATATCCCAGGAAAGAGAAAAATGGATAAAGAAGTTGTGGTCCTTATGTACAATGGAATATCACTCAGCCATGAAATCAACGTCATAAGGCTAGTAGCAGCATGATGAGTGGATTTAGGTACGACGATTCTAAGTGAAATAAGTCACACAGAAAAAGACACTTATCCTAAGATATCACTTATAGAGGGAATGTAAAAACCGCGACCCTTGAACTGAATTACAAAACAGAACAGAGTCACACGTATAGAAAACACACTATGGCTGCTTAACGGGAAAGGTGAGGTGGGGTGATGCATAAAAGAAGGGTTTCAAATTAGCTCAGAGACCGTTCCATAAACCCAATATGTAACAGACACGACCTACTCCTTGCTCAGTGAACTGGACTCAACACCCCCTATTCACCACCCAAGAATATATCTGACTAGTAAGAATGTTAAAACCTATGTATTGATATCTCTCTGTAAGTGAGTCAAGTGGGTGTAAAGCGGCATAAACACAGCAGTGAAAAGCAGCTAAACCCCTTTATAAAAATCAATCACTTTTAAAAACCCGTGAAACAAAGACAGTGAAAGAGAGAGAAATTCTTACTAAATTCGTTCAGGGGCTGTGATGCCACCTGGATTGACCATATCTAGACCCACAGCTGATAGAGACATAAGGGTGGACAGTCTTGGGGCTGAGAGGTTTGGTGAGGTTGGGTGAGCAAACGCAGACCCTTTAAAGTAATACTGCGTGGTTCCCATCCCATGGGTCCCAAATCTCCAGGTTCAAGGGCATCTTCCTACTTCGAAAACATGCATGAGAAACCCAGAAGATGGTGCACCGTGTGATCGGGAAAGGTTTCTAAAACGCACCTCATTTCTCATCTCCTTGTGCTCGGGTTCCCCATTCCAGCCGCTTTACTAGCAATCTCCCTCCTTGGAGAATCAGCACCTTTAACCTCCTGTTCCTTACAGGTTGCAATTTGTCCTGAGGATGAACGGGAAGAGGGGGAACCAATGAGACACCAGCTCTAGGTGTTGGGACAGGCACAGGTCACTCTATTTTCCCATCAGGAAGAAGAATTAACCACAGGCTCAGCCTTCCGCCCGGAACCAGAATAGGGCCTGAAGCAATCCTGCGCTTTTGCGGCCAGCTCCCAAGAAAGCGAGTTGAAAAATGGAGCTCAGGGGCACTGCAATTCACAAACCTGCAGAGTTATAAATCATAACTCTCGTCCTCAAATATATTGAGGGAAGGCCACAAAGAGGATTTGAAAGCAAGGCAGAATTGCAGGAAACAGATTTCAGGAGGTAGATTCGAATTGCCTTTAAAGCACGGGAAAAGCAGCAAAACCTCGACAATGATGCCCTTGGCCAAAAAGGGCGTATGCGGCTTTTCCTGAATATATTCAGGAAAAAACGCATACGCCCTTTTTGGCCAACCAAGCAACCTGGAAAGGCAAATCAGCGCTACAAAGAAGTCTCGCTTCCCATCGGTCAAAAGGGCCATGCTGAATAAAGTGTCAAAACCAGAAATGCAGGACAGGCCATGGAGAAACGGGAGCCTTGCTACGCTGATGGGCGGGATGTAAATTGCCAACAGCCACTCTGGAGAAGTGTACGGTGTGTCCTGAAACATCGAAAAAACTCAGCTTAGAGAGCATAGGGCACTTCCACTCATGGGCGTATAAATTGGGAAAACTAAAAATCAGCAAGACACAGGCACCCCAAAGTTTAGGGCTGCTCTGTTGACAAGAACCTCCACTTCGTTACACCCTAAATATCCCAGGAAAGAGAAAAATGGATAAAGAAGTTGTGGTCCTTATGTACAATGGAATATCACTCAGCCATGAAATCAACGTCATAAGGCTAGTAGCAGCATGATGAGTGGATTTAGGTACGACGATTCTAAGTGAAATAAGTCACACAGAAAAAGACACTTATCCTAAGATATCACTTATAGAGGGAATGTAAAAACCGCGACCCTTGAACTGAATTACAAAACAGAACAGAGTCACACGTTTAGAAAACACACTATGGCTGCTTAACGGGAAAGGTGAGGTGGGGTGATGCATAAAAGAAGGGTTTCAAATTAGCTCAGAGACCGTTCCATAAACCCAATATGTAACAGACACGACCTACTCCTTGCTCAGTGAACTGGACTCAACACCCCCTATTCACCACCCAAGAATATATCTGACTAGTAAGAATGTTAAAACCTATGTATTGATATCTCTCTGTAAGTGAGTCAAGTGGGTGTAAAGCGGCATAAACACAGCAGTGAAAAGCAGCTAAGCCCCTTTATAAAAATCAATCACTTTTAAAAACCCGTGAAACAAAGACAGTGAAAGAGAGAGAAATTCTTACTAAATTCGTTCAGGGTCTGTGATGCCACCTGGATTGACCATATCTAGACCCACAGCTGATTGAGACATAAGGGTGGACACTCTTGGGGCTGAGAGGTTTGGTGAGGTTGGGTGAGCAAACGCAGACCCTTTAAAGTAATACTGCGTGGTTCCCATCCCATGGGTCCCAAATCTCCAGGTTCAAGGGCATCTTCCTACTTCGAAAACATGCATGAGAAACCCAGAAGATGGTGCACCGTGTGATCGGGAAAGGTTTCTAAAACGCACCTCATTTCTCATCTCCTTGTGCTCGGGTTCGCCATTCCAGCCGCTTTACTAGCAATCTCCCTCCTTGGAGAATCAGCACCTTTAACCTCCTGTTCCTTACAGGTTGCAATTTGTCCTGAGGATGAACGGGAAGAGGGGGAACCAATGAGACACTAGCTCTAGGTGTTGGGACAGGCACAGGTCACTCTATTTTCCCATCAGGAAGAAGAATTAACCACAGGCTCAGCCTTCCGCCCGGAACCAGAATAGCGCCTGAAGCAATCCTGCGCTTTTGCGGCCAGCTCCCAAGAAAGCGAGTTGAAAAATGGAGCTCAGGGGCACTGCAATTCACAAACCTGCAGAGTTATAAATCATAACTCTCGTCCTCAAATATATTGAGGGAAGGCCACAAAGAGGATTTGAAAGCAAGGCAGAATTGCAGGAAACAGATTTCAGGAGGTAGATTCGAATTGCCTTTAAAGCACGGGAAAAGCAGCAAAACCTCGACAATGATGCCCTTGGCCAAAAAGGGCGTATGCGGTTTTTCCTGAATATATTCAGGAAAAAACGCATACGCCCTTTTTGGCCAACCAAGCAACCTGGAAAGGCAAATCAGCGCTACAAAGAAGTCTCGCTTCCCATCGGTCAAAAGGGCCATGCTGAATAAAGTGTCAAAACCAGAAATGCAGGACAGGCCATGGAGAAACGGGAGCCTTGCTACGCTGATGGGCGGGATGTAAATTGCCAACAGCCACTCTGGAGAAGTGTACGGTGTGTCCTGAAACATCGAAAAAACTCAGCTTAGAGAGCATACGGCACTTCCACTCATGGGCGTATAAATTGGGAAAACTAAAAATCAGCAAGACACAGGCACCCCAAAGTTTAGGGCTGCTCTGTTGACAAGAACCTCCACTTCGTTACACCCTAAATATCCCAGGAAAGAGAAAAATGGATAAAGAAGTTGTGGTCCTTATGTACAATGGAATATCACTCAGCCATGAAATCAACGTCATAAGGCTAGTAGCAGCATGATGAGTGGATTTAGGTACGACGATTCTAAGTGAAATAAGTCACACAGAAAAAGACACTTATCCTAAGATATCACTTATAGAGGGAATGTAAAAACCGCGACCCTTGAACTGAATTACAAAACAGAACAGAGTCACACGTTTAGAAAACACACTATGGCTGCTTAACGGGAAAGGTGAGGTGGGGTGATGCATAAAAGAAGGGTTTCAAATTAGCTCAGAGACCGTTCCATAAACCCAATATGTAACAGACACGACCTACTCCTTGCTCAGTGAACTGGACTCAACACCCCCTATTCACCACCCAAGAATATATCTGACTAGTAAGAATGTTAAAACCTATGTATTGATATCTCTCTGTAAGTGAGTCAAGTGGGTGTAAAGCGGCATAAACACAGCAGTGAAAAGCAGCTAAACCCCTTTATAAAAATCAATCACTTTTAAAAACCCGTGAAACAAAGACAGTGAAAGAGAGAGAAATTCTTACTAAATTCGTTCAGGGGCTGTGATGCCACCTGGATTGACCATATCTAGACCCACAGCTGATAGAGACATAAGGGTGGACACTCTTGGGGCTGAGAGGTTTGGTGAGGTTGGGTGAGCAAACGCAGACCCTTTAAAGTAATACTGCGTGGTTCCCATCCCATGGGTCCCAAATCTCCAGGTTCAAGGGCATCTTCCTACTTCGAAAACATGCATGAGAAACCCAGAAGATGGTGCACCGTGTGATCGGGAAAGGTTTCTAAAACGCACCTCATTTCTCATCTCCTTGTGCTCGGGTTCGCCATTCCAGCCGCTTTACTAGCAATCTCCCTCCTTGGAGAATCAGCACCTTTAACCTCCTGTTCCTTACAGGTTGCAATTTGTCCTGAGGATGAACGGGAAGAGGGGGAACCAATGAGACACTAGCTCTAGGTGTTGGGACAGGCACAGGTCACTCTATTTTCCCATCAGGAAGAAGAATTAACCACAGGCTCAGCCTTCCGCCCGGAACCAGAATAGCGCCTGAAGCAATCCTGCGCTTTTGCGGCCAGCTCCCAAGAAAGCGAGTTGAAAAATGGAGCTCAGGGGCACTGCAATTCACAAACCTGCAGAGTTATAAATCATAACTCTCGTCCTCAAATATATTGAGGGAAGGCCACAAAGAGGATTTGAAAGCAAGGCAGAATTGCAGGAAACAGATTTCAGGAGGTAGATTCGAATCGCCTTTAAAGCACGGGAAAAGCAGCAAAACCTCGACAATGATGCCCTTGGCCAAAAAGGGCGTATGCGTTTTTTCCTGAATATATTCAGGAAAAAACGCATACGCCCTTTTTGGCCAACCAAGCAACCTGGAAAGGCAAATCAGCGCTACAAAGAAGTCTCGCTTCCCATCGGTCAAAAGGGCCATGCTGAATAAAGTGTCAAAACCAGAAATGCAGGACAGGCCATGGAGAAACGGGAGCCTTGCTACGCTGATGGGCGGGATGTAAATTGCCAACAGCCACTCTGGAGAAGTGTACGGTGTGTCCTGAAACATCGAAAAAACTCAGCTTAGAGAGCATAGGGCACTTCCACTCATGGGCGTATAAATTGGGAAAACTAAAAATCAGCAAGACACAGGCACCCCAAAGTTTAGGGCTGCTCTGTTGACAAGAACCTCCACTTCGTTACACCCTAAATATCCCAGGAAAGAGAAAAATGGATAAAGAAGTTGTGGTCCTTATGTACAATGGAATATCACTCAGCCATGAAATCAACGTCATAAGGCTAGTAGCAGCATGATGAGTGGATTTAGGTACGACGATTCTAAGTGAAATAAGTCACACAGAAAAAGACACTTATCCTAAGATATCACTCATAGAGGGAATGTAAAAATTGCTACCCTTGAACTGAATTACAAAACAGAACAGAGTCACACGTTTAGAAAACACACTATGGCTGCTTAACGGGAAAGGTGAGGTGGGGTGATGCATAAAAGAAGGGGTTCAAATTAGCTCAGAGACCGTTCCATAAACCCAATATGTAACAGACACGACCTACTCCTTGCTCAGTGAACTGGACTCAACACCCCCTATTCACCACCCAAGAATATATCTGACTAATAAGAATGTTAAAACCTATGTATTGATATCACTCTGTAAGTGAGTCAAGTGGGTGTAAAGTGGCATAAACACAGCAGTGAAAAGCAGCTAAACCCCTTTATAAAAATCAATCACTTTTAAAAACCCGTGAAACAAAGACGGTGAAAGAGAGAGAAATTCTTACTAAATTCGTTCAGGGGCTGTGATGCCACCTGGATTGACCATATCTAGACCCACAGCTGATAGAGACATAAGGGTGGACACTCTTCGGGCTGAGAGGTTTGGTGAGGTTGGGTGAGCAAACGCAGACCCTTTAAAGTAATACTGCGTGGTTCCCATCCCATGGGTCCCAAATCTCCAGGTTCAAGGGCATCTTCCTACTTCGAAAACATGCATGAGAAACCCAGAAGATGGTGCACCGTGTGATCGGGAAAGGTTTCTAAAACGCACCTCATTTCTCATCTCCTTGTGCTCGGGTTCCCCATTCCAGCCGCTTTACTAGCAATCTCCCTCCTTGGAGAATCAGCACCTTTAACCTCCTGTTCCTTACAGGTTGCAATTTGTCCTGAGGATGAACGGGAAGAGGGGGAACCAATGAGACACTAGCTCTAGGTGTTGGGACAGGCACAGGTCACTCTATTTTTCCCATCAGGAAGAAGAATTAACCACAGGCTCAGCCTTCCGCCCGGAACCAGAATAGCGCCTGAAGCAATCCTTCGCTTTTGCGGCCAGCTCCCAAGAAAGCGAGTTGAAAAATGGAGCTCAGGGGCACTGCAATTCACAAACCTGCAGAGTTATAAATCATAACTCTCGTCCTCAAATATATTGAGGGAAGGCCACAAAGAGGATTTGAAAGCAAGGCAGAATTGCAGGAAACAGATTTCAGGAGGTAGATTCGAATCGCCTTTAAAGCACGGGAAAAGCAGCAAAACCTCGACAATGATGCCCTTGGCCAAAAAGGGCGTATGCGTTTTTTCCTGAATATATTCAGGAAAAAACGCATACGCCCTTTTTGGCCAACCAAGCAACCTGGAAAGGCAAATCAGCGCTACAAAGAAGTCTCGCTTCCCATCGGTCAAAAGGGCCATGCTGAATAAAGTGTCAAAACCAGAAATGCAGGACAGGCCATGGAGAAACGGGAGCCTTGCTACGCTGATGGGCGGGATGTAAATTGCCAACAGCCACTCTGGAGAAGTGTACGGTGTGTCCTGAAACATCGAAAAAACTCAGCTTAGAGAGCATAGGGCACTTCCACTCATGGGCGTATAAATTGGGAAAACTAAAAATCAGCAAGACACAGGCACCCCAAAGTTTAGGGCTGCTCTGTTGACAAGAACCTCCACTTCGTTACACCCTAAATATCCCAGGAAAGAGAAAAATGGATAAAGAAGTTGTGGTCCTTATGTACAATGGAATATCACTCAGCCATGAAATCAACGTCATAAGGCTAGTAGCAGCATGATGAGTGGATTTAGGTACGACGATTCTAAGTGAAATAAGTCACACAGAAAAAGACACTTATCCTAAGATATCACTTATAGAGGGAATGTAAAAATTGCTACCCTTGAACTGAATTACAAAACAGAACAGAGTCACACGTTTAGAAAACACACTATGGCTGCTTAACGGGAAAGGTGAGGTGGGGTGATGCATAAAAGAAGGGGTTCAAATTAGCTCAGATACCGTTCCATAAACCCAATATGTAACAGACACGACCTACTCCTTGCTCAGTGAACTGGACTCAACACCCCCTATTCACCACCCAAGAATATATCTGACTAGTAAGAATGTTAAAACCTATGTATTGATATCTCTCTGTAAGTGAGTCAAGTGGGTGTAAAGCGGCATAAACACAGCAGTGAAAAGCAGCTAAACCCCTTTATAAAAATCAATCACTTTTAAAAACCCGTGAAACAAAGACAGTGAAAGAGAGAGAAATTCTTACTAAATTCGTTCAGGGGCTGTGATGCCACCTGGATTGACCATATCTAGACCCACAGCTGATAGAGACATAAGGGTGGACAGTCTTGGGGCTGAGAGGTTTGGTGAGGTTGGGTGAGCAAACGCAGACCCTTTAAAGTAATACTGCGTGGTTCCCATCCCATGGGTCCCAAATCTCCAGGTTCAAGGGCATCTTCCTACTTCGAAAACATGCATGAGAAACCCAGAAGATGGTGCACCGTGTGATCGGGAAAGGTTTCTAAAACGCACCTCATTTCTCATCTCCTTGTGCTCGGGTTCCCCATTCCAGCCGCTTTACTAGCAATCTCCCTCCTTGGAGAATCAGCACCTTTAACCTCCTGTTCCTTACAGGTTGCACTTTGTCCTGAGGATGAACGGGAAGAGGGGGAACCAATGAGACACCAGCTCTAGGTGTTGGGACAGGCACAGGTCACTCTATTTTCCCATCAGGAAGAAGAATTAACCACAGGCTCAGCCTTCCGCCCGGAACCAGAATAGGGCCTGAAGCAATCCTGCGCTTTTGCGGCCAGCTCCCAAGAAAGCGAGTTGAAAAATGGAGCTCAGGGGCACTGCAATTCACAAACCTGCAGAGTTATAAATCATAACTCTCGTCCTCAAATATATTGAGGGAAGGCCACAAAGAGGATTTGAAAGCAAGGCAGAATTGCAGGAAACAGATTTCAGGAGGTAGATTCGAATTGCCTTTAAAGCACGGGAAAAGCAGCAAAACCTCGACAATGATGCCCTTGGCCAAAAAGGGCGTATGCGGTTTTTCCTGAATATATTCAGGAAAAAACGCATACGCCCTTTTTGGCCAACCAAGCAACCTGGAAAGGCAAATCAGCGCTACAAAGAAGTCTCGCTTCCCATCGGTCAAAAGGGCCATGCTGAATAAAGTGTCAAAACCAGAAATGCAGGACAGGCCATGGAGAAACGGGAGCCTTGCTACGCTGATGGGCGGGATGTAAATTGCCAACAGCCACTCTGGAGAAGTGTACGGTGTGTCCTGAAACATCGAAAAAACTCAGCTTAGAGAGCATAGGGCACTTCCACTCATGGGCGTATAAATTGGGAAAACTAAAAATCAGCAAGACACAGGCACCCCAAAGTTTAGGGCTGCTCTGTTGACAAGAACCTCCACTTCGTTACACCCTAAATATCCCAGGAAAGAGAAAAATGGATAAAGAAGTTGTGGTCCTTATGTACAATGGAATATCACTCAGCCATGAAATCAACGTCATAAGGCTAGTAGCAGCATGATGAGTGGATTTAGGTACGACGATTCTAAGTGAAATAAGTCACACAGAAAAAGACACTTATCCTAAGATATCACTTATAGAGGGAATGTAAAAACCGCGACCCTTGAACTGAATTACAAAACAGAACAGAGTCACACGTTTAGAAAACACACTATGGCTGCTTAACGGGAAAGGTGAGGTGGGGTGATGCATAAAAGAAGGGTTTCAAATTAGCTCAGAGACCGTTCCATAAACCCAATATGTAACAGACACGACCTACTCCTTGCTCAGTGAACTGGACTCAACACCGCCTATTCACCACCCAAGAATATATCTGACTAGTAAGAATGTTAAAACCTATGTATTGATATCTCTCTGTAAGTGAGTCAAGTGGGTGTAAAGCGGCATAAACACAGCAGTGAAAAGCAGCTAAGCCCCTTTATAAAAATCAATCACTTTTAAAAACCCGTGAAACAAAGACAGTGAAAGAGAGAGAAATTCTTACTAAATTCGTTCAGGGGCTGTGATGCCACCTGGATTGACCATATCTAGACCCACAGCTGATAGAGACATAAGGGTGGACACTCTTGGGGCTGAGAGGTTTGGTGAGGTTGGGTGAGCAAACGCAGACCCTTTAAAGTAATACTGCGTGGTTCCCATCCCATGGGTCCCAAATCTCCAGGTTCAAGGGCATCTTCCTACTTCGAAAACATGCATGAGAAACCCAGAAGATGGTGCACCGTGTGATCGGGAAAGGTTTCTAAAACGCACCTCATTTCTCATCTCCTTGTGCTCGGGTTCGCCATTCCAGCCGCTTTACTAGCAATCTCCCTCCTTGGAGAATCAGCACCTTTAACCTCCTGTTCCTTACAGGTTGCAATTTGTCCTGAGGATGAACGGGAAGAGGGGGAACCAATGAGACACTAGCTCTAGGTGTTGGGACAGGCACAGGTCACTCTATTTTCCCATCAGGAAGAAGAATTAACCACAGGCTCAGCCTTCCGCCCGGAACCAGAATAGCGCCTGAAGCAATCCTGCGCTTTTGCGGCCAGCTCCCAAGAAAGCGAGTTGAAAAATGGAGCTCAGGGGCACTGCAATTCACAAACCTGCAGAGTTATAAATCATAACTCTCGTCCTCAAATATATTGAGGGAAGGCCACAAAGAGGATTTGAAAGCAAGGCAGAATTGCAGGAAACAGATTTCAGGAGGTAGATTCGAATTGCCTTTAAAGCACGGGAAAAGCAGCAAAACCTCGACAATGATGCCCTTGGCCAAAAAGGGCGTATGCGGTTTTTCCTGAATATATTCAGGAAAAAACGCATACGCCCTTTTTGGCCAACCAAGCAACCTGGAAAGGCAAATCAGCGCTACAAAGAAGTCTCGCTTCCCATCGGTCAAAAGGGCCATGCTGAATAAAGTGTCAAAACCAGAAATGCAGGACAGGCCATGGAGAAACGGGAGCCTTGCTACGCTGATGGGCGGGATGTAAATTGCCAACAGCCACTCTGGAGAAGTGTACGGTGTGTCCTGAAACATCGAAAAAACTCAGCTTAGAGAGCATAGGGCACTTCCACTCATGGGCGTATAAATTGGGAAAACTAAAAATCAGCAAGACACAGGCACCCCAAAGTTTAGGGCTGCTCTGTTGACAAGAACCTCCACTTCGTTACACCCTAAATATCCCAGGAAAGAGAAAAATGGATAAAGAAGTTGTGGTCCTTATGTACAATGGAATATCACTCAGCCATGAAATCAACGTCATAAGGCTAGTAGCAGCATGATGAGTGGATTTAGGTACGACGATTCTAAGTGAAATAAGTCACACAGAAAAAGACACTTATCCTAAGATATCACTTATAGAGGGAATGTAAAAACCGCGACCCTTGAACTGAATTACAAAACAGAACAGAGTCACACGTTTAGAAAACACACTATGGCTGCTTAACGGGAAAGGTGAGGTGGGGTGATGCATAAAAGAAGGGTTTCAAATTAGCTCAGAGACCGTTCCATAAACCCAATATGTAACAGACACGACCTACTCCTTGCTCAGTGAACTGGACTCAACACCCCCTATTCACCACCCAAGAATATATCTGACTAGTAAGAATGTTAAAACCTATGTATTGATATCTCTCTGTAAGTGAGTCAAGTGGGTGTAAAGCGGCATAAACACAGCAGTGAAAAGCAGCTAAACCCCTTTATAAAAATCAATCACTTTTAAAAACCCGTGAAACAAAGACAGTGAAAGAGAGAGAAATTCTTACTAAATTCGTTCAGGGGCTGTGATGCCACCTGGATTGACCATATCTAGACCCACAGCTGATAGAGACATAAGGGTGGACACTCTTGGGGCTGAGAGGTTTGGTGAGGTTGGGTGAGCAAACGCAGACCCTTTAAAGTAATACTGCGTGGTTCCCATCCCATGGGTCCCAAATCTCCAGGTTCAAGGGCATCTTCCTACTTCGAAAACATGCATGAGAAACCCAGAAGATGGTGCACCGTGTGATCGGGAAAGGTTTCTAAAACGCACCTCATTTCTCATCTCCTTGTGCTCGGGTTCGCCATTCCAGCCGCTTTACTAGCAATCTCCCTCCTTGGAGAATCAGCACCTTTAACCTCCTGTTCCTTACAGGTTGCAATTTGTCCTGAGGATGAACGGGAAGAGGGGGAACCAATGAGACACTAGCTCTAGGTGTTGGGACAGGCACAGGTCACTCTATTTTCCCATCAGGAAGAAGAATTAACCACAGGCTCAGCCTTCCGCCCGGAACCAGAATAGCGCCTGAAGCAATCCTGCGCTTTTGCGGCCAGCTCCCAAGAAAGCGAGTTGAAAAATGGAGCTCAGGGGCACTGCAATTCACAAACCTGCAGAGTTATAAATCATAACTCTCGTCCTCAAATATATTGAGGGAAGGCCACAAAGAGGATTTGAAAGCAAGGCAGAATTGCAGGAAACAGATTTCAGGAGGTAGATTCGAATCGCCTTTAAAGCACGGGAAAAGCAGCAAAACCTCGACAATGATGCCCTTGGCCAAAAAGGGCGTATGCGTTTTTTCCTGAATATATTCAGGAAAAAACGCATACGCCCTTTTTGGCCAACCAAGCAACCTGGAAAGGCAAATCAGCGCTACAAAGAAGTCTCGCTTCCCATCGGTCAAAAGGGCCATGCTGAATAAAGTGTCAAAACCAGAAATGCAGGACAGGCCATGGAGAAACGGGAGCCTTGCTACGCTGATGGGCGGGATGTAAATTGCCAACAGCCACTCTGGAGAAGTGTACGGTGTGTCCTGAAACATCGAAAAAACTCAGCTTAGAGAGCATAGGGCACTTCCACTCATGGGCGTATAAATTGGGAAAACTAAAAATCAGCAAGACACAGGCACCCCAAAGTTTAGGGCTGCTCTGTTGACAAGAACCTCCACTTCGTTACACCCTAAATATCCCAGGAAAGAGAAAAATGGATAAAGAAGTTGTGGTCCTTATGTACAATGGAATATCACTCAGCCATGAAATCAACGTCATAAGGCTAGTAGCAGCATGATGAGTGGATTTAGGTACGACGATTCTAAGTGAAATAAGTCACACAGAAAAAGACACTTATCCTAAGATATCACTCATAGAGGGAATGTAAAAATTGCTACCCTTGAACTGAATTACAAAACAGAACAGAGTCACACGTTTAGAAAACACACTATGGCTGCTTAACGGGAAAGGTGAGGTGGGGTGATGCATAAAAGAAGGGGTTCAAATTAGCTCAGTGACCGTTTCATAAACCCAATATGTAACAGACACGACCTACTCCTTGCTCAGTGAACTGGACTCAACATCCCCTATTCACCACCCAAGAATATATCTGACTAGTAAGAATGTTAAAACCTATGTATTGATATCACTCTGTAAGTGAGTCAAGTGGGTGTAAAGCGGCATAAACACAGCAGTGAAAAGCAGCTAAACCCCTTTATAAAAATCAATCACTTTTAAAAACCCGTGAAACAAAGACAGTGAAAGAGAGAGAAATTCTTACTAAATTCGTTCAGGGGCTGTGATGCCACCTGGATTGACCATATCTAGACCCACAGCTGATTGAGACATAAGGGTGGACACTCTTGGGGCTGAGAGGTTTGGTGAGGTTGGGTGAGCAAACGCAGACCCTTTAGAGTAATACTGCGTGGTACCCATCCCATGGGTCCCAAATCTCCAGATTCAAGGGCATCTTCCTACATCGAAAACATGCATGAGAAACCCAGAAGATGGTACACCGTGTGATCGGGAAAGGTTTCTAAAACGCACCTCATTTCTCATCTCCTTGTGCTCGGGTTCCCCATTCCAGCCGCTTTACTAGCAATCTCCCTACTTGGAGAATCAGCACCTTTAACCTCCTGTTCCGTACAGGTTGCAATTTGTCCTGAGGATGAACGGGAAGAGGGGGAACCAATGAGACACTAGCTCTAGGTGTTGGGACAGGCACAGGTCACTCTATTTTCCCATCAGGAAGAAGAATTAACCACAGGCTCAGCCTGCCGCCCGGGACCAAAATAGGGCCTAAAGCAATCCTGCGCTTTTGCGGCCAGCTCCCAAGAAAGCGAGTTGAAAAATGGAGCTCAGGGGCACTGCAATTCACAAACCTGCAGAGTTACAAATCATAACTCTCGTCCTCAAATATATTGAGGGAAGGCAACGAAGAGGATTTGAAAGCACGGCAGAATTGCAGGAAACAGATTTCAGGAGGTAGATTCAAATCGCCTTTAAAGCACGGGAAAAGCGGCAAAACCTCGACAATGATGCCCTTGGCCAAAAAGGGCGTATGCGGTTTTTCCTGAATATATTCAGGAAAAAACGCATACGCCCGTTTTGGCCAACCAAGCAACCTGGAAAGGCAAATCAGCGCTACAAAGAAGTCTCGCTTCCCATCGGTCAAAAGGGCCATGCTGAATAAAGTGTCAAAACCAGAAATGCAGGACAGGCCATGGAGAAACGGGAGCCTTGCTACGCTGATGGGCGGGATGTAAATTGCCAACAGCCACTCTGGAGAAGTGTACGGTGTGTCCTGAAACATCGAAAAAACTCAGCTTAGAGAGCATAGGGCACTTCCACTCATGGGCGTATAAATTGGGAAAACTAAAAATCAGCAAGACACAGGCACCCCAAAGTTTAGGGCTGCTCTGTTGACAAGAACCTCCACTTCGTTACACCCTAAATATCCCAGGAAAGAGAAAAATGGATAAAGAAGTTGTGGTCCTTATGTACAATGGAATATCACTCAGCCATGAAATCAACGTCATAAGGCTAGTAGCAGCATGATGAGTGGATTTAGGTACGACGATTCTAAGTGAAATAAGTCACACAGAAAAAGACACTTATCCTAAGATATCACTTATAGAGGGAATGTAAAAACCGCGACCCTTGAACTGAATTACAAAACAGAACAGAGTCACACGTTTAGAAAACACACTATGGCTGCTTAACGGGAAAGGTGAGGTGGGGTGATGCATAAAAGAAGGGTTTCAAATTAGCTCAGAGACCGTTCCATAAACCCAATATGTAACAGACACGACCTACTCCTTGCTCAGTGAACTGGACTCAACACCCCCTATTCACCACCCAAGAATATATCTGACTAGTAAGAATGTTAAAACCTATGTATTGATATCTCTCTGTAAGTGAGTCAAGTGGGTGTAAAGCGGCATAAACACAGCAGTGAAAAGCAGCTAAACCCCTTTATAAAAATCAATCACTTTTAAAAACCCGTGAAACAAAGACAGTGAAAGAGAGAGAAATTCTTACTAAATTCGTTCAGGGGCTGTGATGCCACCTGGATTGACCATATCTAGACCCACAGCTGATAGAGACATAAGGGTGGACACTCTTGGGGCTGAGAGGTTTGGTGAGGTTGGGTGAGCAAACGCAGACCCTTTAAAGTAATACTGCGTGGTTCCCATCCCATGGGTCCCAAATCTCCAGGTTCAAGGGCATCTTCCTACTTCGAAAACATGCATGAGAAACCCAGAAGATGGTGCACCGTGTGATCGGGAAAGGTTTCTAAAACGCACCTCATTTCTCATCTCCTTGTGCTCGGGTTCGCCATTCCAGCCGCTTTACTAGCAATCTCCCTCCTTGGAGAATCAGCACCTTTAACCTCCTGTTCCTTACAGGTTGCAATTTGTCCTGAGGATGAACGGGAAGAGGGGGAACCAATGAGACACTAGCTCTAGGTGTTGGGACAGGCACAGGTCACTCTATTTTCCCATCAGGAAGAAGAATTAACCACAGGCTCAGCCTTCCGCCCGGAACCAGAATAGCGCCTGAAGCAATCCTGCGCTTTTGCGGCCAGCTCCCAAGAAAGCGAGTTGAAAAATGGAGCTCAGGGGCACTGCAATTCACAAACCTGCAGAGTTATAAATCATAACTCTCGTCCTCAAATATATTGAGGGAAGGCCACAAAGAGGATTTGAAAGCAAGGCAGAATTGCAGGAAACAGATTTCAGGAGGTAGATTCGAATCGCCTTTAAAGCACGGGAAAAGCAGCAAAACCTCGACAATGATGCCCTTGGCCAAAAAGGGCGTATGCGTTTTTTCCTGAATATATTCAGGAAAAAACGCATACGCCCTTTTTGGCCAACCAAGCAACCTGGAAAGGCAAATCAGCGCTACAAAGAAGTCTCGCTTCCCATCGGTCAAAAGGGCCATGCTGAATAAAGTGTCAAAACCAGAAATGCAGGACAGGCCATGGAGAAACGGGAGCCTTGCTACGCTGATGGGCGGGATGTAAATTGCCAACAGCCACTCTGGAGAAGTGTACGGTGTGTCCTGAAACATCGAAAAAACTCAGCTTAGAGAGCATA
Source organism: Balaenoptera borealis (assembly GCF_965194805.1). Taxonomy (NCBI): domain Eukaryota; kingdom Metazoa; phylum Chordata; class Mammalia; order Artiodactyla; family Balaenopteridae; genus Balaenoptera; species Balaenoptera borealis. Next base: position 222,902 of record NW_028123853.1, read on the forward strand.
GGGCACTTCCACTCATGGGCGTATAAATTGGGAAAACTAAAAATCAGCAAGACACAGGCACCCCAAAGTTTAGGGCTGCTCTGTTGACAAGAACCTCCACTTCGTTACACCCTAAATATCCCAGGAAAGAGAAAAATGGATAAAGAAGTTGTGGTCCTTATGTACAATGGAATATCACTCAGCCATGAAATCAACGTCATAAGGCTAGTAGCAGCATGATGAGTGGATTTAGGTACGACGATTCTAAGTGAAATAAGTCACACAGAAAAAGACACTTATCCTAAGATATCACTCATAGAGGGAATGTAAAAATTGCTACCCTTGAACTGAATTACAAAACAGAACAGAGTCACACGTTTAGAAAACACACTATGGCTGCTTAACGGGAAAGGTGAGGTGGGGTGATGCATAAAAGAAGGGGTTCAAATTAGCTCAGAGACCGTTTCATAAACCCAATATGTAACAGACACGACCTACTCCTTGCTCAGTGAACTGGACTCAACATCCCCTATTCACCACCCAAGAATATATCTGACTAGTAAGAATGTTAAAACCTATGTATTGATATCACTCTGTAAGTGAGTCAAGTGGGTGTAAAGCGGCATAAACACAGCAGTGAAAAGCAGCTAAACCCCTTTATAAAAATCAATCACTTTTAAAAACCCGTGAAACAAAGACAGTGAAAGAGAGAGAAATTCTTACTAAATTCGTTCAGGGGCTGTGATGCCACCTGGATTGACCATATCTAGACCCAAAGATGATTGAGACATAAGGGTGGACACTCTTGGGGCTGAGAGGTTTGGTGAGGTTGGGTGAGCAAACGCAGACCCTTTAGAGTAATACTGCGTGGTACCCATCCCATGGGTCCCAAATCTCCAGATTCAAGGGCATCTTCCTACATCGAAAACATGCATGAGAAACCCAGAAGATGGTACACCGTGTGATCGGGAAAGGTTTCTAAAACGCACCTCATTTCTCATCTCCTTGTGCTCGGGTTCCCCATTCCAGCCGCTTTACTAGCAATCTCCCTCCTTGGAGAATCAGCACCTTTAACCTCCTGTTCCGTACAGGTTGCAATTTGTCCTGAGGATGAACGGGAAGAGGGGGAACCAATGAGACACTAGCTCTAGGTGTTGGGACAGGCACAGGTCACTCTATTTTCCCATCAGGAAGAAGAATTAACCACAGGCTCAGCCTGCCGCCCGGGACCAAAATAGGGCCTAAAGCAATCCTGCGCTTTTGCGGCCAGCTCCCAAGAAAGCGAGTTGAAAAATGGAGCTCAGGGGCACTGCAATTCACAAACCTGCAGAGTTACAAATCATAACTCTCGTCCTCAAATATATTGAGGGAAGGCAACGAAGAGGATTTGAAAGCACGGCAGAATTGCAGGAAACAGATTTCAGGAGGTAGATTCAAATCGCCTTTAAAGCACGGGAAAAGCGGCAAAACCTCGACAATGATGCCCTTGGCCAAAAAGGGCGTATGCGTTATTTCCTGAATATATTCAGGAAAAAACGCATACGGCCTTTTTGGCCAACCAAGCAACCTGGAAAGGCAATTCAGCGCTACAAAGAAGTCTCGCTTCCCATCGGTCAAAAGGGCCATGCTGAATAAAGTGTCAAAACCAGAAATGCAGGACAGGCCATGGAGAAACGGGAGCCTTGCTACGCTGATGGGCGGGATGTAAATTGCCAACAGCCACTCTGGAGAAGTGTACGATGTGTCCTGAAACATCGAAAAAACTCAGCTTAGTGAGCATAGGGCACTTCCACTCATGGGCGTATAAATTGGGAAAACTAAAAATCAGCAAGACACAGGCACCCCAAAGTTTAGGGATGCTTTGTTGACAAGAACCTCCACTTCGATACACCTTAAATATCCCCGGAAAGAGAAAACTGGATAAAGAAGTTGTGGTCCTTATGTACAATGGAATATCACTCAGCCAGGAAATCACCGTCATAAGGCTAGTAGCAGCATGATGAGTGGATTTAGGTACGACGATTCTAAGTGAAATAAGTCACACAGAAAAAGACACTTATCATAAGATATCACTTATAGAGGGAATGTAAAAATTGCTACCCTTGAACTGAATTACAAAACAGAACAGAGTCACACGTTTAGAAAACACACTATGGCTGCTTAACGGGAAAGGTGAGGTGGGGTGATGCATAAAAGAAGGGGTTCAAATTAGCTCAGAGACCGTTCCATAAACCCAATATGTAACAGACACGACCTACTCCTTGCTCAGTGAACTGGACTCAACACCCCCTATTCACCACCCAAGAATATATCTGACTAATAAGAATGTTAAAACCTATGTATTGATATCACTCTGTAAGTGAGTCAAGTGGGTGTAAAGTGGCATAAACACAGCAGTGAAAAGCAGCTAAACCCCTTTATAAAAATCAATCACTTTTAAAAACCCGTGAAACAAAGACGGTGAAAGAGAGAGAAATTCTTACTAAATTCGTTCAGGGGCTGTGATGCCACCTGGATTGACCATATCTAGACCCACAGCTGATAGAGACATAAGGGTGGACACTCTTCGGGCTGAGAGGTTTGGTGAGGTTGGGTGAGCAAACGCAGACCCTTTAAAGTAATACTGCGTGGTTCCCATCCCATGGGTCCCAAATCTCCAGGTTCAAGGGCATCTTCCTACTTCGAAAACATGCATGAGAAACCCAGAAGATGGTGCACCGTGTGATCGGGAAAGGTTTCTAAAACGCACCTCATTTCTCATCTCCTTGTGCTCGGGTTCCCCATTCCAGCCGCTTTACTAGCAATCTCCCTCCTTGGAGAATCAGCACCTTTAACCTCCTGTTCCTTACAGGTTGCAATTTGTCCTGAGGATGAACGGGAAGAGGGGGAACCAATGAGACACTAGCTCTAGGTGTTGGGACAGGCACAGGTCACTCTATTTTTCCCATCAGGAAGAAGAATTAACCACAGGCTCAGCCTTCCGCCCGGAACCAGAATAGCGCCTGAAGCAATCCTTCGCTTTTGCGGCCAGCTCCCAAGAAAGCGAGTTGAAAAATGGAGCTCAGGGGCACTGCAATTCACAAACCTGCAGAGTTATAAATCATAACTCTCGTCCTCAAATATATTGAGGGAAGGCCACAAAGAGGATTTGAAAGCAAGGCAGAATTGCAGGAAACAGATTTCAGGAGGTAGATTCGAATCGCCTTTAAAGCACGGGAAAAGCAGCAAAACCTCGACAATGATGCCCTTGGCCAAAAAGGGCGTATGCGTTTTTTCCTGAATATATTCAGGAAAAAACGCATACGCCCTTTTTGGCCAACCAAGCAACCTGGAAAGGCAAATCAGCGCTACAAAGAAGTCTCGCTTCCCATCGGTCAAAAGGGCCATGCTGAATAAAGTGTCAAAACCAGAAATGCAGGACAGGCCATGGAGAAACGGGAGCCTTGCTACGCTGATGGGCGGGATGTAAATTGCCAACAGCCACTCTGGAGAAGTGTACGGTGTGTCCTGAAACATCGAAAAAACTCAGCTTAGAGAGCATAGGGCACTTCCACTCATGGGCGTATAAATTGGGAAAACTAAAAATCAGCAAGACACAGGCACCCCAAAGTTTAGGGCTGCTCTGTTGACAAGAACCTCCACTTCGTTACACCCTAAATATCCCAGGAAAGAGAAAAATGGATAAAGAAGTTGTGGTCCTTATGTACAATGGAATATCACTCAGCCATGAAATCAACGTCATAAGGCTAGTAGCAGCATGATGAGTGGATTTAGGTACGACGATTCTAAGTGAAATAAGTCACACAGAAAAAGACACTTATCCTAAGATATCACTTATAGAGGGAATGTAAAAATTGCTACCCTTGAACTGAATTACAAAACAGAACAGAGTCACACGTTTAGAAAACACACTATGGCTGCTTAACGGGAAAGGTGAGGTGGGGTGATGCATAAAAGAAGGGGTTCAAATTAGCTCAGATACCGTTCCATAAACCCAATATGTAACAGACACGACCTACTCCTTGCTCAGTGAACTGGACTCAACACCCCCTATTCACCACCCAAGAATATATCTGACTAGTAAGAATGTTAAAACCTATGTATTGATATCTCTCTGTAAGTGAGTCAAGTGGGTGTAAAGCGGCATAAACACAGCAGTGAAAAGCAGCTAAACCCCTTTATAAAAATCAATCACTTTTAAAAACCCGTGAAACAAAGACAGTGAAAGAGAGAGAAATTCTTACTAAATTCGTTCAGGGGCTGTGATGCCACCTGGATTGACCATATCTAGACCCACAGCTGATAGAGACATAAGGGTGGACAGTCTTGGGGCTGAGAGGTTTGGTGAGGTTGGGTGAGCAAACGCAGACCCTTTAAAGTAATACTGCGTGGTTCCCATCCCATGGGTCCCAAATCTCCAGGTTCAAGGGCATCTTCCTACTTCGAAAACATGCATGAGAAACCCAGAAGATGGTGCACCGTGTGATCGGGAAAGGTTTCTAAAACGCACCTCATTTCTCATCTCCTTGTGCTCGGGTTCCCCATTCCAGCCGCTTTACTAGCAATCTCCCTCCTTGGAGAATCAGCACCTTTAACCTCCTGTTCCTTACAGGTTGCAATTTGTCCTGAGGATGAACGGGAAGAGGGGGAACCAATGAGACACCAGCTCTAGGTGTTGGGACAGGCACAGGTCACTCTATTTTCCCATCAGGAAGAAGAATTAACCACAGGCTCAGCCTTCCGCCCGGAACCAGAATAGGGCCTGAAGCAATCCTGCGCTTTTGCGGCCAGCTCCCAAGAAAGCGAGTTGAAAAATGGAGCTCAGGGGCACTGCAATTCACAAACCTGCAGAGTTATAAATCATAACTCTCGTCCTCAAATATATTGAGGGAAGGCCACAAAGAGGATTTGAAAGCAAGGCAGAATTGCAGGAAACAGATTTCAGGAGGTAGATTCGAATTGCCTTTAAAGCACGGGAAAAGCAGCAAAACCTCGACAATGATGCCCTTGGCCAAAAAGGGCGTATGCGGTTTTTCCTGAATATATTCAGGAAAAAACGCATACGCCCTTTTTGGCCAACCAAGCAACCTGGAAAGGCAAATCAGCGCTACAAAGAAGTCTCGCTTCCCATCGGTCAAAAGGGCCATGCTGAATAAAGTGTCAAAACCAGAAATGCAGGACAGGCCATGGAGAAACGGGAGCCTTGCTACGCTGATGGGCGGGATGTAAATTGCCAACAGCCACTCTGGAGAAGTGTACGGTGTGTCCTGAAACATCGAAAAAACTCAGCTTAGAGAGCATAGGGCACTTCCACTCATGGGCGTATAAATTGGGAAAACTAAAAATCAGCAAGACACAGGCACCCCAAAGTTTAGGGCTGCTCTGTTGACAAGAACCTCCACTTCGTTACACCCTAAATATCCCAGGAAAGAGAAAAATGGATAAAGAAGTTGTGGTCCTTATGTACAATGGAATATCACTCAGCCATGAAATCAACGTCATAAGGCTAGTAGCAGCATGATGAGTGGATTTAGGTACGACGATTCTAAGTGAAATAAGTCACACAGAAAAAGACACTTATCCTAAGATATCACTTATAGAGGGAATGTAAAAACCGCGACCCTTGAACTGAATTACAAAACAGAACAGAGTCACACGTTTAGAAAACACACTATGGCTGCTTAACGGGAAAGGTGAGGTGGGGTGATGCATAAAAGAAGGGTTTCAAATTAGCTCAGAGACCGTTCCATAAACCCAATATGTAACAGACACGACCTACTCCTTGCTCAGTGAACTGGACTCAACACCCCCTATTCACCACCCAAGAATATATCTGACTAGTAAGAATGTTAAAACCTATGTATTGATATCTCTCTGTAAGTGAGTCAAGTGGGTGTAAAGCGGCATAAACACAGCAGTGAAAAGCAGCTAAACCCCTTTATAAAAATCAATCACTTTTAAAAACCCGTGAAACAAAGACAGTGAAAGAGAGAGAAATTCTTACTAAATTCGTTCAGGGGCTGTGATGCCACCTGGATTGACCATATCTAGACCCACAGCTGATAGAGACATAAGGGTGGACACTCTTGGGGCTGAGAGGTTTGGTGAGGTTGGGTGAGCAAACGCAGACCCTTTAAAGTAATACTGCGTGGTTCCCATCCCATGGGTCCCAAATCTCCAGGTTCAAGGGCATCTTCCTACTTCGAAAACATGCATGAGAAACCCAGAAGATGGTGCACCGTGTGATCGGGAAAGGTTTCTAAAACGCACCTCATTTCTCATCTCCTTGTGCTCGGGTTCGCCATTCCAGCCGCTTTACTAGCAATCTCCCTCCTTGGAGAATCAGCACCTTTAACCTCCTGTTCCTTACAGGTTGCAATTTGTCCTGAGGATGAACGGGAAGAGGGGGAACCAATGAGACACTAGCTCTAGGTGTTGGGACAGGCACAGGTCACTCTATTTTCCCATCAGGAAGAAGAATTAACCACAGGCTCAGCCTTCCGCCCGGAACCAGAATAGCGCCTGAAGCAATCCTGCGCTTTTGCGGCCAGCTCCCAAGAAAGCGAGTTGAAAAATGGAGCTCAGGGGCACTGCAATTCACAAACCTGCAGAGTTATAAATCATAACTCTCGTCCTCAAATATATTGAGGGAAGGCCACAAAGAGGATTTGAAAGCAAGGCAGAATTGCAGGAAACAGATTTCAGGAGGTAGATTCGAATTGCCTTTAAAGCACGGGAAAAGCAGCAAAACCTCGACAATGATGCCCTTGGCCAAAAAGGGCGTATGCGTTTTTTCCTGAATATATTCAGGAAAAAACGCATACGCCCTTTTTGGCCAACCAAGCAACCTGGAAAGGCAAATCAGCGCTACAAAGAAGTCTCGCTTCCCATCGGTCAAAAGGGCCATGCTGAATAAAGTGTCAAAACCAGAAATGCAGGACAGGCCATGGAGAAACGGGAGCCTTGCTACGCTGATGGGCGGGATGTAAATTGCCAACAGCCACTCTGGAGAAGTGTACGGTGTGTCCTGAAACATCGAAAAAACTCAGCTTAGAGAGCATAGGGCACTTCCACTCATGGGCGTATAAATTGGGAAAACTAAAAATCAGCAAGACACAGGCACCCCAAAGTTTAGGGCTGCTCTGTTGACAAGAACCTCCACTTCGTTACACCCTAAATATCCCAGGAAAGAGAAAAATGGATAAAGAAGTTGTGGTCCTTATGTACAATGGAATATCACTCAGCCATGAAATCAACGTCATAAGGCTAGTAGCAGCATGATGAGTGGATTTAGGTACGACGATTCTAAGTGAAATAAGTCACACAGAAAAAGACACTTATCCTAAGATATCACTTATAGAGGGAATGTAAAAACCGCGACCCTTGAACTGAATTACAAAACAGAACAGAGTCACACGTTTAGAAAACACACTATGGCTGCTTAACGGGAAAGGTGAGGTGGGGTGATGCATAAAAGAAGGGTTTCAAATTAGCTCAGAGACCGTTCCATAAACCCAATATGTAACAGACACGACCTACTCCTTGCTCAGTGAACTGGACTCAACACCCCCTATTCACCACCCAAGAATATATCTGACTAGTAAGAATGTTAAAACCTATGTATTGATATCTCTCTGTAAGTGAGTCAAGTGGGTGTAAAGCGGCATAAACACAGCAGTGAAAAGCAGCTAAACCCCTTTATAAAAATCAATCACTTTTAAAAACCCGTGAAACAAAGACAGTGAAAGAGAGAGAAATTCTTACTAAATTCGTTCAGGGGCTGTGATGCCACCTGGATTGACCATATCTAGACCCACAGCTGATAGAGACATAAGGGTGGACACTCTTGGGGCTGAGAGGTTTGGTGAGGTTGGGTGAGCAAACGCAGACCCTTTAAAGTAATACTGCGTGGTTCCCATCCCATGGGTCCCAAATCTCCAGGTTCAAGGGCATCTTCCTACTTCGAAAACATGCATGAGAAACCCAGAAGATGGTGCACCGTGTGATCGGGAAAGGTTTCTAAAACGCACCTCATTTCTCATCTCCTTGTGCTCGGGTTCGCCATTCCAGCCGCTTTACTAGCAATCTCCCTCCTTGGAGAATCAGCACCTTTAACCTCCTGTTCCTTACAGGTTGCAATTTGTCCTGAGGATGAACGGGAAGAGGGGGAACCAATGAGACACTAGCTCTAGGTGTTGGGACAGGCACAGGTCACTCTATTTTCCCATCAGGAAGAAGAATTAACCACAGGCTCAGCCTTCCGCCCGGAACCAGAATAGCGCCTGAAGCAATCCTGCGCTTTTGCGGCCAGCTCCCAAGAAAGCGAGTTGAAAAATGGAGCTCAGGGGCACTGCAATTCACAAACCTGCAGAGTTATAAATCATAACTCTCGTCCTCAAATATATTGAGGGAAGGCCACAAAGAGGATTTGAAAGCAAGGCAGAATTGCAGGAAACAGATTTCAGGAGGTAGATTCGAATCGCCTTTAAAGCACGGGAAAAGCAGCAAAACCTCGACAATGATGCCCTTGGCCAAAAAGGGCGTATGCGTTTTTTCCTGAATATATTCAGGAAAAAACGCATACGCCCTTTTTGGCCAACCAAGCAACCTGGAAAGGCAAATCAGCGCTACAAAGAAGTCTCGCTTCCCATCGGTCAAAAGGGCCATGCTGAATAAAGTGTCAAAACCAGAAATGCAGGACAGGCCATGGAGAAACGGGAGCCTTGCTACGCTGATGGGCGGGATGTAAATTGCCAACAGCCACTCTGGAGAAGTGTACGGTGTGTCCTGAAACATCGAAAAAACTCAGCTTAGAGAGCATAGGGCACTTCCACTCATGGGCGTATAAATTGGGAAAACTAAAAATCAGCAAGACACAGGCACCCCAAAGTTTAGGGCTGCTCTGTTGACAAGAACCTCCACTTCGTTACACCCTAAATATCCCAGGAAAGAGAAAAATGGATAAAGAAGTTGTGGTCCTTATGTACAATGGAATATCACTCAGCCATGAAATCAACGTCATAAGGCTAGTAGCAGCATGATGAGTGGATTTAGGTACGACGATTCTAAGTGAAATAAGTCACACAGAAAAAGACACTTATCCTAAGATATCACTCATAGAGGGAATGTAAAAATTGCTACCCTTGAACTGAATTACAAAACAGAACAGAGTCACACGTTTAGAAAACACACTATGGCTGCTTAACGGGAAAGGTGAGGTGGGGTGATGCATAAAAGAAGGGGTTCAAATTAGCTCAGAGACCGTTTCATAAACCCAATATGTAACAGACACGACCTACTCCTTGCTCAGTGAACTGGACTCAACATCCCCTATTCACCACCCAAGAATATATCTGACTAGTAAGAATGTTAAAACCTATGTATTGATATCACTCTGTAAGTGAGTCAAGTGGGTGTAAAGCGGCATAAACACAGCAGTGAAAAGCAGCTAAACCCCTTTATAAAAATCAATCACTTTTAAAAACCCGTGAAACAAAGACAGTGAAAGAGAGAGAAATTCTTACTAAATTCGTTCAGGGGCTGTGATGCCACCTGGATTGACCATATCTAGACCCACAGCTGATTGAGACATAAGGGTGGACACTCTTGGGGCTGAGAGGTTTGGTGAGGTTGGGTGAGCAAACGCAGACCCTTTAGAGTAATACTGCGTGGTACCCATCCCATGGGTCCCAAATCTCCAGATTCAAGGGCATCTTCCTACATCGAAAACATGCATGAGAAACCCAGAAGATGGTACACCGTGTGATCGGGAAAGGTTTCTAAAACGCACCTCATTTCTCATCTCCTTGTGCTCGGGTTCCCCATTCCAGCCGCTTTACTAGCAATCTCCCTCCTTGGAGAATCAGCACCTTTAACCTCCTGTTCCGTACAGGTTGCAATTTGTCCTGAGGATGAACGGGAAGAGGGGGAACCAATGAGACACTAGCTCTAGGTGTTGGGACAGGCACAGGTCACTCTATTTTCCCATCAGGAAGAAGAATTAACCACAGGCTCAGCCTGCCGCCCGGGACCAAAATAGGGCCTAAAGCAATCCTGCGCTTTTGCGGCCAGCTCCCAAGAAAGCGAGTTGAAAAATGGAGCTCAGGGGCACTGCAATTCACAAACCTGCAGAGTTACAAATCATAACTCTCGTCCTCAAATATATTGAGGGAAGGCAACGAAGAGGATTTGAAAGCACGGCAGAATTGCAGGAAACAGATTTCAGGAGGTAGATTCAAATCGCCTTTAAAGCACGGGAAAAGCGGCAAAACCTCGACAATGATGCCCTTGGCCAAAAAGGGCGTATGCGGTTTTTCCTGAATATATTCAGGAAAAAACGCATACGCCCTTTTTGGCCAACCAAGCAACCTGGAAAGGCAAATCAGCGCTACAAAGAAGTCTCGCTTCCCATCGGTCAAAAGGGCCATGCTGAATAAAGTGTCAAAACCAGAAATGCAGGACAGGCCATGGAGAAACGGGAGCCTTGCTACGCTGATGGGCGGGATGTAAATTGCCAACAGCCACTCTGGAGAAGTGTACGGTGTGTCCTGAAACATCGAAAAAACTCAGCTTAGAGAGCATAGGGCACTTCCACTCATGGGCGTATAAATTGGGAAAACTAAAAATCAGCAAGACACAGGCACCCCAAAGTTTAGGGCTGCTCTGTTGACAAGAACCTCCACTTCGTTACACCCTAAATATCCCAGGAAAGAGAAAAATGGATAAAGAAGTTGTGGTCCTTATGTACAATGGAATATCACTCAGCCATGAAATCAACGTCATAAGGCTAGTAGCAGCATGATGAGTGGATTTAGGTACGACGATTCTAAGTGAAATAAGTCACACAGAAAAAGACACTTATCCTAAGATATCACTTATAGAGGGAATGTAAAAACCGCGACCCTTGAACTGAATTACAAAACAGAACAGAGTCACACGTTTAGAAAACACACTATGGCTGCTTAACGGGAAAGGTGAGGTGGGGTGATGCATAAAAGAAGGGTTTCAAATTAGCTCAGAGACCGTTCCATAAACCCAATATGTAACAGACACGACCTACTCCTTGCTCAGTGAACTGGACTCAACACCCCCTATTCACCACCCAAGAATATATCTGACTAGTAAGAATGTTAAAACCTATGTATTGATATCTCTCTGTAAGTGAGTCAAGTGGGTGTAAAGCGGCATAAACACAGCAGTGAAAAGCAGCTAAACCCCTTTATAAAAATCAATCACTTTTAAAAACCCGTGAAACAAAGACAGTGAAAGAGAGAGAAATTCTTACTAAATTCGTTCAGGGGCTGTGATGCCACCTGGATTGACCATATCTAGACCCACAGCTGATAGAGACATAAGGGTGGACACTCTTCGGGCTGAGAGGTTTGGTGAGGTTGGGTGAGCAAACGCAGACCCTTTAAAGTAATACTGCGTGGTTCCCATCCCATGGGTCCCAAATCTCCAGGTTCAAGGGCATCTTCCTACTTCGAAAACATGCATGAGAAACCCAGAAGATGGTGCACCGTGTGATCGGGAAAGGTTTCTAAAACGCACCTCATTTCTCATCTCCTTGTGCTCGGGTTCCCCATTCCAGCCGCTTTACTAGCAATCTCCCTCCTTGGAGAATCAGCACCTTTAACCTCCTGTTCCTTACAGGTTGCAATTTGTGCTGAGGATGAACGGGAAGAGGGGGAACCAATGAGACACTAGCTCTAGGTGTTGGGACAGGCACAGGTCACTCTATTTTCCCATCAGGAAGAAGAATTAACCACAGGCTCAGCCTGCCGCCCGGGACCAAAATAGGGCCTAAAGCAATCCTGCGCTTTTGCGGCCAGCTCCCAAGAAAGCGAGTTGAAAAATGGAGCTCAGGGGCACTGCAATTCACAAACCTGCAGAGTTACAAATCATAACTCTCGTCCTCAAATATATTGAGGGAAGGCAACGAAGAGGATTTGAAAGCACGGCAGAATTGCAGGAAACAGATTTCAGGAGGTAGATTCAAATCGCCTTTAAAGCACGGGAAAAGCGGCAAAACCTCGACAATGATGCCCTTGGCCAAAAAGGGCGTATGCGTTATTTCCTGAATATATTCAGGAAAAAACGCATACGGCCTTTTTGGCCAACCAAGCAACCTGGAAAGGCAATTCAGCGCTACAAAGAAGTCTCGCTTCCCATCGGTCAAAAGGGCCATGCTGAATAAAGTGTCAAAACCAGAAATGCAGGACAGGCCATGGAGAAACGGGAGCCTTGCTACGCTGATGGGCGGGATGTAAATTGCCAACAGCCACTCTGGAGAAGTGTACGATGTGTCCTGAAACATCGAAAAAACTCAGCTTAGTGAGCATAGGGCACTTCCACTCATGGGCGTATAAATTGGGAAAACTAAAAATCAGCAAGACACAGGCACCCCAAAGTTTAGGGATGCTTTGTTGACAAGAACCTCCACTTCGATACACCTTAAATATCCCCGGAAAGAGAAAACTGGATAAAGAAGTTGTGGTCCTTATGTACAATGGAATATCACTCAGCCAGGAAATCACCGTCATAAGGCTAGTAGCAGCATGATGAGTGGATTTAGGTACGACGATTCTAAGTGAAATAAGTCACACAGAAAAAGACACTTATCATAAGATATCACTTATAGAGGGAATGTAAAAATTGCTACCCTTGAACTGAATTACAAAACAGAACAGAGTCACACGTTTAGAAAACACACTATGGCTGCTTAACGGGAAAGGTGAGGTGGGGTGATGCATAAAAGAAGGGGTTCAAATTAGCTCAGAGACCGTTCCATAAACCCAATATGTAACAGACACGACCTACTCCTTGCTCAGTGAACTGGACTCAACACCCCCTATTCACCACCCAAGAATATATCTGACTAATAAGAATGTTAAAACCTATGTATTGATATCACTCTGTAAGTGAGTCAAGTGGGTGTAAAGTGGCATAAACACAGCAGTGAAAAGCAGCTAAACCCCTTTATAAAAATCAATCACTTTTAAAAACCCGTGAAACAAAGACAGTGAAAGAGAGAGAAATTCTTACTAAATTCGTTCAGGGGCTGTGATGCCACCTGGATTGACCATATCTAGACCCACAGCTGATAGAGACATAAGGGTGGACACTCTTGGGGCTGAGAGGTTTGGTGAGGTTGGGTGAGCAAACGCAGACCCTTTAAAGTAATACTGCGTGGTTCCCATCCCATGGGTCCCAAATCTCCAGGTTCAAGGGCATCTTCCTACTTCGAAAACATGCATGAGAAACCCAGAAGATGGTGCACCGTGTGATCGGGAAAGGTTTCTAAAACGCACCTCATTTCTCATCTCCTTGTGCTCGGGTTCCCCATTCCAGCCGCTTTACTAGCAATCTCCCTCCTTGGAGAATCAGCACCTTTAACCTCCTGTTCCTTACAGGTTGCAATTTGTCCTGAGGATGAACGGGAAGAGGGGGAACCAATGAGACACTAGCTCTAGGTGTTGGGACAGGCACAGGTCACTCTATTTTTCCCATCAGGAAGAAGAATTAACCACAGGCTCAGCCTTCCGCCCGGAACCAGAATAGCGCCTGAAGCAATCCTTCGCTTTTGCGGCCAGCTCCCAAGAAAGCGAGTTGAAAAATGGAGCTCAGGGGCACTGCAATTCACAAACCTGCAGAGTTATAAATCATAACTCTCGTCCTCAAATATATTGAGGGAAGGCCACGAAGAGGATTTGAAAGCAAGGCAGAATTGCAGGAAACAGATTTCAGGAGGTAGATTCGAATCGCCTTTAAAGCACGGGAAAAGCAGCAAAACCTCGACAATGATGCCCTTGGCCAAAAAGGGCGTATGCGTTTTTTCCTGAATATATTCAGGAAAAAACGCATACGCCCTTTTTGGCCAACCAAGCAACCTGGAAAGGCAAATCAGCGCTACAAAGAAGTCTCGCTTCCCATCGGTCAAAAGGGCCATGCTGAATAAAGTGTCAAAACCAGAAATGCAGGACAGGCCATGGAGAAACGGGAGCCTTGCTACGCTGATGGGCGGGATGTAAATTGCCAACAGCCACTCTGGAGAAGTGTACGGTGTGTCCTGAAACATCGAAAAAACTCAGCTTAGAGAGCATAGGGCACTTCCACTCATGGGCGTATAAATTGGGAAAACTAAAAATCAGCAAGACACAGGCACCCCAAAGTTTAGGGCTGCTCTGTTGACAAGAACCTCCACTTCGTTACACCCTAAATATCCCAGGAAAGAGAAAAATGGATAAAGAAGTTGTGGTCCTTATGTACAATGGAATATCACTCAGCCATGAAATCAACGTCATAAGGCTAGTAGCAGCATGATGAGTGGATTTAGGTACGACGATTCTAAGTGAAATAAGTCACACAGAAAAAGACACTTATCCTAAGATATCACTTATAGAGGGAATGTAAAAATTGCTACCCTTGAACTGAATTACAAAACAGAACAGAGTCACACGTTTAGAAAACACACTATGGCTGCTTAACGGGAAAGGTGAGGTGGGGTGATGCATAAAAGAAGGGGTTCAAATTAGCTCAGATACCGTTCCATAAACCCAATATGTAACAGACACGACCTACTCCTTGCTCAGTGAACTGGACTCAACACCCCCTATTCACCACCCAAGAATATATCTGACTAGTAAGAATGTTAAAACCTATGTATTGATATCACTCTGTAAGTGAGTCAAGTGGGTGTAAAGCGGCATAAACACAGCAGTGAAAAGCAGCTAAACCCCTTTATAAAAATCAATCACTTTTAAAAACCCGTGAAACAAAGACAGTGAAAGAGAGAGAAATTCTTACTAAATTCGTTCAGGGGCTGTGATGCCACCTGGATTGACCATATCTAGACCCACAGCTGATAGAGACATAAGGGTGGACACTCTTCGGGCTGAGAGGTTTGGTGAGGTTGGGTGAGCAAACGCAGACCCTTTAAAGTAATACTGCGTGGTTCCCATCCCATGGGTCCCAAATCTCCAGGTTCAAGGGCATCTTCCTACTTCGAAAACATGCATGAGAAACCCAGAAGATGGTGCACCGTGTGATCGGGAAAGGTTTCTAAAACGCACCTCATTTCTCATCTCCTTGTGCTCGGGTTCCCCATTCCAGCCGCTTTACTAGCAATCTCCCTCCTTGGAGAATCAGCACCTTTAACCTCCTGTTCCTTACAGGTTGCAATTTGTCCTGAGGATGAACGGGAAGAGGGGGAACCAATGAGACACCAGCTCTAGGTGTTGGGACAGGCACAGGTCACTCTATTTTCCCATCAGGAAGAAGAATTAACCACAGGCTCAGCCTTCCGCCCGGAACCAGAATAGGGCCTGAAGCAATCCTGCGCTTTTGCGGCCAGCTCCCAAGAAAGCGAGTTGAAAAATGGAGCTCAGGGGCACTGCAATTCACAAACCTGCAGAGTTATAAATCATAACTCTCGTCCTCAAATATATTGAGGGAAGGCCACAAAGAGGATTTGAAAGCAAGGCAGAATTGCAGGAAACAGATTTCAGGAGGTAGATTCGAATCGCCTTTAAAGCACGGGAAAAGCAGCAAAACCTCGACAATGATGCCCTTGGCCAAAAAGGGCGTATGCGTTTTTTCCTGAATATATTCAGGAAAAAACGCATACGCCCTTTTTGGCCAACCAAGCAACCTGGAAAGGCAAATCAGCGCTACAAAGAAGTCTCGCTTCCCATCGGTCAAAAGGGCCATGCTGAATAAAGTGTCAAAACCAGAAATGCAGGACAGGCCATGGAGAAACGGGAGCCTTGCTACGCTGATGGGCGGGATGTAAATTGCCAACAGCCACTCTGGAGAAGTGTACGGTGTGTCCTGAAACATCGAAAAAACTCAGCTTAGAGAGCATAGGGCACTTCCACTCATGGGCGTATAAATTGGGAAAACTAAAAATCAGCAAGACACAGGCACCCCAAAGTTTAGGGCTGCTCTGTTGACAAGAACCTCCACTTCGTTACACCCTAAATATCCCAGGAAAGAGAAAAATGGATAAAGAAGTTGTGGTCCTTATGTACAATGGAATATCACTCAGCCATGAAATCAACGTCATAAGGCTAGTAGCAGCATGATGAGTGGATTTAGGTACGACGATTCTAAGTGAAATAAGTCACACAGAAAAAGACACTTATCCTAAGATATCACTTATAGAGGGAATGTAAAAACCGCGACCCTTGAACTGAATTACAAAACAGAACAGAGTCACACGTATAGAAAACACACTATGGCTGCTTAACGGGAAAGGTGAGGTGGGGTGATGCATAAAACAAGGGTTTCAAATTAGCTCAGAGACCGTTCCATAAACCCAATATGTAACAGACACGACCTACTCCTTGCTCAGTGAACTGGACTCAACACCCCCTATTCACCACCCAAGAATATATCTGACTAGTAAGAATGTTAAAACCTATGTATTGATATCTCTCTGTAAGTGAGTCAAGTGGGTGTAAAGCGGCATAAACACAGCAGTGAAAAGCAGCTAAACCCCTTTATAAAAATCAATCACTTTTAAAAACCCGTGAAACAAAGACAGTGAAAGAGAGAGAAATTCTTACTAAATTCGTTCAGGGGCTGTGATGCCACCTGGATTGACCATAT
Organism: Balaenoptera borealis; assembly: GCF_965194805.1. Taxonomy (NCBI): domain Eukaryota; kingdom Metazoa; phylum Chordata; class Mammalia; order Artiodactyla; family Balaenopteridae; genus Balaenoptera; species Balaenoptera borealis. The sequence goes on from NW_028123853.1 coordinate 239,489, forward strand.
CTAGACCCACAGCTGATTGAGACATAAGGGTGGACACTCTTGGGGCTGAGAGGTTTGGTGAGGTTGGGTGAGCAAACGCAGACCCTTTAGAGTAATACTGCGTGGTACCCATCCCATGGGTCCCAAATCTCCAGATTCAAGGGCATCTTCCTACATCGAAAACATGCATGAGAAACCCAGAAGATGGTACACCGTGTGATCGGGAAAGGTTTCTAAAACGCACCTCATTTCTCATCTCCTTGTGCTCGGGTTCCCCATTCCAGCCGCTTTACTAGCAATCTCCCTCCTTGGAGAATCAGCACCTTTAACCTCCTGTTCCGTACAGGTTGCAATTTGTCCTGAGGATGAACGGGAAGAGGGGGAACCAATGAGACACTAGCTCTAGGTGTTGGGACAGGCACAGGTCACTCTATTTTCCCATCAGGAAGAAGAATTAACCACAGGCTCAGCCTGCCGCCCGGGACCAAAATAGGGCCTAAAGCAATCCTGCGCTTTTGCGGCCAGCTCCCAAGAAAGCGAGTTGAAAAATGGAGCTCAGGGGCACTGCAATTCACAAACCTGCAGAGTTACAAATCATAACTCTCGTCCTCAAATATATTGAGGGAAGGCAACGAAGAGGATTTGAAAGCACGGCAGAATTGCAGGAAACAGATTTCAGGAGGTAGATTCAAATCGCCTTTAAAGCACGGGAAAAGCGGCAAATCCTCGACAATGATGCCCTTGGCCAAAAAGGGCGTATGCGTTTTTTCCTGAATATATTCAGGCAAAAACGCATACGCCCTTTTTGGCCAACCAAGCAACCTGGAAAGGCAAATCAGCGCTACAAAGAAGTCTCGCTTCCCATCGGTCAAAAGGGCCATGCTGAATAAAGTGTCAAACCCAGAAATGCAGGACACGCCATGGAGAAACGGGAACCTTGCTACGCTGATGGGCGGGATGTAAATTGCCAACAGCCACTCTGGAGAAGTGTACGGTGTGTCCTGAAACATCGAAAAAACTCAGCTTAGAGAGCATAGGGCACTTCCACTCATGGGCGTATAAACTGGGAAAACTAAAAATCAGCAAGACACAGGCACTCCAAAGTTTAGGGCTGCTCTGTTGACAAGAACCTCCACTTCGTTACACCCTAAATATCCCAGGAAAGAGAAAACTGGATAAAGAAGTTGTGGTCCTTACGTACAATGGAATATCACTCAGCCATGAAATCAACGTCATAAGGCTAGTAGCAGCATGATGAGTGGATTTAGGTACGACGATTCTAAGTGAAATAAGTCACACAGAAAAAGATACTTATCATAAGATATCACTTATAGAGGGAATGTAAAAACCGCGACCCTTGAACTGAATTACAAAACAGAACAGAGTCACACGTTTAGAAAACACACTATGGCTGCTTAACGGGAAAGGTGAGGTGGGGTGATGCATAAAAGAAGGGGTTCAAATTAGCTCAGATACCGTTCCATAAACCCAATATGTAACAGACACGACCTACTCCTTGCTCAGTGAACTGGACTCAACACCCCCTATTCACCACCCAAGAATATATCTGACTAGTAAGAATGTTAAAACCTATGTATTTATATCACTCTGTAAGTGAGTCAAGTGGGTGTAAAGCGGCATAAACACAGCAGTGAAAAGCAGCTAAACCCCTTTATAAAAATCAATCACTTTTAAAAACCCGTGAAACAAAGACAGTGAAAGAGAGAGAAATTCTTACTAAATTCGTTCAGGGGCTGTGATGCCACCTGGATTGACCATATCTAGACCCACAGCTGATAGAGACATAAGGGTGGACACTCTTCGGGCTGAGAGGTTTGGTGAGGTTGGGTGAGCAAACGCAGACCCTTTAAAGTAATACTGCGTGGTTCCCATCCCATGGGTCCCAAATCTCCAGGTTCAAGGGCATCTTCCTACTTCGAAAACATGCATGAGAAACCCAGAAGATGGTGCACCGTGTGATCGGGAAAGGTTTCTAAAACGCACCTCATTTCTCATCTCCTTGTGCTCGGGTTCCCCATTCCAGCCGCTTTACTAGCAATCTCCCTCCTTGGAGAATCAGCACCTTTAACCTCCTGTTCCTTACAGGTTGCAATTTGTCCTGAGGATGAACGGGAAGAGGGGGAACCAATGAGACACCAGCTCTAGGTGTTGGGACAGGCACAGGTCACTCTATTTTCCCATCAGGAAGAAGAATTAACCACAGGCTCAGCCTTCCGCCCGGAACCAGAATAGGGCCTGAAGCAATCCTGCGCTTTTGCGGCCAGCTCCCAAGAAAGCGAGTTGAAAAATGGAGCTCAGGGGCACTGCAATTCACAAACCTGCAGAGTTATAAATCATAACTCTCGTCCTCAAATATATTGAGGGAAGGCCACAAAGAGGATTTGAAAGCAAGGCAGAATTGCAGGAAACAGATTTCAGGAGGTAGATTCGAATCGCCTTTAAAGCACGGGAAAAGCAGCAAAACCTCGACAATGATGCCCTTGGCCAAAAAGGGCGTATGCGTTTTTTCCTGAATATATTCAGGAAAAAACGCATACGCCCTTTTTGGCCAACCAAGCAACCTGGAAAGGCCAATCAGCGCTACAAAGAAGTCTCGCTTCCCATCGGTCAAAAGGGCCATGCTGAATAAAGTGTCAAAACCAGAAATGCAGGACAGGCCATGGAGAAACGGGAGCCTTGCTACGCTGATGGGCGGGATGTAAATTGCCAACAGCCACTCTGGAGAAGTGTACGGTGTGTCCTGAAACATCGAAAAAACTCAGCTTAGAGAGCATAGGGCACTTCCACTCATGGGCGTATAAATTGGGAAAACTAAAAATCAGCAAGACACAGGCACCCCAAAGTTTAGGGCTGCTCTGTTGACAAGAACCTCCACTTCGTTACACCCTAAATATCCCAGGAAAGAGAAAAATGGATAAAGAAGTTGTGGTCCTTATGTACAATGGAATATCACTCAGCCATGAAATCAACGTCATAAGGCTAGTAGCAGCATGATGAGTGGATTTAGGTACGACGATTCTAAGTGAAATAAGTCACACAGAAAAAGACACTTATCCTAAGATATCACTTATAGAGGGAATGTAAAAACCGCGACCCTTGAACTGAATTACAAAACAGAACAGAGTCACACGTTTAGAAAACACACTATGGCTGCTTAACGGGAAAGGTGAGGTGGGGTGATGCATAAAACAAGGGTTTCAAATTAGCTCAGAGACCGTTCCATAAACCCAATATGTAACAGACACGACCTACTCCTTGCTCAGTGAACTGGACTCAACACCCCCTATTCACCACCCAAGAATATATCTGACTAGTAAGAATGTTAAAACCTATGTATTGATATCTCTCTGTAAGTGAGTCAAGTGGGTGTAAAGCGGCATAAACACAGCAGTGAAAAGCAGCTAAACCCCTTTATAAAAATCAATCACTTTTAAAAACCCGTGAAACAAAGACAGTGAAAGAGAGAGAAATTCTTACTAAATTCGTTCAGGGGCTGTGATGCCACCTGGATTGACCATATCTAGACCCACAGCTGATAGAGACATAAGGGTGGACACTCTTGGGGCTGAGAGGTTTGGTGAGGTTGGGTGAGCAAACGCAGACCCTTTAAAGTAATACTGCGTGGTTCCCATCCCATGGGTCCCAAATCTCCAGGTTCAAGGGCATCTTCCTACTTCGAAAACATGCATGAGAAACCCAGAAGATGGTGCACCGTGTGATCGGGAAAGGTTTCTAAAACGCACCTCATTTCTCATCTCCTTGTGCTCGGGTTCGCCATTCCAGCCGCTTTACTAGCAATCTCCCTCCTTGGAGAATCAGCACCTTTAACCTCCTGTTCCTTACAGGTTGCAATTTGTCCTGAGGATGAACGGGAAGAGGGGGAACCAATGAGACACTAGCTCTAGGTGTTGGGACAGGCACAGGTCACTCTATTTTCCCATCAGGAAGAAGAATTAACCACAGGCTCAGCCTTCCGACCGGAACCAGAATAGCGCCTGAAGCAATCCTGCGCTTTTGCGGCCAGCTCCCAAGAAAGCGAGTTGAAAAATGGAGCTCAGGGGCACTGCAATTCACAAACCTGCAGAGTTATAAATCATAACTCTCGTCCTCAAATATATTGAGGGAAGGCCACAAAGAGGATTTGAAAGCAAGGCAGAATTGCAGGAAACAGATTTCAGGAGGTAGATTCGAATCGCCTTTAAAGCACGGGAAAAGCAGCAAAACCTCGACAATGATGCCCTTGGCCAAAAAGGGCGTATGCGTTTTTTCCTGAATATATTCAGGAAAAAACGCATACGCCCTTTTTGGCCAACCAAGCAACCTGGAAAGGCAAATCAGCGCTACAAAGAAGTCTCGCTTCCCATCGGTCAAAAGGGCCATGCTGAATAAAGTGTCAAAACCAGAAATGCAGGACAGGCCATGGAGAAACGGGAGCCTTGCTACGCTGATGGGCGGGATGTAAATTGCCAACAGCCACTCTGGAGAAGTGTACGGTGTGTCCTGAAACATCGAAAAAACTCAGCTTAGAGAGCATAGGGCACTTCCACTCATGGGCGTATAAATTGGGAAAACTAAAAATCAGCAAGACACAGGCACCCCAAAGTTTAGGGCTGCTCTGTTGACAAGAACCTCCAGTTCGTTACACCCTAAATATCCCAGGAAAGAGAAAAATGGATAAAGAAGTTGTGGTCCTTATGTACAATGGAATATCACTCAGCCATGAAATCAACGTCATAAGGCTAGTAGCAGCATGATGAGTGGATTTAGGTACGACGATTCTAAGTGAAATAAGTCACACAGAAAAAGACACTTATCCTAAGATATCACTTATAGAGGGAATGTAAAAATTGCTACCCTTGAACTGCATTACAAAACAGAACAGAGTCACACGTTTAGAAAACACACTATGGCTGCTTAACGGGAAAGGTGAGGTGGGGTGATGCATAAAAGAAGGGGTTCAAATTAGCTCAGAGACCGTTCCATAAACCCAATATGTAACAGACACGACCTACTCCTTGCTCAGTGAACTGGACTCAACACCCCCTATTCACCACCCAAGAATATATCTGACTAGTAAGAATGTTAAAACCTATGTATTGATATCACTCTGTAAGTGAGTCAAGTGGGTGTAAAGCGGCATAAACACAGCAGTGAAAAGCAGCTAAACCCCTTTATAAAAATCAATCACTTTTAAAAACCCGTGAAACAAAGACAGTGAAAGAGAGAGAAATTCTTACTAAATTCGTTCAGGGGCTGTGATGCCACCTAGATTGACCATATCTAGACCCACAGCTGATTGAGACATAAGGGTGGACACTCTTGGGGCTGAGAGGTTTGGTGAGGTTGGGTGAGCAAACGCAGACCCTTTAGAGTAATACTGCGTGGTACCCATCCCATGGGTCCCAAATCTCCAGATTCAAGGGCATCTTCCTACATCGAAAACATGCATGAGAAACCCAGAAGATGGTACACCGTGTGATCGGGAAAGGTTTCTAAAACGCACCTCATTTCTCATCTCCTTGTGCTCGGGTTCCCCATTCCAGCCGCTTTACTAGCAATCTCCCTCCTTGGAGAATCAGCACCTTTAACCTCCTGTTCCGTACAGGTTGCAATTTGTCCTGAGGATGAACGGGAAGAGGGGGAACCAATGAGACACTAGCTCTAGGTGTTGGGACAGGCACAGGTCGCTCTATTTTCCCATCAGGAAGAAGAATTAACCACAGGCTCAGCCTGCCGCCCGGGACCAAAATAGGGCCTAAAGCAATCCTGCGCTTTTGCGGCCAGCTCCCAAGAAAGCGAGTTGAAAAATGGAGCTCAGGGGCACTGCAATTCACAAACCTGCAGAGTTACAAATCATAACTCTCGTCCTCAAATATATTGAGGGAAGGCAACGAAGAGGATTTGAAAGCACGGCAGAATTGCAGGAAACAGATTTCAGGAGGTAGATTCAAATCGCCTTTAAAGCACGGGAAAAGCGGCATATCCTCGACAATGATGCCCTTGGCCAAAAAGGGCGTATGCGTTTTTTCCTGAATATATTCAGGAAAAAACGCATACGCCCTTTTTGGCCAACCAAGCAACCTGGAAAGGCAAATCAGCGCTACAAAGAAGTCTCGCTTCCCATCGGTCAAAAGGGCCATGCTGAATAAAGTGTCAAAACCAGAAATGCAGGACAGGCCATGGAGAAACGGGAGCCTTGCTACGCTGATGGGCGGGATGTAAATTGCCAACAGCCACTCTGGAGAAGTGTACGGTGTGTCCTGAAACATCGAAAAAACTCAGCTTAGAGAGCAAAGGGCACTTCCACTCATGGGCGTATAAATTGGGAAAACTACAAATCAGCAAGACCCAGGCACCCCAAAGTTTAGGGCTGCTCTGTTGACAAGAACCTCCACTTCGTTACACCTTAAATATCCCAGGAAAGAGAAAAATGGATAAAGAAGTTGTGGTCCTTATGTACAATGGAATATCACTCAGCCATGAAATCAACGTCATAAGGCTAGTAGCAGCATGATGAGTGGATTTAGGTACGACGATTCTAAGTGAAATAAGTCACACAGAAAAAGACACTTATCATAAGATATCACTTATAGAGGGAATGTAAAAACCGCGACCCTTGAACTGAATTACAAAACAGAACAGAGTCACACGTTTAGAAAACACACTATGGCTGCTTAACGGGAAAGGTGAGGTGGGGTGATGCATAAAAGAAGGGTTTCAAATTAGCTCAGAGACCGTTCCATAAACCCAATATGTAATAGACACGACCTACTCCTTGCTCAGTGAACTGGACTCAACACCCCCTATTCACCGCCCAAGAATATATCTGACTAGTAAGAATGTTAAAACCTATGTATTGATATCACTCTGTAAGTGAGTCAAGTGGGTGTAAAGCGGCATAAACACAGCAGTGAAAAGCAGCTAAACCCCTTTATAAAAATCAATCACTTTTAAAAACCCGTGAAACAAAGACAGTGAAAGAGAGAGAAATTCTTACTAAATTCGTTCAGGGGCTGTGATGCCACCTGGATTGACCATATCTAGACCCACAGCTGATAGAGACATAAGGGTGGACACTCTTGGGGCTGAGAGGTTTGGTGAGGTTGGGTGAGCAAACGCAGACCCTTTAAAGTAATACTGCGTGGTTCCCATCCCATGGGTCCCAAATCTCCAGGTTCAAGGGCATCTTCCTACTTCGAAAACATGCATGAGAAACCCAGAAGATGGTACACCGTGTGATCGGGAAAGGTTTCTAAAACGCACCTCATTTCTCATCTCCTTGTGCTCGGGTTCGCCATTCCAGCCGCTTTACTAGCAATCTCCCTCCTTGGAGAATCAGCACCTTTAACCTCCTGTTCCGTACAGGTTGCAATTTGTCCTGAGGATGAACGGGAAGAGGGGGAACCAATGAGACACTAGCTCTAGGTGTTGGGACAGGCACAGGTCACTCTATTTTCCCATCAGGAAGAAGAATTAACCACAGGCTCAGCCTTCCGCCCAGAACCAGAATAGGGCCTGAAGCAATCCTGCGCTTTTGCGGCCAGCTCCCAAGAAAGCGAGTTGAAAAATGGAGCTCAGGGGCACTGCAATTCACAAACCTGCAGAGTTATAAATCATAACTCTCGTCCTCAAATATATTGAGGGAAGGCCACAAAGAGGATTTGAAAGCAAGGCAGAATTGCAGGAAACAGATTTCAGGAGGTAGATTCGAATTGCCTTTAAAGCACGGGAAAAGCAGCAAAACCTCGACAATGATGCCCTTGGCCAAAAAGGGCGTATGCGGTTTTTCCTGAATATATTCAGGAAAAAACGCATACGCCCTTTTTGGCCAACCAAGCAACCTGGAAAGGCAAATCAGCGCTACAAAGAAGTCTCGCTTCCCATCGGTCAAAAGGGCCATGCTGAATAAAGTGTCAAAACCAGAAATGCAGGACAGGCCATGGAGAAACGGGAGCCTTGCTACGCTGATGGGCGGGATGTAAATTGCCAACAGCCACTCTGGAGAAGTGTACGGTGTGTCCTGAAACATCGAAAAAACTCAGCTTAGAGAGCATAGGGCACTTCCACTCATGGGCGTATAAATTGGGAAAACTAAAAATCAGCAAGACACAGGCACCCCAAAGTTTAGGGCTGCTCTGTTGACAAGAACCTCCACTTCGTTACACCCTAAATATCCCAGGAAAGAGAAAAATGGATAAAGAAGTTGTGGTCCTTATGTACAATGGAATATCACTCAGCCATGAAATCAACGTCATAAGGCTAGTAGCAGCATGATGAGTGGATTTAGGTACGACGATTCTAAGTGAAATAAGTCACACAGAAAAAGACACTTATCCTAAGATATCACTTATAGAGGGAATGTAAAAACCGCGACCCTTGAACTGAATTACAAAACAGAACAGAGTCACACGTTTAGAAAACACACTATGGCTGCTTAACGGGAAAGGTGAGGTGGGGTGATGCATAAAAGAAGGGTTTCAAATTAGCTCAGAGACCGTTCCATAAACCCAATATGTAACAGACACGACCTACTCCTTGCTCAGTGAACTGGACTCAACACCCCCTATTCACCACCCAAGAATATATCTGACTAGTAAGAATGTTAAAACCTATGTATTGATATCTCTCTGTAAGTGAGTCAAGTGGGTGTAAAGCGGCATAAACACAGCAGTGAAAAGCAGCTAAACCCCTTTATAAAAATCAATCACTTTTAAAAACCCGTGAAACAAAGACAGTGAAAGAGAGAGAAATTCTTACTAAATTCGTTCAGGGGCTGTGATGCCACCTGGATTGACCATATCTAGACCCACAGCTGATAGAGACATAAGGGTGGACACTCTTGGGGCTGAGAGGTTTGGTGAGGTTGGGTGAGCAAACGCAGACCCTTTAAAGTAATACTGCGTGGTTCCCATCCCATGGGTCCCAAATCTCCAGGTTCAAGGGCATCTTCCTACTTCGAAAACATGCATGAGAAACCCAGAAGATGGTGCACCGTGTGATCGGGAAAGGTTTCTAAAACGCACCTCATTTCTCATCTCCTTGTGCTCGGGTTCGCCATTCCAGCCGCTTTACTAGCAATCTCCCTCCTTGGAGAATCAGCACCTTTAACCTCCTGTTCCTTACAGGTTGCAATTTGTCCTGAGGATGAACGGGAAGAGGGGGAACCAATGAGACACTAGCTCTAGGTGTTGGGACAGGCACAGGTCACTCTATTTTCCCATCAGGAAGAAGAATTAACCACAGGCTCAGCCTTCCGCCCGGAACCAGAATAGCGCCTGAAGCAATCCTGCGCTTTTGCGGCCAGCTCCCAAGAAAGCGAGTTGAAAAATGGAGCTCAGGGGCACTGCAATTCACAAACCTGCAGAGTTATAAATCATAACTCTCGTCCTCAAATATATTGAGGGAAGGCCACAAAGAGGATTTGAAAGCAAGGCAGAATTGCAGGAAACAGATTTCAGGAGGTAGATTCGAATTGCCTTTAAAGCACGGGAAAAGCAGCAAAACCTCGACAATGATGCCCTTGGCCAAAAAGGGCGTATGCGTTTTTTCCTGAATATATTCAGGAAAAAACGCATACGCCCTTTTTGGCCAACCAAGCAACCTGGAAAGGCAAATCAGCGCTACAAAGAAGTCTCGCTTCCCATCGGTCAAAAGGGCCATGCTGAATAAAGTGTCAAAACCAGAAATGCAGGACAGGCCATGGAGAAACGGGAGCCTTGCTACGCTGATGGGCGGGATGTAAATTGCCAACAGCCACTCTGGAGAAGTGTACGGTGTGTCCTGAAACATCGAAAAAACTCAGCTTAGAGAGCATAGGGCACTTCCACTCATGGGCGTATAAATTGGGAAAACTAAAAATCAGCAAGACACAGGCACCCCAAAGTTTAGGGCTGCTCTGTTGACAAGAACCTCCACTTCGTTACACCCTAAATATCCCAGGAAAGAGAAAAATGGATAAAGAAGTTGTGGTCCTTATGTACAATGGAATATCACTCAGCCATGAAATCAACGTCATAAGGCTAGTAGCAGCATGATGAGTGGATTTAGGTACGACGATTCTAAGTGAAATAAGTCACACAGAAAAAGACACTTATCCTAAGATATCACTTATAGAGGGAATGTAAAAACCGCGACCCTTGAACTGAATTACAAAACAGAACAGAGTCACACGTTTAGAAAACACACTATGGCTGCTTAACGGGAAAGGTGAGGTGGGGTGATGCATAAAAGAAGGGTTTCAAATTAGCTCAGAGACCGTTCCATAAACCCAATATGTAACAGACACGACCTACTCCTTGCTCAGTGAACTGGACTCAACACCCCCTATTCACCACCCAAGAATATATCTGACTAGTAAGAATGTTAAAACCTATGTATTGATATCTCTCTGTAAGTGAGTCAAGTGGGTGTAAAGTGGCATAAACACAGCAGTGAAAAGCAGCTAAACCCCTTTATAAAAATCAATCACTTTTAAAAACCCGTGAAACAAAGACAGTGAAAGAGAGAGAAATTCTTACTAAATTCGTTCAGGGGCTGTGATGCCACCTGGATTGACCATATCTAGACCCACAGCTGATAGAGACATAAGGGTGGACACTCTTGGGGCTGAGAGGTTTGGTGAGGTTGGGTGAGCAAACGCAGACCCTTTAAAGTAATACTGCGTGGTTCCCATCCCATGGGTCCCAAATCTCCAGGTTCAAGGGCATCTTCCTACTTCGAAAACATGCATGAGAAACCCAGAAGATGGTGCACCGTGTGATCGGGAAAGGTTTCTAAAACGCACCTCATTTCTCATCTCCTTGTGCTCGGGTTCGCCATTCCAGCCGCTTTACTAGCAATCTCCCTCCTTGGAGAATCAGCACCTTTAACCTCCTGTTCCTTACAGGTTGCAATTTGTCCTGAGGATGAACGGGAAGAGGGGGAACCAATGAGACACTAGCTCTAGGTGTTGGGACAGGCACAGGTCACTCTATTTTCCCATCAGGAAGAAGAATTAACCACAGGCTCAGCCTTCCGCCCGGAACCAGAATAGCGCCTGAAGCAATCCTGCGCTTTTGCGGCCAGCTCCCAAGAAAGCGAGTTGAAAAATGGAGCTCAGGGGCACTGCAATTCACAAACCTGCAGAGTTATAAATCATAACTCTCGTCCTCAAATATATTGAGGGAAGGCCACAAAGAGGATTTGAAAGCAAGGCAGAATTGCAGGAAACAGATTTCAGGAGGTAGATTCGAATCGCCTTTAAAGCACGGGAAAAGCAGCAAAACCTCGACAATGATGCCCTTGGCCAAAAAGGGCGTATGCGTTTTTTCCTGAATATATTCAGGAAAAAACGCATACGCCCTTTTTGGCCAACCAAGCAACCTGGAAAGGCAAATCAGCGCTACAAAGAAGTCTCGCTTCCCATCGGTCAAAAGGGCCATGCTGAATAAAGTGTCAAAACCAGAAATGCAGGACAGGCCATGGAGAAACGGGAGCCTTGCTACGCTGATGGGCGGGATGTAAATTGCCAACAGCCACTCTGGAGAAGTGTACGGTGTGTCCTGAAACATCGAAAAAACTCAGCTTAGAGAGCATAGGGCACTTCCACTCATGGGCGTATAAATTGGGAAAACTAAAAATCAGAAAGACACAGGCACCCCAAAGTTTAGGGCTGCTCTGTTGACAAGAACCTCCACTTCGTTACACCCTAAATATCCCAGGAAAGAGAAAAATGGATAAAGAAGTTGTGGTCCTTATGTACAATGGAATATCACTCAGCCATGAAATCAACGTCATAAGGCTAGTAGCAGCATGATGAGTGGATTTAGGTACGACGATTCTAAGTGAAATAAGTCACACAGAAAAAGACACTTATCCTAAGATATCACTCATAGAGGGAATGTAAAAATTGCTACCCTTGAACTGAATTACAAAACAGAACAGAGTCACACGTTTAGAAAACACACTATGGCTGCTTAACGGGAAAGGTGAGGTGGGGTGATGCATAAAAGAAGGGGTTCAAATTAGCTCAGAGACCGTTTCATAAACCCAATATGTAACAGACACGACCTACTCCTTGCTCAGTGAACTGGACTCAACATCCCCTATTCACCACCCAAGAATATATCTGACTAGTAAGAATGTTAAAACCTATGTATTGATATCACTCTGTAAGTGAGTCAAGTGGGTGTAAAGCGGCATAAACACAGCAGTGAAAAGCAGCTAAACCCCTTTATAAAAATCAATCACTTTTAAAAACCCGTGAAACAAAGACAGTGAAAGAGAGAGAAATTCTTACTAAATTCGTTCAGGGGCTGTGATGCCACCTGGATTGACCATATCTAGACCCACAGCTGATTGAGACATAAGGGTGGACACTCTTGGGGCTGAGAGGTTTGGTGAGGTTGGGTGAGCAAACGCAGACCCTTTAGAGTAATACTGCGTGGTACCCATCCCATGGGTCCCAAATCTCCAGATTCAAGGGCATCTTCCTACATCGAAAACATGCATGAGAAACCCAGAAGATGGTACACCGTGTGATCGGGAAAGGTTTCTAAAACGCACCTCATTTCTCATCTCCTTGTGCTCGGGTTCCCCATTCCAGCCGCTTTACTAGCAATCTCCCTCCTTGGAGAATCAGCACCTTTAACCTCCTGTTCCGTACAGGTTGCAATTTGTCCTGAGGATGAACGGGAAGAGGGGGAACCAATGAGACACTAGCTCTAGGTGTTGGGACAGGCACAGGTCACTCTATTTTCCCATCAGGAAGAAGAATTAACCACAGGCTCAGCCTGCCGCCCGGGACCAAAATAGGGCCTAAAGCAATCCTGCGCTTTTGCGGCCAGCTCCCAAGAAAGCGAGTTGAAAAATGGAGCTCAGGGGCACTGCAATTCACAAACCTGCAGAGTTACAAATCATAACTCTCGTCCTCAAATATATTGAGGGAAGGCAACGAAGAGGATTTGAAAGCACGGCAGAATTGCAGGAAACAGATTTCAGGAGGTAGATTCAAATCGCCTTTAAAGCACGGGAAAAGCGGCAAAACCTCGACAATGATGCCCTTGGCCAAAAAGGGCGTATGCGGTTTTTCCTGAATATATTCAGGAAAAAACGCATACGCCCTTTTTGGCCAACCAAGCAACCTGGAAAGGCAAATCAGCGCTACAAAGAAGTCTCGCTTCCCATCGGTCAAAAGGGCCATGCTGAATAAAGTGTCAAAACCAGAAATGCAGGACAGGCCATGGAGAAACGGGAGCCTTGCTACGCTGATGGGCGGGATGTAAATTGCCAACAGCCACTCTGGAGAAGTGTACGGTGTGTCCTGAAACATCGAAAAAACTCAGCTTAGAGAGCATAGGGCACTTCCACTCATGGGCGTATAAATTGGGAAAACTAAAAATCAGCAAGACACAGGCACCCCAAAGTTTAGGGCTGCTCTGTTGACAAGAACCTCCACTTCGTTACACCCTAAATATCCCAGGAAAGAGAAAAATGGATAAAGAAGTTGTGGTCCTTATGTACAATGGAATATCACTCAGCCATGAAATCAACGTCATAAGGCTAGTAGCAGCATGATGAGTGGATTTAGGTACGACGATTCTAAGTGAAATAAGTCACACAGAAAAAGACACTTATCCTAAGATATCACTTATAGAGGGAATGTAAAAACCGCGACCCTTGAACTGAATTACAAAACAGAACAGAGTCACACGTTTAGAAAACACACTATGGCTGCTTAACGGGAAAGGTGAGGTGGGGTGATGCATAAAAGAAGGGTTTCAAATTAGCTCAGAGACCGTTCCATAAACCCAATATGTAACAGACACGACCTACTCCTTGCTCAGTGAACTGGACTCAACACCCCCTATTCACCACCCAAGAATATATCTGACTAGTAAGAATGTTAAAACCTATGTATTGATATCTCTCTGTAAGTGAGTCAAGTGGGTGTAAAGCGGCATAAACACAGCAGTGAAAAGCAGCTAAACCCCTTTATAAAAATCAATCACTTTTAAAAACCCGTGAAACAAAGACAGTGAAAGAGAGAGAAATTCTTACTAAATTCGTTCAGGGGCTGTGATGCCACCTGGATTGACCATATCTAGACCCACAGCTGATAGAGACATAAGGGTGGACACTCTTCGGGCTGAGAGGTTTGGTGAGGTTGGGTGAGCAAACGCAGACCCTTTAAAGTAATACTGCGTGGTTCCCATCCCATGGGTCCCAAATCTCCAGGTTCAAGGGCATCTTCCTACTTCGAAAACATGCATGAGAAACCCAGAAGATGGTGCACCGTGTGATCGGGAAAGGTTTCTAAAACGCACCTCATTTCTCATCTCCTTGTGCTCGGGTTCCCCATTCCAGCCGCTTTACTAGCAATCTCCCTCCTTGGAGAATCAGCACCTTTAACCTCCTGTTCCTTACAGGTTGCAATTTGTCCTGAGGATGAACGGGAAGAGGGGGAACCAATGAGACACTAGCTCTAGGTGTTGGGACAGGCACAGGTCACTCTATTTTCCCATCAGGAAGAAGAATTAACCACAGGCTCAGCCTGCCGCCCGGGACCAAAATAGGGCCTAAAGCAATCCTGCGCTTTTGCGGCCAGCTCCCAAGAAAGCGAGTTGAAAAATGGAGCTCAGGGGCACTGCAATTCACAAACCTGCAGAGTTACAAATCATAACTCTCGTCCTCAAATATATTGAGGGAAGGCCACAAAGAGGATTTGAAAGCAAGGCAGAATTGCAGGAAACAGATTTCAGGAGGTAGATTCGAATTGCCTTTAAAGCACGGGAAAAGCAGCAAAACCTCGACAATGATGCCCTTGGCCAAAAAGGGCGTATGCGGTTTTTCCTGAATATATTCAGGAAAAAACGCATACGCCCTTTTTGGCCAACCAAGCAACCTGGAAAGGCAAATCAGCGCTACAAAGAAGTCTCGCTTCCCATCGGTCAAAAGGGCCATGCTGAATAAAGTGTCAAAACCAGAAATGCAGGACAGGCCATGGAGAAACGGGAGCCTTGCTACGCTGATGGGCGGGATGTAAATTGCCAACAGCCACTCTGGAGAAGTGTACGGTGTGTCCTGAAACATCGAAAAAACTCAGCTTAGAGAGCATAGGGCACTTCCACTCATGGGCGTATAAATTGGGAAAACTAAAAATCAGCAAGACACAGGCACCCCAAAGTTTAGGGCTGCTCTGTTGACAAGAACCTCCACTTCGTTACACCCTAAATATCCCAGGAAAGAGAAAAATGGATAAAGAAGTTGTGGTCCTTATGTACAATGGAATATCACTCAGCCATGAAATCAACGTCATAAGGCTAGTAGCAGCATGATGAGTGGATTTAGGTACGACGATTCTAAGTGAAATAAGTCACACAGAAAAAGACACTTATCCTAAGATATCACTTATAGAGGGAATGTAAAAACCGCGACCCTTGAACTGAATTACAAAACAGAACAGAGTCACACGTTTAGAAAACACACTATGGCTGCTTAACGGGAAAGGTGAGGTGGGGTGATGCATAAAAGAAGGGTTTCAAATTAGCTCAGAGACCGTTCCATAAACCCAATATGTAACAGACACGACCTACTCCTTGCTCAGTGAACTGGACTCAACACCCCCTATTCACCACCCAAGAATATATCTGACTAGTAAGAATGTTAAAACCTATGTATTGATATCTCTCTGTAAGTGAGTCAAGTGGGTGTAAAGCGGCATAAACACAGCAGTGAAAAGCAGCTAAACCCCTTTATAAAAATCAATCACTTTTAAAAACCCGTGAAACAAAGACAGTGAAAGAGAGAGAAATTCTTACTAAATTCGTTCAGGGGCTGTGATGCCACCTGGATTGACCATATCTAGACCCACAGCTGATAGAGACATAAGGGTGGACACTCTTGGGGCTGAGAGGTTTGGTGAGGTTGGGTGAGCAAACGCAGACCCTTTAAAGTAATACTGCGTGGTTCCCATCCCATGGGTCCCAAATCTCCAGGTTCAAGGGCATCTTCCTACTTCGAAAACATGCATGAGAAACCCAGAAGATGGTGCACCGTGTGATCGGGAAAGGTTTCTAAAACGCACCTCATTTCTCATCTCCTTGTGCTCGGGTTCGCCATTCCAGCCGCTTTACTAGCAATCTCCCTCCTTGGAGAATCAGCACCTTTAACCTCCTGTTCCTTACAGGTTGCAATTTGTCCTGAGGATGAACGGGAAGAGGGGGAACCAATGAGACACTAGCTCTAGGTGTTGGGACAGGCACAGGTCACTCTATTTTCCCATCAGGAAGAAGAATTAACCACAGGCTCAGCCTTCCGCCCGGAACCAGAATAGCGCCTGAAGCAATCCTGCGCTTTTGCGGCCAGCTCCCAAGAAAGCGAGTTGAAAAATGGAGCTCAGGGGCACTGCAATTCACAAACCTGCAGAGTTATAAATCATAACTCTCGTCCTCAAATATATTGAGGGAAGGCCACAAAGAGGATTTGAAAGCAAGGCAGAATTGCAGGAAACAGATTTCAGGAGGTAGATTCGAATTGCCTTTAAAGCACGGGAAAAGCAGCAAAACCTCGACAATGATGCCCTTGGCCAAAAAGGGCGTATGCGTTTTTTCCTGAATATATTCAGGAAAAAACGCATACGCCCTTTTTGGCCAACCAAGCAACCTGGAAAGGCAAATCAGCGCTACAAAGAAGTCTCGCTTCCCATCGGTCAAAAGGGCCATGCTGAATAAAGTGTCAAAACCAGAAATGCAGGACAGGCCATGGAGAAACGGGAGCCTTGCTACGCTGATGGGCGGGATGTAAATTGCCAACAGCCACTCTGGAGAAGTGTACGGTGTGTCCTGAAACATCGAAAAAACTCAGCTTAGAGAGCATAGGGCACTTCCACTCATGGGCGTATAAATTGGGAAAACTAAAAATCAGCAAGACACAGGCACCCCAAAGTTTAGGGCTGCTCTGTTGACAAGAACCTCCACTTCGTTACACCCTAAATATCCCAGGAAAGAGAAAAATGGATAAAGAAGTTGTGGTCCTTATGTACAATGGAATATCACTCAGCCATGAAATCAACGTCATAAGGCTAGTAGCAGCATGATGAGTGGATTTAGGTACGACGATTCTAAGTGAAATAAGTCACACAGAAAAAGACACTTATCCTAAGATATCACTTATAGAGGGAATGTAAAAACCGCGACCCTTGAACTGAATTACAAAACAGAACAGAGTCACACGTTTAGAAAACACACTATGGCTGCTTAACGGGAAAGGTGAGGTGGGGTGATGCATAAAAGAAGGGTTTCAAATTAGCTCAGAGACCGTTCCATAAACCCAATATGTAACAGACACGACCTACTCCTTGCTCAGTGAACTGGACTCAACACCCCCTATTCACCACCCAAGAATATATCTGACTAGTAAGAATGTTAAAACCTATGTATTGATATCTCTCTGTAAGTGAGTCAAGTGGGTGTAAAGTGGCATAAACACAGCAGTGAAAAGCAGCTAAACCCCTTTATAAAAATCAATCACTTTTAAAAACCCGTGAAACAAAGACAGTGAAAGAGAGAGAAATTCTTACTAAATTCGTTCAGGGGCTGTGATGCCACCTGGATTGACCATATCTAGACCCACAGCTGATAGAGACATAAGGGTGGACACTCTTGGGGCTGAGAGGTTTGGTGAGGTTGGGTGAGCAAACGCAGACCCTTTAAAGTAATACTGCGTGGTTCCCATCCCATGGGTCCCAAATCTCCAGGTTCAAGGGCATCTTCCTACTTCGAAAACATGCATGAGAAACCCAGAAGATGGTGCACCGTGTGATCGGGAAAGGTTTCTAAAACGCACCTCATTTCTCATCTCCTTGTGCTCGGGTTCGCCATTCCAGCCGCTTTACTAGCAATCTCCCTCCTTGGAGAATCAGCACCTTTAACCTCCTGTTCCTTACAGGTTGCAATTTGTCCTGAGGATGAACGGGAAGAGGGGGAACCAATGAGACACTAGCTCTAGGTGTTGGGACAGGCACAGGTCACTCTATTTTCCCATCAGGAAGAAGAATTAACCACAGGCTCAGCCTTCCGCCCGGAACCAGAATAGCGCCTGAAGCAATCCTGCGCTTTTGCGGCCAGCTCCCAAGAAAGCGAGTTGAAAAATGGAGCTCAGGGGCACTGCAATTCACAAACCTGCAGAGTTATAAATCATAACTCTCGTCCTCAAATATATTGAGGGAAGGCCACAAAGAGGATTTGAAAGCAAGGCAGAATTGCAGGAAACAGATTTCAGGAGGTAGATTCGAATCGCCTTTAAAGCACGGGAAAAGCAGCAAAACCTCGACAATGATGCCCTTGGCCAAAAAGGGCGTATGCGTTTTTTCCTGAATATATTCAGGAAAAAACGCATACGCCCTTTTTGGCCAACCAAGCAACCTGGAAAGGCAAATCAGCGCTACAAAGAAGTCTCGCTTCCCATCGGTCAAAAGGGCCATGCTGAATAAAGTGTCAAAACCAGAAATGCAGGACAGGCCATGGAGAAACGGGAGCCTTGCTACGCTGATGGGCGGGATGTAAATTGCCAACAGCCACTCTGGAGAAGTGTACGGTGTGTCCTGAAACATCGAAAAAACTCAGCTTAGAGAGCATAGGGCACTTCCACTCATGGGCGTATAAATTGGGAAAACTAAAAATCAGAAAGACACAGGCACCCCAAAGTTTAGGGCTGCTCTGTTGACAAGAACCTCCACTTCGTTACACCCTAAATATCCCAGGAAAGAGAAAAATGGATAAAGAAGTTGTGGTCCTTATGTACAATGGAATATCACTCAGCCATGAAATCAACGTCATAAGGCTAGTAGCAGCATGATGAGTGGATTTAGGTACGACGATTCTAAGTGAAATAAGTCACACAGAAAAAGACACTTATCCTAAGATATCACTCATAGAGGGAATGTAAAAATTGCTACCCTTGAACTGAATTACAAAACAGAACAGAGTCACACGTTTAGAAAACACACTATGGCTGCTTAACGGGAAAGGTGAGGTGGGGTGATGCATAAAAGAAGGGGTTCAAATTAGCTCAGAGACCGTTTCATAAACCCAATATGTAACAGACACGACCTACTCCTTGCTCAGTGAACTGGACTCAACATCCCCTATTCACCACCCAAGAATATATCTGACTAGTAAGAATGTTAAAACCTATGTATTGATATCACTCTGTAAGTGAGTCAAGTGGGTGTAAAGCGGCATAAACACAGCAGTGAAAAGCAGCTAAACCCCTTTATAAAAATCAATCACTTTTAAAAACCCGTGAAACAAAGACAGTGAAAGAGAGAGAAATTCTTACTAAATTCGTTCAGGGGCTGTGATGCCACCTGGATTGACCATATCTAGACCCACAGCTGATTGAGACATAAGGGTGGACACTCTTGGGGCTGAGAGGTTTGGTGAGGTTGGGTGAGCAAACGCAGACCCTTTAGAGTAATACTGCGTGGTACCCATCCCATGGGTCCCAAATCTCCAGATTCAAGGGCATCTTCCTACATCGAAAACATGCATGAGAAACCCAGAAGATGGTACACCGTGTGATCGGGAAAGGTTTCTAAAACGCACCTCATTTCTCATCTCCTTGTGCTCGGGTTCCCCATTCCAGCCGCTTTACTAGCAATCTCCCTCCTTGGAGAATCAGCACCTTTAACCTCCTGTTCCGTACAGGTTGCAATTTGTCCTGAGGATGAACGGGAAGAGGGGGAACCAATGAGACACTAGCTCTAGGTGTTGGGACAGGCACAGGTCACTCTATTTTCCCATCAGGAAGAAGAATTAACCACAGGCTCAGCCTGCCGCCCGGGACCAAAATAGGGCCTAAAGCAATCCTGCGCTTTTGCGGCCAGCTCCCAAGAAAGCGAGTTGAAAAATGGAGCTCAGGGGCACTGCAATTCACAAACCTGCAGAGTTACAAATCATAACTCTCGTCCTCAAATATATTGAGGGAAGGCAACGAAGAGGATTTGAAAGCACGGCAGAATTGCAGGAAACAGATTTCAGGAGGTAGATTCAAATCGCCTTTAAAGCACGGGAAAAGCGGCAAAACCTCGACAATGATGCCCTTGGCCAAAAAGGGCGTATGCGGTTTTTCCTGAATATATTCAGGAAAAAACGCATACGCCCTTTTTGGCCAACCAAGCAACCTGGAAAGGCAAATCAGCGCTACAAAGAAGTCTCGCTTCCCATCGGTCAAAAGGGCCATGCTGAATAAAGTGTCAAAACCAGAAATGCAGGACAGGCCATGGAGAAACGGGAGCCTTGCTACGCTGATGGGCGGGATGTAAATTGCCAACAGCCACTCTGGAGAAGTGTACGGTGTGTCCTGAAACATCGAAAAAACTCAGCTTAGAGAGCATAGGGCACTTCCACTCATGGGCGTATAAATTGGGAAAACTAAAAATCAGCAAGACACAGGCACCCCAAAGTTTAGGGCTGCTCTGTTGACAAGAACCTCCACTTCGTTACACCCTAAATATCCCAGGAAAGAGAAAAATGGATAAAGAAGTTGTGGTCCTTATGTACAATGGAATATCACTCAGCCATGAAATCAACGTCATAAG
This sequence comes from Balaenoptera borealis, assembly GCF_965194805.1. Lineage (NCBI taxonomy): Eukaryota > Metazoa > Chordata > Mammalia > Artiodactyla > Balaenopteridae > Balaenoptera > Balaenoptera borealis. The sequence continues at coordinate 260,067 of NW_028123853.1, forward strand.
GCTAGTAGCAGCATGATGAGTGGATTTAGGTACGACGATTCTAAGTGAAATAAGTCACACAGAAAAAGACACTTATCCTAAGATATCACTTATAGAGGGAATGTAAAAACCGCGACCCTTGAACTGAATTACAAAACAGAACAGAGTCACACGTTTAGAAAACACACTATGGCTGCTTAACGGGAAAGGTGAGGTGGGGTGATGCATAAAAGAAGGGTTTCAAATTAGCTCAGAGACCGTTCCATAAACCCAATATGTAACAGACACGACCTACTCCTTGCTCAGTGAACTGGACTCAACACCCCCTATTCACCACCCAAGAATATATCTGACTAGTAAGAATGTTAAAACCTATGTATTGATATCTCTCTGTAAGTGAGTCAAGTGGGTGTAAAGCGGCATAAACACAGCAGTGAAAAGCAGCTAAACCCCTTTATAAAAATCAATCACTTTTAAAAACCCGTGAAACAAAGACAGTGAAAGAGAGAGAAATTCTTACTAAATTCGTTCAGGGGCTGTGATGCCACCTGGATTGACCATATCTAGACCCACAGCTGATAGAGACATAAGGGTGGACACTCTTCGGGCTGAGAGGTTTGGTGAGGTTGGGTGAGCAAACGCAGACCCTTTAAAGTAATACTGCGTGGTTCCCATCCCATGGGTCCCAAATCTCCAGGTTCAAGGGCATCTTCCTACTTCGAAAACATGCATGAGAAACCCAGAAGATGGTGCACCGTGTGATCGGGAAAGGTTTCTAAAACGCACCTCATTTCTCATCTCCTTGTGCTCGGGTTCCCCATTCCAGCCGCTTTACTAGCAATCTCCCTCCTTGGAGAATCAGCACCTTTAACCTCCTGTTCCTTACAGGTTGCAATTTGTCCTGAGGATGAACGGGAAGAGGGGGAACCAATGAGACACTAGCTCTAGGTGTTGGGACAGGCACAGGTCACTCTATTTTCCCATCAGGAAGAAGAATTAACCACAGGCTCAGCCTGCCGCCCGGGACCAAAATAGGGCCTAAAGCAATCCTGCGCTTTTGCGGCCAGCTCCCAAGAAAGCGAGTTGAAAAATGGAGCTCAGGGGCACTGCAATTCACAAACCTGCAGAGTTACAAATCATAACTCTCGTCCTCAAATATATTGAGGGAAGGCAACGAAGAGGATTTGAAAGCACGGCAGAATTGCAGGAAACAGATTTCAGGAGGTAGATTCAAATCGCCTTTAAAGCACGGGAAAAGCGGCAAAACCTCGACAATGATGCCCTTGGCCAAAAAGGGCGTATGCGTTATTTCCTGAATATATTCAGGAAAAAACGCATACGGCCTTTTTGGCCAACCAAGCAACCTGGAAAGGCAATTCAGCGCTACAAAGAAGTCTCGCTTCCCATCGGTCAAAAGGGCCATGCTGAATAAAGTGTCAAAACCAGAAATGCAGGACAGGCCATGGAGAAACGGGAGCCTTGCTACGCTGATGGGCGGGATGTAAATTGCCAACAGCCACTCTGGAGAAGTGTACGATGTGTCCTGAAACATCGAAAAAACTCAGCTTAGTGAGCATAGGGCACTTCCACTCATGGGCGTATAAATTGGGAAAACTAAAAATCAGCAAGACACAGGCACCCCAAAGTTTAGGGATGCTTTGTTGACAAGAACCTCCACTTCGATACACCTTAAATATCCCCGGAAAGAGAAAACTGGATAAAGAAGTTGTGGTCCTTATGTACAATGGAATATCACTCAGCCAGGAAATCACCGTCATAAGGCTAGTAGCAGCATGATGAGTGGATTTAGGTACGACGATTCTAAGTGAAATAAGTCACACAGAAAAAGACACTTATCATAAGATATCACTTATAGAGGGAATGTAAAAATTGCTACCCTTGAACTGAATTACAAAACAGAACAGAGTCACACGTTTAGAAAACACACTATGGCTGCTTAACGGGAAAGGTGAGGTGGGGTGATGCATAAAAGAAGGGGTTCAAATTAGCTCAGAGACCGTTCCATAAACCCAATATGTAACAGACACGACCTACTCCTTGCTCAGTGAACTGGACTCAACACCCCCTATTCACCACCCAAGAATATATCTGACTAATAAGAATGTTAAAACCTATGTATTGATATCACTCTGTAAGTGAGTCAAGTGGGTGTAAAGTGGCATAAACACAGCAGTGAAAAGCAGCTAAACCCCTTTATAAAAATCAATCACTTTTAAAAACCCGTGAAACAAAGACAGTGAAAGAGAGAGAAATTCTTACTAAATTCGTTCAGGGGCTGTGATGCCACCTGGATTGACCATATCTAGACCCACAGCTGATAGAGACATAAGGGTGGACACTCTTGGGGCTGAGAGGTTTGGTGAGGTTGGGTGAGCAAACGCAGACCCTTTAAAGTAATACTGCGTGGTTCCCATCCCATGGGTCCCAAATCTCCAGGTTCAAGGGCATCTTCCTACTTCGAAAACATGCATGAGAAACCCAGAAGATGGTGCACCGTGTGATCGGGAAAGGTTTCTAAAACGCACCTCATTTCTCATCTCCTTGTGCTCGGGTTCCCCATTCCAGCCGCTTTACTAGCAATCTCCCTCCTTGGAGAATCAGCACCTTTAACCTCCTGTTCCTTACAGGTTGCAATTTGTCCTGAGGATGAACGGGAAGAGGGGGAACCAATGAGACACTAGCTCTAGGTGTTGGGACAGGCACAGGTCACTCTATTTTTCCCATCAGGAAGAAGAATTAACCACAGGCTCAGCCTTCCGCCCGGAACCAGAATAGCGCCTGAAGCAATCCTTCGCTTTTGCGGCCAGCTCCCAAGAAAGCGAGTTGAAAAATGGAGCTCAGGGGCACTGCAATTCACAAACCTGCAGAGTTATAAATCATAACTCTCGTCCTCAAATATATTGAGGGAAGGCCACGAAGAGGATTTGAAAGCAAGGCAGAATTGCAGGAAACAGATTTCAGGAGGTAGATTCGAATCGCCTTTAAAGCACGGGAAAAGCAGCAAAACCTCGACAATGATGCCCTTGGCCAAAAAGGGCGTATGCGTTTTTTCCTGAATATATTCAGGAAAAAACGCATACGCCCTTTTTGGCCAACCAAGCAACCTGGAAAGGCAAATCAGCGCTACAAAGAAGTCTCGCTTCCCATCGGTCAAAAGGGCCATGCTGAATAAAGTGTCAAAACCAGAAATGCAGGACAGGCCATGGAGAAACGGGAGCCTTGCTACGCTGATGGGCGGGATGTAAATTGCCAACAGCCACTCTGGAGAAGTGTACGGTGTGTCCTGAAACATCGAAAAAACTCAGCTTAGAGAGCATAGGGCACTTCCACTCATGGGCGTATAAATTGGGAAAACTAAAAATCAGCAAGACACAGGCACCCCAAAGTTTAGGGCTGCTCTGTTGACAAGAACCTCCACTTCGTTACACCCTAAATATCCCAGGAAAGAGAAAAATGGATAAAGAAGTTGTGGTCCTTATGTACAATGGAATATCACTCAGCCATGAAATCAACGTCATAAGGCTAGTAGCAGCATGATGAGTGGATTTAGGTACGACGATTCTAAGTGAAATAAGTCACACAGAAAAAGACACTTATCCTAAGATATCACTTATAGAGGGAATGTAAAAATTGCTACCCTTGAACTGAATTACAAAACAGAACAGAGTCACACGTTTAGAAAACACACTATGGCTGCTTAACGGGAAAGGTGAGGTGGGGTGATGCATAAAAGAAGGGGTTCAAATTAGCTCAGATACCGTTCCATAAACCCAATATGTAACAGACACGACCTACTCCTTGCTCAGTGAACTGGACTCAACACCCCCTATTCACCACCCAAGAATATATCTGACTAGTAAGAATGTTAAAACCTATGTATTGATATCACTCTGTAAGTGAGTCAAGTGGGTGTAAAGCGGCATAAACACAGCAGTGAAAAGCAGCTAAACCCCTTTATAAAAATCAATCACTTTTAAAAACCCGTGAAACAAAGACAGTGAAAGAGAGAGAAATTCTTACTAAATTCGTTCAGGGGCTGTGATGCCACCTGGATTGACCATATCTAGACCCACAGCTGATAGAGACATAAGGGTGGACACTCTTCGGGCTGAGAGGTTTGGTGAGGTTGGGTGAGCAAACGCAGACCCTTTAAAGTAATACTGCGTGGTTCCCATCCCATGGGTCCCAAATCTCCAGGTTCAAGGGCATCTTCCTACTTCGAAAACATGCATGAGAAACCCAGAAGATGGTGCACCGTGTGATCGGGAAAGGTTTCTAAAACGCACCTCATTTCTCATCTCCTTGTGCTCGGGTTCCCCATTCCAGCCGCTTTACTAGCAATCTCCCTCCTTGGAGAATCAGCACCTTTAACCTCCTGTTCCTTACAGGTTGCAATTTGTCCTGAGGATGAACGGGAAGAGGGGGAACCAATGAGACACCAGCTCTAGGTGTTGGGACAGGCACAGGTCACTCTATTTTCCCATCAGGAAGAAGAATTAACCACAGGCTCAGCCTTCCGCCCGGAACCAGAATAGGGCCTGAAGCAATCCTGCGCTTTTGCGGCCAGCTCCCAAGAAAGCGAGTTGAAAAATGGAGCTCAGGGGCACTGCAATTCACAAACCTGCAGAGTTATAAATCATAACTCTCGTCCTCAAATATATTGAGGGAAGGCCACAAAGAGGATTTGAAAGCAAGGCAGAATTGCAGGAAACAGATTTCAGGAGGTAGATTCGAATCGCCTTTAAAGCACGGGAAAAGCAGCAAAACCTCGACAATGATGCCCTTGGCCAAAAAGGGCGTATGCGTTTTTTCCTGAATATATTCAGGAAAAAACGCATACGCCCTTTTTGGCCAACCAAGCAACCTGGAAAGGCAAATCAGCGCTACAAAGAAGTCTCGCTTCCCATCGGTCAAAAGGGCCATGCTGAATAAAGTGTCAAAACCAGAAATGCAGGACAGGCCATGGAGAAACGGGAGCCTTGCTACGCTGATGGGCGGGATGTAAATTGCCAACAGCCACTCTGGAGAAGTGTACGGTGTGTCCTGAAACATCGAAAAAACTCAGCTTAGAGAGCATAGGGCACTTCCACTCATGGGCGTATAAATTGGGAAAACTAAAAATCAGCAAGACACAGGCACCCCAAAGTTTAGGGCTGCTCTGTTGACAAGAACCTCCACTTCGTTACACCCTAAATATCCCAGGAAAGAGAAAAATGGATAAAGAAGTTGTGGTCCTTATGTACAATGGAATATCACTCAGCCATGAAATCAACGTCATAAGGCTAGTAGCAGCATGATGAGTGGATTTAGGTACGACGATTCTAAGTGAAATAAGTCACACAGAAAAAGACACTTATCCTAAGATATCACTTATAGAGGGAATGTAAAAACCGCGACCCTTGAACTGAATTACAAAACAGAACAGAGTCACACGTATAGAAAACACACTATGGCTGCTTAACGGGAAAGGTGAGGTGGGGTGATGCATAAAACAAGGGTTTCAAATTAGCTCAGAGACCGTTCCATAAACCCAATATGTAACAGACACGACCTACTCCTTGCTCAGTGAACTGGACTCAACACCCCCTATTCACCACCCAAGAATATATCTGACTAGTAAGAATGTTAAAACCTATGTATTGATATCTCTCTGTAAGTGAGTCAAGTGGGTGTAAAGCGGCATAAACACAGCAGTGAAAAGCAGCTAAACCCCTTTATAAAAATCAATCACTTTTAAAAACCCGTGAAACAAAGACAGTGAAAGAGAGAGAAATTCTTACTAAATTCGTTCAGGGGCTGTGATGCCACCTGGATTGACCATATCTAGACCCACAGCTGATTGAGACATAAGGGTGGACACTCTTGGGGCTGAGAGGTTTGGTGAGGTTGGGTGAGCAAACGCAGACCCTTTAGAGTAATACTGCGTGGTACCCATCCCATGGGTCCCAAATCTCCAGATTCAAGGGCATCTTCCTACATCGAAAACATGCATGAGAAACCCAGAAGATGGTACACCGTGTGATCGGGAAAGGTTTCTAAAACGCACCTCATTTCTCATCTCCTTGTGCTCGGGTTCCCCATTCCAGCTGCTTTACTAGCAATCTCCCTCCTTGGAGAATCAGCACCTTTAACCTCCTGTTCCGTACAGGTTGCAATTTGTCCTGAGGATGAACGGGAAGAGGGGGAACCAATGAGACACTAGCTCTAGGTGTTGGGACAGGCACAGGTCACTCTATTTTCCCATCAGGAAGAAGAATTAACCACAGGCTCAGCCTGCCGCCCGGGACCAAAATAGGGCCTAAAGCAATCCTGCGCTTTTGCGGCCAGCTCCCAAGAAAGCGAGTTGAAAAATGGAGCTCAGGGGCACTGCAATTCACAAACCTGCAGAGTTACAAATCATAACTCTCGTCCTCAAATATATTGAGGGAAGGCAACGAAGAGGATTTGAAAGCACGGCAGAATTGCAGGAAACAGATTTCAGGAGGTAGATTCGAATCGCCTTTAAAGCACGGGAAAAGCAGCAAAACCTCGACAATGATGCCCTTGGCCAAAAAGGGCGTATGCGTTTTTTCCTGAATATATTCAGGAAAAAACGCATACGCCCTTTTTGGCCAACCAAGCAACCTGGAAAGGCCAATCAGCGCTACAAAGAAGTCTCGCTTCCCATCGGTCAAAAGGGCCATGCTGAATAAAGTGTCAAAACCAGAAATGCAGGACAGGCCATGGAGAAACGGGAGCCTTGCTACGCTGATGGGCGGGATGTAAATTGCCAACAGCCACTCTGGAGAAGTGTACGGTGTGTCCTGAAACATCGAAAAAACTCAGCTTAGAGAGCATAGGGCACTTCCACTCATGGGCGTATAAATTGGGAAAACTAAAAATCAGCAAGACACAGGCACCCCAAAGTTTAGGGCTGCTCTGTTGACAAGAACCTCCACTTCGTTACACCCTAAATATCCCAGGAAAGAGAAAAATGGATAAAGAAGTTGTGGTCCTTATGTACAATGGAATATCACTCAGCCATGAAATCAACGTCATAAGGCTAGTAGCAGCATGATGAGTGGATTTAGGTACGACGATTCTAAGTGAAATAAGTCACACAGAAAAAGACACTTATCCTAAGATATCACTTATAGAGGGAATGTAAAAACCGCGACCCTTGAACTGAATTACAAAACAGAACAGAGTCACACGTTTAGAAAACACACTATGGCTGCTTAACGGGAAAGGTGAGGTGGGGTGATGCATAAAAGAAGGGTTTCAAATTAGCTCAGAGACCGTTCCATAAACCCAATATGTAACAGACACGACCTACTCCTTGCTCAGTGAACTGGACTCAACACCCCCTATTCACCACCCAAGAATATATCTGACTAGTAAGAATGTTAAAACCTATGTATTGATATCTCTCTGTAAGTGAGTCAAGTGGGTGTAAAGCGGCATAAACACAGCAGTGAAAAGCAGCTAAACCCCTTTATAAAAATCAATCACTTTTAAAAACCCGTGAAACAAAGACAGTGAAAGAGAGAGAAATTCTTACTAAATTCGTTCAGGGGCTGTGATGCCACCTGGATTGACCATATCTAGACCCACAGCTGATAGAGACATAAGGGTGGACACTCTTGGGGCTGAGAGGTTTGGTGAGGTTGGGTGAGCAAACGCAGACCCTTTAAAGTAATACTGCGTGGTTCCCATCCCATGGGTCCCAAATCTCCAGGTTCAAGGGCATCTTCCTACTTCGAAAACATGCATGAGAAACCCAGAAGATGGTGCACCGTGTGATCGGGAAAGGTTTCTAAAACGCACCTCATTTCTCATCTCCTTGTGCTCGGGTTCGCCATTCCAGCCGCTTTACTAGCAATCTCCCTCCTTGGAGAATCAGCACCTTTAACCTCCTGTTCCTTACAGGTTGCAATTTGTCCTGAGGATGAACGGGAAGAGGGGGAACCAATGAGACACTAGCTCTAGGTGTTGGGACAGGCACAGGTCACTCTATTTTCCCATCAGGAAGAAGAATTAACCACAGGCTCAGCCTTCCGACCGGAACCAGAATAGCGCCTGAAGCAATCCTGCGCTTTTGCGGCCAGCTCCCAAGAAAGCGAGTTGAAAAATGGAGCTCAGGGGCACTGCAATTCACAAACCTGCAGAGTTATAAATCATAACTCTCGTCCTCAAATATATTGAGGGAAGGCCACAAAGAGGATTTGAAAGCAAGGCAGAATTGCAGGAAACAGATTTCAGGAGGTAGATTCGAATCGCCTTTAAAGCACGGGAAAAGCAGCAAAACCTCGACAATGATGCCCTTGGCCAAAAAGGGCGTATGCGTTTTTTCCTGAATATATTCAGGAAAAAACGCATACGCCCTTTTTGGCCAACCAAGCAACCTGGAAAGGCAAATCAGCGCTACAAAGAAGTCTCGCTTCCCATCGGTCAAAAGGGCCATGCTGAATAAAGTGTCAAAACCAGAAATGCAGGACAGGCCATGGAGAAACGGGAGCCTTGCTACGCTGATGGGCGGGATGTAAATTGCCAACAGCCACTCTGGAGAAGTGTACGGTGTGTCCTGAAACATCGAAAAAACTCAGCTTAGAGAGCATAGGGCACTTCCACTCATGGGCGTATAAATTGGGAAAACTAAAAATCAGCAAGACACAGGCACCCCAAAGTTTAGGGCTGCTCTGTTGACAAGAACCTCCACTTCGTTACACCCTAAATATCCCAGGAAAGAGAAAAATGGATAAAGAAGTTGTGGTCCTTATGTACAATGGAATATCACTCAGCCATGAAATCAACGTCATAAGGCTAGTAGCAGCATGATGAGTGGATTTAGGTACGACGATTCTAAGTGAAATAAGTCACACAGAAAAAGACACTTATCCTAAGATATCACTTATAGAGGGAATGTAAAAATTGCTACCCTTGAACTGCATTACAAAACAGAACAGAGTCACACGTTTAGAAAACACACTATGGCTGCTTAACGGGAAAGGTGAGGTGGGGTGATGCATAAAAGAAGGGGTTCAAATTAGCTCAGAGACCGTTCCATAAACCCAATATGTAACAGACACGACCTACTCCTTGCTCAGTGAACTGGACTCAACACCCCCTATTCACCACCCAAGAATATATCTGACTAGTAAGAATGTTAAAACCTATGTATTGATATCACTCTGTAAGTGAGTCAAGTGGGTGTAAAGCGGCATAAACACAGCAGTGAAAAGCAGCTAAACCCCTTTATAAAAATCAATCACTTTTAAAAACCCGTGAAACAAAGACAGTGAAAGAGAGAGAAATTCTTACTAAATTCGTTCAGGGGCTGTGATGCCACCTAGATTGACCATATCTAGACCCACAGCTGATTGAGACATAAGGGTGGACACTCTTGGGGCTGAGAGGTTTGGTGAGGTTGGGTGAGCAAACGCAGACCCTTTAGAGTAATACTGCGTGGTACCCATCCCATGGGTCCCAAATCTCCAGATTCAAGGGCATCTTCCTACATCGAAAACATGCATGAGAAACCCAGAAGATGGTACACCGTGTGATCGGGAAAGGTTTCTAAAACGCACCTCATTTCTCATCTCCTTGTGCTCGGGTTCCCCATTCCAGCCGCTTTACTAGCAATCTCCCTCCTTGGAGAATCAGCACCTTTAACCTCCTGTTCCGTACAGGTTGCAATTTGTCCTGAGGATGAACGGGAAGAGGGGGAACCAATGAGACACTAGCTCTAGGTGTTGGGACAGGCACAGGTCGCTCTATTTTCCCATCAGGAAGAAGAATTAACCACAGGCTCAGCCTGCCGCCCGGGACCAAAATAGGGCCTAAAGCAATCCTGCGCTTTTGGGGCCAGCTCCCAAGAAAGCGAGTTGAAAAATGGAGCTCAGGGGCACTGCAATTCACATACCTGCAGAGTTATAAATCATAACTCTCGTCCTCAAATATATTGAGGGAAGGCCACAAAGAGGATTTGAAAGCAAGGCAGAATTGCAGGAAACAGATTTCAGGAGGTAGATTCGAATCGCCTTTAAAGCACGGGAAAAGCGGCAAAACCTCGACAATGATGCCCTTGGCCAAAAAGGGCGTATGCGTTTTTTCCTGAATATATTCAGGAAAAAACGCATACGCCCTTTTTGGCCAACCAAGCAACCTGGAAAGGCAAATCAGCGCTACAAAGAAGTCTCGCTTCCCATCGGTCAAAAGGGCCATGCTGAATAAAGTGTCAAAACCAGAAATGCAGGACAGGCCATGGAGAAACGGGAGCCTTGCTACGCTGATGGGCGGGATGTAAATTGCCAACAGCCACTCTGGAGAAGTGTACGGTGTGTCCTGAAACATCGAAAAAACTCAGCTTAGAGAGCATAGGGCACTTCCACTCATGGGCGTATAAACTGGGAAAACTAAAAATCAGCAAGACCCAGGCACCCCAAAGTTTAGGGCTGCTCTGTTGACAAGAACCTCCACTTCGTTACACCCTAAATATCCCAGGAAAGAGAAAAATGGATAAAGAAGTTGTGGTCCTTATGTACAATGGAATATCACTCAGCCATGAAATCAACGTCATAAGGCTAGTAGCAGCATGATGAGTGGATTTAGGTACGACGATTCTAAGTGAAATAAGTCACACAGAAAAAGACACTTATCCTAAGATATCACTTATAGAGGGAATGTAAAAACCGCGACCCTTGAACTGAATTACAAAACAGAACAGAGTCACACGTTTAGAAAACACACTATGGCTGCTTAACGGGAAAGGTGAGGTGGGGTGATGCATAAAAGAAGGGTTTCAAATTAGCTCAGAGACCGTTCCATAAACCCAATATGTAACAGACACGACCTACACCTTGCTCAGTGAACTGGACTCAACACCCCCTATTCACCGCCCAAGAATATATCTGACTAGTAAGAATGTTAAAACCTATGTATTGATATCTCTCTGTAAGTGAGTCAAGTGGGTGTAAAGCGGCATACACACAGCAGTGAAAAGCAGCTAAACCCCTTTATAAAAATCAATCACTTTTAAAAACCCGTGAAACAAAGACAGTGAAAGAGAGAGAAATTCTTACTAAATTCGTTCAGGGGCTGTGATGCCACCTGGATTGACCATATCTAGACCCACAGCTGATAGAGACATAAGGGTGGACAGTCTTGGGGCTGAGAGGTTTGGTGAGGTTGGGTGAGCAAACGCAGACCCTTTAAAGTAATACTGCGTGGTTCCCATCCCATGGGTCCCAAATCTCCAGGTTCAAGGGCATCTTCCTACTTCGAAAACATGCATGAGAAACCCAGAAGATGGTGCACCGCGTGATCGGGAAAGGTTTCCAAAACGCACCTCATTTCTCATCTCCTTGTGCTCGGGTTCGCCATTCCAGCCGCTTTACTAGCAATCTCCCTCCTTGGAGAATCAGCATCTTTAACCTCCTGTTCCGTACAGGTTGCAATTTGTCCTGAGGATGAACGGGAAGAGGGGGAACCAATGAGACACTAGCTCTAGGTGTTGGGACAGGCACAGGTCACTCTATTTTCCCATCAGGAAGAAGAATTAACCACAGGCTTAGCCTTCCGCCCGGAACCAGAATAGGGCCTGAAGCAATCCTGCGCTTTTGCGGCCAGCTCCCAAGAAAGCGAGTTGAAAAATGGAGCTCAGGGGCACTGCAATTCACAAACCTGCAGAGTTATAAATCATAACTCTCGTCCTCAAATATATTGAGGGAAGGCCACGAAGAGGATTTGAAAGCAAGGCAGAATTGCAGGAAACAGATTTCAGGAGGTAGATTCGAATCGCCTTTAAAGCACGGGAAAAGCAGCAAAACCTCGACAATGATGCCCTTGGCCAAAAAGGGCGTATGCGTTTTTTCCTGAATATATTCAGGAAAAAACGCATACGCCCTTTTTGGCCAACCAAGCAACCTGGAAAGGCAAATCAGCGCTACAAAGAAGTCTCGCTTCCCATCGGTCAAAAGGGCCATGCTGAATAAAGTGTCAAAACCAGAAATGCAGGACAGGCCATGGAGAAACGGGAGCCTTGCTACGCTGATGGGCGGGATGTAAATTGCCAACAGCCACTCTGGAGAAGTGTACGGTGTGTCCTGAAACATCGAAAAAACTCAGCTTAGAGAGCATAGGGCACTTCCACTCATGGGCGTATAAATTGGGAAAACTAAAAATCAGCAAGACACAGGCACCCCAAAGTTTAGGGCTGCTCTGTTGACAAGAACCTCCACTTCGTTACACCCTAAATATCCCAGGAAAGAGAAAAATGGATAAAGAAGTTGTGGTCCTTATGTACAATGGAATATCACTCAGCCAGGAAATCACTGTCATAAGGCTAGTAGCAGCATGATGAGTGGATTTAGGTACGACGATTCTAAGTGAAATAAGTCACACAGAAAAAGACACTTATCATAAGATATCACTTATAGAGGGAATGTAAAAACCGCGACCCGTGAACTGAATTACAAAACAGAACAGAGTCACACGTTTAGAAAACACACTATGGCTGCTTAACGGGAAAGGTGAGGTGGGGTGATGCATAAAAGAAGGGTTTCAAATTAGCTCAGAGACCGTTCCATAAACCCAATATGTAATAGACACGACCTACTCCTTGCTCAGTGAACTGGACTCAACACCACCTATTCCCCGCCCAAGAATATATCTGACTAGTAAGAATGTTAAAACCTATGTATTGATATCTCTCTGTAAGTGAGTCAAGTGGGTGTAAAGCGGCATACACACAGCAGTGAAAAGCAGCTAAACCCCTTTATAAAAATCAATCACTTTTAAAAACCCGTGAAACAAAGACAGTGAAAGAGAGAGAAATTCTTACTAAATTCGTTCAGGGGCTGTGATGCCAACTGGATTGACCATATCTAGACCCACAGCTGATAGAGACATAAGGGTGGACACTCTTGGGGCTGAGAGGTTTGGTGAGGTTGGGTGAGCAAACGCAGACCCTTTAAAGTAATACTGCGTGGTTCCCATCCCATGGGTCCCAAATCTCCAGGTTCAAGGGCATCTTCCTACTTCGAAAACATGCATGAGAAACCCAGAAGATGGTGCACCGTGTGATCGGGAAAGGTTTCCAAAACGCACCTCATTTCTCATCTCCTTGTGCTCGGGTTCGCCATTCCAGCCGCTTTACTAGCAATCTCCCTCCTTGGAGAATCAGCACCTTTAACCTCCTGTTCCGTACAGGTTGCAATTTGTCCTGAGGATGAACGGGAAGAGGGGGAACCAATGAGACACTAGCTCTAGGTGTTGGGACAGGCACAGGTCACTCTATTTTCCCATCAGGAAGAAGAATTAACCACAGGCTCAGCCTTCCGCCCGGAACCAGAATAGGGCCTGAAGCAATCCTGCGCTTTTGCGGCTAGCTCCCAAGAAAGCGAGTTGAAAAATGGAGCTCAGGGGCACTGCAATTCACAAACCTGCAGAGTTATAAATCATAACTCTCGTCCTCAAATATATTGAGGGAAGGCCACGAAGACGATTTGAAAGCAAGGCAGAATTGCAGGAAACAGATTTCAGGAGGTAGATTCGAATCGCCTTTAAAGCACGGGAAAAGCAGCAAAACCTCGACAATGATGCCCTTGGCCAAAAAGGGCGTATGCGTTTTTTCCTGAATATATTCAGGGAAAAACGCATACGCCCTTTTTGGCCAACCAAGCAACCTGGAAAGGCAAATCAGCGCTACAAAGAAGTCTCGCTTCCCATCGGTCAAAAGGGCCATGCTGAATAAAGTGTCAAAACCAGAAATGCAGGACAGGCCATGGAGAAACGGGAGCCTTGCTACGCTGATGGGCGGGATGTAAATTGCCAACAGCCACTCTGGAGAAGTGTACGGTGTGTCCTGAAACATCGAAAAAACTCAGCTTAGAGAGCATAGGGCACTTCCACTCATGGGCGTATAAATTGGGAAAACTAAAAATCAGCAAGACACAGGCACCCCAAAGTTTAGGGCTGCTCTGTTGACAAGAACCTCCACTTCGTTACACCCTAAATATCCCAGGAAAGAGAAAAATGGATAAAGAAGTTGTGGTCCTTATGTACAATGGAATATCACTCAGCCATGAAATCAACGTCATAAGGCTAGTAGCAGCATGATGAGTGGATTTAGGTACGACGATTCTAAGTGAAATAAGTCACACAGAAAAAGACACTTATCATAAGATATCACTTATAGAGGGAATGTAAAAACCGCGACCCTTGAACTGAATTACAAAACAGAACAGAGTCACACGTTTAGAAAACACACTATGGCTGCTTAACGGGAAAGGTGAGGTGGGGTGATGCATAAAAGAAGGGGTTCAAATTAGCTCAGATACCCTTCCATAAACCCAATATGTAACAGACACGACCTACTCCTTGCTCAGTGAACTGGACTCAACACCCCCTATTCACCACCCAAGAATATATCTGACTAGTAAGAATGTTAAAACCTATGTATTGATATCACTCTGTAAGTGAGTCAAGTGGGTGTAAAGTGGCATAAACACAGCAGTGAAAAGCAGCTAAACCCCTTTATAAAAATCAATCACTTTTAAAAACCCGTGAAACAAAGACAGTGAAAGAGAGAGAAATTCTTACTAAATTCGTTTAGGGGCTGTGATGCCACCTGGATTGACCATATCTAGACCCACAGCTGATTGAGACATAAGGGTGGACACTCTTGGGGCTGAGAGGTTTGGTGAGGTTGGGTGAGCAAACGCAGACCCTTTAGAGTAATACTGCGTGGTACCCATCCCACGGGTCCCAAATCTCCACATTCAAGGGCATCTTCCTACATCGAAAACATGCATGAGAAACCCAGAAGATGGTACACCGTGTGATCGGGAAAGGTTTCTAAAACGCACCTCATTTCTCATCTCCTTGTGCTCGGGTTCCCCATTCCAGCCGCTTTACTAGCAATCTCCCTCCTTGGAGAATCAGCACCTTTAACCTCCTGTTCCGTACAGGTTGCAATTTGTCCTGAGGATGAACGGGAAGAGGGGGAACCAATGAGACACTAGCTCTAGGTGTTGGGACAGGCACAGGTCACTCTATTTTCCCATCAGGAAGAAGAATTAACCACAGGCTCAGCCTGCCGCCCGGGACCAAAATAGGGCCTAAAGCAATCCTGCGCTTTTGCGGCCAGCTCCCAAGAAAGCGAGTTGAAAAATGGAGCTCAGGGGCACTGCAATTCACAAACCTGCAGAGTTATAAATCATAACTCTCGTCCTCAAATATATTGAGGGAAGGAAACGAAGAGGATTTGAAAGCACGGCAGAATTGCAGGAAACAGATTTCAGGAGGTAGATTCAAATCGCCTTTAAAGCACGGGAAAAGCGGCAAATCCTCGACAATGATGCCCTTGGCCAAAAAGGGCGTATGCGTTTTTTCCTGAATATATTCAGGAAAAAACGCATACGCCCTTTTTGGCCAACCAAGCAACCTGGAAAGGCAAATCAGCGCTACAAAGAAGTCTCGCTTCCCATCGGTCAAAAGGGCCATGCTGAATAAAGTGTCAAAACCAGAAATGCAGGACAGGCCATGGAGAAACGGGAGCCTTGCTACGCTGATGGGCGGGATGTAAATTGCCAACAGCCACTCTGGAGAAGTGTACGGTGTGTCCTGAAACATCGAAAAAACTCAGCTTAGAGAGCATAGGGCACTTCCACTCATGGGCGTATAAATTGGGAAAACTAAAAATCAGCAAGACACAGGCACCCCAAAGTTTAGGGCTGCTCTGTTGACAAGAACCTCCACTTCGTTACACCCTAAATATCCCAGGAAAGAGAAAACTGGATAAAGAAGTTGTGGTCCTTATGTACAATGGAATATCACTCAGCCAGGAAATCACTGTCATAAGGCTAGTAGCAGCATGATGAGTGGATTTAGGTACGACGATTCTAAGTGAAATAAGTCACACAGAAAAAGACACTTATCCTAAGATATCACTTATACAGGGAATGTAAAAATTGCTACCCTTGAACTGAATTACAAAACAGAACAGAGTCACACGTTTAGAAAACACACTATGGCTGCTTAACGGGAAAGGTGAGGTGGGGTGATGCATAAAAGAAGGGTTTCAAATTAGCTCAGAGACCGTTCCATAAACCCAATATGTAATAGACACGACCTACTCCTTGCTCAGTGAACTGGACTCAACACCACCTATTCCCCGCCCAAGAATATATCTGACTAGTAAGAATGTTAAAACCTATGTATTGATATCTCTCTGTAAGTGAGTCAAGTGGGTGTAAAGCGGCATACACACAGCAGTGAAAAGCAGCTAAACCCCTTTATAAAAATCAATCACTTTTAAAAACCCGTGAAACAAAGACAGTGAAAGAGAGAGAAATTCTTACTAAATTCGTTCAGGGGCTGTGATGCCACCTGGATTGACCATATCTAGACCCACAGCTGATAGAGACATAAGGGTGGACAGTCTTGGGGCTGAGAGGTTTGGTGAGGTTGGGTGAGCAAACGCAGACCCTTTAAAGTAATACTGCGTGGTTCCCATCCCATGGGTCCCAAATCTCCAGGTTCAAGGGCATCTTCCTACTTCGAAAACATGCATGAGAAACCCAGAAGATGGTGCACCGCGTGATCGGGAAAGGTTTCCAAAACGCACCTCATTTCTCATCTCCTTGTGCTCGGGTTCGCCATTCCAGCCGCTTTACTAGCAATCTCCCTCCTTGGAGAATCAGCATCTTTAACCTCCTGTTCCGTACAGGTTGCAATTTGTCCTGAGGATGAACGGGAAGAGGGGGAACCAATGAGACACTAGCTCTAGGTGTTGGGACAGGCACAGGTCACTCTATTTTCCCATCAGGAAGAAGAATTAACCACAGGCTCAGCCTTCCGCCCGGAACCAGAATAGGGCCTGAAGCAATCCTGCGCTTTTGCGGCCAGCTCCCAAGAAAGCGAGTTGAAAAATGGAGCTCAGGGGCACTGCAATTCACAAACCTGCAGAGTTATAAATCATAACTCTCGTCCTCAAATATATTGAGGGAAGGCCACGAAGAGGATTTGAAAGCAAGGCAGAATTGCAGGAAACAGATTTCAGGAGGTAGATTCGAATCGCCTTTAAAGCACGGGAAAAGCAGCAAAACCTCGACAATGATGCCCTTGGCCAAAAAGGGCGTATGCGTTTTTTCCTGAATATATTCAGGAAAAAACGCATACGCCCTTTTTGGCCAACCAAGCAACCTGGAAAGGCAAATCAGCGCTACAAAGAAGTCTCGCTTCCCATCGGTCAAAAGGGCCATGCTGAATAAAGTGTCAAAACCAGAAATGCAGGACAGGCCATGGAGAAACGGGAGCCTTGCTACGCTGATGGGCGGGATGTAAATTGCCAACAGCCACTCTGGAGAAGTGTACGGTGTGTCCTGAAACCTCGAAAAAACTCAGCTTAGAGAGCATAGGGCACTTCCACTCATGGGCGTATAAATTGGGAAAACTAAAAATCAGCAAGACACAGGCACCCCAAAGTTTAGGGCTGCTCTGTTGACAAGAACCTCCACTTCGTTACACCCTAAATATCCCAGGAAAGAGAAAAATGGATAAAGAAGTTGTGGTCCTTATGTACAATGGAATATCACTCAGCCATGAAATCAACGTCATAAGGCTAGTAGCAGCATGATGAGTGGATTTAGGTACGACGATTCTAAGTGAAATAAGTCACACAGAAAAAGACACTTATCATAAGATATCACTTATAGAGGGAATGTAAAAACCGCGACCCGTGAACTGAATTACAAAACAGAACAGAGTCACACGTTTAGAAAACACACTATGGCTGCTTAACGGGAAAGGTGAGGTGGGGTGATGCATAAAAGAAGGGTTTCAAATTAGCTCAGAGACCGTTCCATAAACCCAATATGTAATAGACACGACCTACTCCTTGCTCAGTGAACTGGACTCAACACCACCTATTCCCCGCCCAAGAATATATCTGACTAGTAAGAATGTTAAAACCTATGTATTGATATCTCTCTGTAAGTGAGTCAAGTGGGTGTAAAGCGGCATACACACAGCAGTGAAAAGCAGCTAAACCCCTTTATAAAAATCAATCACTTTTAAAAACCCGTGAAACAAAGACAGTGAAAGAGAGAGAAATTCTTACTAAATTCGTTCAGGGGCTGTGATGCCAACTGGATTGACCATATCTAGACCCACAGCTGATAGAGACATAAGGGTGGACACTCTTGGGGCTGAGAGGTTTGGTGAGGTTGGGTGAGCAAACGCAGACCCTTTAAAGTAATACTGCGTGGTTCCCATCCCATGGGTCCCAAATCTCCAGGTTCAAGGGCATCTTCCTACTTCGAAAACATGCATGAGAAACCCAGAAGATGGTGCACCGTGTGATCGGGAAAGGTTTCCAAAACGCACCTCATTTCTCATCTCCTTGTGCTCGGGTTCGCCATTCCAGCCGCTTTACTAGCAATCTCCCTCCTTGGAGAATCAGCACCTTTAACCTCCTGTTCCGTACAGGTTGCAATTTGTCCTGAGGATGAACGGGAAGAGGGGGAACCAATGAGACACTAGCTCTAGGTGTTGGGACAGGCACAGGTCACTCTATTTTCCCATCAGGAAGAAGAATTAACCACAGGCTCAGCCTTCCGCCCGGAACCAGAATAGGGCCTGAAGCAATCCTGCGCTTTTGCGGCTAGCTCCCAAGAAAGCGAGTTGAAAAATGGAGCTCAGGGGCACTGCAATTCACAAACCTGCAGAGTTATAAATCATAACTCTCGTCCTCAAATATATTGAGGGAAGGCCACGAAGACGATTTGAAAGCAAGGCAGAATTGCAGGAAACAGATTTCAGGAGGTAGATTCGAATCGCCTTTAAAGCACGGGAAAAGCAGCAAAACCTCGACAATGATGCCCTTGGCCAAAAAGGGCGTATGCGTTTTTTCCTGAATATATTCAGGGAAAAACGCATACGCCCTTTTTGGCCAACCAAGCAACCTGGAAAGGCAAATCAGCGCTACAAAGAAGTCTCGCTTCCCATCGGTCAAAAGGGCCATGCTGAATAAAGTGTCAAAACCAGAAATGCAGGACAGGCCATGGAGAAACGGGAGCCTTGCTACGCTGATGGGCGGGATGTAAATTGCCAACAGCCACTCTGGAGAAGTGTACGGTGTGTCCTGAAACATCGAAAAAACTCAGCTTAGAGAGCATAGGGCACTTCCACTCATGGGCGTATAAATTGGGAAAACTAAAAATCAGCAAGACACAGGCACCCCAAAGTTTAGGGCTGCTCTGTTGACAAGAACCTCCACTTCGTTACACCCTAAATATCCCAGGAAAGAGAAAAATGGATAAAGAAGTTGTGGTCCTTATGTACAATGGAATATCACTCAGCCATGAAATCAACGTCATAAGGCTAGTAGCAGCATGATGAGTGGATTTAGGTACGACGATTCTAAGTGAAATAAGTCACACAGAAAAAGACACTTATCATAAGATATCACTTATAGAGGGAATGTAAAAACCGCGACCCGTGAACTGAATTACAAAACAGAACAGAGTCACACGTTTAGAAAACACACTATGGCTGCTTAACGGGAAAGGTGAGGTGGGGTGATGCATAAAAGAAGGGTTTCAAATTAGCTCAGAGACCGTTCCATAAACCCAATATGTAATAGACACGACCTACTCCTTGCTCAGTGAACTGGACTCAACACCACCTATTCCCCGCCCAAGAATATATCTGACTAGTAAGAATGTTAAAACCTATGTATTGATATCTCTCTGTAAGTGAGTCAAGTGGGTGTAAAGCGGCATACACACAGCAGTGAAAAGCAGCTAAACCCCTTTATAAAAATCAATCACTTTTAAAAACCCGTGAAACAAAGACAGTGAAAGAGAGAGAAATTCTTACTAAATTCGTTCAGGGGCTGTGATGCCAACTGGATTGACCATATCTAGACCCACAGCTGATAGAGACATAAGGGTGGACACTCTTGGGGCTGAGAGGTTTGGTGAGGTTGGGTGAGCAAACGCAGACCCTTTAAAGTAATACTGCGTGGTTCCCATCCCATGGGTCCCAAATCTCCAGGTTCAAGGGCATCTTCCTACTTCGAAAACATGCATGAGAAACCCAGAAGATGGTGCACCGTGTGATCGGGAAAGGTTTCCAAAACGCACCTCATTTCTCATCTCCTTGTGCTCGGGTTCGCCATTCCAGCCGCTTTACTAGCAATCTCCCTCCTTGGAGAATCAGCACCTTTAACCTCCTGTTCCGTACAGGTTGCAATTTGTCCTGAGGATGAACGGGAAGAGGGGGAACCAATGAGACACTAGCTCTAGGTGTTGGGACAGGCACAGGTCACTCTATTTTCCCATCAGGAAGAAGAATTAACCACAGGCTCAGCCTTCCGCCCGGAACCAGAATAGGGCCTGAAGCAATCCTGCGCTTTTGCGGCTAGCTCCCAAGAAAGCGAGTTGAAAAATGGAGCTCAGGGGCACTGCAATTCACAAACCTGCAGAGTTATAAATCATAACTCTCGTCCTCAAATATATTGAGGGAAGGCCACGAAGACGATTTGAAAGCAAGGCAGAATTGCAGGAAACAGATTTCAGGAGGTAGATTCGAATCGCCTTTAAAGCACGGGAAAAGCAGCAAAACCTCGACAATGATGCCCTTGGCCAAAAAGGGCGTATGCGTTTTTTCCTGAATATATTCAGGGAAAAACGCATACGCCCTTTTTGGCCAACCAAGCAACCTGGAAAGGCAAATCAGCGCTACAAAGAAGTCTCGCTTCCCATCGGTCAAAAGGGCCATGCTGAATAAAGTGTCAAAACCAGAAATGCAGGACAGGCCATGGAGAAACGGGAGCCTTGCTACGCTGATGGGCGGGATGTAAATTGCCAACAGCCACTCTGGAGAAGTGTACGGTGTGTCCTGAAACATCGAAAAAACTCAGCTTAGAGAGCATAGGGCACTTCCACTCATGGGCGTATAAATTGGGAAAACTAAAAATCAGCAAGACACAGGCACCCCAAAGTTTAGGGCTGCTCTGTTGACAAGAACCTCCACTTCGTTACACCCTAAATATCCCAGGAAAGAGAAAAATGGATAAAGAAGTTGTGGTCCTTATGTACAATGGAATATCACTCAGCCATGAAATCAACGTCATAAGGCTAGTAGCAGCATGATGAGTGGATTTAGGTACGACGATTCTAAGTGAAATAAGTCACACAGAAAAAGACACTTATCATAAGATATCACTTATAGAGGGAATGTAAAAACCGCGACCCTTGAACTGAATTACAAAACAGAACAGAGTCACACGTTTAGAAAACACACTATGGCTGCTTAACGGGAAAGGTGAGGTGGGGTGATGCATAAAAGAAGGGGTTCAAATTAGCTCAGATACCCTTCCATAAACCCAATATGTAACAGACACGACCTACTCCTTGCTCAGTGAACTGGACTCAACACCCCCTATTCACCACCCAAGAATATATCTGACTAGTAAGAATGTTAAAACCTATGTATTGATATCACTCTGTAAGTGAGTCAAGTGGGTGTAAAGCGGCATAAACACAGCAGTGAAAAGCAGCTAAACCCCTTTATAAAAATCAATCACTTTTAAAAACCCGTGAAACAAAGACAGTGAAAGAGAGAGAAATTCTTACTAAATTCGTTCAGGGGCTGTGATGCCACCTGGATTGACCATATCTAGACCCACAGCTGATAGAGACATAAGGGTGGACACTCTTGGGGCTGAGAGGTTTGGTGAGGTTGGGTGAGCAAACGCAGACCCTTTAAAGTAATACTGCGTGGTTCCCATCCCATGGGTCCCAAATCTCCAGGTTCAAGGGCATCTTCCTACTTCGAAAACATGCATGAGAAACCCAGAAGATGGTACACCGTGTGATCGGGAAAGGTTTCTAAAACGCACCTCATTTCTCATCTCCTTGTGCTCGGGTTCGCCATTCCAGCCGCTTTACTAGCAATCTCCCTCCTTGGAGAATCAGCACCTTTAACCTCCTGTTCCGTACAGGTTGCAATTTGTCCTGAGGATGAACGGGAAGAGGGGGAACCAATGAGACACTAGCTCTAGGTGTTGGGACAGGCACAGGTCACTCTATTTTCCCATCAGGAAGAAGAATTAACCACAGGCTCAGCCTTCCGCCCGGAACCAGAATAGCGCCTGAAGCAATCCTGCGCTTTTGGGGCCAGCTCCCAAGAAAGCGAGTTGAAAAATGGAGCTCAGGGGCACTGCAATTCACATACCTGCAGAGTTATAAATCATAACTCTCGTCCTCAAATATATTGAGGGAAGGCCACAAAGAGGATTTGAAAGCAAGGCAGAATTGCAGGAAACAGATTTCAGGAGGTAGATTCGAATCGCCTTTAAAGCACGGGAAAAGCGGCAAAACCTCGACAATGATGCCCTTGGCCAAAAAGGGCGTATGCGTTTTTTCCTGAATATATTCAGGAAAAAACGCATACGCCCTTTTTGGCCAACCAAGCAACCTGGAAAGGCAAATCAGCGCTACAAAGAAGTCTCGCTTCCCATCGGTCAAAAGGGCCATGCTGAATAAAGTGTCAAAACCAGAAATGCAGGACAGGCCATGGAGAAACGGGAGCCTTGCTACGCTGATGGGCGGGATGTAAATTGCCAACAGCCACTCTGGAGAAGTGTACGGTGTGTCCTGAAACATCGAAAAAACTCAGCTTAGAGAGCATAGGGCACTTCCACTCATGGGCGTATAAACTGGGAAAACTAAAAATCAGCAAGACCCAGGCACCCCAAAGTTTAGGGCTGCTCTGTTGACAAGAACCTCCACTTCGTTACACCCTAAATATCCCAGGAAAGAGAAAAATGGATAAAGAAGTTGTGGTCCTTATGTACAATGGAATATCACTCAGCCATGAAATCAACGTCATAAGGCTAGTAGCAGCATGATGAGTGGATTTAGGTACGACGATTCTAAGTGAAATAAGTCACACAGAAAAAGACACTTATCCTAAGATATCACTTATAGAGGGAATGTAAAAACCGCGACCCTTGAACTGAATTACAAAACAGAACAGAGTCACACGTTTAGAAAACACACTATGGCTGCTTAACGGGAAAGGTGAGGTGGGGTGATGCATAAAAGAAGGGTTTCAAATTAGCTCAGAGACCGTTCCATAAACCCAATATGTAACAGACACGACCTACACCTTGCTCAGTGAACTGGACTCAACACCCCCTATTCACCGCCCAAGAATATATCTGACTAGTAAGAATGTTAAAACCTATGTATTGATATCTCTCTGTAAGTGAGTCAAGTGGGTGTAAAGCGGCATACACACAGCAGTGAAAAGCAGCTAAACCCCTTTATAAAAATCAATCACTTTTAAAAACCCGTGAAACAAAGACAGTGAAAGAGAGAGAAATTCTTACTAAATTCGTTCAGGGGCTGTGATGCCACCTGGATTGACCATATCTAGACCCACAGCTGATAGAGACATAAGGGTGGACAGTCTTGGGGCTGAGAGGTTTGGTGAGGTTGGGTGAGCAAACGCAGACCCTTTAAAGTAATACTGCGTGGTTCCCATCCCATGGGTCCCAAATCTCCAGGTTCAAGGGCATCTTCCTACTTCGAAAACATGCATGAGAAACCCAGAAGATGGTGCACCGCGTGATCGGGAAAGGTTTCCAAAACGCACCTCATTTCTCATCTCCTTGTGCTCGGGTTCGCCATTCCAGCCGCTTTACTAGCAATCTCCCTCCTTGGAGAATCAGCATCTTTAACCTCCTGTTCCGTACAGGTTGCAATTTGTCCTGAGGATGAACGGGAAGAGGGGGAACCAATGAGACACTAGCTCTAGGTGTTGGGACAGGCACAGGTCACTCTATTTTCCCATCAGGAAGAAGAATTAACCACAGGCTCAGCCTTCCGCCCGGAACCAGAATAGGGCCTGAAGCAATCCTGCGCTTTTGCGGCCAGCTCCCAAGAAAGCGAGTTGAAAAATGGAGCTCAGGGGCACTGCAATTCACAAACCTGCAGAGTTATAAATCATAACTCTCGTCCTCAAATATATTGAGGGAAGGCCACGAAGAGGATTTGAAAGCAAGGCAGAATTGCAGGAAACAGATTTCAGGAGGTAGATTCGAATCGCCTTTAAAGCACGGGAAAAGCAGCAAAACCTCGACAATGATGCCCTTGGCCAAAAAGGGCGTATGCGTTTTTTCCTGAATATATTCAGGAAAAAACGCATACGCCCTTTTTGGCCAACCAAGCAACCTGGAAAGGCAAATCAGCGCTACAAAGAAGTCTCGCTTCCCATCGGTCAAAAGGGCCATGCTGAATAAAGTGTCAAAACCAGAAATGCAGGACAGGCCATGGAGAAACGGGAGCCTTGCTACGCTGATGGGCGGGATGTAAATTGCCAACAGCCACTCTGGAGAAGTGTACGGTGTGTCCTGAAACATCGAAAAAACTCAGCTTAGAGAGCATAGGGCACTTCCACTCATGGGCGTATAAATTGGGAAAACTAAAAATCAGCAAGACACAGGCACCCCAAAGTTTAGGGCTGCTCTGTTGACAAGAACCTCCACTTCGTTACACCCTAAATATCCCAGGAAAGAGAAAAATGGATAAAGAAGTTGTGGTCCTTATGTACAATGGAATATCACTCAGCCATGAAATCAACGTCATAAGGCTAGTAGCAGCATGATGAGTGGATTTAGGTACGACGATTCTAAGTGAAATAAGTCACACAGAAAAAGACACTTATCATAAGATATCACTTATAGAGGGAATGTAAAAACCGCGACCCGTGAACTGAATTACAAAACAGAACAGAGTCACACGTTTAGAAAACACACTATGGCTGCTTAACGGGAAAGGTGAGGTGGGGTGATGCATAAAAGAAGGGTTTCAAATTAGCTCAGAGACCGTTCCATAAACCCAATATGTAACAGACACGACCTACACCTTGCTCAGTGAACTGGACTCAACACCCCCTATTCACCGCCCAAGAATATATCTGACTAGTAAGAATGTTAAAACCTATGTATTGATATCTCTCTGTAAGTGAGTCAAGTGGGTGTAAAGCGGCATACACACAGCAGTGAAAAGCAGCTAAACCCCTTTATAAAAATCAATCACTTTTAAAAACCCGTGAAACAAAGACAGTGAAAGAGAGAGAAATTCTTACTAAATTCGTTCAGGGGCTGTGATGCCACCTGGATTGACCATATCTAGACCCACAGCTGATAGAGACATAAGGGTGGACAGTCTTGGGGCTGAGAGGTTTGGTGAGGTTGGGTGAGCAAACGCAGACCCTTTAAAGTAATACTGCGTGGTTCCCATCCCATGGGTCCCAAATCTCCAGGTTCAAGGGCATCTTCCTACTTCGAAAACATGCATGAGAAACCCAGAAGATGGTGCACCGCGTGATCGGGAAAGGTTTCCAAAACGCACCTCATTTCTCATCTCCTTGTGCTCGGGTTCGCCATTCCAGCCGCTTTACTAGCAATCTCCCTCCTTGGAGAATCAGCATCTTTAACCTCCTGTTCCGTACAGGTTGCAATTTGTCCTGAGGATGAACGGGAAGAGGGGGAACCAATGAGACACTAGCTCTAGGTGTTGGGACAGGCACAGGTCACTCTATTTTCCCATCAGGAAGAAGAATTAACCACAGGCTCAGCCTTCCGCCCGGAACCAGAATAGGGCCTGAAGCAATCCTGCGCTTTTGCGGCCAGCTCCCAAGAAAGCGAGTTGAAAAATGGAGCTCAGGGGCACTGCAATTCACAAACCTGCAGAGTTATAAATCATAACTCTCGTCCTCAAATATATTGAGGGAAGGCCACGAAGAGGATTTGAAAGCAAGGCAGAATTGCAGGAAACAGATTTCAGGAGGTAGATTCGAATCGCCTTTAAAGCACGGGAAAAGCAGCAAAACCTCGACAATGATGCCCTTGGCCAAAAAGGGCGTATGCGTTTTTTCCTGAATATATTCAGGAAAAAACGCATACGCCCTTTTTGGCCAACCAAGCAACCTGGAAAGGCAAATCAGCGCTACAAAGAAGTCTCGCTTCCCATCGGTCAAAAGGGCCATGCTGAATAAAGTGTCAAAACCAGAAATGCAGGACAGGCCATGGAGAAACGGGAGCCTTGCTACGCTGATGGGCGGGATGTAAATTGCCAACAGCCACTCTGGAGAAGTGTACGGTGTGTCCTGAAACATCGAAAAAACTCAGCTTAGAGAGCATAGGGCACTTCCACTCATGGGCGTATAAATTGGGAAAACTAAAAATCAGCAAGACACAGGCACCCCAAAGTTTAGGGCTGCTCTGTTGACAAGAACCTCCACTTCGTTACACCCTAAATATCCCAGGAAAGAGAAAAATGGATAAAGAAGTTGTGGTCCTTATGTACAATGGAATATCACTCAGCCATGAAATCAACGTCATAAGGCTAGTAGCAGCATGATGAGTGGATTTAGGTACGACGATTCTAAGTGAAATAAGTCACACAGAAAAAGACACTTATCATAAGATATCACTTATAGAGGGAATGTAAAAACCGCGACCCGTGAACTGAATTACAAAACAGAACAGAGTCACACGTTTAGAAAACACACTATGGCTGCTTAACGGGAAAGGTGAGGTGGGGTGATGCATAAAAGAAGGGTTTCAAATTAGCTCAGAGACCGTTCCATAAACCCAATATGTAACAGACACGACCTACACCTTGCTCAGTGAACTGGACTCAACACCCCCTATTCACCGCCCAAGAATATATCTGACTAGTAAGAATGTTAAAACCTATGTATTGATATCTCTCTGTAAGTGAGTCAAGTGGGTGTAAAGCGGCATACACACAGCAGTGAAAAGCAGCTAAACCCCTTTATAAAAATCAATCACTTTTAAAAACCCGTGAAACAAAGACAGTGAAAGAGAGAGAAATTCTTACTAAATTCGTTCAGGGGCTGTGATGCCACCTGGATTGACCATATCTAGACCCACAGCTGATAGAGACATAAGGGTGGACACTCTTGGGGCTGAGAGGTTTGGTGAGGTTGGGTGAGCAAACGCAGACCCTTTAAAGTAATACTGCGTGGTTCCCATCCCATGGGTCCCAAATCTCCAGGTTCAAGGGCATCTTCCTACTTCGAAAACATGCATGAGAAACCCAGAAGATGGTACACCGTGTGATCGGGAAAGGTTTCTAAAACGCACCTCATTTCTCATCTCCTTGTGCTCGGGTTCGCCATTCCAGCCGCTTTACTAGCAATCTCCCTCCTTGGAGAATCAGCACCTTTAACCTCCTGTTCCGTACAGGTTGCAATTTGTCCTGAGGATGAACGGGAAGAGGGGGAACCAATGAGACACTAGCTCTAGGTGTTGGGACAGGCACAGGTCACTCTATTTTCCCATCAGGAAGAAGAATTAACCACAGGCTCAGCCTTCCGCCCGGAACCAGAATAGCGCCTGAAGCAATCCTGCGCTTTTGGGGCCAGCTCCCAAGAAAGCGAGTTGAAAAATGGAGCTCAGGGGCACTGCAATTCACATACCTGCAGAGTTATAAATCATAACTCTCGTCCTCAAATATATTGAGGGAAGGCCACAAAGAGGATTTGAAAGCAAGGCAGAATTGCAGGAAACAGATTTCAGGAGGTAGATTCGAATCGCCTTTAAAGCACGGGAAAAGCGGCAAAACCTCGACAATGATGCCCTTGGCCAAAAAGGGCGTATGCGTTTTTTCCTGAATATATTCAGGAAAAAACGCATACGCCCTTTTTGGCCAACCAAGCAACCTGGAAAGGCAAATCAGCGCTACAAAGAAGTCTCGCTTCCCATCGGTCAAAAGGGCCATGCTGAATAAAGTGTCAAAACCAGAAATGCAGGACAGGCCATGGAGAAACGGGAGCCTTGCTACGCTGATGGGCGGGATGTAAATTGCCAACAGCCACTCTGGAGAAGTGTACGGTGTGTCCTGAAACATCGAAAAAACTCAGCTTAGAGAGCATAGGGCACTTCCACTCATGGGCGTATAAACTGGGAAAACTAAAAATCAGCAAGACCCAGGCACCCCAAAGTTTAGGGCTGCTCTGTTGACAAGAACCTCCACTTCGTTACACCCTAAATATCCCAGGAAAGAGAAAAATGGATAAAGAAGTTGTGGTCCTTATGTACAATGGAATATCACTCAGCCATGAAATCAACGTCATAAGGCTAGTAGCAGCATGATGAGTGGATTTAGGTACGACGATTCTAAGTGAAATAAGTCACACAGAAAAAGACACTTATCCTAAGATATCACTTATAGAGGGAATGTAAAAACCGCGACCCTTGAACTGAATTACAAAACAGAACAGAGTCACACGTTTAGAAAACACACTATGGCTGCTTAACGGGAAAGGTGAGGTGGGGTGATGCATAAAAGAAGGGTTTCAAATTAGCTCAGAGACCGTTCCATAAACCCAATATGTAACAGACACGACCTACACCTTGCTCAGTGAACTGGACTCAACACCCCCTATTCACCGCCCAAGAATATATCTGACTAGTAAGAATGTTAAAACCTATGTATTGATATCTCTCTGTAAGTGAGTCAAGTGGGTGTAAAGCGGCATACACACAGCAGTGAAAAGCAGCTAAACCCCTTTATAAAAATCAATCACTTTTAAAAACCCGTGAAACAAAGACAGTGAAAGAGAGAGAAATTCTTACTAAATTCGTTCAGGGGCTGTGATGCCACCTGGATTGACCATATCTAGACCCACAGCTGATAGAGACATAAGGGTGGACAGTCTTGGGGCTGAGAGGTTTGGTGAGGTTGGGTGAGCAAACGCAGACCCTTTAAAGTAATACTGCGTGGTTCCCATCCCATGGGTCCCAAATCTCCAGGTTCAAGGGCATCTTCCTACTTCGAAAACATGCATGAGAAACCCAGAAGATGGTGCACCGCGTGATCGGGAAAGGTTTCCAAAACGCACCTCATTTCTCATCTCCTTGTGCTCGGGTTCGCCATTCCAGCCGCTTTACTAGCAATCTCCCTCCTTGGAGAATCAGCATCTTTAACCTCCTGTTCCGTACAGGTTGCAATTTGTCCTGAGGATGAACGGGAAGAGGGGGAACCAATGAGACACTAGCTCTAGGTGTTGGGACAGGCACAGGTCACTCTATTTTCCCATCAGGAAGAAGAATTAACCACAGGCTCAGCCTTCCGCCCGGAACCAGAATAGGGCCTGAAGCAATCCTGCGCTTTTGCGGCCAGCTCCCAAGAAAGCGAGTTGAAAAATGGAGCTCAGGGGCACTGCAATTCACAAACCTGCAGAGTTATAAATCATAACTCTCGTCCTCAAATATATTGAGGGAAGGCCACGAAGAGGATTTGAAAGCAAGGCAGAATTGCAGGAAACAGATTTCAGGAGGTAGATTCGAATCGCCTTTAAAGCACGGGAAAAGCAGCAAAACCTCGACAATGATGCCCTTGGCCAAAAAGGGCGTATGCGTTTTTTCCTGAATATATTCAGGAAAAAACGCATACGCCCTTTTTGGCCAACCAAGCAACCTGGAAAGGCAAATCAGCGCTACAAAGAAGTCTCGCTTCCCATCGGTCAAAAGGGCCATGCTGAATAAAGTGTCAAAACCAGAAATGCAGGACAGGCCATGGAGAAACGGGAGCCTTGCTACGCTGATGGGCGGGATGTAAATTGCCAACAGCCACTCTGGAGAAGTGTACGGTGTGTCCTGAAACATCGAAAAAACTCAGCTTAGAGAGCATAGGGCACTTCCACTCATGGGCGTATAAATTGGGAAAACTAAAAATCAGCAAGACACAGGCACCCCAAAGTTTAGGGCTGCTCTGTTGACAAGAACCTCCACTTCGTTACACCCTAAATATCCCAGGAAAGAGAAAAATGGATAAAGAAGTTGTGGTCCTTATGTACAATGGAATATCACTCAGCCATGAAATCAACGTCATAAGGCTAGTAGCAGCATGATGAGTGGATTTAGGTACGACGATTCTAAGTGAAATAAGTCACACAGAAAAAGACACTTATCATAAGATATCACTTATAGAGGGAATGTAAAAACCGCGACCCGTGAACTGAATTACAAAACAGAACAGAGTCACACGTTTAGAAAACACACTATGGCTGCTTAACGGGAAAGGTGAGGTGGGGTGATGCATAAAAGAAGGGTTTCAAATTAGCTCAGAGACCGTTCCATAAACCCAATATGTAACAGACACGACCTACACCTTGCTCAGTGAACTGGACTCAACACCCCCTATTCACCGCCCAAGAATATATCTGACTAGTAAGAATGTTAAAACCTATGTATTGATATCTCTCTGTAAGTGAGTCAAGTGGGTGTAAAGCGGCATACACACAGCAGTGAAAAGCAGCTAAACCCCTTTATAAAAATCAATCACTTTTAAAAACCCGTGAAACAAAGACAGTGAAAGAGAGAGAAATTCTTACTAAATTCGTTCAGGGGCTGTGATGCCACCTGGATTGACCATATCTAGACCCACAGCTGATAGAGACATAAGGGTGGACAGTCTTGGGGCTGAGAGGTTTGGTGAGGTTGGGTGAGCAAACGCAGACCCTTTAAAGTAATACTGCGTGGTTCCCATCCCATGGGTCCCAAATCTCCAGGTTCAAGGGCATCTTCCTACTTCGAAAACATGCATGAGAAACCCAGAAGATGGTGCACCGCGTGATCGGGAAAGGTTTCCAAAACGCACCTCATTTCTCATCTCCTTGTGCTCGGGTTCGCCATTCCAGCCGCTTTACTAGCAATCTCCCTCCTTGGAGAATCAGCATCTTTAACCTCCTGTTCCGTACAGGTTGCAATTTGTCCTGAGGATGAACGGGAAGAGGGGGAACCAATGAGACACTAGCTCTAGGTGTTGGGACAGGCACAGGTCACTCTATTTTCCCATCAGGAAGAAGAATTAACCACAGGCTCAGCCTTCCGCCCGGAACCAGAATAGGGCCTGAAGCAATCCTGCGCTTTTGCGGCCAGCTCCCAAGAAAGCGAGTTGAAAAATGGAGCTCAGGGGCACTGCAATTCACAAACCTGCAGAGTTATAAATCATAACTCTCGTCCTCAAATATATTGAGGGAAGGCCACGAAGAGGATTTGAAAGCAAGGCAGAATTGCAGGAAACAGATTTCAGGAGGTAGATTCGAATCGCCTTTAAAGCACGGGAAAAGCAGCAAAACCTCGACAATGATGCCCTTGGCAAAAAAGGGCGTATGCGTTTTTTCCTGAATATATTCAGGAAAAAACGCATACGCCCTTTTTGGCCAACCAAGCAACCTGGAAAGGCAAATCAGCGCTACAAAGAAGTCTCGCTTCCCATCGGTCAAAAGGGCCATGCTGAATAAAGTGTCAAAACCAGAAATGCAGGACAGGCCATGGAGAAACGGGAGCCTTGCTACGCTGATGGGCGGGATGTAAATTGCCAACAGCCACTCTGGAGAAGTGTACGGTGTGTCCTGAAACATCGAAAAAACTCAGCTTAGAGAGCATAGGGCACTTCCACTCATGGGCGTATAAATTGGGAAAACTAAAAATCAGCAAGACACAGGCACCCCAAAGTTTAGGGCTGCTCTGTTGACAAGAACCTCCACTTCGTTACACCCTAAATATCCCAGGAAAGAGAAAAATGGATAAAGAAGTTGTGGTCCTTATGTACAATGGAATATCACTCAGCCATGAAATCAACGTCATAAGGCTAGTAGCAGCATGATGAGTGGATTTAGGTACGACGATTCTAAGTGAAATAAGTCACACAGAAAAAGACACTTAT
This sequence comes from Balaenoptera borealis, assembly GCF_965194805.1. Classification (NCBI taxonomy): domain Eukaryota; kingdom Metazoa; phylum Chordata; class Mammalia; order Artiodactyla; family Balaenopteridae; genus Balaenoptera; species Balaenoptera borealis. The sequence goes on from NW_028123853.1 coordinate 291,824, forward strand.
CATAAGATATCACTTATAGAGGGAATGTAAAAACCGCGACCCGTGAACTGAATTACAAAACAGAACAGAGTCACACGTTTAGAAAACACACTATGGCTGCTTAACGGGAAAGGTGAGGTGGGGTGATGCATAAAAGAAGGGTTTCAAATTAGCTCAGAGACCGTTCCATAAACCCAATATGTAATAGACACGACCTACTCCTTGCTCAGTGAACTGGACTCAACACCACCTATTCCCCGCCCAAGAATATATCTGACTAGTAAGAATGTTAAAACCTATGTATTGATATCTCTCTGTAAGTGAGTCAAGTGGGTGTAAAGCGGCATACACACAGCAGTGAAAAGCAGCTAAACCCCTTTATAAAAATCAATCACTTTTAAAAACCCGTGAAACAAAGACAGTGAAAGAGAGAGAAATTCTTACTAAATTCGTTCAGGGGCTGTGATGCCAACTGGATTGACCATATCTAGACCCACAGCTGATAGAGACATAAGGGTGGACACTCTTGGGGCTGAGAGGTTTGGTGAGGTTGGGTGAGCAAACGCAGACCCTTTAAAGTAATACTGCGTGGTTCCCATCCCATGGGTCCCAAATCTCCAGGTTCAAGGGCATCTTCCTACTTCGAAAACATGCATGAGAAACCCAGAAGATGGTGCACCGTGTGATCGGGAAAGGTTTCCAAAACGCACCTCATTTCTCATCTCCTTGTGCTCGGGTTCGCCATTCCAGCCGCTTTACTAGCAATCTCCCTCCTTGGAGAATCAGCACCTTTAACCTCCTGTTCCGTACAGGTTGCAATTTGTCCTGAGGATGAACGGGAAGAGGGGGAACCAATGAGACACTAGCTCTAGGTGTTGGGACAGGCACAGGTCACTCTATTTTCCCATCAGGAAGAAGAATTAACCACAGGCTCAGCCTTCCGCCCGGAACCAGAATAGGGCCTGAAGCAATCCTGCGCTTTTGCGGCTAGCTCCCAAGAAAGCGAGTTGAAAAATGGAGCTCAGGGGCACTGCAATTCACAAACCTGCAGAGTTATAAATCATAACTCTCGTCCTCAAATATATTGAGGGAAGGCCACGAAGACGATTTGAAAGCAAGGCAGAATTGCAGGAAACAGATTTCAGGAGGTAGATTCGAATCGCCTTTAAAGCACGGGAAAAGCAGCAAAACCTCGACAATGATGCCCTTGGCCAAAAAGGGCGTATGCGTTTTTTCCTGAATATATTCAGGGAAAAACGCATACGCCCTTTTTGGCCAACCAAGCAACCTGGAAAGGCAAATCAGCGCTACAAAGAAGTCTCGCTTCCCATCGGTCAAAAGGGCCATGCTGAATAAAGTGTCAAAACCAGAAATGCAGGACAGGCCATGGAGAAACGGGAGCCTTGCTACGCTGATGGGCGGGATGTAAATTGCCAACAGCCACTCTGGAGAAGTGTACGGTGTGTCCTGAAACATCGAAAAAACTCAGCTTAGAGAGCATAGGGCACTTCCACTCATGGGCGTATAAATTGGGAAAACTAAAAATCAGCAAGACACAGGCACCCCAAAGTTTAGGGCTGCTCTGTTGACAAGAACCTCCACTTCGTTACACCCTAAATATCCCAGGAAAGAGAAAAATGGATAAAGAAGTTGTGGTCCTTATGTACAATGGAATATCACTCAGCCATGAAATCAACGTCATAAGGCTAGTAGCAGCATGATGAGTGGATTTAGGTACGACGATTCTAAGTGAAATAAGTCACACAGAAAAAGACACTTATCCTAAGATATCACTTATAGAGGGAATGTAAAAACCGCGACCCTTGAACTGAATTACAAAACAGAACAGAGTCACACGTTTAGAAAACACACTATGGCTGCTTAACGGGAAAGGTGAGGTGGGGTGATGCATAAAAGAAGGGGTTCAAATTAGCTCAGATACCCTTCCATAAACCCAATATGTAACAGACACGACCTACTCCTTGCTCAGTGAACTGGACTCAACACCCCCTATTCACCACCCAAGAATATATCTGACTAGTAAGAATGTTAAAACCTATGTATTGATATCACTCTGTAAGTGAGTCAAGTGGGTGTAAAGCGGCATAAACACAGCAGTGAAAAGCAGCTAAACCCCTTTATAAAAATCAATCACTTTTAAAAACCCGTGAAACAAAGACAGTGAAAGAGAGAGAAATTCTTACTAAATTCGTTCAGGGGCTGTGATGCCACCTGGATTGACCATATCTAGACCCACAGCTGATAGAGACATAAGGGTGGACACTCTTGGGGCTGAGAGGTTTGGTGAGGTTGGGTGAGCAAACGCAGACCCTTTAAAGTAATACTGCGTGGTTCCCATCCCATGGGTCCCAAATCTCCAGGTTCAAGGGCATCTTCCTACTTCGAAAACATGCATGAGAAACCCAGAAGATGGTACACCGTGTGATCGGGAAAGGTTTCTAAAACGCACCTCATTTCTCATCTCCTTGTGCTCGGGTTCGCCATTCCAGCCGCTTTACTAGCAATCTCCCTCCTTGGAGAATCAGCACCTTTAACCTCCTGTTCCGTACAGGTTGCAATTTGTCCTGAGGATGAACGGGAAGAGGGGGAACCAATGAGACACTAGCTCTAGGTGTTGGGACAGGCACAGGTCACTCTATTTTCCCATCAGGAAGAAGAATTAACCACAGGCTCAGCCTTCCGCCCGGAACCAGAATAGCGCCTGAAGCAATCCTGCGCTTTTGGGGCCAGCTCCCAAGAAAGCGAGTTGAAAAATGGAGCTCAGGGGCACTGCAATTCACATACCTGCAGAGTTATAAATCATAACTCTCGTCCTCAAATATATTGAGGGAAGGCCACAAAGAGGATTTGAAAGCAAGGCAGAATTGCAGGAAACAGATTTCAGGAGGTAGATTCGAATCGCCTTTAAAGCACGGGAAAAGCGGCAAAACCTCGACAATGATGCCCTTGGCCAAAAAGGGCGTATGCGTTTTTTCCTGAATATATTCAGGAAAAAACGCATACGCCCTTTTTGGCCAACCAAGCAACCTGGAAAGGCAAATCAGCGCTACAAAGAAGTCTCGCTTCCCATCGGTCAAAAGGGCCATGCTGAATAAAGTGTCAAAACCAGAAATGCAGGACAGGCCATGGAGAAACGGGAGCCTTGCTACGCTGATGGGCGGGATGTAAATTGCCAACAGCCACTCTGGAGAAGTGTACGGTGTGTCCTGAAACATCGAAAAAACTCAGCTTAGAGAGCATAGGGCACTTCCACTCATGGGCGTATAAACTGGGAAAACTAAAAATCAGCAAGACCCAGGCACCCCAAAGTTTAGGGCTGCTCTGTTGACAAGAACCTCCACTTCGTTACACCCTAAATATCCCAGGAAAGAGAAAAATGGATAAAGAAGTTGTGGTCCTTATGTACAATGGAATATCACTCAGCCATGAAATCAACGTCATAAGGCTAGTAGCAGCATGATGAGTGGATTTAGGTACGACGATTCTAAGTGAAATAAGTCACACAGAAAAAGACACTTATCCTAAGATATCACTTATAGAGGGAATGTAAAAACCGCGACCCTTGAACTGAATTACAAAACAGAACAGAGTCACACGTTTAGAAAACACACTATGGCTGCTTAACGGGAAAGGTGAGGTGGGGTGATGCATAAAAGAAGGGTTTCAAATTAGCTCAGAGACCGTTCCATAAACCCAATATGTAACAGACACGACCTACACCTTGCTCAGTGAACTGGACTCAACACCCCCTATTCACCGCCCAAGAATATATCTGACTAGTAAGAATGTTAAAACCTATGTATTGATATCTCTCTGTAAGTGAGTCAAGTGGGTGTAAAGCGGCATACACACAGCAGTGAAAAGCAGCTAAACCCCTTTATAAAAATCAATCACTTTTAAAAACCCGTGAAACAAAGACAGTGAAAGAGAGAGAAATTCTTACTAAATTCGTTCAGGGGCTGTGATGCCACCTGGATTGACCATATCTAGACCCACAGCTGATAGAGACATAAGGGTGGACAGTCTTGGGGCTGAGAGGTTTGGTGAGGTTGGGTGAGCAAACGCAGACCCTTTAAAGTAATACTGCGTGGTTCCCATCCCATGGGTCCCAAATCTCCAGGTTCAAGGGCATCTTCCTACTTCGAAAACATGCATGAGAAACCCAGAAGATGGTGCACCGCGTGATCGGGAAAGGTTTCCAAAACGCACCTCATTTCTCATCTCCTTGTGCTCGGGTTCGCCATTCCAGCCGCTTTACTAGCAATCTCCCTCCTTGGAGAATCAGCATCTTTAACCTCCTGTTCCGTACAGGTTGCAATTTGTCCTGAGGATGAACGGGAAGAGGGGGAACCAATGAGACACTAGCTCTAGGTGTTGGGACAGGCACAGGTCACTCTATTTTCCCATCAGGAAGAAGAATTAACCACAGGCTTAGCCTTCCGCCCGGAACCAGAATAGGGCCTGAAGCAATCCTGCGCTTTTGCGGCCAGCTCCCAAGAAAGCGAGTTGAAAAATGGAGCTCAGGGGCACTGCAATTCACAAACCTGCAGAGTTATAAATCATAACTCTCGTCCTCAAATATATTGAGGGAAGGCCACGAAGAGGATTTGAAAGCAAGGCAGAATTGCAGGAAACAGATTTCAGGAGGTAGATTCGAATCGCCTTTAAAGCACGGGAAAAGCAGCAAAACCTCGACAATGATGCCCTTGGCCAAAAAGGGCGTATGCGTTTTTTCCTGAATATATTCAGGAAAAAACGCATACGCCCTTTTTGGCCAACCAAGCAACCTGGAAAGGCAAATCAGCGCTACAAAGAAGTCTCGCTTCCCATCGGTCAAAAGGGCCATGCTGAATAAAGTGTCAAAACCAGAAATGCAGGACAGGCCATGGAGAAACGGGAGCCTTGCTACGCTGATGGGCGGGATGTAAATTGCCAACAGCCACTCTGGAGAAGTGTACGGTGTGTCCTGAAACATCGAAAAAACTCAGCTTAGAGAGCATAGGGCACTTCCACTCATGGGCGTATAAATTGGGAAAACTAAAAATCAGCAAGACACAGGCACCCCAAAGTTTAGGGCTGCTCTGTTGACAAGAACCTCCACTTCGTTACACCCTAAATATCCCAGGAAAGAGAAAAATGGATAAAGAAGTTGTGGTCCTTATGTACAATGGAATATCACTCAGCCAGGAAATCACTGTCATAAGGCTAGTAGCAGCATGATGAGTGGATTTAGGTACGACGATTCTAAGTGAAATAAGTCACACAGAAAAAGACACTTATCATAAGATATCACTTATAGAGGGAATGTAAAAACCGCGACCCGTGAACTGAATTACAAAACAGAACAGAGTCACACGTTTAGAAAACACACTATGGCTGCTTAACGGGAAAGGTGAGGTGGGGTGATGCATAAAAGAAGGGTTTCAAATTAGCTCAGAGACCGTTCCATAAACCCAATATGTAATAGACACGACCTACTCCTTGCTCAGTGAACTGGACTCAACACCACCTATTCCCCGCCCAAGAATATATCTGACTAGTAAGAATGTTAAAACCTATGTATTGATATCTCTCTGTAAGTGAGTCAAGTGGGTGTAAAGCGGCATACACACAGCAGTGAAAAGCAGCTAAACCCCTTTATAAAAATCAATCACTTTTAAAAACCCGTGAAACAAAGACAGTGAAAGAGAGAGAAATTCTTACTAAATTCGTTCAGGGGCTGTGATGCCAACTGGATTGACCATATCTAGACCCACAGCTGATAGAGACATAAGGGTGGACACTCTTGGGGCTGAGAGGTTTGGTGAGGTTGGGTGAGCAAACGCAGACCCTTTAAAGTAATACTGCGTGGTTCCCATCCCATGGGTCCCAAATCTCCAGGTTCAAGGGCATCTTCCTACTTCGAAAACATGCATGAGAAACCCAGAAGATGGTGCACCGTGTGATCGGGAAAGGTTTCCAAAACGCACCTCATTTCTCATCTCCTTGTGCTCGGGTTCGCCATTCCAGCCGCTTTACTAGCAATCTCCCTCCTTGGAGAATCAGCACCTTTAACCTCCTGTTCCGTACAGGTTGCAATTTGTCCTGAGGATGAACGGGAAGAGGGGGAACCAATGAGACACTAGCTCTAGGTGTTGGGACAGGCACAGGTCACTCTATTTTCCCATCAGGAAGAAGAATTAACCACAGGCTCAGCCTTCCGCCCGGAACCAGAATAGGGCCTGAAGCAATCCTGCGCTTTTGCGGCTAGCTCCCAAGAAAGCGAGTTGAAAAATGGAGCTCAGGGGCACTGCAATTCACAAACCTGCAGAGTTATAAATCATAACTCTCGTCCTCAAATATATTGAGGGAAGGCCACGAAGACGATTTGAAAGCAAGGCAGAATTGCAGGAAACAGATTTCAGGAGGTAGATTCGAATCGCCTTTAAAGCACGGGAAAAGCAGCAAAACCTCGACAATGATGCCCTTGGCCAAAAAGGGCGTATGCGTTTTTTCCTGAATATATTCAGGGAAAAACGCATACGCCCTTTTTGGCCAACCAAGCAACCTGGAAAGGCAAATCAGCGCTACAAAGAAGTCTCGCTTCCCATCGGTCAAAAGGGCCATGCTGAATAAAGTGTCAAAACCAGAAATGCAGGACAGGCCATGGAGAAACGGGAGCCTTGCTACGCTGATGGGCGGGATGTAAATTGCCAACAGCCACTCTGGAGAAGTGTACGGTGTGTCCTGAAACATCGAAAAAACTCAGCTTAGAGAGCATAGGGCACTTCCACTCATGGGCGTATAAATTGGGAAAACTAAAAATCAGCAAGACACAGGCACCCCAAAGTTTAGGGCTGCTCTGTTGACAAGAACCTCCACTTCGTTACACCCTAAATATCCCAGGAAAGAGAAAAATGGATAAAGAAGTTGTGGTCCTTATGTACAATGGAATATCACTCAGCCATGAAATCAACGTCATAAGGCTAGTAGCAGCATGATGAGTGGATTTAGGTACGACGATTCTAAGTGAAATAAGTCACACAGAAAAAGACACTTATCATAAGATATCACTTATAGAGGGAATGTAAAAACCGCGACCCTTGAACTGAATTACAAAACAGAACAGAGTCACACGTTTAGAAAACACACTATGGCTGCTTAACGGGAAAGGTGAGGTGGGGTGATGCATAAAAGAAGGGGTTCAAATTAGCTCAGATACCCTTCCATAAACCCAATATGTAACAGACACGACCTACTCCTTGCTCAGTGAACTGGACTCAACACCCCCTATTCACCACCCAAGAATATATCTGACTAGTAAGAATGTTAAAACCTATGTATTGATATCACTCTGTAAGTGAGTCAAGTGGGTGTAAAGTGGCATAAACACAGCAGTGAAAAGCAGCTAAACCCCTTTATAAAAATCAATCACTTTTAAAAACCCGTGAAACAAAGACAGTGAAAGAGAGAGAAATTCTTACTAAATTCGTTTAGGGGCTGTGATGCCACCTGGATTGACCATATCTAGACCCACAGCTGATTGAGACATAAGGGTGGACACTCTTGGGGCTGAGAGGTTTGGTGAGGTTGGGTGAGCAAACGCAGACCCTTTAGAGTAATACTGCGTGGTACCCATCCCACGGGTCCCAAATCTCCACATTCAAGGGCATCTTCCTACATCGAAAACATGCATGAGAAACCCAGAAGATGGTACACCGTGTGATCGGGAAAGGTTTCTAAAACGCACCTCATTTCTCATCTCCTTGTGCTCGGGTTCCCCATTCCAGCCACTTTACTAGCAATCTCCCTCCTTGGAGAATCAGCACCTTTAACCTCCTGTTCCGTACAGGTTGCAATTTGTCCTGAGGATGAACGGGAAGAGGGGGAACCAATGAGACACTAGCTCTAGGTGTTGGGACAGGCACAGGTCACTCTATTTTCCCATCAGGAAGAAGAATTAACCACAGGCTCAGCCTGCCGCCCGGGACCAAAATAGGGCCTAAAGCAATCCTGCGCTTTTGCGGCCAGCTCCCAAGAAAGCGAGTTGAAAAATGGAGCTCAGGGGCACTGCAATTCACAAACCTGCAGAGTTATAAATCATAACTCTCGTCCTCAAATATATTGAGGGAAGGAAACGAAGAGGATTTGAAAGCACGGCAGAATTGCAGGAAACAGATTTCAGGAGGTAGATTCAAATCGCCTTTAAAGCACGGGAAAAGCGGCAAATCCTCGACAATGATGCCCTTGGCCAAAAAGGGCGTATGCGTTTTTTCCTGAATATATTCAGGAAAAAACGCATACGCCCTTTTTGGCCAACCAAGCAACCTGGAAAGGCAAATCAGCGCTACAAAGAAGTCTCGCTTCCCATCGGTCAAAAGGGCCATGCTGAATAAAGTGTCAAAACCAGAAATGCAGGACAGGCCATGGAGAAACGGGAGCCTTGCTACGCTGATGGGCGGGATGTAAATTGCCAACAGCCACTCTGGAGAAGTGTACGGTGTGTCCTGAAACATCGAAAAAACTCAGCTTAGAGAGCATAGGGCACTTCCACTCATGGGCGTATAAATTGGGAAAACTAAAAATCAGCAAGACACAGGCACCCCAAAGTTTAGGGCTGCTCTGTTGACAAGAACCTCCACTTCGTTACACCCTAAATATCCCAGGAAAGAGAAAACTGGATAAAGAAGTTGTGGTCCTTATGTACAATGGAATATCACTCAGCCAGGAAATCACTGTCATAAGGCTAGTAGCAGCATGATGAGTGGATTTAGGTACGACGATTCTAAGTGAAATAAGTCACACAGAAAAAGACACTTATCCTAAGATATCACTTATAGAGGGAATGTAAAAATTGCTACCCTTGAACTGAATTACAAAACAGAACAGAGTCACACGTTTAGAAAACACACTATGGCTGCTTAACGGGAAAGGTGAGGTGGGGTGATGCATAAAAGAAGGGTTTCAAATTAGCTCAGAGACCGTTCCATAAACCCAATATGTAATAGACACGACCTACTCCTTGCTCAGTGAACTGGACTCAACACCACCTATTCCCCGCCCAAGAATATATCTGACTAGTAAGAATGTTAAAACCTATGTATTGATATCTCTCTGTAAGTGAGTCAAGTGGGTGTAAAGCGGCATACACACAGCAGTGAAAAGCAGCTAAACCCCTTTATAAAAATCAATCACTTTTAAAAACCCGTGAAACAAAGACAGTGAAAGAGAGAGAAATTCTTACTAAATTCGTTCAGGGGCTGTGATGCCAACTGGATTGACCATATCTAGACCCACAGCTGATAGAGACATAAGGGTGGACACTCTTGGGGCTGAGAGGTTTGGTGAGGTTGGGTGAGCAAACGCAGACCCTTTAAAGTAATACTGCGTGGTTCCCATCCCATGGGTCCCAAATCTCCAGGTTCAAGGGCATCTTCCTACTTCGAAAACATGCATGAGAAACCCAGAAGATGGTGCACCGTGTGATCGGGAAAGGTTTCCAAAACGCACCTCATTTCTCATCTCCTTGTGCTCGGGTTCGCCATTCCAGCCGCTTTACTAGCAATCTCCCTCCTTGGAGAATCAGCACCTTTAACCTCCTGTTCCGTACAGGTTGCAATTTGTCCTGAGGATGAACGGGAAGAGGGGGAACCAATGAGACACTAGCTCTAGGTGTTGGGACAGGCACAGGTCACTCTATTTTCCCATCAGGAAGAAGAATTAACCACAGGCTCAGCCTTCCGCCCGGAACCAGAATAGGGCCTGAAGCAATCCTGCGCTTTTGCGGCTAGCTCCCAAGAAAGCGAGTTGAAAAATGGAGCTCAGGGGCACTGCAATTCACAAACCTGCAGAGTTATAAATCATAACTCTCGTCCTCAAATATATTGAGGGAAGGCCACGAAGACGATTTGAAAGCAAGGCAGAATTGCAGGAAACAGATTTCAGGAGGTAGATTCGAATCGCCTTTAAAGCACGGGAAAAGCAGCAAAACCTCGACAATGATGCCCTTGGCCAAAAAGGGCGTATGCGTTTTTTCCTGAATATATTCAGGGAAAAACGCATACGCCCTTTTTGGCCAACCAAGCAACCTGGAAAGGCAAATCAGCGCTACAAAGAAGTCTCGCTTCCCATCGGTCAAAAGGGCCATGCTGAATAAAGTGTCAAAACCAGAAATGCAGGACAGGCCATGGAGAAACGGGAGCCTTGCTACGCTGATGGGCGGGATGTAAATTGCCAACAGCCACTCTGGAGAAGTGTACGGTGTGTCCTGAAACATCGAAAAAACTCAGCTTAGAGAGCATAGGGCACTTCCACTCATGGGCGTATAAACTGGGAAAACTAAAAATCAGCAAGACCCAGGCACCCCAAAGTTTAGGGCTGCTCTGTTGACAAGAACCTCCACTTCGTTACACCCTAAATATCCCAGGAAAGAGAAAAATGGATAAAGAAGTTGTGGTCCTTATGTACAATGGAATATCACTCAGCCATGAAATCAACGTCATAAGGCTAGTAGCAGCATGATGAGTGGATTTAGGTACGACGATTCTAAGTGAAATAAGTCACACAGAAAAAGACACTTATCCTAAGATATCACTTATAGAGGGAATGTAAAAACCGCGACCCTTGAACTGAATTACAAAACAGAACAGAGTCACACGTTTAGAAAACACACTATGGCTGCTTAACGGGAAAGGTGAGGTGGGGTGATGCATAAAAGAAGGGTTTCAAATTAGCTCAGAGACCGTTCCATAAACCCAATATGTAACAGACACGACCTACACCTTGCTCAGTGAACTGGACTCAACACCCCCTATTCACCGCCCAAGAATATATCTGACTAGTAAGAATGTTAAAACCTATGTATTGATATCTCTCTGTAAGTGAGTCAAGTGGGTGTAAAGCGGCATACACACAGCAGTGAAAAGCAGCTAAACCCCTTTATAAAAATCAATCACTTTTAAAAACCCATGAAACAAAGACAGTGAAAGAGAGAGAAATTCTTACTAAATTCGTTCAGGGGCTGTGATGCCACCTGGATTGACCATATCTAGACCCACAGCTGATAGAGACATAAGGGTGGACAGTCTTGGGGCTGAGAGGTTTGGTGAGGTTGGGTGAGCAAACGCAGACCCTTTAAAGTAATACTGCGTGGTTCCCATCCCATGGGTCCCAAATCTCCAGGTTCAAGGGCATCTTCCTACTTCGAAAACATGCATGAGAAACCCAGAAGATGGTGCACCGCGTGATCGGGAAAGGTTTCCAAAACGCACCTCATTTCTCATCTCCTTGTGCTCGGGTTCGCCATTCCAGCCGCTTTACTAGCAATCTCCCTCCTTGGAGAATCAGCACCTTTAACCTCCTGTTCCGTACAGGTTGCAATTTGTCCTGAGGATGAACGGGAAGAGGGGGAACCAATGAGACACTAGCTCTAGGTGTTGGGACAGGCACAGGTCACTCTATTTTCCCATCAGGAAGAAGAATTAACCACAGGCTTAGCCTTCCGCCCGGAACCAGAATAGGGCCTGAAGCAATCCTGCGCTTTTGCGGCCAGCTCCCAAGAAAGCGAGTTGAAAAATGGAGCTCAGGGGCACTGCAATTCACAAACCTGCAGAGTTATAAATCATAACTCTCGTCCTCAAATATATTGAGGGAAGGCAACGAAGAGGATTTGAAAGCAAGGCAGAATTGCAGGAAACAGATTTCAGGAGGTAGATTCGAATCGCCTTTAAAGCACGGGAAAAGCAGCAAAACCTCGACAATGATGCCCTTGGCCAAAAAGGGCGTATGCGTTTTTTCCTGAATATATTCAGGAAAAAACGCATACGCCCTTTTTGGCCAACCAAGCAACCTGGAAAGTCAAATCAGCGCTACAAAGAAGTCTCGCTTCCCATCGGTCAAAAGGGCCATGCTGAATAAAGTGTCAAAACCAGAAATGCAGGACAGGCCATGGAGAAACGGGAGCCTTGCTACGCTGATGGGCGGGATGTAAATTGCCAACAGCCACTCTGGAGAAGTGTACGGTGTGTCCTGAAACATCGAAAAAACTCAGCTTAGAGAGCATAGGGCACTTCCACTCATGGGCGTATAAATTGGGAAAACTAAAAATCAGCAAGACACAGGCACCCCAAAGTTTAGGGCTGCTCTGTTGACAAGAACCTCCACTTCGTTACACCCTAAATATCCCAGGAAAGAGAAAAATGGATAAAGAAGTTGTGGTCCTTATGTACAATGGAATATCACTCAGCCAGGAAATCACTGTCATAAGGCTAGTAGCAGCATGATGAGTGGATTTAGGTACGACGATTCTAAGTGAAATAAGTCACACAGAAAAAGACACTTATCATAAGATATCACTTATAGAGGGAATGTAAAAACCGCGACCCGTGAACTGAATTACAAAACAGAACAGAGTCACACGTTTAGAAAACACACTATGGCTGCTTAACGGGAAAGGTGAGGTGGGGTGATGCATAAAAGAAGGGTTTCAAATTAGCTCAGAGACCGTTCCATAAACCCAATATGTAATAGACACGACCTACTCCTTGCTCAGTGAACTGGACTCAACACCACCTATTCCCTGCCCAAGAATATATCTGACTAGTAAGAATGTTAAAACCTATGTATTGATATCTCTCTGTAAGTGAGTCAAGTGGGTGTAAAGCGGCATACACACAGCAGTGAAAAGCAGCTAAACCCCTTTATAAAAATCAATCACTTTTAAAAACCCGTGAAACAAAGACAGTGAAAGAGAGAGAAATTCTTACTAAATTCGTTCAGGGGCTGTGATGCCAACTGGATTGACCATATCTAGACCCACAGCTGATAGAGACATAAGGGTGGACACTCTTGGGGCTGAGAGGTTTGGTGAGGTTGGGTGAGCAAACGCAGACCCTTTAAAGTAATACTGCGTGGTTCCCATCCCATGGGTCCCAAATCTCCAGGTTCAAGGGCATCTTCCTACTTCGAAAACATGCATGAGAAACCCAGAAGATGGTGCACCGTGTGATCGGGAAAGGTTTCCAAAACGCACCTCATTTCTCATCTCCTTGTGCTCGGGTTCGCCATTCCAGCCGCTTTACTAGCAATCTCCCTCCTTGGAGAATCAGCACCTTTAACCTCCTGTTCCGTACAGGTTGCAATTTGTCCTGAGGATGAACGGGAAGAGGGGGAACCAATGAGACACTAGCTCTAGGTGTTGGGACAGGCACAGGTCACTCTATTTTCCCATCAGGAAGAAGAATTAACCACAGGCTCAGCCTTCCGCCCGGAACCAGAATAGGGCCTGAAGCAATCCTGCGCTTTTGCGGCTAGCTCCCAAGAAAGCGAGTTGAAAAATGGAGCTCAGGGGCACTGCAATTCACAAACCTGCAGAGTTATAAATCATAACTCTCGTCCTCAAATATATTGAGGGAAGGCCACGAAGACGATTTGAAAGCAAGGCAGAATTGCAGGAAACAGATTTCAGGAGGTAGATTCGAATCGCCTTTAAAGCACGGGAAAAGCAGCAAAACCTCGACAATGATGCCCTTGGCCAAAAAGGGCGTATGCGTTTTTTCCTGAATATATTCAGGGAAAAACGCATACGCCCTTTTTGGCCAACCAAGCAACCTGGAAAGGCAAATCAGCGCTACAAAGAAGTCTCGCTTCCCATCGGTCAAAAGGGCCATGCTGAATAAAGTGTCAAAACCAGAAATGCAGGACAGGCCATGGAGAAACGGGAGCCTTGCTACGCTGATGGGCGGGATGTAAATTGCCAACAGCCACTCTGGAGAAGTGTACGGTGTGTCCTGAAACATCGAAAAAACTCAGCTTAGAGAGCATAGGGCACTTCCACTCATGGGCGTATAAATTGGGAAAACTAAAAATCAGCAAGACACAGGCACCCCAAAGTTTAGGGCTGCTCTGTTGACAAGAACCTCCACTTCGTTACACCCTAAATATCCCAGGAAAGAGAAAAATGGATAAAGAAGTTGTGGTCCTTATGTACAATGGAATATCACTCAGCCATGAAATCAACGTCATAAGGCTAGTAGCAGCATGATGAGTGGATTTAGGTACGACGATTCTAAGTGAAATAAGTCACACAGAAAAAGACACTTATCATAAGATATCACTTATAGAGGGAATGTAAAAACCGCGACCCTTGAACTGAATTACAAAACAGAACAGAGTCACACGTTTAGAAAACACACTATGGCTGCTTAACGGGAAAGGTGAGGTGGGGTGATGCATAAAAGAAGGGGTTCAAATTAGCTCAGATACCCTTCCATAAACCCAATATGTAACAGACACGACCTACTCCTTGCTCAGTGAACTGGACTCAACACCCCCTATTCACCACCCAAGAATATATCTGACTAGTAAGAATGTTAAAACCTATGTATTGATATCACTCTGTAAGTGAGTCAAGTGGGTGTAAAGTGGCATAAACACAGCAGTGAAAAGCAGCTAAACCCCTTTATAAAAATCAATCACTTTTAAAAACCCGTGAAACAAAGACAGTGAAAGAGAGAGAAATTCTTACTAAATTCGTTTAGGGGCTGTGATGCCACCTGGATTGACCATATCTAGACCCACAGCTGATTGAGACATAAGGGTGGACACTCTTGGGGCTGAGAGGTTTGGTGAGGTTGGGTGAGCAAACGCAGACCCTTTAGAGTAATACTGCGTGGTACCCATCCCACGGGTCCCAAATCTCCACATTCAAGGGCATCTTCCTACATCGAAAACATGCATGAGAAACCCAGAAGATGGTACACCGTGTGATCGGGAAAGGTTTCTAAAACGCACCTCATTTCTCATCTCCTTGTGCTCGGGTTCCCCATTCCAGCCGCTTTACTAGCAATCTCCCTCCTTGGAGAATCAGCACCTTTAACCTCCTGTTCCGTACAGGTTGCAATTTGTCCTGAGGATGAACGGGAAGAGGGGGAACCAATGAGACACTAGCTCTAGGTGTTGGGACAGGCACAGGTCACTCTATTTTCCCATCAGGAAGAAGAATTAACCACAGGCTCAGCCTGCCGCCCGGGACCAAAATAGGGCCTAAAGCAATCCTGCGCTTTTGCGGCCAGCTCCCAAGAAAGCGAGTTGAAAAATGGAGCTCAAGGGCACTGCAATTCACAAACCTGCAGAGTTATAAATCATAACTCTCGTCCTCAAATATATTGAGGGAAGGAAACGAAGAGGATTTGAAAGCACGGCAGAATTGCAGGAAACAGATTTCAGGAGGTAGATTCAAATCGCCTTTAAAGCACGGGAAAAGCGGCAAATCCTCGACAATGATGCCCTTGGCCAAAAAGGGCGTATGCGTTTTTTCCTGAATATATTCAGGAAAAAACGCATACGCCCTTTTTGGCCAACCAAGCAACCTGGAAAGGCAAATCAGCGCTACAAAGAAGTCTCGCTTCCCATCGGTCAAAAGGGCCATGCTGAATAAAGTGTCAAAACCAGAAATGCAGGACAGGCCATGGAGAAACGGGAGCCTTGCTACGCTGATGGGCGGGATGTAAATTGCCAACAGCCACTCTGGAGAAGTGTACGGTGTGTCCTGAAACATCGAAAAAACTCAGCTTAGAGAGCATAGGGCACTTCCACTCATGGGCGTATAAATTGGGAAAACTAAAAATCAGCAAGACACAGGCACCCCAAAGTTTAGGGCTGCTCTGTTGACAAGAACCTCCACTTCGTTACACCCTAAATATCCCAGGAAAGAGAAAACTGGATAAAGAAGTTGTGGTCCTTATGTACAATGGAATATCACTCAGCCAGGAAATCACTGTCATAAGGCTAGTAGCAGCATGATGAGTGGATTTAGGTACGACGATTCTAAGTGAAATAAGTCACACAGAAAAAGACACTTATCCTAAGATATCACTTATAGAGGGAATGTAAAAATTGCTACCCTTGAACTGAATTACAAAACAGAACAGAGTCACACGTTTAGAAAACACACTATGGCTGCTTAACGGGAAAGGTGAGGTGGGGTGATGCATAAAAGAAGGGTTTCAAATTAGCTCAGAGACCGTTCCATAAACCCAATATGTAATAGACACGACCTACTCCTTGCTCAGTGAACTGGACTCAACACCACCTATTCCCCGCCCAAGAATATATCTGACTAGTAAGAATGTTAAAACCTATGTATTGATATCTCTCTGTAAGTGAGTCAAGTGGGTGTAAAGCGGCATACACACAGCAGTGAAAAGCAGCTAAACCCCTTTATAAAAATCAATCACTTTTAAAAACCCGTGAAACAAAGACAGTGAAAGAGAGAGAAATTCTTACTAAATTCGTTCAGGGGCTGTGATGCCAACTGGATTGACCATATCTAGACCCACAGCTGATAGAGACATAAGGGTGGACACTCTTGGGGCTGAGAGGTTTGGTGAGGTTGGGTGAGCAAACGCAGACCCTTTAAAGTAATACTGCGTGGTTCCCATCCCATGGGTCCCAAATCTCCAGGTTCAAGGGCATCTTCCTACTTCGAAAACATGCATGAGAAACCCAGAAGATGGTGCACCGTGTGATCGGGAAAGGTTTCCAAAACGCACCTCATTTCTCATCTCCTTGTGCTCGGGTTCGCCATTCCAGCCGCTTTACTAGCAATCTCCCTCCTTGGAGAATCAGCACCTTTAACCTCCTGTTCCGTACAGGTTGCAATTTGTCCTGAGGATGAACGGGAAGAGGGGGAACCAATGAGACACTAGCTCTAGGTGTTGGGACAGGCACAGGTCACTCTATTTTCCCATCAGGAAGAAGAATTAACCACAGGCTCAGCCTTCCGCCCGGAACCAGAATAGGGCCTGAAGCAATCCTGCGCTTTTGCGGCTAGCTCCCAAGAAAGCGAGTTGAAAAATGGAGCTCAGGGGCACTGCAATTCACAAACCTGCAGAGTTATAAATCATAACTCTCGTCCTCAAATATATTGAGGGAAGGCCACGAAGACGATTTGAAAGCAAGGCAGAATTGCAGGAAACAGATTTCAGGAGGTAGATTCGAATCGCCTTTAAAGCACGGGAAAAGCAGCAAAACCTCGACAATGATGCCCTTGGCCAAAAAGGGCGTATGCGTTTTTTCCTGAATATATTCAGGAAAAAACGCATACGCCCTTTTTGGCCAACCAAGCAACCTGGAAAGGCAAATCAGCGCTACAAAGAAGTCTCGCTTCCCATCGGTCAAAAGGGCCATGCTGAATAAAGTGTCAAAACCAGAAATGCAGGACAGGCCATGGAGAAACGGGAGCCTTGCTACGCTGATGGGCGGGATGTAAATTGCCAACAGCCACTCTGGAGAAGTGTACGGTGTGTCCTGAAACATCGAAAAAACTCAGCTTAGAGAGCATAGGGCACTTCCACTCATGGGCGTATAAATTGGGAAAACTAAAAATCAGCAAGACACAGGCACCCCAAAGTTTAGGGCTGCTCTGTTGACAAGAACCTCCACTTCGTTACACCCTAAATATCCCAGGAAAGAGAAAACTGGATAAAGAAGTTGTGGTCCTTACGTACAATGGAATATCACTCAGCCATGAAATCAACGTCATAAGGCTAGTAGCAGCATGATGAGTGGATTTAGGTACGACGATTCTAAGTGAAATAAGTCACACAGAAAAAGACACTTATCATAAGATATCACTTATAGAGGGAATGTAAAAACCGCGACCCTTGAACTGAATTACAAAACAGAACAGAGTCACACGTTTAGAAAACACACTATGGCTGCTTAACGGGAAAGGTGAGGTGGGGTGATGCATAAAAGAAGGGTTTCAAATTAGCTCAGAGACCGTTCCATAAACCCAATATGTAACAGACACGACCTACTCCTTGCTCAGTGAACTGGACTCAACACCCCCTATTCACCGCCCAAGAATATATCTGACTAGTAAGAATGTTAAAACCTATGTATTGATATCTCTCTATAAGTGAGTCAAGTGGGTGTAAAGCGGCATAAACACAGCAGTGAAAAGCAGCTAAACCCCTTTATAAAAATCAATCACTTTTAAAAACCCGTGAAACAAAGACAGTGAAAGAGAGAGAAATTCTTACTAAATTCGTTCAGGGGCTGTGATGCCACCTGGATTGACCATATCTAGACCCACAGCTGATTGAGACATAAGGGTGGACACTCTTGGGGCTGAGAGGTTTGGTGAGGTTGGGTGAGCAAACGCAGACCCTTTAGAGTAATACTGCGTGGTACCCATCCCATGGGTCCCAAATCTCCAGGTTCAAGGGCATCTTCCTACATCGAAAACATGCATGAGAAACCCAGAAGATGGTACACCGTGTGATCGGGAAAGGTTTCTAAAACGCACCTCATTTCTCATCTCCTTGTGCTCGGGTTCCCCATTCCAGCCGCTTTACTAGCAATCTCCCTCCTTGGAGAATCAGCACCTTTAACCTCCTGTTCCGTACAGGTTGCAATTTGTCCTGAGGATGAACGGGAAGAGGGGGAACCAATGAGACACTAGCTCTAGGTGTTGGGACAGGCACAGGTCACTCTATTTTCCCATCAGGAAGAAGAATTAACCACAGGCTCAGCCTGCCGCCCGGGACCAAAATAGGGCCTGAAGCAATCCTGCGCTTTTGCGGCCAGCTCCCAAGAAAGCGAGTTGAAAAATGGATCTCAGGGGCACTGCAATTCACAAACCTGCAGAGTTATAAATGATAACTCTCGTCCTCAAATATATTGACGGAAGGCAACGAAGAGGATTTGAAAGCAAGGCAGAATTGCAGGAAACAGATTTCAGGAGGTAGATTCAAATCGCCTTTAAAGCAGGGGAAAAGCGGCAAAACCTCGACAATGATGCCCTTGGCCAAAAAGGGCGTATGCGTTTTTTCCTGAATATATTCAGGAAAAAACGCATACGCCCTTTTTGGCCAACCAAGCAACTTGGAAAGGCAAATCAGCGCTACAAAGAAGCCTCGCTTCCCATCGGTCAAAAGGGCCATGCTGAATAAAGTGTCAAAACCAGAAATGCAGGACAGGCCATGGAGAAACGGGAGCCTTGCTACGCTGATGGGCGGGATGTAAATTGCCAACAGCCACTCTGGAGAAGTGTACGGTGTGTCCTGAAACATCGAAAAAACTCAGCTTAGAGAGCATAGGGCACTTCCACTCATGGGCGTATAAATTGGGAAAACTAAAAATCAGCAAGACACAGGCACCCCAAAGTTTAGGGCTGCTCTGTTGACAAGAACCTCCACTTCGTTACACCCTAAATATCCCAGGAAAGAGAAAAATGGATAAAGAAGTTGTGGTCCTTATGTACAATGGAACATCACTCAGCCATGAAATCAACGTCATAAGGCTAGTAGCAGCATGATGAGTGGATTTAGGTACGACGATTCTAAGTGAAATAAGTCACACAGAAAAAGACACTTATCATAAGATATCACTTATAGAGGGAATGTAAAAACCGCGACCCTTGAACTGAATTACAAAACAGAACAGAGTCACACGTTTAGAAAACACACTATGGCTGCTTAACGGGAAAGGTGAGGTGGGGTGATCCATAAAAGAAGGGTTTCAAATTAGCTCAGAGACCGTTCCATAAACCCAATATGTAATAGACACGACCTACTCCTTGCTCAGTGAACTGGACTCAACACTCCCTATTCACCGCCCAAGAATATATCTGACTAGTAAGAATGTTAAAACCTATGTATTGATATCTCTCTGTAAGTGAGTCAAGTGGGTGTAAAGCGGCATACACACAGCAGTGAAAAGCAGCTAAACCCCTTTATAAAAATCAATCACTTTTAAAAACCCGTGAAACAAAGACAGTGAAAGAGAGAGAAATTCTTACTAAATTCGTTCAGGGGCTGTGATGCCAACTGGATTGACCATATCTAGACCCACAGCTGATAGAGACATAAGGGTGGACACTCTTGGGGCTGAGAGGTTTGGTGAGGTTGGGTGAGCAAACGCAGACCCTTTAAAGTAATACTGCGTGGTTCCCATCCCATGGGTCCCAAATCTCCAGGTTCAAGGGCATCTTCCTACTTCGAAAACATGCATGAGAAACCCAGAAGATGGTGCACCGTGTGATCGGGAAAGGTTTCCAAAACGCACCTCATTTCTCATCTCCTTGTGCTCGGGTTCGCCATTCCAGCCGCTTTACTAGCAATCTCCCTCCTTGGAGAATCAGCACCTTTAACCTCCTGTTCCGTACAGGTTGCAATTTGTCCTGAGGATGAACGGGAAGAGGGGGAACCAATGAGACACTAGCTCTAGGTGTTGGGACAGGCACAGGTCACTCTATTTTCCCATCAGGAAGAAGAATTAACCACAGGCTCAGCCTTCCGCCCGGAACCAGAATAGGGCCTGAAGCAATCCTGCGCTTTTGCGGCCAGCTCCCAAGAAAGCGAGTTGAAAAATGGAGCTCAGGGGCACTGCAATTCACAAACCTGCAGAGTTATAAATCATAACTCTCGTCCTCAAATATATTGAGGGAAGGCCACGAAGACGATTTGAAAGCAAGGCAGAATTGCAGGAAACAGATTTCAGGAGGTAGATTCGAATCGCCTTTAAAGCACGGGAAAAGCAGCAAAACCTCGACAATGATGCCCTTGGCCAAAAAGGGCGTATGCGTTTTTTCCTGAATATATTCAGGGAAAAACGCATACGCCCTTTTTGGCCAACCAAGCAACCTGGAAAGGCAAATCAGCGCTACAAAGAAGTCTCGCTTCCCATCGGTCAAAAGGGCCATGCTGAATAAAGTGTCAAAACCAGAAATGCAGGACAGGCCATGGAGAAACGGGAGCCTTGCTACGCTGATGGGCGGGATGTAAATTGCCAACAGCCACTCTGGAGAAGTGTACGGTGTGTCCTGAAACATCGAAAAAACTCAGCTTAGAGAGCATAGGGCACTTCCACTCATGGGCGTATAAATTGGGAAAACTAAAAATCAGCAAGACACAGGCACCCCAAAGTTTAGGGCTGCTCTGTTGACAAGAACCTCCACTTCGTTACACCCTAAATATCCCAGGAAAGAGAAAAATGGATAAAGAAGTTGTGGTCCTTATGTACAATGGAATATCACTCAGCCATGAAATCAACGTCATAAGGCTAGTAGCAGCATGATGAGTGGATTTAGGTACGACGATTCTAAGTGAAATAAGTCACACAGAAAAAGACACTTATCATAAGATATCACTTATAGAGGGAATGTAAAAACCGCGACCCTTGAACTGAATTACAAAACAGAACAGAGTCACACGTTTAGAAAACACACTATGGCTGCTTAACGGGAAAGGTGAGGTGGGGTGATGCATAAAAGAAGGGGTTCAAATTAGCTCAGATACCCTTCCATAAACCCAATATGTAACAGACACGACCTACTCCTTGCTCAGTGAACTGGACTCAACACCCCCTATTCACCACCCAAGAATATATCTGACTAGTAAGAATGTTAAAACCTATGTATTGATATCACTCTGTAAGTGAGTCAAGTGGGTGTAAAGTGGCATAAACACAGCAGTGAAAAGCAGCTAAACCCCTTTATAAAAATCAATCACTTTTAAAAACCCGTGAAACAAAGACAGTGAAAGAGAGAGAAATTCTTACTAAATTCGTTTAGGGGCTGTGATGCCACCTGGATTGACCATATCTAGACCCACAGCTGATTGAGACATAAGGGTGGACACTCTTGGGGCTGAGAGGTTTGGTGAGGTTGGGTGAGCAAACGCAGACCCTTTAGAGTAATACTGCGTGGTACCCATCCCATGGGTCCCAAATCTCCACATTCAAGGGCATCTTCCTACATCGAAAACATGCATGAGAAACCCAGAAGATGGTACACCGTGTGATCGGGAAAGGTTTCTAAAACGCACCTCATTTCTCATCTCCTTGTGCTCGGGTTCCCCATTCCAGCCGCTTTACTAGCAATCTCCCTCCTTGGAGAATCAGCACCTTTAACCTCCTGTTCCGTACAGGTTGCAATTTGTCCTGAGGATGAACGGGAAGAGGGGGAACCAATGAGACACTAGCTCTAGGTGTTGGGACAGGCACAGGTCACTCTATTTTCCCATCAGGAAGAAGAATTAACCACAGGCTCAGCCTGCCGCCCGGGACCAAAATAGGGCCTAAAGCAATCCTGCGCTTTTGCGGCCAGCTCCCAAGAAAGCGAGTTGAAAAATGGAGCTCAAGGGCACTGCAATTCACAAACCTGCAGAGTTATAAATGATAACTCTCGTCCTCAAATATATTGAGGGAAGGAAACGAAGAGGATTTGAAAGCACGGCAGAATTGCAGGAAACAGATTTCAGGAGGTAGATTCAAATCGCCTTTAAAGCACGGGAAAAGCGGCAAATCCTCGACAATGATGCCCTTGGCCAAAAAGGGCGTATGCGTTTTTTCCTGAATATATTCAGGAAAAAACGCATACGCCCTTTTTGGCCAACCAAGCAACCTGGAAAGGCAAATCAGCGCTACAAAGAAGTCTCGCTTCCCATCGGTCAAAAGGGCCATGCTGAATAAAGTGTCAAAACCAGAAATGCAGGACAGGCCATGGAGAAACGGGAGCCTTGCTACGCTGATGGGCGGGATGTAAATTGCCAACAGCCACTCTGGAGAAGTGTACGGTGTGTCCTGAAACATCGAAAAAACTCAGCTTAGAGAGCATAGGGCACTTCCACTCATGGGCGTATAAATTGGGAAAACTAAAAATCAGCAAGACACAGGCACCCCAAAGTTTAGGGCTGCTCTGTTGACAAGAACCTCCACTTCGTTACACCCTAAATATCCCAGGAAAGAGAAAACTGGATAAAGAAGTTGTGGTCCTTATGTACAATGGAATATCACTCAGCCAGGAAATCACTGTCATAAGGCTAGTAGCAGCATGATGAGTGGATTTAGGTACGACGATTCTAAGTGAAATAAGTCACACAGAAAAAGACACTTATCATAAGATATCACTTATAGAGGGAATGTAAAAACCGCGACCCTTGAACTGAATTACAAAACAGAACAGAGTCACACGTTTAGAAAACACACTATGGCTGCTTAACGGGAAAGGTGAGGTGGGGTGATGCATAAAAGAAGGGTTTCAAATTAGCTCAGAGACCGTTCCATAAACCCAATATGTAATAGACACGACCTACTCCTTGCTCAGTGAACTGGACTCAACACCCCCTATTCCCCGCCCAAGAATATATCTGACTAGTAAGAATGTTAAAACCTATGTATTGATATCTCTCTGTAAGTGAGTCAAGTGGGTGTAAAGCGGCATAAACACAGCAGTGAAAAGCAGCTAAACCCCTTTTTAAAAATCAATCACTTTTAAAAACCCGTGAAACAAAGACAGTGAAAGAGAGAGAAATTCTTACTAAATTCGTTCAGGGGCTGTGATGCCACCTGGATTGACCATATCTAGACCCACAGCTGATAGAGACATAAGGGTGGACAGTCTTGGGGCTGAGAGGTTTGGTGAGGTTGGGTGAGCAAACGCAGACCCTTTAAAGTAATACTGCGTGGTTCCCATCCCATGGGTCCCAAATCTCCAGGTTCAAGGGCATCTTCCTACTTCGAAAACATGCATGAGAAACGCAGAAGATGGTGCACCGTGTGATCGGGAAAGGTTTCCAAAACGCACCTCATTTCTCATCTCCTTGTGCTCGGGTTCGCCATTCCAGCCGCTTTACTAGCAATCTCCCTCCTTGGAGAATCAGCACCTTTAACCTCCTGTTCCGTACAGGTTGCAATTTGTCCTGAGGATGAACGGGGGGAGGGGGAACCAATGAGACACTAGCTCTAGGTGTTGGGACAGGCACAGGTCACTCTATATTCCCATCAGGAAGAAGAATTAACCACAGGCTCAGCCTTCCGCCCGGAACCAGAATAGGGCCTGAAGCAATCCTGCGCTTTTGCGGCCAGCTCCCAAGAAAGCGAGTTGAAAAATGGAGCTCAGGGGCACTGCAATTCACAAACCTGCAGAGTTATAAATCATAACTCTCGTCCTCAAATATATTGAGGGAAGGCCACGAAGAGGATTTGAAAGCAAGGCAGAATTGCAGGAAACAGATTTCAGGAGGTAGATTTGAATCGCCTTTAAAGCACGGGAAAAGCAGCAAAACCTCGACAATGATGCCCTTGGCAAAAAAGGGCGTATGCGTTTTTTCCTGAATATATTCAGGAAAAAACGCATACGCCCTTTTTGGCCAACCAAGCAACCTGGAAAGGCAAATCAGCGCTACAAAGAAGTCTCGCTTCCCATCGGTCAAAAGGGCCATGCTGAATAAAGTGTCAAAACCAGAAATGCAGGACAGGCCATGGAGAAACGGGAGCCTTGCTACGCTGATGGGCGGGATGTAAATTGCCAACAGCCACTCTGGAGAAGTGTACGGTGTGTCCTGAAACATCGAAAAAACTCAGCTTAGAGAGCATAGGGCACTTCCACTCATGGGCGTATAAATTGGGAAAACTAAAAATCAGCAAGACACAGGCACCCCAAAGTTTAGGGCTGCTCTGTTGACAAGAACCTCCACTTCGTTACACCCTAAATATCCCAGGAAAGAGAAAACTGGATAAAGAAGTTGTGGTCCTTACGTACAATGGAATATCACTCAGCCATGAAATCAACGTCATAAGGCTAGTAGCAGCATGATGAGTGGATTTAGGTACGACGATTCTAAGTGAAATAAGTCACACAGAAAAAGACACTTATCATAAGATATCACTTATAGAGGGAATGTAAAAACCGCGACCCTTGAACTGAATTACAAAACAGAACAGAGTCACACGTTTAGAAAACACACTATGGCTGCTTAACGGGAAAGGTGAGGTGGGGTGATGCATAAAAGAAGGGTTTCAAATTAGCTCAGAGACCGTTCCATAAACCCAATATGTAACAGACACGACCTACTCCTTGCTCAGTGAACTGGACTCAACACCCCCTATTCACCGCCCAAGAATATATCTGACTAGTAAGAATGTTAAAACCTATGTATTGATATCTCTCTATAAGTGAGTCAAGTGGGTGTAAAGCGGCATAAACACAGCAGTGAAAAGCAGCTAAACCCCTTTATAAAAATCAATCACTTTTAAAAACCCGTGAAACAAAGACAGTGAAAGAGAGAGAAATTCTTACTAAATTCGTTCAGGGGCTGTGATGCCACCTGGATTGACCATATCTAGACCCACAGCTGATTGAGACATAAGGGTGGACACTCTTGGGGCTGAGAGGTTTGGTGAGGTTGGGTGAGCAAACGCAGACCCTTTAGAGTAATACTGCGTGGTACCCATCCCATGGGTCCCAAATCTCCAGGTTCAAGGGCATCTTCCTACATCGAAAACATGCATGAGAAACCCAGAAGATGGTACACCGTGTGATCGGGAAAGGTTTCTAAAACGCACCTCATTTCTCATCTCCTTGTGCTCGGGTTCCCCATTCCAGCCGCTTTACTAGCAATCTCCCTCCTTGGAGAATCAGCACCTTTAACCTCCTGTTCCGTACAGGTTGCAATTTGTCCTGAGGATGAACGGGAAGAGGGGGAACCAATGAGACACTAGCTCTAGGTGTTGGGACAGGCACAGGTCACTCTATTTTCCCATTAGGAAGAAGAATTAACCACAGGCTCAGCCTGCCGCCCGGGACCAAAATAGGGCCTGAAGCAATCCTGCGCTTTTGCGGCCAGCTCCCAAGAAAGCGATTTGAAAAATGGATCTCAGGGGCACTGCAATTCACAAACCTGCAGAGTTATAAATGATAACTCTCGTCCTCAAATATATTGAGGGAAGGCAACGAAGAGGATTTGAAAGCAAGGCAGAATTGCAGGAAACAGATTTCAGGAGGTAGATTCAAATCGCCTTTAAAGCACGGGAAAAGCGGCAAAACCTCGACAATGATGCCCTTGGCCAAAAAGGGCGTATGCGTTTTTTCCTGAATATATTCAGGAAAAAACGCATACGCCCTTTTTGGCCAACCAAGCAACCTGGAAAGGCAAATCAGCGCTACAAAGAAGTCTCGCTTCCCATCGGTCAAAAGGGCCATGCTGAATAAAGTGTCAAAACCAGAAATGCAGGACAGGCCATGGAGAAACGGGAGCCTTGCTACGCTGATGGGCGGGATGTAAATTGCCAACAGCCACTCTGGAGAAGTGTACGGTGTGTCCTGAAACATCGAAAAAACTCAGCTTAGAGAGCATAGGGCACTTCCACTCATGGGCGTATAAATTGGGAAAACTAAAAATCAGCAAGACACAGGCACCCCAAAGTTTAGGGCTGCTCTGTTGACAAGAACCTCCACTTCGTTACACCCTAAATATCCCAGGAAAGAGAAAACTGGATAAAGAAGTTGTGGTCCTTATGTACAATGGAACATCACTCAGCCATGAAATCAACGTCATAAGGCTAGTAGCAGCATGATGAGTGGATTTAGGTACGACGATTCTAAGTGAAATAAGTCACACAGAAAAAGACACTTATCATAAGATATCACTTATAGAGGGAATGTAAAAACCGCGACCCTTGAACTGAATTACAAAACAGAACAGAGTCACACGTTTAGAAAACACACTATGGCTGCTTAACGGGAAAGGTGAGGTGGGGTGATCCATAAAAGAAGGGTTTCAAATTAGCTCAGAGACCGTTCCATAAACCCAATATGTAATAGACACGACCTACTCCTTGCTCAGTGAACTGGACTCAACACTCCCTATTCACCGCCCAAGAATATATCTGACTAGTAAGAATGTTAAAACCTATGTATTGATATCTCTCTGTAAGTGAGTCAAGTGGGTGTAAAGCGGCATACACACAGCAGTGAAAAGCAGCTAAACCCCTTTATAAAAATCAATCACTTTTAAAAACCCGTGAAACAAAGACAGTGAAAGAGAGAGAAATTCTTACTAAATTCGTTCAGGGGCTGTGATGCCACCTGGATTGACCATATCTAGACCCACAGCTGATAGAGACATAAGGGTGGACACTCTTGGGGCTGAGAGGTTTGGTGAGGTTGGGTGAGCAAACGCAGACCCTTTAAAGTAATACTGCGTGGTTCCCATCCCATGGGTCCCAAATCTCCAGGTTCAAGGGCATCTTCCTACTTCGAAAACATGCATGAGAAACCCAGAAGATGGTGCACCGTGTGATCGGGAAAGGTTTCCAAAACGCACCTCATTTCTCATCTCCTTGTGCTCGGGTTCGCCATTCCAGCCGCTTTACTAGCAATCTCCCTCCTTGGAGAATCAGCACCTTTAACCTCCTGTTCCGTACAGGTTGCAATTTGTCCTGAGGATGAACGGGAAGAGGGGGAACCAATGAGACACTAGCTCTAGGTGTTGGGACAGGCACAGGTCACTCTATTTTCCCATCAGGAAGAAGAATTAACCACAGGCTCAGCCTTCCGCCCGGAACCAGAATAGGGCCTGAAGCAATCCTGCGCTTTTGCGGCCAGCTCCCAAGAAAGCGAGTTGAAAAATGGAGCTCAGGGGCACTGCAATTCACAAACCTGCAGAGTTATAAATCATAACTCTCGTCCTCAAATATATTGAGGGAAGGCCACGAAGACGATTTGAAAGCAAGGCAGAATTGCAGGAAACAGATTTCAGGAGGTAGATTCGAATCGCCTTTAAAGCACGGGAAAAGCAGCAAAACCTCGACAATGATGCCCTTGGCCAAAAAGGGCGTATGCGTTTTTTCCTGAATATATTCAGGGAAAAACGCATACGCCCTTTTTGGCCAACCAAGCAACCTGGAAAGGCAAATCAGCGCTACAAAGAAGTCTCGCTTCCCATCGGTCAAAAGGGCCATGCTGAATAAAGTGTCAAAACCAGAAATGCAGGACAGGCCATGGAGAAACGGGAGCCTTGCTACGCTGATGGGCGGGATGTAAATTGCCAACAGCCACTCTGGAGAAGTGTACGGTGTGTCCTGAAACATCGAAAAAACTCAGCTTAGAGAGCATAGGGCACTTCCACTCATGGGCGTATAAATTGGGAAAACTAAAAATCAGCAAGACACAGGCACCCCAAAGTTTAGGGCTGCTCTGTTGACAAGAACCTCCACTTCGTTACACCCTAAATATCCCAGGAAAGAGAAAAATGGATAAAGAAGTTGTGGTCCTTATGTACAATGGAATATCACTCAGCCATGAAATCAACGTCATAAGGCTAGTAGCAGCATGATGAGTGGATTTAGGTACGACGATTCTAAGTGAAATAAGTCACACAGAAAAAGACACTTATCATAAGATATCACTTATAGAGGGAATGTAAAAACCGCGACCCTTGAACTGAATTACAAAACAGAACAGAGTCACACGTTTAGAAAACACACTATGGCTGCTTAACGGGAAAGGTGAGGTGGGGTGATGCATAAAAGAAGGGGTTCAAATTAGCTCAGATACCCTTCCATAAACCCAATATGTAACAGACACGACCTACTCCTTGCTCAGTGAACTGGACTCAACACCCCCTATTCACCACCCAAGAATATATCTGACTAGTAAGAATGTTAAAACCTATGTATTGATATCACTCTGTAAGTGAGTCAAGTGGGTGTAAAGTGGCATAAACACAGCAGTGAAAAGCAGCTAAACCCCTTTATAAAAATCAATCACTTTTAAAAACCCGTGAAACAAAGACAGTGAAAGAGAGAGAAATTCTTACTAAATTCGTTTAGGGGCTGTGATGCCACCTGGATTGACCATATCTAGACCCACAGCTGATTGAGACATAAGGGTGGACACTCTTGGGGCTGAGAGGTTTGGTGAGGTTGGGTGAGCAAACGCAGACCCTTTAGAGTAATACTGCGTGGTACCCATCCCATGGGTCCCAAATCTCCACATTCAAGGGCATCTTCCTACATCGAAAACATGCATGAGAAACCCAGAAGATGGTACACCGTGTGATCGGGAAAGGTTTCTAAAACGCACCTCATTTCTCATCTCCTTGTGCTCGGGTTCCCCATTCCAGCCGCTTTACTAGCAATCTCCCTCCTTGGAGAATCAGCACCTTTAACCTCCTGTTCCGTACAGGTTGCAATTTGTCCTGAGGATGAACGGGAAGAGGGGGAACCAATGAGACACTAGCTCTAGGTGTTGGGACAGGCACAGGTCACTCTATTTTCCCATCAGGAAGAAGAATTAACCACAGGCTCAGCCTGCCGCCCGGGACCAAAATAGGGCCTAAAGCAATCCTGCGCTTTTGCGGCCAGCTCCCAAGAAAGCGAGTTGAAAAATGGAGCTCAAGGGCACTGCAATTCACAAACCTGCAGAGTTATAAATGATAACTCTCGTCCTCAAATATATTGAGGGAAGGAAACGAAGAGGATTTGAAAGCACGGCAGAATTGCAGGAAACAGATTTCAGGAGGTAGATTCAAATCGCCTTTAAAGCACGGGAAAAGCGGCAAATCCTCGACAATGATGCCCTTGGCCAAAAAGGGCGTATGCGTTTTTTCCTGAATATATTCAGGAAAAAACGCATACGCCCTTTTTGGCCAACCAAGCAACCTGGAAAGGCAAATCAGCGCTACAAAGAAGTCTCGCTTCCCATCGGTCAAAAGGGCCATGCTGAATAAAGTGTCAAAACCAGAAATGCAGGACAGGCCATGGAGAAACGGGAGCCTTGCTACGCTGATGGGCGGGATGTAAATTGCCAACAGCCACTCTGGAGAAGTGTACGGTGTGTCCTGAAACATCGAAAAAACTCAGCTTAGAGAGCATAGGGCACTTCCACTCATGGGCGTATAAATTGGGAAAACTAAAAATCAGCAAGACACAGGCACCCCAAAGTTTAGGGCTGCTCTGTTGACAAGAACCTCCACTTCGTTACACCCTAAATATCCCAGGAAAGAGAAAACTGGATAAAGAAGTTGTGGTCCTTATGTACAATGGAATATCACTCAGCCAGGAAATCACTGTCATAAGGCTAGTAGCAGCATGATGAGTGGATTTAGGTACGACGATTCTAAGTGAAATAAGTCACACAGAAAAAGACACTTATCATAAGATATCACTTATAGAGGGAATGTAAAAACCGCGACCCTTGAACTGAATTACAAAACAGAACAGAGTCACACGTTTAGAAAACACACTATGGCTGCTTAACGGGAAAGGTGAGGTGGGGTGATGCATAAAAGAAGGGTTTCAAATTAGCTCAGAGACCGTTCCATAAACCCAATATGTAATAGACACGACCTACTCCTTGCTCAGTGAACTGGACTCAACACCCCCTATTCCCCGCCCAAGAATATATCTGACTAGTAAGAATGTTAAAACCTATGTATTGATATCTCTCTGTAAGTGAGTCAAGTGGGTGTAAAGCGGCATAAACACAGCAGTGAAAAGCAGCTAAACCCCTTTTTAAAAATCAATCACTTTTAAAAACCCGTGAAACAAAGACAGTGAAAGAGAGAGAAATTCTTACTAAATTCGTTCAGGGGCTGTGATGCCACCTGGATTGACCATATCTAGACCCACAGCTGATAGAGACATAAGGGTGGACAGTCTTGGGGCTGAGAGGTTTGGTGAGGTTGGGTGAGCAAACGCAGACCCTTTAAAGTAATACTGCGTGGTTCCCATCCCATGGGTCCCAAATCTCCAGGTTCAAGGGCATCTTCCTACTTCGAAAACATGCATGAGAAACGCAGAAGATGGTGCACCGTGTGATCGGGAAAGGTTTCCAAAACGCACCTCATTTCTCATCTCCTTGTGCTCGGGTTCGCCATTCCAGCCGCTTTACTAGCAATCTCCCTCCTTGGAGAATCAGCACCTTTAACCTCCTGTTCCGTACAGGTTGCAATTTGTCCTGAGGATGAACGGGGGGAGGGGGAACCAATGAGACACTAGCTCTAGGTGTTGGGACAGGCACAGGTCACTCTATATTCCCATCAGGAAGAAGAATTAACCACAGGCTCAGCCTTCCGCCCGGAACCAGAATAGGGCCTGAAGCAATCCTGCGCTTTTGCGGCCAGCTCCCAAGAAAGCGAGTTGAAAAATGGAGCTCAGGGGCACTGCAATTCACAAACCTGCAGAGTTATAAATCATAACTCTCGTCCTCAAATATATTGAGGGAAGGCCACGAAGAGGATTTGAAAGCAAGGCAGAATTGCAGGAAACAGATTTCAGGAGGTAGATTTGAATCGCCTTTAAAGCACGGGAAAAGCAGCAAAACCTCGACAATGATGCCCTTGGCAAAAAAGGGCGTATGCGTTTTTTCCTGAATATATTCAGGAAAAAACGCATACGCCCTTTTTGGCCAACCAAGCAACCTGGAAAGGCAAATCAGCGCTACAAAGAAGTCTCGCTTCCCATCGGTCAAAAGGGCCATGCTGAATAAAGTGTCAAAACCAGAAATGCAGGACAGGCCATGGAGAAACGGGAGCCTTGCTACGCTGATGGGCGGGATGTAAATTGCCAACAGCCACTCTGGAGAAGTGTACGGTGTGTCCTGAAACATCGAAAAAACTCAGCTTAGAGAGCATAGGGCACTTCCACTCATGGGCGTATAAATTGGGAAAACTAAAAATCAGCAAGACACAGGCACCCCAAAGTTTAGGGCTGCTCTGTTGACAAGAACCTCCACTTCGTTACACCCTAAATATCCCAGGAAAGAGAAAAATGGATAAAGAAGTTGTGGTCCTTACGTACAATGGAATATCACTCAGCCATGAAATCAACGTCATAAGGCTAGTAGCAGCATGATGAGTGGATTTAGGTACGACGATTCTAAGTGAAATAAGTCACACAGAAAAAGACACTTATCATAAGATATCACTTATAGAGGGAATGTAAAAACCGCGACCCTTGAACTGAATTACAAAACAGAACAGAGTCACACGTTTAGAAAACACACTATGGCTGCTTAACGGGAAAGGTGAGGTGGGGTGATGCATAAAAGAAGGGTTTCAAATTAGCTCAGAGACCGTTCCATAAACCCAATATGTAACAGACACGACCTACTCCTTGCTCAGTGAACTGGACTCAACACCCCCTATTCACCGCCCAAGAATATATCTGACTAGTAAGAATGTTAAAACCTATGTATTGATATCTCTCTATAAGTGAGTCAAGTGGGTGTAAAGCGGCATAAACACAGCAGTGAAAAGCAGCTAAACCCCTTTATAAAAATCAATCACTTTTAAAAACCCGTGAAACAAAGACAGTGAAAGAGAGAGAAATTCTTACTAAATTCGTTCAGGGGCTGTGATGCCACCTGGATTGACCATATCTAGACCCACAGCTGATTGAGACATAAGGGTGGACACTCTTGGGGCTGAGAGGTTTGGTGAGGTTGGGTGAGCAAACGCAGACCCTTTAGAGTAATACTGCGTGGTACCCATCCCATGGGTCCCAAATCTCCAGGTTCAAGGGCATCTTCCTACATCGAAAACATGCATGAGAAACCCAGAAGATGGTACACCGTGTGATCGGGAAAGGTTTCTAAAACGCACCTCATTTCTCATCTCCTTGTGCTCGGGTTCCCCATTCCAGCCGCTTTACTAGCAATCTCCCTCCTTGGAGAATCAGCACCTTTAACCTCCTGTTCCGTACAGGTTGCAATTTGTCCTGAGGATGAACGGGAAGAGGGGGAACCAATGAGACACTAGCTCTAGGTGTTGGGACAGGCACAGGTCACTCTATTTTCCCATTAGGAAGAAGAATTAACCACAGGCTCAGCCTGCCGCCCGGGACCAAAATAGGGCCTGAAGCAATCCTGCGCTTTTGCGGCCAGCTCCCAAGAAAGCGATTTGAAAAATGGATCTCAGGGGCACTGCAATTCACAAACCTGCAGAGTTATAAATGATAACTCTCGTCCTCAAATATATTGAGGGAAGGCAACGAAGAGGATTTGAAAGCAAGGCAGAATTGCAGGAAACAGATTTCAGGAGGTAGATTCAAATCGCCTTTAAAGCACGGGAAAAGCGGCAAAACCTCGACAATGATGCCCTTGGCCAAAAAGGGCGTATGCGTTTTTTCCTGAATATATTCAGGAAAAAACGCATACGCCCTTTTTGGCCAACCAAGCAACCTGGAAAGGCAAATCAGCGCTACAAAGAAGTCTCGCTTCCCATCGGTCAAAAGGGCCATGCTGAATAAAGTGTCAAAACCAGAAATGCAGGACAGGCCATGGAGAAACGGGAGCCTTGCTACGCTGATGGGCGGGATGTAAATTGCCAACAGCCACTCTGGAGAAGTGTACGGTGTGTCCTGAAACATCGAAAAAACTCAGCTTAGAGAGCATAGGGCACTTCCACTCATGGGCGTATAAATTGGGAAAACTAAAAATCAGCAAGACACAGGCACCCCAAAGTTTAGGGCTGCTCTGTTGACAAGAACCTCCACTTCGTTACACCCTAAATATCCCAGGAAAGAGAAAACTGGATAAAGAAGTTGTGGTCCTTATGTACAATGGAATATCACTCAGCCATGAAATCAACGTCATAAGGCTAGTAGCAGCATGATGAGTGGATTTAGGTACGACGATTCTAAGTGAAATAAGTCACACAGAAAAAGACACTTATCATAAGATATCACTTATAGAGGGAATGTAAAAACCGCGACCCTTGAACTGAATTACAAAACAGAACAGAGTCACACGTTTAGAAAACACACTATGGCTGCTTAACGGGAAAGGTAGGTGGGGTGATCCATAAAAGAAGGGTTTCAAATTAGCTCAGAGACCGTTCCATAAACCCAATATGTAATAGACACGACCTACTCCTTGCTCAGTGAACTGGACTCAACACCCCCTATTCACCGCCCAAGAATATATCTGACTAGTAAGAATGTTAAAACCTATGTATTGATATCTCTCTGTAAGTGAGTCAAGTGGGTGTAAAGCGGCATACACACAGCAGTGAAAAGCAGCTAAACCCCTTTATAAAAATCAATCACTTTTAAAAACCCGTGAAACAAAGACAGTGAAAGAGAGAGAAATTCTTACTAAATTCGTTCAGGGGCTGTGATGCCAACTGGATTGACCATATCTAGACCCACAGCTGATAGAGACATAAGGGTGGACACTCTTGGGGCTGAGAGGTTTGGTGAGGTTGGGTGAGCAAACGCAGACCCTTTAAAGTAATACTGCGTGGTTCCCATCCCATGGGTCCCAAATCTCCAGGTTCAAGGGCATCTTCCTACTTCGAAAACATGCATGAGAAACCCAGAAGATGGTGCACCGTGTGATCGGGAAAGGTTTCCAAAACGCACCTCATTTCTCATCTCCTTGTGCTCGGGTTCGCCATTCCAGCCGCTTTACTAGCAATCTCCCTCCTTGGAGAATCAGCACCTTTAACCTCCTGTTCCGTACAGGTTCCAATTTGTCCTGAGGATGAACGGGAAGAGGGGGAACCAATGAGACACTAGCTCTAGGTGTTGGGACAGGCACAGGTCACTCTATTTTCCCATCAGGAAGAAGAATTAACCACAGGCTCAGCCTTCCGCCCGGAACCAGAATAGGGCCTGAAGCAATCCTGCGCTTTTGCGGCCAGCTCCCAAGAAAGCGAGTTGAAAAATGGAGCTCAGGGGCACTGCAATTCACAAACCTGCAGAGTTATAAATCATAACTCTCGTCCTCAAATATATTGAGGGAAGGCCACGAAGACGATTTGAAAGCAAGGCAGAATTGCAGGAAACAGATTTCAGGAGGTAGATTCGAATCGCCTTTAAAGCACGGGAAAAGCAGCAAAACCTCGACAATGATGCCCTTGGCCAAAAAGGGCGTATGCGTTTTTTCCTGAATATATTCAGGGAAAAACGCATACGCCCTTTTTGGCCAACCAAGCAACCTGGAAAGGCAAATCAGCGCTACAAAGAAGTCTCGCTTCCCATCGGTCAAAAGGGCCATGCTGAATAAAGTGTCAAAACCAGAAATGCAGGACAGGCCATGGAGAAACGGGAGCCTTGCTACGCTGATGGGCGGGATGTAAATTGCCAACAGCCACTCTGGAGAAGTGTACGGTGTGTCCTGAAACATCGAAAAAACTCAGCTTAGAGAGCATAGGGCACTTCCACTCATGGGCGTATAAATTGGGAAAACTAAAAATCAGCAAGACACAGGCACCCCAAAGTTTAGGGCTGCTCTGTTGACAAGAACCTCCACTTCGTTACACCCTAAATATCCCAGGAAAGAGAAAAATGGATAAAGAAGTTGTGGTCCTTATGTACAATGGAATATCACTCAGCCATGAAATCAACGTCATAAGGCTAGTAGCAGCATGATGAGTGGATTTAGGTACGACGATTCTAAGTGAAATAAGTCACACAGAAAAAGACACTTATCATAAGATATCACTTATAGAGGGAATGTAAAAACCGCGACCCTTGAACTGAATTACAAAACAGAACAGAGTCACACGTTTAGAAAACACACTATGGCTGCTTAACGGGAAAGGTGAGGTGGGGTGATGCATAAAAGAAGGGGTTCAAATTAGCTCAGATACCCTTCCATAAACCCAATATGTAACAGACACGACCTACTCCTTGCTCAGTGAACTGGACTCAACACCCCCTATTCACCACCCAAGAATATATCTGACTAGTAAGAATGTTAAAACCTATGTATTGATATCACTCTGTAAGTGAGTCAAGTGGGTGTAAAGTGGCATAAACACAGCAGTGAAAAGCAGCTAAACCCCTTTATAAAAATCAATCACTTTTAAAAACCCGTGAAACAAAGACAGTGAAAGAGAGAGAAATTCTTACTAAATTCGTTTAGGGGCTGTGATGCCACCTGGATTGACCATATCTAGACCCACAGCTGATAGAGACATAAGGGTGGACAGTCTTGGGGCTGAGAGGTTTGGTGAGGTTGGGTGAGCAAACGCAGACCCTTTAGAGTAATACTGCGTGGTACCCATCCCATGGGTCCCAAATCTCCACATTCAAGGGCATCTTCCTACATCGAAAACATGCATGAGAAACCCAGAAGATGGTACACCGTGTGATCGGGAAAGGTTTCTAAAACGCACCTCATTTCTCATCTCCTTGTGCTCGGGTTCCCCATTCCAGCCGCTTTACTAGCAATCTCCCTCCTTGGAGAATCAGCACCTTTAACCTCCTGTTCCGTACAGGTTGCAATTTGTCCTGAGGATGAACGGGAAGAGGGGGAACCAATGAGACACTAGCTCTAGGTGTTGGGACAGGCACAGGTCACTCTATTTTCCCATCAGGAAGAAGAATTAACCACAGGCTCAGCCTGCCGCCCGGGACCAAAATAGGGCCTAAAGCAATCCTGCGCTTTTGCGGCCAGCTCCCAAGAAAGCGAGTTGAAAAATGGAGCTCAAGGGCACTGCAATTCACAAACCTGCAGAGTTATAAATGATAACTCTCGTCCGCAAATATATTGAGGGAAGGAAACGAAGAGGATTTGAAAGCACGGCAGAATTGCAGGAAACAGATTTCAGGAGGTAGATTCAAATCGCCTTTAAAGCACGGGAAAAGCGGCAAATCCTCGACAATGATGCCCTTGGCCAAAAAGGGCGTATGCGTTTTTTCCTGAATATATTCAGGAAAAAACGCATACGCCCTTTTTGGCCAACCAAGCAACCTGGAAAGGCAAATCAGCGCTACAAAGAAGTCTCGCTTCCCATCGGTCAAAAGGGCCATGCTGAATAAAGTGTCAAAACCAGAAATGCAGGACAGGCCATGGAGAAACGGGAGCCTTGCTACGCTGATGGGCGGGATGTAAATTGCCAACAGCCACTCTGGAGAACTGTACGGTGTGTCCTGAAACATCGAAAAAACTCAGCTTAGAGAGCATAGGGCACTTCCACTCATGGGCGTATAAATTGGGAAAACTAAAAATCAGCAAGACACAGGCACCCCAAAGTTTAGGGCTGCTCTGTTGACAAGAACCTCCACTTCGTTACACCCTAAATATCCCAGGAAAGAGAAAACTGGATAAAGAAGTTGTGGTCCTTATGTACAATGGAATATCACTCAGCCAGGAAATCACTGTCATAAGGCTAGTAGCAGCATGATGAGTGGATTTAGGTACGACGATTCTAAGTGAAATAAGTCACACAGAAAAAAGACACTTATCATAAGATATCACTTATAGAGGGAATGTAAAAACCGCGACCCTTGAACTGAATTACAAAACAGAACAGAGTCACACGTTTAGAAAACACACTATGGCTGCTTAACGGGAAAGGTGAGGTGGGGTGATGCATAAAAGAAGGGTTTCAAATTAGCTCAGAGACCGTTCCATAAACCCAATATGTAATAGACACGACCTACTCCTTGCTCAGTGAACTGGACTCAACACCCCCTATTCCCCGCCCAAGAATATATCTGACTAGTAAGAATGTTAAAACCTATGTATTGATATCTCTCTGTAAGTGAGTCAAGTGGGTGTAAAGCGGCATAAACACAGCAGTGAAAAGCAGCTAAACCCCTTTTTAAAAATCAATCACTTTTAAAAACCCGTGAAACAAAGACAGTGAAAGAGAGAGAAATTCTTACTAAATTCGTTCAGGGGCTGTGATGCCACCTGGATTGACCATATCTAGACCCACAGCTGATAGAGACATAAGGGTGGACAGTCTTGGGGCTGAGAGGTTTGGTGAGGTTGGGTGAGCAAACGCAGACCCTTTAAAGTAATACTGCGTGGTTCCCATCCCATGGGTCCCAAATCTCCAGGTTCAAGGGCATCTTCCTACTTCGAAAACATGCATGAGAAACCCAGAAGATGGTGCACCGTGTGATCGGGAAAGGTTTCTAAAACGCACCTCACTTCTCATCTCCTTGTGCTCGGGTTCCCCATTCCAGCCGCTTTACTAGCAATCTCCCTCCTTGGAGAATCAGCACCTTTAACCTCCTGTTCCGTACAGGTTGCAATTTGTCCTGAGGATGAACGGGAAGAGGGGGAACCAATGAGACACTAGCTCTAGGTGTTGGGACAGGCACAGGTCACTCTATTTTCCCATCAGGAAGAAGAATTAACCACAGGCTCAGCCTTCCGCCCGGAACC
The DNA here is from genome assembly GCF_965194805.1 of Balaenoptera borealis. NCBI lineage: Eukaryota > Metazoa > Chordata > Mammalia > Artiodactyla > Balaenopteridae > Balaenoptera > Balaenoptera borealis. Next base: position 329,715 of record NW_028123853.1, read on the forward strand.
AGAATAGGGCCTGAAGCAATCCTGCGCTTTTGCGGCCAGCTCCCAAGAAAGCGAGTTGAAAAATGGAGCTCAGGGGCACTGCAATTCACAAACCTGCAGAGTTATAAATCATAACTCTCGTCCTCAAATATATTGAGGGAAGGCCACGAAGACGATTTGAAAGCAAGGCAGAATTGCAGGAAACAGATTTCAGGAGGTAGATTCGAATCGCCTTTAAAGCACGGGAAAAGCAGCAAAACCTCGACAATGATGCCCTTGGCCAAAAAGGGCGTATGCGTTTTTTCCTGAATATATTCAGGGAAAAACGCATACGCCCTTTTTGGCCAACCAAGCAACCTGGAAAGGCAAATCAGCGCTACAAAGAAGTCTCGCTTCCCATCGGTCAAAAGGGCCATGCTGAATAAAGTGTCAAAACCAGAAATGCAGGACAGGCCATGGAGAAACGGGAGCCTTGCTACGCTGATGGGCGGGATGTAAATTGCCAACAGCCACTCTGGAGAAGTGTACGGTGTGTCCTGAAACATCGAAAAAACTCAGCTTAGAGAGCATAGGGCACTTCCACTCATGGGCGTATAAATTGGGAAAACTAAAAATCAGCAAGACACAGGCACCCCAAAGTTTAGGGCTGCTCTGTTGACAAGAACCTCCACTTCGTTACACCCTAAATATCCCAGGAAAGAGAAAAATGGATAAAGAAGTTGTGGTCCTTATGTACAATGGAATATCACTCAGCCATGAAATCAACGTCATAAGGCTAGTAGCAGCATGATGAGTGGATTTAGGTACGACGATTCTAAGTGAAATAAGTCACACAGAAAAAGACACTTATCATAAGATATCACTTATAGAGGGAATGTAAAAACCGCGACCCTTGAACTGAATTACAAAACAGAACAGAGTCACACGTTTAGAAAACACACTATGGCTGCTTAACGGGAAAGGTGAGGTGGGGTGATGCATAAAAGAAGGGGTTCAAATTAGCTCAGATACCCTTCCATAAACCCAATATGTAACAGACACGACCTACTCCTTGCTCAGTGAACTGGACTCAACACCCCCTATTCACCACCCAAGAATATATCTGACTAGTAAGAATGTTAAAACCTATGTATTGATATCACTCTGTAAGTGAGTCAAGTGGGTGTAAAGTGGCATAAACACAGCAGTGAAAAGCAGCTAAACCCCTTTATAAAAATCAATCACTTTTAAAAACCCGTGAAACAAAGACAGTGAAAGAGAGAGAAATTCTTACTAAATTCGTTTAGGGGCTGTGATGCCACCTGGATTGACCATATCTAGACCCACAGCTGATTGAGACATAAGGGTGGACACTCTTGGGGCTGAGAGGTTTGGTGAGGTTGGGTGAGCAAACGCAGACCCTTTAGAGTAATACTGCGTGGTACCCATCCCATGGGTCCCAAATCTCCACATTCAAGGGCATCTTCCTACATCGAAAACATGCATGAGAAACCCAGAAGATGGTACACCGTGTGATCGGGAAAGGTTTCTAAAACGCACCTCATTTCTCATCTCCTTGTGCTCGGGTTCCCCATTCCAGCCGCTTTACTAGCAATCTCCCTCCTTGGAGAATCAGCACCTTTAACCTCCTGTTCCGTACAGGTTGCAATTTGTCCTGAGGATGAACGGGAAGAGGGGGAACCAATGAGACACTAGCTCTAGGTGTTGGGACAGGCACAGGTCACTCTATTTTCCCATCAGGAAGAAGAATTAACCACAGGCTCAGCCTGCCGCCCGGGACCAAAATAGGGCCTAAAGCAATCCTGCGCTTTTGCGGCCAGCTCCCAAGAAAGCGAGTTGAAAAATGGAGCTCAAGGGCACTGCAATTCACAAACCTGCAGAGTTATAAATGATAACTCTCGTCCTCAAATATATTGAGGGAAGGAAACGAAGAGGATTTGAAAGCACGGCAGAATTGCAGGAAACAGATTTCAGGAGGTAGATTCAAATCGCCTTTAAAGCACGGGAAAAGCGGCAAATCCTCGACAATGATGCCCTTGGCCAAAAAGGGCGTATGCGTTTTTTCCTGAATATATTCAGGAAAAAACGCATACGCCCTTTTTGGCCAACCAAGCAACCTGGAAAGGCAAATCAGCGCTACAAAGAAGTCTCGCTTCCCATCGGTCAAAAGGGCCATGCTGAATAAAGTGTCAAAACCAGAAATGCAGGACAGGCCATGGAGAAACGGGAGCCTTGCTACGCTGATGGGCGGGATGTAAATTGCCAACAGCCACTCTGGAGAAGTGTACGGTGTGTCCTGAAACATCGAAAAAACTCAGCTTAGAGAGCATAGGGCACTTCCACTCATGGGCGTATAAATTGGGAAAACTAAAAATCAGCAAGACACAGGCACCCCAAAGTTTAGGGCTGCTCTGTTGACAAGAACCTCCACTTCGTTACACCCTAAATATCCCAGGAAAGAGAAAACTGGATAAAGAAGTTGTGGTCCTTATGTACAATGGAATATCACTCAGCCAGGAAATCACTGTCATAAGGCTAGTAGCAGCATGATGAGTGGATTTAGGTACGACGATTCTAAGTGAAATAAGTCACACAGAAAAAGACACTTATCATAAGATATCACTTATAGAGGGAATGTAAAAACCGCGACCCTTGAACTGAATTACAAAACAGAACAGAGTCACACGTTTAGAAAACACACTATGGCTGCTTAACGGGAAAGGTGAGGTGGGGTGATGCATAAAAGAAGGGTTTCAAATTAGCTCAGAGACCGTTCCATAAACCCAATATGTAATAGACACGACCTACTCCTTGCTCAGTGAACTGGACTCAACACCCCCTATTCCCCGCCCAAGAATATATCTGACTAGTAAGAATGTTAAAACCTATGTATTGATATCTCTCTGTAAGTGAGTCAAGTGGGTGTAAAGCGGCATAAACACAGCAGTGAAAAGCAGCTAAACCCCTTTTTAAAAATCAATCACTTTTAAAAACCCGTGAAACAAAGACAGTGAAAGAGAGAGAAATTCTTACTAAATTCGTTCAGGGGCTGTGATGCCACCTGGATTGACCATATCTAGACCCACAGCTGATAGAGACATAAGGGTGGACAGTCTTGGGGCTGAGAGGTTTGGTGAGGTTGGGTGAGCAAACGCAGACCCTTTAAAGTAATACTGCGTGGTTCCCATCCCATGGGTCCCAAATCTCCAGGTTCAAGGGCATCTTCCTACTTCGAAAACATGCATGAGAAACGCAGAAGATGGTGCACCGTGTGATCGGGAAAGGTTTCCAAAACGCACCTCATTTCTCATCTCCTTGTGCTCGGGTTCGCCATTCCAGCCGCTTTACTAGCAATCTCCCTCCTTGGAGAATCAGCACCTTTAACCTCCTGTTCCGTACAGGTTGCAATTTGTCCTGAGGATGAACGGGGGGAGGGGGAACCAATGAGACACTAGCTCTAGGTGTTGGGACAGGCACAGGTCACTCTATATTCCCATCAGGAAGAAGAATTAACCACAGGCTCAGCCTTCCGCCCGGAACCAGAATAGGGCCTGAAGCAATCCTGCGCTTTTGCGGCCAGCTCCCAAGAAAGCGAGTTGAAAAATGGAGCTCAGGGGCACTGCAATTCACAAACCTGCAGAGTTATAAATCATAACTCTCGTCCTCAAATATATTGAGGGAAGGCCACGAAGAGGATTTGAAAGCAAGGCAGAATTGCAGGAAACAGATTTCAGGAGGTAGATTTGAATCGCCTTTAAAGCACGGGAAAAGCAGCAAAACCTCGACAATGATGCCCTTGGCAAAAAAGGGCGTATGCGTTTTTTCCTGAATATATTCAGGAAAAAACGCATACGCCCTTTTTGGCCAACCAAGCAACCTGGAAAGGCAAATCAGCGCTACAAAGAAGTCTCGCTTCCCATCGGTCAAAAGGGCCATGCTGAATAAAGTGTCAAAACCAGAAATGCAGGACAGGCCATGGAGAAACGGGAGCCTTGCTACGCTGATGGGCGGGATGTAAATTGCCAACAGCCACTCTGGAGAAGTGTACGGTGTGTCCTGAAACATCGAAAAAACTCAGCTTAGAGAGCATAGGGCACTTCCACTCATGGGCGTATAAATTGGGAAAACTAAAAATCAGCAAGACACAGGCACCCCAAAGTTTAGGGCTGCTCTGTTGACAAGAACCTCCACTTCGTTACACCCTAAATATCCCAGGAAAGAGAAAAATGGATAAAGAAGTTGTGGTCCTTACGTACAATGGAATATCACTCAGCCATGAAATCAACGTCATAAGGCTAGTAGCAGCATGATGAGTGGATTTAGGTACGACGATTCTAAGTGAAATAAGTCACACAGAAAAAGACACTTATCATAAGATATCACTTATAGAGGGAATGTAAAAACCGCGACCCTTGAACTGAATTACAAAACAGAACAGAGTCACACGTTTAGAAAACACACTATGGCTGCTTAACGGGAAAGGTGAGGTGGGGTGATGCATAAAAGAAGGGTTTCAAATTAGCTCAGAGACCGTTCCATAAACCCAATATGTAACAGACACGACCTACTCCTTGCTCAGTGAACTGGACTCAACACCCCCTATTCACCGCCCAAGAATATATCTGACTAGTAAGAATGTTAAAACCTATGTATTGATATCTCTCTATAAGTGAGTCAAGTGGGTGTAAAGCGGCATAAACACAGCAGTGAAAAGCAGCTAAACCCCTTTATAAAAATCAATCACTTTTAAAAACCCGTGAAACAAAGACAGTGAAAGAGAGAGAAATTCTTACTAAATTCGTTCAGGGGCTGTGATGCCACCTGGATTGACCATATCTAGACCCACAGCTGATTGAGACATAAGGGTGGACACTCTTGGGGCTGAGAGGTTTGGTGAGGTTGGGTGAGCAAACGCAGACCCTTTAGAGTAATACTGCGTGGTACCCATCCCATGGGTCCCAAATCTCCAGGTTCAAGGGCATCTTCCTACATCGAAAACATGCATGAGAAACCCAGAAGATGGTACACCGTGTGATCGGGAAAGGTTTCTAAAACGCACCTCATTTCTCATCTCCTTGTGCTCGGGTTCCCCATTCCAGCCGCTTTACTAGCAATCTCCCTCCTTGGAGAATCAGCACCTTTAACCTCCTGTTCCGTACAGGTTGCAATTTGTCCTGAGGATGAACGGGAAGAGGGGGAACCAATGAGACACTAGCTCTAGGTGTTGGGACAGGCACAGGTCACTCTATTTTCCCATTAGGAAGAAGAATTAACCACAGGCTCAGCCTGCCGCCCGGGACCAAAATAGGGCCTGAAGCAATCCTGCGCTTTTGCGGCCAGCTCCCAAGAAAGCGATTTGAAAAATGGATCTCAGGGGCACTGCAATTCACAAACCTGCAGAGTTATAAATGATAACTCTCGTCCTCAAATATATTGAGGGAAGGCAACGAAGAGGATTTGAAAGCAAGGCAGAATTGCAGGAAACAGATTTCAGGAGGTAGATTCAAATCGCCTTTAAAGCACGGGAAAAGCGGCAAAACCTCGACAATGATGCCCTTGGCCAAAAAGGGCGTATGCGTTTTTTCCTGAATATATTCAGGAAAAAACGCATACGCCCTTTTTGGCCAACCAAGCAACCTGGAAAGGCAAATCAGCGCTACAAAGAAGTCTCGCTTCCCATCGGTCAAAAGGGCCATGCTGAATAAAGTGTCAAAACCAGAAATGCAGGACAGGCCATGGAGAAACGGGAGCCTTGCTACGCTGATGGGCGGGATGTAAATTGCCAACAGCCACTCTGGAGAAGTGTACGGTGTGTCCTGAAACATCGAAAAAACTCAGCTTAGAGAGCATAGGGCACTTCCACTCATGGGCGTATAAATTGGGAAAACTAAAAATCAGCAAGACACAGGCACCCCAAAGTTTAGGGCTGCTCTGTTGACAAGAACCTCCACTTCGTTACACCCTAAATATCCCAGGAAAGAGAAAACTGGATAAAGAAGTTGTGGTCCTTATGTACAATGGAATATCACTCAGCCATGAAATCAACGTCATAAGGCTAGTAGCAGCATGATGAGTGGATTTAGGTACGACGATTCTAAGTGAAATAAGTCACACAGAAAAAGACACTTATCATAAGATATCACTTATAGAGGGAATGTAAAAACCGCGACCCTTGAACTGAATTACAAAACAGAACAGAGTCACACGTTTAGAAAACACACTATGGCTGCTTAACGGGAAAGGTAGGTGGGGTGATCCATAAAAGAAGGGTTTCAAATTAGCTCAGAGACCGTTCCATAAACCCAATATGTAATAGACACGACCTACTCCTTGCTCAGTGAACTGGACTCAACACCCCCTATTCACCGCCCAAGAATATATCTGACTAGTAAGAATGTTAAAACCTATGTATTGATATCTCTCTGTAAGTGAGTCAAGTGGGTGTAAAGCGGCATACACACAGCAGTGAAAAGCAGCTAAACCCCTTTATAAAAATCAATCACTTTTAAAAACCCGTGAAACAAAGACAGTGAAAGAGAGAGAAATTCTTACTAAATTCGTTCAGGGGCTGTGATGCCAACTGGATTGACCATATCTAGACCCACAGCTGATAGAGACATAAGGGTGGACACTCTTGGGGCTGAGAGGTTTGGTGAGGTTGGGTGAGCAAACGCAGACCCTTTAAAGTAATACTGCGTGGTTCCCATCCCATGGGTCCCAAATCTCCAGGTTCAAGGGCATCTTCCTACTTCGAAAACATGCATGAGAAACCCAGAAGATGGTGCACCGTGTGATCGGGAAAGGTTTCCAAAACGCACCTCATTTCTCATCTCCTTGTGCTCGGGTTCGCCATTCCAGCCGCTTTACTAGCAATCTCCCTCCTTGGAGAATCAGCACCTTTAACCTCCTGTTCCGTACAGGTTGCAATTTGTCCTGAGGATGAACGGGAAGAGGGGGAACCAATGAGACACTAGCTCTAGGTGTTGGGACAGGCACAGGTCACTCTATTTTCCCATCAGGAAGAAGAATTAACCACAGGCTCAGCCTTCCGCCCGGAACCAGAATAGGGCCTGAAGCAATCCTACGCTTTTGCGGCCAGCTCCCAAGAAAGCGAGTTGAAAAATGGAGCTCAGGGGCACTGCAATTCACAAACCTGCAGAGTTATAAATCATAACTCTCGTCCTCAAATATATTGAGGGAAGGCCACGAAGACGATTTGAAAGCAAGGCAGAATTGCAGGAAACAGATTTCAGGAGGTAGATTCGAATCGCCTTTAAAGCACGGGAAAAGCAGCAAAACCTCGACAATGATGCCCTTGGCCAAAAAGGGCGTATGCGTTTTTTCCTGAATATATTCAGGGAAAAACGCATACGCCCTTTTTGGCCAACCAAGCAACCTGGAAAGGCAAATCAGCGCTACAAAGAAGTCTCGCTTCCCATCGGTCAAAAGGGCCATGCTGAATAAAGTGTCAAAACCAGAAATGCAGGACAGGCCATGGAGAAACGGGAGCCTTGCTACGCTGATGGGCGGGATGTAAATTGCCAACAGCCACTCTGGAGAAGTGTACGGTGTGTCCTGAAACATCGAAAAAACTCAGCTTAGAGAGCATAGGGCACTTCCACTCATGGGCGTATAAATTGGGAAAACTAAAAATCAGCAAGACACAGGCACCCCAAAGTTTAGGGCTGCTCTGTTGACAAGAACCTCCACTTCGTTACACCCTAAATATCCCAGGAAAGAGAAAAATGGATAAAGAAGTTGTGGTCCTTATGTACAATGGAATATCACTCAGCCATGAAATCAACGTCATAAGGCTAGTAGCAGCATGATGAGTGGATTTAGGTACGACGATTCTAAGTGAAATAAGTCACACAGAAAAAGACACTTATCATAAGATATCACTTATAGAGGGAATGTAAAAACCGCGACCCTTGAACTGAATTACAAAACAGAACAGAGTCACACGTTTAGAAAACACACTATGGCTGCTTAACGGGAAAGGTGAGGTGGGGTGATGCATAAAAGAAGGGGTTCAAATTAGCTCAGATACCCTTCCATAAACCCAATATGTAACAGACACGACCTACTCCTTGCTCAGTGAACTGGACTCAACACCCCCTATTCACCACCCAAGAATATATCTGACTAGTAAGAATGTTAAAACCTATGTATTGATATCACTCTGTAAGTGAGTCAAGTGGGTGTAAAGTGGCATAAACACAGCAGTGAAAAGCAGCTAAACCCCTTTATAAAAATCAATCACTTTTAAAAACCCGTGAAACAAAGACAGTGAAAGAGAGAGAAATTCTTACTAAATTCGTTTAGGGGCTGTGATGCCACCTGGATTGACCATATCTAGACCCACAGCTGATTGAGACATAAGGGTGGACACTCTTGGGGCTGAGAGGTTTGGTGAGGTTGGGTGAGCAAACGCAGACCCTTTAGAGTAATACTGCGTGGTACCCATCCCATGGGTCCCAAATCTCCACATTCAAGGGCATCTTCCTACATCGAAAACATGCATGAGAAACCCAGAAGATGGTACACCGTGTGATCGGGAAAGGTTTCTAAAACGCACCTCATTTCTCATCTCCTTGTGCTCGGGTTCCCCATTCCAGCCGCTTTACTAGCAATCTCCCTCCTTGGAGAATCAGCACCTTTAACCTCCTGTTCCGTACAGGTTGCAATTTGTCCTGAGGATGAACGGGAAGAGGGGGAACCAATGAGACACTAGCTCTAGGTGTTGGGACAGGCACAGGTCACTCTATTTTCCCATCAGGAAGAAGAATTAACCACAGGCTCAGCCTGCCGCCCGGGACCAAAATAGGGCCTAAAGCAATCCTGCGCTTTTGCGGCCAGCTCCCAAGAAAGCGAGTTGAAAAATGGAGCTCAAGGGCACTGCAATTCACAAACCTGCAGAGTTATAAATGATAACTCTCGTCCGCAAATATATTGAGGGAAGGAAACGAAGAGGATTTGAAAGCACGGCAGAATTGCAGGAAACAGATTTCAGGAGGTAGATTCAAATCGCCTTTAAAGCACGGGAAAAGCGGCAAATCCTCGACAATGATGCCCTTGGCCAAAAAGGGCGTATGCGTTTTTTCCTGAATATATTCAGGAAAAAACGCATACGCCCTTTTTGGCCAACCAAGCAACCTGGAAAGGCAAATCAGCGCTACAAAGAAGTCTCGCTTCCCATCGGTCAAAAGGGCCATGCTGAATAAAGTGTCAAAACCAGAAATGCAGGACAGGCCATGGAGAAACGGGAGCCTTGCTACGCTGATGGGCGGGATGTAAATTGCCAACAGCCACTCTGGAGAACTGTACGGTGTGTCCTGAAACATCGAAAAAACTCAGCTTAGAGAGCATAGGGCACTTCCACTCATGGGCGTATAAATTGGGAAAACTAAAAATCAGCAAGACACAGGCACCCCAAAGTTTAGGGCTGCTCTGTTGACAAGAACCTCCACTTCGTTACACCCTAAATATCCCAGGAAAGAGAAAACTGGATAAAGAAGTTGTGGTCCTTATGTACAATGGAATATCACTCAGCCAGGAAATCACTGTCATAAGGCTAGTAGCAGCATGATGAGTGGATTTAGGTACGACGATTCTAAGTGAAATAAGTCACACAGAAAAAAGACACTTATCATAAGATATCACTTATAGAGGGAATGTAAAAACCGCGACCCTTGAACTGAATTACAAAACAGAACAGAGTCACACGTTTAGAAAACACACTATGGCTGCTTAACGGGAAAGGTGAGGTGGGGTGATGCATAAAAGAAGGGTTTCAAATTAGCTCAGAGACCGTTCCATAAACCCAATATGTAATAGACACGACCTACTCCTTGCTCAGTGAACTGGACTCAACACCCCCTATTCCCCGCCCAAGAATATATCTGACTAGTAAGAATGTTAAAACCTATGTATTGATATCTCTCTGTAAGTGAGTCAAGTGGGTGTAAAGCGGCATAAACACAGCAGTGAAAAGCAGCTAAACCCCTTTTTAAAAATCAATCACTTTTAAAAACCCGTGAAACAAAGACAGTGAAAGAGAGAGAAATTCTTACTAAATTCGTTCAGGGGCTGTGATGCCACCTGGATTGACCATATCTAGACCCACAGCTGATAGAGACATAAGGGTGGACAGTCTTGGGGCTGAGAGGTTTGGTGAGGTTGGGTGAGCAAACGCAGACCCTTTAAAGTAATACTGCGTGGTTCCCATCCCATGGGTCCCAAATCTCCAGGTTCAAGGGCATCTTCCTACTTCGAAAACATGCATGAGAAACCCAGAAGATGGTGCACCGTGTGATCGGGAAAGGTTTCTAAAACGCACCTCACTTCTCATCTCCTTGTGCTCGGGTTCCCCATTCCAGCCGCTTTACTAGCAATCTCCCTCCTTGGAGAATCAGCACCTTTAACCTCCTGTTCCGTACAGGTTGCAATTTGTCCTGAGGATGAACGGGAAGAGGGGGAACCAATGAGACACTAGCTCTAGGTGTTGGGACAGGCACAGGTCACTCTATTTTCCCATCAGGAAGAAGAATTAACCACAGGCTCAGCCTTCCGCCCGGAACCAGAATAGGGCCTGAAGCAATCCTGCGCTTTTGCGGCCAGCTCCCAAGAAAGCGAGTTGAAAAATGGAGCTCAGGGGCACTGCAATTCACAAACCTGCAGAGTTATAAATCATAACTCTCGTCCTCAAATACATTGAGGGAAGGCCACGAAGACGATTTGAAAGCAAGGCAGAATTGCAGGAAACAGATTTCAGGAGGTAGATTCGAATCGCCTTTAAAGCACGGGAAAAGCAGCAAAACCTCGACAATGATGCCCTTGGCCAAAAAGGGCGTATGCGTTTTTTCCTGAATATATTCAGGGAAAAACGCATACGCCCTTTTTGGCCAACCAAGCAACCTGGAAAGGCAAATCAGCGCTACAAAGAAGTCTCGCTTCCCATCGGTCAAAAGGGCCATGCTGAATAAAGTGTCAAAACCAGAAATGCAGGACAGGCCATGGAGAAACGGGAGCCTTGCTACGCTGATGGGCGGGATGTAAATTGCCAACAGCCACTCTGGAGAAGTGTACGGTGTGTCCTGAAACATCGAAAAAACTCAGCTTAGAGAGCATAGGGCACTTCCACTCATGGGCGTATAAATTGGGAAAACTAAAAATCAGCAAGACACAGGCACCCCAAAGTTTAGGGCTGCTCTGTTGACAAGAACCTCCACTTCGTTACACCCTAAATATCCCAGGAAAGAGAAAAATGGATAAAGAAGTTGTGGTCCTTACGTACAATGGAATATCACTCAGCCATGAAATCAACGTCATAAGGCTAGTAGCAGCATGATGAGTGGATTTAGGTACGACGATTCTAAGTGAAATAAGTCACACAGAAAAAGACACTTATCATAAGATATCACTTATAGAGGGAATGTAAAAACCGCGACCCTTGAACTGAATTACAAAACAGAACAGAGTCACACGTTTAGAAAACACACTATGGCTGCTTAACGGGAAAGGTGAGGTGGGGTGATGCATAAAAGAAGGGTTTCAAATTAGCTCAGAGACCGTTCCATAAACCCAATATGTAACAGACACGACCTACTCCTTGCTCAGTGAACTGGACTCAACACCCCCTATTCACCGCCCAAGAATATATCTGACTAGTAAGAATGTTAAAACCTATGTATTGATATCTCTCTATAAGTGAGTCAAGTGGGTGTAAAGCGGCATAAACACAGCAGTGAAAAGCAGCTAAACCCCTTTATAAAAATCAATCACTTTTAAAAACCCGTGAAACAAAGACAGTGAAAGAGAGAGAAATTCTTACTAAATTCGTTCAGGGGCTGTGATGCCACCTGGATTGACCATATCTAGACCCACAGCTGATTGAGACATAAGGGTGGACACTCTTGGGGCTGAGAGGTTTGGTGAGGTTGGGTGAGCAAACGCAGACCCTTTAGAGTAATACTGCGTGGTACCCATCCCATGGGTCCCAAATCTCCAGGTTCAAGGGCATCTTCCTACATCGAAAACATGCATGAGAAACCCAGAAGATGGTACACCGTGTGATCGGGAAAGGTTTCTAAAACGCACCTCATTTCTCATCTCCTTGTGCTCGGGTTCCCCATTCCAGCCGCTTTACTAGCAATCTCCCTCCTTGGAGAATCAGCACCTTTAACCTCCTGTTCCGTACAGGTTGCAATTTGTCCTGAGGATGAACGGGAAGAGGGGGAACCAATGAGACACTAGCTCTAGGTGTTGGGACAGGCACAGGTCACTCTATTTTCCCATTAGGAAGAAGAATTAACCACAGGCTCAGCCTGCCGCCCGGGACCAAAATAGGGCCTGAAGCAATCCTGCGCTTTTGCGGCCAGCTCCCAAGAAAGCGATTTGAAAAATGGATCTCAGGGGCACTGCAATTCACAAACCTGCAGAGTTATAAATGATAACTCTCGTCCTCAAATATATTGAGGGAAGGCAACGAAGAGGATTTGAAAGCAAGGCAGAATTGCAGGAAACAGATTTCAGGAGGTAGATTCAAATCGCCTTTAAAGCACGGGAAAAGCGGCAAAACCTCGACAATGATGCCCTTGGCCAAAAAGGGCGTATGCGTTTTTTCCTGAATATATTCAGGAAAAAACGCATACGCCCTTTTTGGCCAACCAAGCAACCTGGAAAGGCAAATCAGCGCTACAAAGAAGTCTCGCTTCCCATCGGTCAAAAGGGCCATGCTGAATAAAGTGTCAAAACCAGAAATGCAGGACAGGCCATGGAGAAACGGGAGCCTTGCTACGCTGATGGGCGGGATGTAAATTGCCAACAGCCACTCTGGAGAAGTGTACGGTGTGTCCTGAAACATCGAAAAAACTCAGCTTAGAGAGCATAGGGCACTTCCACTCATGGGCGTATAAATTGGGAAAACTAAAAATCAGCAAGACACAGGCACCCCAAAGTTTAGGGCTGCTCTGTTGACAAGAACCTCCACTTCGTTACACCCTAAATATCCCAGGAAAGAGAAAACTGGATAAAGAAGTTGTGGTCCTTATGTACAATGGAATATCACTCAGCCATGAAATCAACGTCATAAGGCTAGTAGCAGCATGATGAGTGGATTTAGGTACGACGATTCTAAGTGAAATAAGTCACACAGAAAAAGACACTTATCATAAGATATCACTTATAGAGGGAATGTAAAAACCGCGACCCTTGAACTGAATTACAAAACAGAACAGAGTCACACGTTTAGAAAACACACTATGGCTGCTTAACGGGAAAGGTAGGTGGGGTGATCCATAAAAGAAGGGTTTCAAATTAGCTCAGAGACCGTTCCATAAACCCAATATGTAATAGACACGACCTACTCCTTGCTCAGTGAACTGGACTCAACACCCCCTATTCACCGCCCAAGAATATATCTGACTAGTAAGAATGTTAAAACCTATGTATTGATATCTCTCTGTAAGTGAGTCAAGTGGGTGTAAAGCGGCATACACACAGCAGTGAAAAGCAGCTAAACCCCTTTATAAAAATCAATCACTTTTAAAAACCCGTGAAACAAAGACAGTGAAAGAGAGAGAAATTCTTACTAAATTCGTTCAGGGGCTGTGATGCCAACTGGATTGACCATATCTAGACCCACAGCTGATAGAGACATAAGGGTGGACACTCTTGGGGCTGAGAGGTTTGGTGAGGTTGGGTGAGCAAACGCAGACCCTTTAAAGTAATACTGCGTGGTTCCCATCCCATGGGTCCCAAATCTCCAGGTTCAAGGGCATCTTCCTACTTCGAAAACATGCATGAGAAACCCAGAAGATGGTGCACCGTGTGATCGGGAAAGGTTTCCAAAACGCACCTCATTTCTCATCTCCTTGTGCTCGGGTTCGCCATTCCAGCCGCTTTACTAGCAATCTCCCTCCTTGGAGAATCAGCACCTTTAACCTCCTGTTCCGTACAGGTTGCAATTTGTCCTGAGGATGAACGGGAAGAGGGGGAACCAATGAGACACTAGCTCTAGGTGTTGGGACAGGCACAGGTCACTCTATTTTCCCATCAGGAAGAAGAATTAACCACAGGCTCAGCCTTCCGCCCGGAACCAGAATAGGGCCTGAAGCAATCCTGCGCTTTTGCGGCCAGCTCCCAAGAAAGCGAGTTGAAAAATGGAGCTCAGGGGCACTGCAATTCACAAACCTGCAGAGTTATAAATCATAACTCTCGTCCTCAAATATATTGAGGGAAGGCCACGAAGACGATTTGAAAGCAAGGCAGAATTGCAGGAAACAGATTTCAGGAGGTAGATTCGAATCGCCTTTAAAGCACGGGAAAAGCAGCAAAACCTCGACAATGATGCCCTTGGCCAAAAAGGGCGTATGCGTTTTTTCCTGAATATATTCAGGGAAAAACGCATACGCCCTTTTTGGCCAACCAAGCAACCTGGAAAGGCAAATCAGCGCTACAAAGAAGTCTCGCTTCCCATCGGTCAAAAGGGCCATGCTGAATAAAGTGTCAAAACCAGAAATGCAGGACAGGCCATGGAGAAACGGGAGCCTTGCTACGCTGATGGGCGGGATGTAAATTGCCAACAGCCACTCTGGAGAAGTGTACGGTGTGTCCTGAAACATCGAAAAAACTCAGCTTAGAGAGCATAGGGCACTTCCACTCATGGGCGTATAAATTGGGAAAACTAAAAATCAGCAAGACACAGGCACCCCAAAGTTTAGGGCTGCTCTGTTGACAAGAACCTCCACTTCGTTACACCCTAAATATCCCAGGAAAGAGAAAAATGGATAAAGAAGTTGTGGTCCTTATGTACAATGGAATATCACTCAGCCATGAAATCAACGTCATAAGGCTAGTAGCAGCATGATGAGTGGATTTAGGTACGACGATTCTAAGTGAAATAAGTCACACAGAAAAAGACACTTATCATAAGATATCACTTATAGAGGGAATGTAAAAACCGCGACCCTTGAACTGAATTACAAAACAGAACAGAGTCACACGTTTAGAAAACACACTATGGCTGCTTAACGGGAAAGGTGAGGTGGGGTGATGCATAAAAGAAGGGGTTCAAATTAGCTCAGATACCCTTCCATAAACCCAATATGTAACAGACACGACCTACTCCTTGCTCAGTGAACTGGACTCAACACCCCCTATTCACCACCCAAGAATATATCTGACTAGTAAGAATGTTAAAACCTATGTATTGATATCACTCTGTAAGTGAGTCAAGTGGGTGTAAAGTGGCATAAACACAGCAGTGAAAAGCAGCTAAACCCCTTTATAAAAATCAATCACTTTTAAAAACCCGTGAAACAAAGACAGTGAAAGAGAGAGAAATTCTTACTAAATTCGTTTAGGGGCTGTGATGCCACCTGGATTGACCATATCTAGACCCACAGCTGATTGAGACATAAGGGTGGACACTCTTGGGGCTGAGAGGTTTGGTGAGGTTGGGTGAGCAAACGCAGACCCTTTAGAGTAATACTGCGTGGTACCCATCCCATGGGTCCCAAATCTCCACATTCAAGGGCATCTTCCTACATCGAAAACATGCATGAGAAACCCAGAAGATGGTACACCGTGTGATCGGGAAAGGTTTCTAAAACGCACCTCATTTCTCATCTCCTTGTGCTCGGGTTCCCCATTCCAGCCGCTTTACTAGCAATCTCCCTCCTTGGAGAATCAGCACCTTTAACCTCCTGTTCCGTACAGGTTGCAATTTGTCCTGAGGATGAACGGGAAGAGGGGGAACCAATGAGACACTAGCTCTAGGTGTTGGGACAGGCACAGGTCACTCTATTTTCCCATCAGGAAGAAGAATTAACCACAGGCTCAGCCTGCCGCCCGGGACCAAAATAGGGCCTAAAGCAATCCTGCGCTTTTGCGGCCAGCTCCCAAGAAAGCGAGTTGAAAAATGGAGCTCAAGGGCACTGCAATTCACAAACCTGCAGAGTTATAAATGATAACTCTCGTCCGCAAATATATTGAGGGAAGGAAACGAAGAGGATTTGAAAGCACGGCAGAATTGCAGGAAACAGATTTCAGGAGGTAGATTCAAATCGCCTTTAAAGCACGGGAAAAGCGGCAAATCCTCGACAATGATGCCCTTGGCCAAAAAGGGCGTATGCGTTTTTTCCTGAATATATTCAGGAAAAAACGCATACGCCCTTTTTGGCCAACCAAGCAACCTGGAAAGGCAAATCAGCGCTACAAAGAAGTCTCGCTTCCCATCGGTCAAAAGGGCCATGCTGAATAAAGTGTCAAAACCAGAAATGCAGGACAGGCCATGGAGAAACGGGAGCCTTGCTACGCTGATGGGCGGGATGTAAATTGCCAACAGCCACTCTGGAGAACTGTACGGTGTGTCCTGAAACATCGAAAAAACTCAGCTTAGAGAGCATAGGGCACTTCCACTCATGGGCGTATAAATTGGGAAAACTAAAAATCAGCAAGACACAGGCACCCCAAAGTTTAGGGCTGCTCTGTTGACAAGAACCTCCACTTCGTTACACCCTAAATATCCCAGGAAAGAGAAAACTGGATAAAGAAGTTGTGGTCCTTATGTACAATGGAATATCACTCAGCCAGGAAATCACTGTCATAAGGCTAGTAGCAGCATGATGAGTGGATTTAGGTACGACGATTCTAAGTGAAATAAGTCACACAGAAAAAAGACACTTATCATAAGATATCACTTATAGAGGGAATGTAAAAACCGCGACCCTTGAACTGAATTACAAAACAGAACAGAGTCACACGTTTAGAAAACACACTATGGCTGCTTAACGGGAAAGGTGAGGTGGGGTGATGCATAAAAGAAGGGTTTCAAATTAGCTCAGAGACCGTTCCATAAACCCAATATGTAATAGACACGACCTACTCCTTGCTCAGTGAACTGGACTCAACACCCCCTATTCCCCGCCCAAGAATATATCTGACTAGTAAGAATGTTAAAACCTATGTATTGATATCTCTCTGTAAGTGAGTCAAGTGGGTGTAAAGCGGCATAAACACAGCAGTGAAAAGCAGCTAAACCCCTTTTTAAAAATCAATCACTTTTAAAAACCCGTGAAACAAAGACAGTGAAAGAGAGAGAAATTCTTACTAAATTCGTTCAGGGGCTGTGATGCCACCTGGATTGACCATATCTAGACCCACAGCTGATAGAGACATAAGGGTGGACAGTCTTGGGGCTGAGAGGTTTGGTGAGGTTGGGTGAGCAAACGCAGACCCTTTAAAGTAATACTGCGTGGTTCCCATCCCATGGGTCCCAAATCTCCAGGTTCAAGGGCATCTTCCTACTTCGAAAACATGCATGAGAAACCCAGAAGATGGTGCACCGTGTGATCGGGAAAGGTTTCTAAAACGCACCTCACTTCTCATCTCCTTGTGCTCGGGTTCCCCATTCCAGCCGCTTTACTAGCAATCTCCCTCCTTGGAGAATCAGCACCTTTAACCTCCTGTTCCGTACAGGTTGCAATTTGTCCTGAGGATGAACGGGAAGAGGGGGAACCAATGAGACACTAGCTCTAGGTGTTGGGACAGGCACAGGTCACTCTATTTTCCCATCAGGAAGAAGAATTAACCACAGGCTCAGCCTGCCGCCCGGGACCAAAATAGGGCCTGAAGCAATCCTGCGCTTTTGCGGCCAGCTCCCAAGAAAGCGAGTTGAAAAATGGATCTCAGGGGCACTGCAATTCACAAACCTGCAGAGTTATAAATGATAACTCTCGTCCTCAAATATATGGAGGGAAGGCAACGAAGAGGATTTGAAAGCAAGGCAGAATTGCAGGAAACAGATTTCAGGAGGTAGATTCAAATCGCCTTTAAAGCACGGGAAAAGCGGCAAAACCTCGACAATGATGCCCTTGGCCAAAAAGGGCGTATGCGTTTTTTCCTGAATATATTCAGGGAAAAACGCATACGCCCTTTTTGGCCAACCAAGCAACCTGGAAAGGCAAATCAGCGCTACAAAGAAGTCTCGCTTCCCATCGGTCAAAAGGGCCATGCTGAATAAAGTGTCAAAACCAGAAATGCAGGACAGGCCATGGAGAAACGGGAGCCTTGCTACGCTGATGGGCGGGATGTAAATTGCCAACAGCCACTCTGGAGAACTGTACGGTGTGTCCTGAAACATCGAAAAAACTCAGCTTAGAGAGCATAGGGCACTTCCACTCATGGGCGTATAAATTGGGAAAACTAAAAATCAGCAAGACACAGGCACCCCAAAGTTTAGGGCTGCTCTGTTGAC
Organism: Balaenoptera borealis; assembly: GCF_965194805.1. NCBI lineage: Eukaryota > Metazoa > Chordata > Mammalia > Artiodactyla > Balaenopteridae > Balaenoptera > Balaenoptera borealis. The sequence continues at coordinate 347,953 of NW_028123853.1, forward strand.
AAGAACCTCCACTTCGTTACACCCTAAATATCCCAGGAAAGAGAAAACTGGATAAAGAAGTTGTGGTCCTTATGTACAATGGAATATCACTCAGCCAGGAAATCACTGTCATAAGGCTAGTAGCAGCATGATGAGTGGATTTAGGTACGACGATTCTAAGTGAAATAAGTCACACAGAAAAAAGACACTTATCATAAGATATCACTTATAGAGGGAATGTAAAAACCGCGACCCTTGAACTGAATTACAAAACAGAACAGAGTCACACGTTTAGAAAACACACTATGGCTGCTTAACGGGAAAGGTGAGGTGGGGTGATGCATAAAAGAAGGGTTTCAAATTAGCTCAGAGACCGTTCCATAAACCCAATATGTAATAGACACGACCTACTCCTTGCTCAGTGAACTGGACTCAACACCCCCTATTCCCCGCCCAAGAATATATCTGACTAGTAAGAATGTTAAAACCTATGTATTGATATCTCTCTGTAAGTGAGTCAAGTGGGTGTAAAGCGGCATAAACACAGCAGTGAAAAGCAGCTAAACCCCTTTTTAAAAATCAATCACTTTTAAAAACCCGTGAAACAAAGACAGTGAAAGAGAGAGAAATTCTTACTAAATTCGTTCAGGGGCTGTGATGCCACCTGGATTGACCATATCTAGACCCACAGCTGATAGAGACATAAGGGTGGACAGTCTTGGGGCTGAGAGGTTTGGTGAGGTTGGGTGAGCAAACGCAGACCCTTTAAAGTAATACTGCGTGGTTCCCATCCCATGGGTCCCAAATCTCCAGGTTCAAGGGCATCTTCCTACTTCGAAAACATGCATGAGAAACCCAGAAGATGGTGCACCGTGTGATCGGGAAAGGTTTCTAAAACGCACCTCACTTCTCATCTCCTTGTGCTCGGGTTCCCCATTCCAGCCGCTTTACTAGCAATCTCCCTCCTTGGAGAATCAGCACCTTTAACCTCCTGTTCCGTACAGGTTGCAATTTGTCCTGAGGATGAACGGGAAGAGGGGGAACCAATGAGACACTAGCTCTAGGTGTTGGGACAGGCACAGGTCACTCTATTTTCCCATCAGGAAGAAGAATTAACCACAGGCTCAGCCTGCCGCCCGGGACCAAAATAGGGCCTGAAGCAATCCTGCGCTTTTGCGGCCAGCTCCCAAGAAAGCGAGTTGAAAAATGGATCTCAGGGGCACTGCAATTCACAAACCTGCAGAGTTATAAATGATAACTCTCGTCCTCAAATATATGGAGGGAAGGCAACGAAGAGGATTTGAAAGCAAGGCAGAATTGCAGGAAACAGATTTCAGGAGGTAGATTCAAATCGCCTTTAAAGCACGGGAAAAGCGGCAAAACCTCGACAATGATGCCCTTGGCCAAAAAGGGCGTATGCGTTTTTTCCTGAATATATTCAGGGAAAAACGCATACGCCCTTTTTGGCCAACCAAGCAACCTGGAAAGGCAAATCAGCGCTACAAAGAAGTCTCGCTTCCCATCGGTCAAAAGGGCCATGCTGAATAAAGTGTCAAAACCAGAAATGCAGGACAGGCCATGGAGAAACGGGAGCCTTGCTACGCTGATGGGCGGGATGTAAATTGCCAACAGCCACTCTGGAGAAGTGTACGGTGTGTCCTGAAACATCGAAAAAACTCAGCTTAGAGAGCATAGGGCACTTCCACTCATGGGCGTATAAATTGGGAAAACTAAAAATCAGCAAGACACAGGCACCCCAAAGTTTAGGGCTGCTCTGTTGACAAGAACCTCCACTTCGTTACACCCTAAATATCCCAGGAAAGAGAAAACTGGATAAAGAAGTTGTGGTCCTTATGTACAATGGAATATCACTCAGCCATGAAATCAACGTCATAAGGCTAGTAGCAGCATGATGAGTGGATTTAGGTACGACGATTCTAAGTGAAATAAGTCACACAGAAAAAGACACTTATCATAAGATATCACTTATAGAGGGAATGTAAAAACCGCGACCCTTGAACTGAATTACAAAACAGAACAGAGTCACACGTTTAGAAAACACACTATGGCTGCTTAACGGGAAAGGTGAGGTGGGGTGATCCATAAAAGAAGGGTTTCAAATTAGCTCAGAGACCGTTCCATAAACCCAATATGTAATAGACACGACCTACTCCTTGCTCAGTGAACTGGACTCAACACCCCCTATTCACCGCCCAAGAATATATCTGACTAGTAAGAATGTTAAAACCTATGTATTGATATCTCTCTGTAAGTGAGTCAAGTGGGTGTAAAGCGGCATACACACAGCAGTGAAAAGCAGCTAAACCCCTTTATAAAAATCAATCACTTTTAAAAACCCGTGAAACAAAGACAGTGAAAGAGAGAGAAATTCTTACTAAATTCGTTCAGGGGCTGTGATGCCAACTGGATTGACCATATCTAGACCCACAGCTGATAGAGACATAAGGGTGGACACTCTTGGGGCTGAGAGGTTTGGTGAGGTTGGGTGAGCAAACGCAGACCCTTTAAAGTAATACTGCGTGGTTCCCATCCCATGGGTCCCAAATCTCCAGGTTCAAGGGCATCTTCCTACTTCGAAAACATGCATGAGAAACCCAGAAGATGGTGCACCGTGTGATCGGGAAAGGTTTCCAAAACGCACCTCATTTCTCATCTCCTTGTGCTCGGGTTCGCCATTCCAGCCGCTTTACTAGCAATCTCCCTCCTTGGAGAATCAGCACCTTTAACCTCCTGTTCCGTACAGGTTGCAATTTGTCCTGCGGATGAACGGGAAGAGGGGGAACCAATGAGACACTAGCTCTAGGTGTTGGGACAGGCACAGGTCACTCTATTTTCCCATCAGGAAGAAGAATTAACCACAGGCTCAGCCTTCCGCCCGGAACCAGAATAGGGCCTGAAGCAATCCTGCGCTTTTGCGGCCAGCTCCCAAGAAAGCGAGTTGAAAAATGGAGCTCAGGGGCACTGCAATTCACAAAACTGCAGAGTTATAAATCATAACTCTCGTCCTCAAATATATTGAGGGAAGGCCACGAAGACGATTTGAAAGCAAGGCAGAATTGCAGGAAACAGATTTCAGGAGGTAGATTCGAATCGCCTTTAAAGCACGGGAAAAGCAGCAAAACCTCGACAATGATGCCCTTGGCCAAAAAGGGCGTATGCGTTTTTTCCTGAATATATTCAGGGAAAAACGCATACGCCCTTTTTGGCCAACCAAGCAACCTGGAAAGGCAAATCAGCGCTACAAAGAAGTCTCGCTTCCCATCGGTCAAAAGGGCCATGCTGAATAAAGTGTCAAAACCAGAAATGCAGGACAGGCCATGGAGAAACGGGAGCCTTGCTACGCTGATGGGCGGGATGTAAATTGCCAACAGCCACTCTGGAGAAGTGTACGGTGTGTCCTGAAACATCGAAAAAACTCAGCTTAGAGAGCATAGGGCACTTCCACTCATGGGCGTATAAATTGGGAAAACTAAAAATCAGCAAGACACAGGCACCCCAAAGTTTAGGGCTGCTCTGTTGACAAGAACCTCCACTTCGTTACACCCTAAATATCCCAGGAAAGAGAAAAATGGATAAAGAAGTTGTGGTCCTTATGTACAATGGAATATCACTCAGCCATGAAATCAACGTCATAAGGCTAGTAGCAGCATGATGAGTGGATTTAGGTACGACGATTCTAAGTGAAATAAGTCACACAGAAAAAGACACTTATCATAAGATATCACTTATAGAGGGAATGTAAAAACCGCGACCCTTGAACTGAATTACAAAACAGAACAGAGTCACACGTTTAGAAAACACACTATGGCTGCTTAACGGGAAAGGTGAGGTGGGGTGATGCATAAAAGAAGGGGTTCAAATTAGCTCAGATACCCTTCCATAAACCCAATATGTAACAGACACGACCTACTCCTTGCTCAGTGAACTGGACTCAACACCCCCTATTCACCACCCAAGAATATATCTGACTAGTAAGAATGTTAAAACCTATGTATTGATATCACTCTGTAAGTGAGTCAAGTGGGTGTAAAGTGGCATAAACACAGCAGTGAAAAGCAGCTAAACCCCTTTATAAAAATCAATCACTTTTAAAAACCCGTGAAACAAAGACAGTGAAAGAGAGAGAAATTCTTACTAAATTCGTTTAGGGGCTGTGATGCCACCTGGATTGACCATATCTAGACCCACAGCTGATTGAGACATAAGGGTGGACACTCTTGGGGCTGAGAGGTTTGGTGAGGTTGGGTGAGCAAACGCAGACCCTTTAGAGTAATACTGCGTGGTACCCATCCCATGGGTCCCAAATCTCCACATTCAAGGGCATCTTCCTACATCGAAAACATGCATGAGAAACCCAGAAGATGGTACACCGTGTGATCGGGAAAGGTTTCTAAAACGCACCTCATTTCTCATCTCCTTGTGCTCGGGTTCCCCATTCCAGCCGCTTTACTAGCAATCTCCCTCCTTGGAGAATCAGCACCTTTAACCTCCTGTTCCGTACAGGTTGCAATTTGTCCTGAGGATGAACGGGAAGAGGGGGAACCAATGAGACACTAGCTCTAGGTGTTGGGACAGGCACAGGTCACTCTATTTTCCCATCAGGAAGAAGAATTAACCACAGGCTCAGCCTGCCGCCCGGGACCAAAATAGGGCCTAAAGCAATCCTGCGCTTTTGCGGCCAGCTCCCAAGAAAGCGAGTTGAAAAATGGAGCTCAAGGGCACTGCAATTCACAAACCTGCAGAGTTATAAATGATAACTCTCGTCCGCAAATATATTGAGGGAAGGAAACGAAGAGGATTTGAAAGCACGGCAGAATTGCAGGAAACAGATTTCAGGAGGTAGATTCAAATCGCCTTTAAAGCACGGGAAAAGCGGCAAATCCTCGACAATGATGCCCTTGGCCAAAAAGGGCGTATGCGTTTTTTCCTGAATATATTCAGGAAAAAACGCATACGCCCTTTTTGGCCAACCAAGCAACCTGGAAAGGCAAATCAGCGCTACAAAGAAGTCTCGCTTCCCATCGGTCAAAAGGGCCATGCTGAATAAAGTGTCAAAACCAGAAATGCAGGACAGGCCATGGAGAAACGGGAGCCTTGCTACGCTGATGGGCGGGATGTAAATTGCCAACAGCCACTCTGGAGAACTGTACGGTGTGTCCTGAAACATCGAAAAAACTCAGCTTAGAGAGCATAGGGCACTTCCACTCATGGGCGTATAAATTGGGAAAACTAAAAATCAGCAAGACACAGGCACCCCAAAGTTTAGGGCTGCTCTGTTGACAAGAACCTCCACTTCGTTACACCCTAAATATCCCAGGAAAGAGAAAACTGGATAAAGAAGTTGTGGTCCTTATGTACAATGGAATATCACTCAGCCAGGAAATCACTGTCATAAGGCTAGTAGCAGCATGATGAGTGGATTTAGGTACGACGATTCTAAGTGAAATAAGTCACACAGAAAAAAGACACTTATCATAAGATATCACTTATAGAGGGAATGTAAAAACCGCGACCCTTGAACTGAATTACAAAACAGAACAGAGTCACACGTTTAGAAAACACACTATGGCTGCTTAACGGGAAAGGTGAGGTGGGGTGATGCATAAAAGAAGGGTTTCAAATTAGCTCAGAGACCGTTCCATAAACCCAATATGTAATAGACACGACCTACTCCTTGCTCAGTGAACTGGACTCAACACCCCCTATTCCCCGCCCAAGAATATATCTGACTAGTAAGAATGTTAAAACCTATGTATTGATATCTCTCTGTAAGTGAGTCAAGTGGGTGTAAAGCGGCATAAACACAGCAGTGAAAAGCAGCTAAACCCCTTTTTAAAAATCAATCACTTTTAAAAACCCGTGAAACAAAGACAGTGAAAGAGAGAGAAATTCTTACTAAATTCGTTCAGGGGCTGTGATGCCACCTGGATTGACCATATCTAGACCCACAGCTGATAGAGACATAAGGGTGGACAGTCTTGGGGCTGAGAGGTTTGGTGAGGTTGGGTGAGCAAACGCAGACCCTTTAAAGTAATACTGCGTGGTTCCCATCCCATGGGTCCCAAATCTCCAGGTTCAAGGGCATCTTCCTACTTCGAAAACATGCATGAGAAACCCAGAAGATGGTGCACCGTGTGATCGGGAAAGGTTTCTAAAACGCACCTCACTTCTCATCTCCTTGTGCTCGGGTTCCCCATTCCAGCCGCTTTACTAGCAATCTCCCTCCTTGGAGAATCAGCACCTTTAACCTCCTGTTCCGTACAGGTTGCAATTTGTCCTGAGGATGAACGGGAAGAGGGGGAACCAATGAGACACTAGCTCTAGGTGTTGGGACAGGCACAGGTCACTCTATTTTCCCATCAGGAAGAAGAATTAACCACAGGCTCAGCCTGCCGCCCGGGACCAAAATAGGGCCTGAAGCAATCCTGCGCTTTTGCGGCCAGCTCCCAAGAAAGCGAGTTGAAAAATGGATCTCAGGGGCACTGCAATTCACAAACCTGCAGAGTTATAAATGATAACTCTCGTCCTCAAATATATGGAGGGAAGGCAACGAAGAGGATTTGAAAGCAAGGCAGAATTGCAGGAAACAGATTTCAGGAGGTAGATTCAAATCGCCTTTAAAGCACGGGAAAAGCGGCAAAACCTCGACAATGATGCCCTTGGCCAAAAAGGGCGTATGCGTTTTTTCCTGAATATATTCAGGGAAAAACGCATACGCCCTTTTTGGCCAACCAAGCAACCTGGAAAGGCAAATCAGCGCTACAAAGAAGTCTCGCTTCCCATCGGTCAAAAGGGCCATGCTGAATAAAGTGTCAAAACCAGAAATGCAGGACAGGCCATGGAGAAACGGGAGCCTTGCTACGCTGATGGGCGGGATGTAAATTGCCAACAGCCACTCTGGAGAAGTGTACGGTGTGTCCTGAAACATCGAAAAAACTCAGCTTAGAGAGCATAGGGCACTTCCACTCATGGGCGTATAAATTGGGAAAACTAAAAATCAGCAAGACACAGGCACCCCAAAGTTTAGGGCTGCTCTGTTGACAAGAACCTCCACTTCGTTACACCCTAAATATCCCAGGAAAGAGAAAACTGGATAAAGAAGTTGTGGTCCTTATGTACAATGGAATATCACTCAGCCATGAAATCAACGTCATAAGGCTAGTAGCAGCATGATGAGTGGATTTAGGTACGACGATTCTAAGTGAAATAAGTCACACAGAAAAAGACACTTATCATAAGATATCACTTATAGAGGGAATGTAAAAACCGCGACCCTTGAACTGAATTACAAAACAGAACAGAGTCACACGTTTAGAAAACACACTATGGCTGCTTAACGGGAAAGGTGAGGTGGGGTGATCCATAAAAGAAGGGTTTCAAATTAGCTCAGAGACCGTTCCATAAACCCAATATGTAATAGACACGACCTACTCCTTGCTCAGTGAACTGGACTCAACACCCCCTATTCACCGCCCAAGAATATATCTGACTAGTAAGAATGTTAAAACCTATGTATTGATATCTCTCTGTAAGTGAGTCAAGTGGGTGTAAAGCGGCATACACACAGCAGTGAAAAGCAGCTAAACCCCTTTATAAAAATCAATCACTTTTAAAAACCCGTGAAACAAAGACAGTGAAAGAGAGAGAAATTCTTACTAAATTCGTTCAGGGGCTGTGATGCCAACTGGATTGACCATATCTAGACCCACAGCTGATAGAGACATAAGGGTGGACACTCTTGGGGCTGAGAGGTTTGGTGAGGTTGGGTGAGCAAACGCAGACCCTTTAAAGTAATACTGCGTGGTTCCCATCCCATGGGTCCCAAATCTCCAGGTTCAAGGGCATCTTCCTACTTCGAAAACATGCATGAGAAACCCAGAAGATGGTGCACCGTGTGATCGGGAAAGGTTTCCAAAACGCACCTCATTTCTCATCTCCTTGTGCTCGGGTTCGCCATTCCAGCCGCTTTACTAGCAATCTCCCTCCTTGGAGAATCAGCACCTTTAACCTCCTGTTCCGTACAGGTTGCAATTTGTCCTGAGGATGAACGGGAAGAGGGGGAACCAATGAGACACTAGCTCTAGGTGTTGGGACAGGCACAGGTCACTCTATTTTCCCATCAGGAAGAAGAATTAACCACAGGCTCAGCCTTCCGCCCGGAACCAGAATAGGGCCTGAAGCAATCCTGCGCTTTTGCGGCCAGCTCCCAAGAAAGCGAGTTGAAAAATGGAGCTCAGGGGCACTGCAATTCACAAAACTGCAGAGTTATAAATCATAACTCTCGTCCTCAAATATATTGAGGGAAGGCCACGAAGACGATTTGAAAGCAAGGCAGAATTGCAGGAAACAGATTTCAGGAGGTAGATTCGAATCGCCTTTAAAGCACGGGAAAAGCAGCAAAACCTCGACAATGATGCCCTTGGCCAAAAAGGGCGTATGCGTTTTTTCCTGAATATATTCAGGGAAAAACGCATACGCCCTTTTTGGCCAACCAAGCAACCTGGAAAGGCAAATCAGCGCTACAAAGAAGTCTCGCTTCCCATCGGTCAAAAGGGCCATGCTGAATAAAGTGTCAAAACCAGAAATGCAGGACAGGCCATGGAGAAACGGGAGCCTTGCTACGCTGATGGGCGGGATGTAAATTGCCAACAGCCACTCTGGAGAAGTGTACGGTGTGTCCTGAAACATCGAAAAAACTCAGCTTAGAGAGCATAGGGCACTTCCACTCATGGGCGTATAAATTGGGAAAACTAAAAATCAGCAAGACACAGGCACCCCAAAGTTTAGGGCTGCTCTGTTGACAAGAACCTCCACTTCGTTACACCCTAAATATCCCAGGAAAGAGAAAAATGGATAAAGAAGTTGTGGTCCTTATGTACAATGGAATATCACTCAGCCATGAAATCAACGTCATAAGGCTAGTAGCAGCATGATGAGTGGATTTAGGTACGACGATTCTAAGTGAAATAAGTCACACAGAAAAAGACACTTATCATAAGATATCACTTATAGAGGGAATGTAAAAACCGCGACCCTTGAACTGAATTACAAAACAGAACAGAGTCACACGTTTAGAAAACACACTATGGCTGCTTAACGGGAAAGGTGAGGTGGGGTGATGCATAAAAGAAGGGGTTCAAATTAGCTCAGATACCCTTCCATAAACCCAATATGTAACAGACACGACCTACTCCTTGCTCAGTGAACTGGACTCAACACCCCCTATTCACCACCCAAGAATATATCTGACTAGTAAGAATGTTAAAACCTATGTATTGATATCACTCTGTAAGTGAGTCAAGTGGGTGTAAAGTGGCATAAACACAGCAGTGAAAAGCAGCTAAACCCCTTTATAAAAATCAATCACTTTTAAAAACCCGTGAAACAAAGTCAGTGAAAGAGAGAGAAATTCTTACTAAATTCGTTCAGGGTCTGTGATGCCACCTGGATTGACCATATCTAGACCCACAGCTGATTGAGACATAAGGGTGGACACTCTTGGGGCTGAGAGGTTTGGTGAGGTTGGGTGAGCAAACGCAGACCCTTTAGAGTAATACTGCGTGGTACCCATCCCATGGGTCCCAAATCTCCACATTCAAGGGCATCTTCCTACATCGAAAACATGCATGAGAAACCCAGAAGATGGTACACCGTGTGATCGGGAAAGGTTTCTAAAACGCACCTCATTTCTCATCTCCTTGTGCTCGGGTTCCCCATTCCAGCCGCTTTACTAGCAATCTCCCTCCTTGGAGAATCAGCACCTTTAACCTCCTGTTCCGTACAGGTTGCAATTTGTCCTGAGGATGAACGGGAAGAGGGGGAACCAATGAGACACTAGCTCTAGGTGTTGGGACAGGCACAGGTCACTCTATTTTCCCATCAGGAAGAAGAATTAACCACAGGCTCAGCCTGCCGCCCGGGACCAAAATAGGGCCTAAAGCAATCCTGCGCTTTTGCGGCCAGCTCCCAAGAAAGCGAGTTGAAAAATGGAGCTCAAGGGCACTGCAATTCACAAACCTGCAGAGTTATAAATGATAACTCTCGTCCTCAAATATATTGAGGGAAGGAAACGAAGAGGATTTGAAAGCACGGCAGAATTGCAGGAAACAGATTTCAGGAGGTAGATTCAAATCGCCTTTAAAGCACGGGAAAAGCGGCAAATCCTCGACAATGATGCCCTTGGCCAAAAAGGGCGTATGCGTTTTTTCCTGAATATATTCAGGAAAAAACGCATACGCCCTTTTTGGCCAACCAAGCAACCTGGAAAGGCAAATCAGCGCTACAAAGAAGTCTCGCTTCCCATCGGTCAAAAGGGCCATGCTGAATAAAGTGTCAAAACCAGAAATGCAGGACAGGCCATGGAGAAACGGGAGCCTTGCTACGCTGATGGGCGGGATGTAAATTGCCAACAGCCACTCTGGAGAAGTGTACGGTGTGTCCTGAAACATCGAAAAAACTCAGCTTAGAGAGCATAGGGCACTTCCACTCATGGGCGTATAAATTGGGAAAACTAAAAATCAGCAAGACACAGGCACCCCAAAGTTTAGGGCTGCTCTGTTGACAAGAACCTCCACTTCGTTACACCCTAAATATCCCAGGAAAGAGAAAACTGGATAAAGAAGTTGTGGTCCTTATGTACAATGGAATATCACTCAGCCAGGAAATCACTGTCATAAGGCTAGTAGCAGCATGATGAGTGGATTTAGGTACGACGATTCTAAGTGAAATAAGTCACACAGAAAAAGACACTTATCATAAGATATCACTTATAGAGGGAATGTAAAAACCGCGACCCTTGAACTGAATTACAAAACAGAACAGAGTCACACGTTTAGAAAACACACTATGGCTGCTTAACGGGAAAGGTGAGGTGGGGTGATGCATAAAAGAAGGGTTTCAAATTAGCTCAGAGACCGTTCCATAAACCCAATATGTAATAGACACGACCTACTCCTTGCTCAGTGAACTGGACTCAACACCCCCTATTCCCCGCCCAAGAATATATCTGACTAGTAAGAATGTTAAAACCTATGTATTGATATCTCTCTGTAAGTGAGTCAAGTGGGTGTAAAGCGGCATAAACACAGCAGTGAAAAGCAGCTAAACCCCTTTTTAAAAATCAATCACTTTTAAAAACCCGTGAAACAAAGACAGTGAAAGAGAGAGAAATTCTTACTAAATTCGTTCAGGGGCTGTGATGCCACCTGGATTGACCATATCTAGACCCACAGCTGATAGAGACATAAGGGTGGACAGTCTTGGGGCTGAGAGGTTTGGTGAGGTTGGGTGAGCAAACGCAGACCCTTTAAAGTAATACTGCGTGGTTCCCATCCCATGGGTCCCAAATCTCCAGGTTCAAGGGCATCTTCCTACTTCGAAAACATGCATGAGAAACCCAGAAGATGGTGCACCGTGTGATCGGGAAAGGTTTCTAAAACGCACCTCACTTCTCATCTCCTTGTGCTCGGGTTCCCCATTCCAGCCGCTTTACTAGCAATCTCCCTCCTTGGAGAATCAGCACCTTTAACTTCCTGTTCCGTACAGGTTGCAATTTGTCCTGAGGATGAACGGGAAGAGGGGGAACCAATGAGACACTAGCTCTAGGTGTTGGGACAGGCACAGGTCACTCTATTTTCCCATCAGGAAGAAGAATTAACCACAGGCTCAGCCTGCCGCCCGGGACCAAAATAGGGCCTGAAGCAATCCTGCGCTTTTGCGGCCAGCTCCCAAGAAAGCGAGTTGAAAAATGGATCTCAGGGGCACTGCAATTCACAAACCTGCAGAGTTATAAATGATAACTCTCGTCCTCAAATATATGGAGGGAAGGCAACGAAGAGGATTTGAAAGCAAGGCAGAATTGCAGGAAACAGATTTCAGGAGGTAGATTCAAATCGCCTTTAAAGCACGGGAAAAGCGGCAAAACCTCGACAATGATGCCCTTGGCCAAAAAGGGCGTATGCGTTTTTTCCTGAATATATTCAGGAAAAAACGCATACGCCCTTTTTGGCCAACCAAGCAACCTGGAAAGGCAAATCAGCGCTACAAAGAAGTCTCGCTTCCCATCGGTCAAAAGGGCCATGCTGAATAAAGTGTCAAAACCAGAAATGCAGGACAGGCCATGGAGAAACGGGAGCCTTGCTACGCTGATGGGCGGGATGTAAATTGCCAACAGCCACTCTGGAGAAGTGTACGGTGTGTCCTGAAACATCGAAAAAACTCAGCTTAGAGAGCATAGGGCACTTCCACTCATGGGCGTATAAATTGGGAAAACTAAAAATCAGCAAGACACAGGCACCCCAAAGTTTAGGGCTGCTCTGTTGACAAGAACCTCCACTTCGTTACACCCTAAATATCCCAGGAAAGAGAAAACTGGATAAAGAAGTTGTGGTCCTTATGTACAATGGAATATCACTCAGCCATGAAATCAACGTCATAAGGCTAGTAGCAGCATGATGAGTGGATTTAGGTACGACGATTCTAAGTGAAATAAGTCACACAGAAAAAGACACTTATCATAAGATATCACTTATAGAGGGAATGTAAAAACCGCGACCCTTGAACTGAATTACAAAACAGAACAGAGTCACACGTTTAGAAAACACACTATGGCTGCTTAACGGGAAAGGTGAGGTGGGGTGATCCATAAAAGAAGGGTTTCAAATTAGCTTAGAGACCGTTCCATAAACCCAATATGTAATAGACACGACCTACTCCTTGCTCAGTGAACTGGACTCAACACCCCCTATTCACCGCCCAAGAATATATCTGACTAGTAAGAATGTTAAAACCTATGTATTGATATCTCTCTGTAAGTGAGTCAAGTGGGTGTAAAGCGGCATACACACAGCAGTGAAAAGCAGCTAAACCCCTTTATAAAAATCAATCACTTTTAAAAACCCGTGAAACAAAGACAGTGAAAGAGACAGAAATTCTTACTAAATTCGTTCAGGGGCTGTGATGCCAACTGGATTGACCATATCTAGACCCACAGCTGATAGAGACATAAGGGTGGACACTCTTGGGGCTGAGAGGTTTGGTGAGGTTGGGTGAGAAAACGCAGACCCTTTAAAGTAATACTGCGTGGTTCCCATCCCATGGGTCCCAAATCTCCAGGTTCAAGGGCATCTTCCTACTTCGAAAACATGCATGAGAAACCCAGAAGATGGTGCACCGTGTGATCGGGAAAGGTTTCCAAAACGCACCTCATTTCTCATCTCCTTGTGCTCGGGTTCGCCATTCCAGCCGCTTTACTAGCAATCTCCCTCCTTGGAGAATCAGCACCTTTAACCTCCTGTTCCGTACAGGTTGCAATTTGTCCTGAGGATGAACGGGAAGAGGGGGAACCAATGAGACACTAGCTCTAGGTGTTGGGACAGGCACAGGTCACTCTATTTTCCCATCAGGAAGAAGAATTAACCACAGGCTCAGCCTTCCGCCCGGAACCAGAATAGGGCCTGAAGCAATCCTGCGCTTTTGCGGCCAGCTCCCAAGAAAGCGAGTTGAAAAATGGAGCTCAGGGGCACTGCAATTCACAAACCTGCAGAGTTATAAATCATAACTCTCGTCCTCAAATATATTGAGGGAAGGCCACGAAGACGATTTGAAAGCAAGGCAGAATTGCAGGAAACAGATTTCAGGAGGTAGATTCGAATCGCATTTAAAGCACGGGAAAAGCAGCAAAACCTCGACAATGATGCCCTTGGCCAAAAAGGGCGTATGCGTTTTTTCCTGAATATATTCAGGGAAAAACGCATACGCCCTTTTTGGCCAACCAAGCAACCTGGAAAGGCAAATCAGCGCTACAAAGAAGTCTCGCTTCCCATCGGTCAAAAGGGCCATGCTGAATAAAGTGTCAAAACCAGAAATGCAGGACAGGCCATGGAGAAACGGGAGCCTTGCTACGCTGATGGGCGGGATGTAAATTGCCAACAGCCACTCTGGAGAAGTGTACGGTGTGTCCTGAAACATCGAAAAAACTCAGCTTAGAGAGCATAGGGCACTTCCACTCATGGGCGTATAAATTGGGAAAACTAAAAATCAGCAAGACACAGGCACCCCAAAGTTTAGGGCTGCTCTGTTGACAAGAACCTCCACTTCGTTACACCCTAAATATCCCAGGAAAGAGAAAAATGGATAAAGAAGTTGTGGTCCTTATGTACAACGGAATATCACTCAGCCATGAAATCAACGTCATAAGGCTAGTAGCAGCATGATGAGTGGATTTAGGTACGACGATTCTAAGTGAAATAAGTCACACAGAAAAAGACACTTATCCTAAGATATCACTTATAGAGGGAATGTAAAAACCGCGACCCTTGAACTGAATTACAAAACAGAACAGAGTCACACGTTTAGAAAACACACTATGGCTGCTTAACGGGAAAGGTGAGGTGGGGTGATGCATAAAAGAAGGGGTTCAAATTAGCTCAGATACCCTTCCATAAACCCAATATGTAACAGACACGACCTACTCCTTGCTCAGTGAACTGGACTCAACACCCCCTATTCACCACCCAAGAATATATCTGACTAGTAAGAATGTTAAAACCTATGTATTGATATCACTCTGTAAGTGAGTCAAGTGGGTGTAAAGTGGCATAAACACAGCAGTGAAAAGCAGCTAAACCCCTTTATAAAAATCAATCACTTTTAAAAACCCGTGAAACAAAGTCAGTGAAAGAGAGAGAAATTCTTACTAAATTCGTTTAGGGGCTGTGATGCCACCTGGATTGACCATATCTAGACCCACAGCTGATTGAGACATAAGGGTGGACACTCTTGGGGCTGAGAGGTTTGGTGAGGTTGGGTGAGCAAACGCAGACCCTTTAGAGTAATACTGCGTGGTACCCATCCCATGGGTCCCAAATCTCCACATTCAAGGGCATCTTCCTACATCGAAAACATGCATGAGAAACCCAGAAGATGGTACACCGTGTGATCGGGAAAGGTTTCTAAAACGCACCTCATTTCTCATCTCCTTGTGCTCGGGTTCCCCATTCCAGCCGCTTTACTAGCAATCTCCCTCCTTGGAGAATCAGCACCTTTAACCTCCTGTTCCGTACAGGTTGCAATTTGTCCTGAGGATGAACGGGAAGAGGGGGAACCAATGAGACACTAGCTCTAGGTGTTGGGACAGGCACAGGTCACTCTATTTTCCCATCAGGAAGAAGAATTAACCACAGGCTCAGCCTGCCGCCCGGGACCAAAATAGGGCCTAAAGCAATCCTGCGCTTTTGCGGCCAGCTCCCAAGAAAGCGAGTTGAAAAATGGAGCTCAAGGGCACTGCAATTCACAAACCTGCAGAGTTATAAATGATAACTCTCGTCCTCAAATATATTGAGGGAAGGAAACGAAGAGGATTTGAAAGCACGGCAGAATTGCAGGAAACAGATTTCAGGAGGTAGATTCAAATCGCCTTTAAAGCACGGGAAAAGCGGCAAATCCTCGACAATGATGCCCTTGGCCAAAAAGGGCGTATGCGTTTTTTCCTGAATATATTCAGGAAAAAACGCATACGCCCTTTTTGGCCAACCAAGCAACCTGGAAAGGCAAATCAGCGCTACAAAGAAGTCTCGCTTCCCATCGGTCAAAAGGGCCATGCTGAATAAAGTGTCAAAACCAGAAATGCAGGACAGGCCATGGAGAAACGGGAGCCTTGCTACGCTGATGGGCGGGATGTAAATTGCCAACAGCCACTCTGGAGAACTGTACGGTGTGTCCTGAAACATCGAAAAAACTCAGCTTAGAGAGCATAGGGCACTTCCACTCATGGGCGTATAAATTGGGAAAACTAAAAATCAGCAAGACACAGGCACCCCAAAGTTTAGGGCTGCTCTGTTGACAAGAACCTCCACTTCGTTACACCCTAAATATCCCAGGAAAGAGAAAACTGGATAAAGAAGTTGTGGTCCTTATGTACAATGGAATATCACTCAGCCAGGAAATCACTGTCATAAGGCTAGTAGCAGCATGATGAGTGGATTTAGGTACGACGATTCTAAGTGAAATAAGTCACACAGAAAAAAGACACTTATCATAAGATATCACTTATAGAGGGAATGTAAAAACCGCGACCCTTGAACTGAATTACAAAACAGAACAGAGTCACACGTTTAGAAAACACACTATGGCTGCTTAACGGGAAAGGTGAGGTGGGGTGATGCATAAAAGAAGGGTTTCAAATTAGCTCAGAGACCGTTCCATAAACCCAATATGTAATAGACACGACCTACTCCTTGCTCAGTGAACTGGACTCAACACCCCCTATTCCCCGCCCAAGAATATATCTGACTAGTAAGAATGTTAAAACCTATGTATTGATATCTCTCTGTAAGTGAGTCAAGTGGGTGTAAAGCGGCATAAACACAGCAGTGAAAAGCAGCTAAACCCCTTTTTAAAAATCAATCACTTTTAAAAACCCGTGAAACAAAGACAGTGAAAGAGAGAGAAATTCTTACTAAATTCGTTCAGGGGCTGTGATGCCACCTGGATTGACCATATCTAGACCCACAGCTGATAGAGACATAAGGGTGGACAGTCTTGGGGCTGAGAGGTTTGGTGAGGTTGGGTGAGCAAACGCAGACCCTTTAAAGTAATACTGCGTGGTTCCCATCCCATGGGTCCCAAATCTCCAGGTTCAAGGGCATCTTCCTACTTCGAAAACATGCATGAGAAACCCAGAAGATGGTGCACCGTGTGATCGGGAAAGGTTTCTAAAACGCACCTCACTTCTCATCTCCTTGTGCTCGGGTTCCCCATTCCAGCCGCTTTACTAGCAATCTCCCTCCTTGGAGAATCAGCACCTTTAACCTCCTGTTCCGTACAGGTTGCAATTTGTCCTGAGGATGAACGGGAAGAGGGGGAACCAATGAGACACTAGCTCTAGGTGTTGGGACAGGCACAGGTCACTCTATTTTCCCATCAGGAAGAAGAATTAACCACAGGCTCAGCCTGCCGCCCGGGACCAAAATAGGGCCTGAAGCAATCCTGCGCTTTTGCGGCCAGCTCCCAAGAAAGCGAGTTGAAAAATGGATCTCAGGGGCACTGCAATTCACAAACCTGCAGAGTTATAAATGATAACTCTCGTCCTCAAATATATGGAGGGAAGGCAACGAAGAGGATTTGAAAGCAAGGCAGAATTGCAGGAAACAGATTTCAGGAGGTAGATTCAAATCGCCTTTAAAGCACGGGAAAAGCGGCAAAACCTCGACAATGATGCCCTTGGCCAAAAAGGGCGTATGCGTTTTTTCCTGAATATATTCAGGGAAAAACGCATACGCCCTTTTTGGCCAACCAAGCAACCTGGAAAGGCAAATCAGCGCTACAAAGAAGTCTCGCTTCCCATCGGTCAAAAGGGCCATGCTGAATAAAGTGTCAAAACCAGAAATGCAGGACAGGCCATGGAGAAACGGGAGCCTTGCTACGCTGATGGGCGGGATGTAAATTGCCAACAGCCACTCTGGAGAAGTGTACGGTGTGTCCTGAAACATCGAAAAAACTCAGCTTAGAGAGCATAGGGCACTTCCACTCATGGGCGTATAAATTGGGAAAACTAAAAATCAGCAAGACACAGGCACCCCAAAGTTTAGGGCTGCTCTGTTGACAAGAACCTCCACTTCGTTACACCCTAAATATCCCAGGAAAGAGAAAACTGGATAAAGAAGTTGTGGTCCTTATGTACAATGGAATATCACTCAGCCATGAAATCAACGTCATAAGGCTAGTAGCAGCATGATGAGTGGATTTAGGTACGACGATTCTAAGTGAAATAAGTCACACAGAAAAAGACACTTATCATAAGATATCACTTATAGAGGGAATGTAAAAACCGCGACCCTTGAACTGAATTACAAAACAGAACAGAGTCACACGTTTAGAAAACACACTATGGCTGCTTAACGGGAAAGGTGAGGTGGGGTGATCCATAAAAGAAGGGTTTCAAATTAGCTCAGAGACCGTTCCATAAACCCAATATGTAATAGACACGACCTACTCCTTGCTCAGTGAACTGGACTCAACACCCCCTATTCACCGCCCAAGAATATATCTGACTAGTAAGAATGTTAAAACCTATGTATTGATATCTCTCTGTAAGTGAGTCAAGTGGGTGTAAAGCGGCATACACACAGCAGTGAAAAGCAGCTAAACCCCTTTATAAAAATCAATCACTTTTAAAAACCCGTGAAACAAAGACAGTGAAAGAGAGAGAAATTCTTACTAAATTCGTTCAGGGGCTGTGATGCCAACTGGATTGACCATATCTAGACCCACAGCTGATAGAGACATAAGGGTGGACACTCTTGGGGCTGAGAGGTTTGGTGAGGTTGGGTGAGCAAACGCAGACCCTTTAAAGTAATACTGCGTGGTTCCCATCCCATGGGTCCCAAATCTCCAGGTTCAAGGGCATCTTCCTACTTCGAAAACATGCATGAGAAACCCAGAAGATGGTGCACCGTGTGATCGGGAAAGGTTTCCAAAACGCACCTCATTTCTCATCTCCTTGTGCTCGGGTTCGCCATTCCAGCCGCTTTACTAGCAATCTCCCTCCTTGGAGAATCAGCACCTTTAACCTCCTGTTCCGTACAGGTTGCAATTTGTCCTGAGGATGAACGGGAAGAGGGGGAACCAATGAGACACTAGCTCTAGGTGTTGGGACAGGCACAGGTCACTCTATTTTCCCATCAGGAAGAAGAATTAACCACAGGCTCAGCCTTCCGCCCGGAACCAGAATAGGGCCTGAAGCAATCCTGCGCTTTTGCGGCCAGCTCCCAAGAAAGCGAGTTGAAAAATGGAGCTCAGGGGCACTGCAATTCACAAAACTGCAGAGTTATAAATCATAACTCTCGTCCTCAAATATATTGAGGGAAGGCCACGAAGACGATTTGAAAGCAAGGCAGAATTGCAGGAAACAGATTTCAGGAGGTAGATTCGAATCGCCTTTAAAGCACGGGAAAAGCAGCAAAACCTCGACAATGATGCCCTTGGCCAAAAAGGGCGTATGCGTTTTTTCCTGAATATATTCAGGGAAAAACGCATACGCCCTTTTTGGCCAACCAAGCAACCTGGAAAGGCAAATCAGCGCTACAAAGAAGTCTCGCTTCCCATCGGTCAAAAGGGCCATGCTGAATAAAGTGTCAAAACCAGAAATGCAGGACAGGCCATGGAGAAACGGGAGCCTTGCTACGCTGATGGGCGGGATGTAAATTGCCAACAGCCACTCTGGAGAAGTGTACGGTGTGTCCTGAAACATCGAAAAAACTCAGCTTAGAGAGCATAGGGCACTTCCACTCATGGGCGTATAAATTGGGAAAACTAAAAATCAGCAAGACACAGGCACCCCAAAGTTTAGGGCTGCTCTGTTGACAAGAACCTCCACTTCGTTACACCCTAAATATCCCAGGAAAGAGAAAAATGGATAAAGAAGTTGTGGTCCTTATGTACAATGGAATATCACTCAGCCATGAAATCAACGTCATAAGGCTAGTAGCAGCATGATGAGTGGATTTAGGTACGACGATTCTAAGTGAAATAAGTCACACAGAAAAAGACACTTATCATAAGATATCACTTATAGAGGGAATGTAAAAACCGCGACCCTTG
Organism: Balaenoptera borealis; assembly: GCF_965194805.1. NCBI lineage: Eukaryota > Metazoa > Chordata > Mammalia > Artiodactyla > Balaenopteridae > Balaenoptera > Balaenoptera borealis. Next base: position 367,552 of record NW_028123853.1, read on the forward strand.
AACTGAATTACAAAACAGAACAGAGTCACACGTTTAGAAAACACACTATGGCTGCTTAACGGGAAAGGTGAGGTGGGGTGATGCATAAAAGAAGGGGTTCAAATTAGCTCAGATACCCTTCCATAAACCCAATATGTAACAGACACGACCTACTCCTTGCTCAGTGAACTGGACTCAACACCCCCTATTCACCACCCAAGAATATATCTGACTAGTAAGAATGTTAAAACCTATGTATTGATATCACTCTGTAAGTGAGTCAAGTGGGTGTAAAGTGGCATAAACACAGCAGTGAAAAGCAGCTAAACCCCTTTATAAAAATCAATCACTTTTAAAAACCCGTGAAACAAAGTCAGTGAAAGAGAGAGAAATTCTTACTAAATTCGTTCAGGGTCTGTGATGCCACCTGGATTGACCATATCTAGACCCACAGCTGATTGAGACATAAGGGTGGACACTCTTGGGGCTGAGAGGTTTGGTGAGGTTGGGTGAGCAAACGCAGACCCTTTAGAGTAATACTGCGTGGTACCCATCCCATGGGTCCCAAATCTCCACATTCAAGGGCATCTTCCTACATCGAAAACATGCATGAGAAACCCAGAAGATGGTACACCGTGTGATCGGGAAAGGTTTCTAAAACGCACCTCATTTCTCATCTCCTTGTGCTCGGGTTCCCCATTCCAGCCGCTTTACTAGCAATCTCCCTCCTTGGAGAATCAGCACCTTTAACCTCCTGTTCCGTACAGGTTGCAATTTGTCCTGAGGATGAACGGGAAGAGGGGGAACCAATGAGACACTAGCTCTAGGTGTTGGGACAGGCACAGGTCACTCTATTTTCCCATCAGGAAGAAGAATTAACCACAGGCTCAGCCTGCCGCCCGGGACCAAAATAGGGCCTAAAGCAATCCTGCGCTTTTGCGGCCAGCTCCCAAGAAAGCGAGTTGAAAAATGGAGCTCAAGGGCACTGCAATTCACAAACCTGCAGAGTTATAAATGATAACTCTCGTCCTCAAATATATTGAGGGAAGGAAACGAAGAGGATTTGAAAGCACGGCAGAATTGCAGGAAACAGATTTCAGGAGGTAGATTCAAATCGCCTTTAAAGCACGGGAAAAGCGGCAAATCCTCGACAATGATGCCCTTGGCCAAAAAGGGCGTATGCGTTTTTTCCTGAATATATTCAGGAAAAAACGCATACGCCCTTTTTGGCCAACCAAGCAACCTGGAAAGGCAAATCAGCGCTACAAAGAAGTCTCGCTTCCCATCGGTCAAAAGGGCCATGCTGAATAAAGTGTCAAAACCAGAAATGCAGGACAGGCCATGGAGAAACGGGAGCCTTGCTACGCTGATGGGCGGGATGTAAATTGCCAACAGCCACTCTGGAGAAGTGTACGGTGTGTCCTGAAACATCGAAAAAACTCAGCTTAGAGAGCATAGGGCACTTCCACTCATGGGCGTATAAATTGGGAAAACTAAAAATCAGCAAGACACAGGCACCCCAAAGTTTAGGGCTGCTCTGTTGACAAGAACCTCCACTTCGTTACACCCTAAATATCCCAGGAAAGAGAAAACTGGATAAAGAAGTTGTGGTCCTTATGTACAATGGAATATCACTCAGCCAGGAAATCACTGTCATAAGGCTAGTAGCAGCATGATGAGTGGATTTAGGTACGACGATTCTAAGTGAAATAAGTCACACAGAAAAAGACACTTATCATAAGATATCACTTATAGAGGGAATGTAAAAACCGCGACCCTTGAACTGAATTACAAAACAGAACAGAGTCACACGTTTAGAAAACACACTATGGCTGCTTAACGGGAAAGGTGAGGTGGGGTGATGCATAAAAGAAGGGTTTCAAATTAGCTCAGAGACCGTTCCATAAACCCAATATGTAATAGACACGACCTACTCCTTGCTCAGTGAACTGGACTCAACACCCCCTATTCCCCGCCCAAGAATATATCTGACTAGTAAGAATGTTAAAACCTATGTATTGATATCTCTCTGTAAGTGAGTCAAGTGGGTGTAAAGCGGCATAAACACAGCAGTGAAAAGCAGCTAAACCCCTTTTTAAAAATCAATCACTTTTAAAAACCCGTGAAACAAAGACAGTGAAAGAGAGAGAAATTCTTACTAAATTCGTTCAGGGGCTGTGATGCCACCTGGATTGACCATATCTAGACCCACAGCTGATAGAGACATAAGGGTGGACAGTCTTGGGGCTGAGAGGTTTGGTGAGGTTGGGTGAGCAAACGCAGACCCTTTAAAGTAATACTGCGTGGTTCCCATCCCATGGGTCCCAAATCTCCAGGTTCAAGGGCATCTTCCTACTTCGAAAACATGCATGAGAAACCCAGAAGATGGTGCACCGTGTGATCGGGAAAGGTTTCTAAAACGCACCTCACTTCTCATCTCCTTGTGCTCGGGTTCCCCATTCCAGCCGCTTTACTAGCAATCTCCCTCCTTGGAGAATCAGCACCTTTAACTTCCTGTTCCGTACAGGTTGCAATTTGTCCTGAGGATGAACGGGAAGAGGGGGAACCAATGAGACACTAGCTCTAGGTGTTGGGACAGGCACAGGTCACTCTATTTTCCCATCAGGAAGAAGAATTAACCACAGGCTCAGCCTGCCGCCCGGGACCAAAATAGGGCCTGAAGCAATCCTGCGCTTTTGCGGCCAGCTCCCAAGAAAGCGAGTTGAAAAATGGATCTCAGGGGCACTGCAATTCACAAACCTGCAGAGTTATAAATGATAACTCTCGTCCTCAAATATATGGAGGGAAGGCAACGAAGAGGATTTGAAAGCAAGGCAGAATTGCAGGAAACAGATTTCAGGAGGTAGATTCAAATCGCCTTTAAAGCACGGGAAAAGCGGCAAAACCTCGACAATGATGCCCTTGGCCAAAAAGGGCGTATGCGTTTTTTCCTGAATATATTCAGGAAAAAACGCATACGCCCTTTTTGGCCAACCAAGCAACCTGGAAAGGCAAATCAGCGCTACAAAGAAGTCTCGCTTCCCATCGGTCAAAAGGGCCATGCTGAATAAAGTGTCAAAACCAGAAATGCAGGACAGGCCATGGAGAAACGGGAGCCTTGCTACGCTGATGGGCGGGATGTAAATTGCCAACAGCCACTCTGGAGAAGTGTACGGTGTGTCCTGAAACATCGAAAAAACTCAGCTTAGAGAGCATAGGGCACTTCCACTCATGGGCGTATAAATTGGGAAAACTAAAAATCAGCAAGACACAGGCACCCCAAAGTTTAGGGCTGCTCTGTTGACAAGAACCTCCACTTCGTTACACCCTAAATATCCCAGGAAAGAGAAAACTGGATAAAGAAGTTGTGGTCCTTATGTACAATGGAATATCACTCAGCCATGAAATCAACGTCATAAGGCTAGTAGCAGCATGATGAGTGGATTTAGGTACGACGATTCTAAGTGAAATAAGTCACACAGAAAAAGACACTTATCATAAGATATCACTTATAGAGGGAATGTAAAAACCGCGACCCTTGAACTGAATTACAAAACAGAACAGAGTCACACGTTTAGAAAACACACTATGGCTGCTTAACGGGAAAGGTGAGGTGGGGTGATCCATAAAAGAAGGGTTTCAAATTAGCTTAGAGACCGTTCCATAAACCCAATATGTAATAGACACGACCTACTCCTTGCTCAGTGAACTGGACTCAACACCCCCTATTCACCGCCCAAGAATATATCTGACTAGTAAGAATGTTAAAACCTATGTATTGATATCTCTCTGTAAGTGAGTCAAGTGGGTGTAAAGCGGCATACACACAGCAGTGAAAAGCAGCTAAACCCCTTTATAAAAATCAATCACTTTTAAAAACCCGTGAAACAAAGACAGTGAAAGAGACAGAAATTCTTACTAAATTCGTTCAGGGGCTGTGATGCCAACTGGATTGACCATATCTAGACCCACAGCTGATAGAGACATAAGGGTGGACACTCTTGGGGCTGAGAGGTTTGGTGAGGTTGGGTGAGAAAACGCAGACCCTTTAAAGTAATACTGCGTGGTTCCCATCCCATGGGTCCCAAATCTCCAGGTTCAAGGGCATCTTCCTACTTCGAAAACATGCATGAGAAACCCAGAAGATGGTGCACCGTGTGATCGGGAAAGGTTTCCAAAACGCACCTCATTTCTCATCTCCTTGTGCTCGGGTTCGCCATTCCAGCCGCTTTACTAGCAATCTCCCTCCTTGGAGAATCAGCACCTTTAACCTCCTGTTCCGTACAGGTTGCAATTTGTCCTGAGGATGAACGGGAAGAGGGGGAACCAATGAGACACTAGCTCTAGGTGTTGGGACAGGCACAGGTCACTCTATTTTCCCATCAGGAAGAAGAATTAACCACAGGCTCAGCCTTCCGCCCGGAACCAGAATAGGGCCTGAAGCAATCCTGCGCTTTTGCGGCCAGCTCCCAAGAAAGCGAGTTGAAAAATGGAGCTCAGGGGCACTGCAATTCACAAACCTGCAGAGTTATAAATCATAACTCTCGTCCTCAAATATATTGAGGGAAGGCCACGAAGACGATTTGAAAGCAAGGCAGAATTGCAGGAAACAGATTTCAGGAGGTAGATTCGAATCGCATTTAAAGCACGGGAAAAGCAGCAAAACCTCGACAATGATGCCCTTGGCCAAAAAGGGCGTATGCGTTTTTTCCTGAATATATTCAGGGAAAAACGCATACGCCCTTTTTGGCCAACCAAGCAACCTGGAAAGGCAAATCAGCGCTACAAAGAAGTCTCGCTTCCCATCGGTCAAAAGGGCCATGCTGAATAAAGTGTCAAAACCAGAAATGCAGGACAGGCCATGGAGAAACGGGAGCCTTGCTACGCTGATGGGCGGGATGTAAATTGCCAACAGCCACTCTGGAGAAGTGTACGGTGTGTCCTGAAACATCGAAAAAACTCAGCTTAGAGAGCATAGGGCACTTCCACTCATGGGCGTATAAATTGGGAAAACTAAAAATCAGCAAGACACAGGCACCCCAAAGTTTAGGGCTGCTCTGTTGACAAGAACCTCCACTTCGTTACACCCTAAATATCCCAGGAAAGAGAAAAATGGATAAAGAAGTTGTGGTCCTTATGTACAACGGAATATCACTCAGCCATGAAATCAACGTCATAAGGCTAGTAGCAGCATGATGAGTGGATTTAGGTACGACGATTCTAAGTGAAATAAGTCACACAGAAAAAGACACTTATCCTAAGATATCACTTATAGAGGGAATGTAAAAACCGCGACCCTTGAACTGAATTACAAAACAGAACAGAGTCACACGTTTAGAAAACACACTATGGCTGCTTAACGGGAAAGGTGAGGTGGGGTGATGCATAAAAGAAGGGGTTCAAATTAGCTCAGATACCCTTCCATAAACCCAATATGTAACAGACACGACCTACTCCTTGCTCAGTGAACTGGACTCAACACCCCCTATTCACCACCCAAGAATATATCTGACTAGTAAGAATGTTAAAACCTATGTATTGATATCACTCTGTAAGTGAGTCAAGTGGGTGTAAAGTGGCATAAACACAGCAGTGAAAAGCAGCTAAACCCCTTTATAAAAATCAATCACTTTTAAAAACCCGTGAAACAAAGTCAGTGAAAGAGAGAGAAATTCTTACTAAATTCGTTTAGGGGCTGTGATGCCACCTGGATTGACCATATCTAGACCCACAGCTGATTGAGACATAAGGGTGGACACTCTTGGGGCTGAGAGGTTTGGTGAGGTTGGGTGAGCAAACGCAGACCCTTTAGAGTAATACTGCGTGGTACCCATCCCATGGGTCCCAAATCTCCACATTCAAGGGCATCTTCCTACATCGAAAACATGCATGAGAAACCCAGAAGATGGTACACCGTGTGATCGGGAAAGGTTTCTAAAACGCACCTCATTTCTCATCTCCTTGTGCTCGGGTTCCCCATTCCAGCCGCTTTACTAGCAATCTCCCTCCTTGGAGAATCAGCACCTTTAACCTCCTGTTCCGTACAGGTTGCAATTTGTCCTGAGGATGAACGGGAAGAGGGGGAACCAATGAGACACTAGCTCTAGGTGTTGGGACAGGCACAGGTCACTCTATTTTCCCATCAGGAAGAAGAATTAACCACAGGCTCAGCCTGCCGCCCGGGACCAAAATAGGGCCTAAAGCAATCCTGCGCTTTTGCGGCCAGCTCCCAAGAAAGCGAGTTGAAAAATGGAGCTCAAGGGCACTGCAATTCACAAACCTGCAGAGTTATAAATGATAACTCTCGTCCTCAAATATATTGAGGGAAGGAAACGAAGAGGATTTGAAAGCACGGCAGAATTGCAGGAAACAGATTTCAGGAGGTAGATTCAAATCGCCTTTAAAGCACGGGAAAAGCGGCAAATCCTCGACAATGATGCCCTTGGCCAAAAAGGGCGTATGCGTTTTTTCCTGAATATATTCAGGAAAAAACGCATACGCCCTTTTTGGCCAACCAAGCAACCTGGAAAGGCAAATCAGCGCTACAAAGAAGTCTCGCTTCCCATCGGTCAAAAGGGCCATGCTGAATAAAGTGTCAAAACCAGAAATGCAGGACAGGCCATGGAGAAACGGGAGCCTTGCTACGCTGATGGGCGGGATGTAAATTGCCAACAGCCACTCTGGAGAAGTGTACGGTGTGTCCTGAAACATCGAAAAAACTCAGCTTAGAGAGCATAGGGCACTTCCACTCATGGGCGTATAAATTGGGAAAACTAAAAATCAGCAAGACACAGGCACCCCAAAGTTTAGGGCTGCTCTGTTGACAAGAACCTCCACTTCGTTACACCCTAAATATCCCAGGAAAGAGAAAACTGGATAAAGAAGTTGTGGTCCTTATGTACAATGGAATATCACTCAGCCAGGAAATCACTGTCATAAGGCTAGTAGCAGCATGATGAGTGGATTTAGGTACGACGATTCTAAGTGAAATAAGCCACACAGAAAAAGACACTTATCATAAGATATCACTTATAGAGGGAATGTAAAAACCGCGACCCTTGAACTGAATTACAAAACAGAACAGAGTCACACGTTTAGAAAACACACTATGGCTGCTTAACGGGAAAGGTGAGGTGGGGTGATGCATAAAAGAAGGGTTTCAAATTAGCTCAGAGACCGTTCCATAAACCCAATATGTAATAGACACGACCTACTCCTTGCTCAGTGAACTGGACTCAACACCCCCTATTCCCCGCCCAAGAATATATCTGACTAGTAAGAATGTTAAAACCTATGTATTGATATCTCTCTGTAAGTGAGTCAAGTGGGTGTAAAGCGGCATAAACACAGCAGTGAAAAGCAGCTAAACCCCTTTTTAAAAATCAATCACTTTTAAAAACCCGTGAAACAAAGACAGTGAAAGAGAGAGAAATTCTTACTAAATTCGTTCAGGGGCTGTGATGCCACCTGGATTGACCATATCTAGACCCACAGCTGATAGAGACATAAGGGTGGACAGTCTTGGGGCTGAGAGGTTTGGTGAGGTTGGGTGAGCAAACGCAGACCCTTTAAAGTAATACTGCGTGGTTCCCATCCCATGGGTCCCAAATCTCCAGGTTCAAGGGCATCTTCCTACTTCGAAAACATGCATGAGAAACCCAGAAGATGGTGCACCGTGTGATCGGGAAAGGTTTCTAAAACGCACCTCACTTCTCATCTCCTTGTGCTCGGGTTCCCCATTCCAGCCGCTTTACTAGCAATCTCCCTCCTTGGAGAATCAGCACCTTTAACCTCCTGTTCCGTACAGGTTGCAATTTGTCCTGAGGATGAACGGGAAGAGGGGGAACCAATGAGACACTAGCTCTAGGTGTTGAGACAGGCACAGGTCACTCTATTTTCCCATCAGGAAGAAGAATTAACCACAGGCTCAGCCTGCCGCCCGGGACCAAAATAGGGCCTGAAGCAATCCTGCGCTTTTGCGGCCAGCTCCCAAGAAAGCGAGTTGAAAAATGGATCTCAGGGGCACTGCAATTCACAAACCTGCAGAGTTATAAATGATAACTCTCGTCCTCAAATATATTGAGGGAAGGCAACGAAGAGGATTTGAAAGCAAGGCAGAATTGCAGGAAACAGATTTCAGGAGGTAGATTCAAATCGCCTTTAAAGCACGGGAAAAGCGGCAAAACCTCGACAATGATGCCCTTGGCCAAAAAGGGCGTATGCGTTTTTTCCTGAATATATTCAGGAAAAAACGCATACGCCCTTTTTGGCCAACCAAGCAACCTGGAAAGGCAAATCAGCGCTACAAAGAAGTCTCGCTTCCCATCGGTCAAAAGGGCCATGCTGAATAAAGTGTCAAAACCAGAAATGCAGGACAGGCCATGGAGAAACGGGAGCCTTGCTACGCTGATGGGCGGGATGTAAATTGCCAACAGCCACTCTGGAGAAGTGTACGGTGTGTCCTGAAACATCGAAAAAACTCAGCTTAGAGAGCATAGGGCACTTCCACTCATGGGCGTATAAATTGGGAAAACTAAAAATCAGCAAGACACAGGCACCCCAAAGTTTAGGGCTGCTCTGTTGACAAGAACCTCCACTTCGTTACACCCTAAATATCCCAGGAAAGAGAAAAATGGATAAAGAAGTTGTGGTCCTTATGTACAATGGAATATCACTCAGCCATGAAATCAACGTCATAAGGCTAGTAGCAGCATGATGAGTGGATTTAGGTACGACGATTCTAAGTGAAATAAGTCACACAGAAAAAGACACTTATCATAAGATATCACTTATAGAGGGAATGTAAAAACCGCGACCCTTGAACTGAATTACAAAACAGAACAGAGTCACACGTTTAGAAAACACACTATGGCTGCTTAACGGGAAAGGTGAGGTGGGGTGATCCATAAAAGAAGGGTTTCAAATTAGCTCAGAGACCGTTCCATAAACCCAATATGTAATAGACACGACCTACTCCTTGCTCAGTGAACTGGACTCAACACCCCCTATTCACCGCCCAAGAATATATCTGACTAGTAAGAATGTTAAAACCTATGTATTGATATCTCTCTGTAAGTGAGTCAAGTGGGTGTAAAGCGGCATACACACAGCAGTGAAAAGCAGCTAAACCCCTTTATAAAAATCAATCACTTTTAAAAACCCGTGAAACAAAGACAGTGAAAGAGAGAGAAATTCTTACTAAATTCGTTCAGGGGCTGTGATGCCAACTGGATTGACCATATCTAGACCCACAGCTGATAGAGATATAAGGGTGGACACTCTTGGGGCTGAGAGGTTTGGTGAGGTTGGGTGAGAAAACGCAGACCCTTTAAAGTAATACTGCGTGGTTCCCATCCCATGGGTCCCAAATCTCCAGGTTCAAGGGCATCTTCCTACTTCGAAAACATGCATGAGAAACCCAGAAGATGGTGCACCGTGTGATCGGGAAAGGTTTCCAAAACGCACCTCATTTCTCATCTCCTTGTGCTCGGGTTCGCCATTCCAGCCGCTTTACTAGCAATCTCCCTCCTTGGAGAATCAGCACCTTTAACCTCCTGTTCCGTACAGGTTGCAATTTGTCCTGAGGATGAACGGGAAGAGGGGGAACCAATGAGACACTAGCTCTAGGTGTTGGGACAGGCACAGGTCACTCTATTTTCCCATCAGGAAGAAGAATTAACCACAGGCTCAGCCTTCCGCCCGGAACCAGAATAGGGCCTGAAGCAATCCTGCGCTTTTGCGGCCAGCTCCCAAGAAAGCGAGTTGAAAAATGGAGCTCAGGGGCACTGCAATTCACAAACCTGCAGAGTTATAAATCATAACTCTCGTCCTCAAATATATTGAGGGAAGGCCACGAAGACGATTTGAAAGCAAGGCAGAATTGCAGGAAACAGATTTCAGGAGGTAGATTCGAATCGCCTTTAAAGCACGGGAAAAGCAGCAAAACCTCGACAATGATGCCCTTGGCCAAAAAGGGCGTATGCGTTTTTTCCTGAATATATTCAGGGAAAAACGCATACGCCCTTTTTGGCCAACCAAGCAACCTGGAAAGGCAAATCAGCGCTACAAAGAAGTCTCGCTTCCCATCGGTCAAAAGGGCCATGCTGAATAAAGTGTCAAAACCAGAAATGCAGGACAGGCCATGGAGAAACGGGAGCCTTGCTACGCTGATGGGCGGGATGTAAATTGCCAACAGCCACTCTGGAGAAGTGTACGGTGTGTCCTGAAACATCGAAAAAACTCAGCTTAGAGAGCATAGGGCACTTCCACTCATGGGCGTATAAATTGGGAAAACTAAAAATCAGCAAGACACAGGCACCCCAAAGTTTAGGGCTGCTCTGTTGACAAGAACCTCCACTTCGTTACACCCTAAATATCCCAGGAAAGAGAAAAATGGATAAAGAAGTTGTGGTCCTTATGTACAATGGAATATCACTCAGCCATGAAATCAACGTCATAAGGCTAGTAGCAGCATGATGAGTGGATTTAGGTACGACGATTCTAAGTGAAATAAGTCACACAGAAAAAGACACTTATCCTAAGATATCACTTATAGAGGGAATGTAAAAACCGCGACCCTTGAACTGAATTACAAAACAGAACAGAGTCACACGTTTAGAAAACACACTATGGCTGCTTAACGGGAAAGGTGAGGTGGGGTGATGCATAAAAGAAGGGGTTCAAATTAGCTCAGATACCGTTCCATAAACCCAATATGTAACAGACACGACCTACTCCTTGCTCAGTGAACTGGACTCAACACCCCCTATTCACCACCCAAGAATATATCTGACTAGTAAGAATGTTAAAACCTATGTATTGATATCACTCTGTAAGTGAGTCAAGTGGGTGTAAAGTGGCATAAACACAGCAGTGAAAAGCAGCTAAACCCCTTTATAAAAATCAATCACTTTTAAAAACCCGTGAAACAAAGTCAGTGAAAGAGAGAGAAATTCTTACTAAATTCATTTAGGGGCTGTGATGCCACCTGGATTGACCATATCTAGACCCACAGCTGATTGAGACATAAGGGTGGACACTCTTGGGGCTGAGAGGTTTGGTGAGGTTGGGTGAGCAAACGCAGACCCTTTAGAGTAATACTGCGTGGTACCCATCCCATGGGTCCCAAATCTCCACATTCAAGGGCATCTTCCTACATCGAAAACATGCATGAGAAACCCAGAAGATGGTACACCGTGTGATCGGGAAAGGTTTCTAAAACGCACCTCATTTCTCATCTCCTTGTGCTCGGGTTCCCCATTCCAGCCGCTTTACTAGCAATCTCCCTCCTTGGAGAATCAGCACCTTTAACCTCCTGTTCCGTACAGGTTGCAATTTGTCCTGAGGATGAACGGGAAGAGGGGGAACCAATGAGACACTAGCTCTAGGTGTTGGGACAGGCACAGGTCACTCTATTTTCCCATCAGGAAGAAGAATTAACCACAGGCTCAGCCTGCCGCCCGGGACCAAAATAGGGCCTAAAGCAATCCTGCGCTTTTGCGGCCAGCTCCCAAGAAAGCGAGTTGAAAAATGGAGCTCAAGGGCACTGCAATTCACAAACCTGCAGAGTTATAAATGATAACTCTCGTCCTCAAATATATTGAGGGAAGGAAACGAAGAGGATTTGAAAGCACGGCAGAATTGCAGGAAACAGATTTCAGGAGGTAGATTCAAATCGCCTTTAAAGCACGGGAAAAGCGGCAAATCCTCGACAATGATGCCCTTGGCCAAAAAGGGCGTATGCGTGTTTCCCTGAATATATTCAGGAAAAAACGCATACGCCCTTTTTGGCCAACCAAGCAACCTGGAAAGGCAAATCAGCGCTACAAAGAAGTCTCGCTTCCCATCGGTCAAAAGGGCCATGCTGAATAAAGTGTCAAAACCAGAAATGCAGGACAGGCCATGGAGAAACGGGAGCCTTGCTACGCTGATGGGCGGGATGTAAATTGCCAACAGCCACTCTGGAGAAGTGTACGGTGTGTCCTGAAACATCGAAAAAACTCAGCTTAGAGAGCATAGGGCACTTCCACTCATGGGCGTATAAATTGGGAAAACTAAAAATCAGCAAGACACAGGCACCCCAAAGTTTAGGGCTGCTCTGTTGACAAGAACCTCCACTTCGTTACACCCTAAATATCCCAGGAAAGAGAAAACTGGATAAAGAAGTTGTGGTCCTTATGTACAATGGAATATCACTCAGCCAGGAAATCACTGTCATAAGGCTAGTAGCAGCATGATGAGTGGATTTAGGTACGACGATTCTAAGTGAAATAAGTCACACAGAAAAAGACACTTATCATAAGATATCACTTATAGAGGGAATGTAAAAACCGCGACCCTTGAACTGAATTACAAAACAGAACAGAGTCACACGTTTAGAAAACACACTATGGCTGCTTAACGGGAAAGGTGAGGTGGGGTGATGCATAAAAGAAGGGTTTCAAATTAGCTCAGAGACCGTTCCATAAACCCAATATGTAATAGACATGACCTACTACTTGCTCAGTGAACTGGACTCAACACCCCCTATTCCCCGCCCAAGAATATATCTGACTAGTAAGAATGTTAAAACCTATGTATTGATATCTCTCTGTAAGTGAGTCAAGTGGGTGTAAAGCGGCATAAACACAGCAGTGAAAAGCAGCTAAACCCCTTTTTAAAAATCAATCACTTTTAAAAACCCGTGAAACAAAGACAGTGAAAGAGAGAGAAATTCTTACTAAATTCGTTCAGGGGTTGTGATGCCACCTGGATTGACCATATCTAGACCCACAGCTGATAGAGACATAAGGGTGGACAGTCTTGGGGCTGAGAGGTTTGGTGAGGTTGGGTGAGCAAACGCAGACCCTTTAAAGTAATACTGCGTGGTTCCCATCCCATGGGTCCCAAATCTCCAGGTTCAAGGGCATCTTCCTACTTCGAAAACATGCATGAGAAACCCAGAAGATGGTGCACCGTGTGATCGGGAAAGGTTTCTAAAACGCACCTCACTTCTCATCTCCTTGTGCTCGGGTTCCCCATTCCAGCCGCTTTACTAGCAATCTCCCTCCTTGGAGAATCAGCACCTTTAACCTCCTGTTCCGTACAGGTTGCAATTTGTCCTGAGGATGAACGGGAAGAGGGGGAACCAATGAGACACTAGCTCTAGGTGTTGGGACAGGCACAGGTCACTCTATTTTCCCATCAGGAAGAAGAATTAACCACAGGCTCAGCCTGCCGCCCGGGACCAAAATAGGGCCTGAAGCAATCCTGCGCTTTTGCGGCCAGCTCCCAAGAAAGCGAGTTGAAAAATGGATCTCAGGGGCACTGCAATTCACAAACCTGCAGAGTTATAAATGATAACTCTCGTCCTCAAATATATTGAGGGAAGGCAACGAAGAGGATTTGAAAGCAAGGCAGAATTGCAGGAAACAGATTTCAGGAGGTAGATTCAAATCGCCTTTAAAGCACGGGAAAAGCGGCAAAACCTCGACAATGATGCCCTTGGCCAAAAAGGGCGTATGCGTTTTTTCCTGAATATATTCAGGAAAAAACGCATACGCCCTTTTTGGCCAACCAAGCAACCTGGAAAGGCAAATCAGCGCTACAAAGAAGTCTCGCTTCCCATCGGTCAAAAGGGCCATGCTGAATAAAGTGTCAAAACCAGAAATGCAGGACAGGCCATGGAGAAACGGGAGCCTTGCTACGCTGATGGGCGGGATGTAAATTGCCAACAGCCACTCTGGAGAAGTGTACGGTGTGTCCTGAAACATCGAAAAAACTCAGCTTAGAGAGCATAGGGCACTTCCACTCATGGGCGTATAAATTGGGAAAACTAAAAATCAGCAAGACACAGGCACCCCAAAGTTTAGGGCTGCTCTGTTGACAAGAACCTCCACTTCGTTACACCCTAAATATCCCAGGAAAGAGAAAACTGGATAAAGAAGTTGTGGTCCTTATGTACAATGGAATATCACTCAGCCATGAAATCAACGTCATAAGGCTAGTAGCAGCATGATGAGTGGATTTAGGTACGACGATTCTAAGTGAAATAAGTCACACAGAAAAAGACACTTATCATAAGATATCACTTATAGAGGGAATGTAAAAACCGCGACCCTTGAACTGAATTACAAAACAGAACAGAGTCACACGTTTAGAAAACACACTATGGCTGCTTAAAGGGAAAGGTGAGGTGGGGTGATCCATAAAAGAAGGGTTTCAAATTAGCTCAGAGACCGTTCCATAAACCCAATATGTAATAGACACGACCTACTCCTTGCTCAGTGAACTGGACTCAACACCCCCTATTCACCGCCCAAGAATATATCTGACTAGTAAGAATGTTAAAACCTATGTATTGATATCTCTCTGTAAGTGAGTCAAGTGGGTGTAAAGCGGCATACACACAGCAGTGAAAAGCAGCTAAACCCCTTTATAAAAATCAATCACTTTTAAAAACCCGTGAAACAAAGACAGTGAAAGAGAGAGAAATTCTTACTAAATTCGTTCAGGGGCTGTGATGCCAACTGGATTGACCATATCTAGACCCACAGCTGATAGAGACATAAGGGTGGACACTCTTGGGGCTGAGAGGTTTGGTGAGGTTGGGTGAGCAAACGCAGACCCTTTAAAGTAATACTGCGTGGTTCCCATCCCATGGGTCCCAAATCTCCAGGTTCAAGGGCATCTTCCTACTTCGAAAACATGCATGAGAAACCCAGAAGATGGTGCACCGTGTGATCGGGAAAGGTTTCCAAAACGCACCTCATTTCTCATCTCCTTGTGCTCGGGTTCGCCATTCCAGCCGCTTTACTAGCAATCTCCCTCCTTGGAGAATCAGCACCTTTAACCTCCTGTTCCGTACAGGTTGCAATTTGTCCTGAGGATGAACGGGAAGAGGGGGAACCAATGAGACACTAGCTCTAGGTGTTGGGACAGGCACAGGTCACTCTATTTTCCCATCAGGAAGAAGAATTAACCACAGGCTCAGCCTTCCGCCCGGAACCAGAATAGGGCCTGAAGCAATCCTGCGCTTTTGCGGCCAGCTCCCAAGAAAGCGAGTTGAAAAATGGAGCTCAGGGGCACTGCAATTCACAAAACTGCAGAGTTATAAATCATAACTCTCGTCCTCAAATATATTGAGGGAAGGCCACGAAGACGATTTGAAAGCAAGGCAGAATTGCAGGAAACAGATTTCAGGAGGTAGATTCGAATCGCCTTTAAAGCACGGGAAAAGCAGCAAAACCTCGACAATGATGCCCTTGGCCAAAAAGGGCGTATGCGTTTTTTCCTGAATATATTCAGGGAAAAACGCATACGCCCTTTTTGGCCAACCAAGCAACCTGGAAAGGCAAATCAGCGCTACAAAGAAGTCTCGCTTCCCATCGGTCAAAAGGGCCATGCTGAATAAAGTGTCAAAACCAGAAATGCAGGACAGGCCATGGAGAAACGGGAGCCTTGCTACGCTGATGGGCGGGATGTAAATTGCCAACAGCCACTCTGGAGAAGTGTACGGTGTGTCCTGAAACATCGAAAAAACTCAGCTTAGAGAGCATAGGGCACTTCCACTCATGGGCGTATAAATTGGGAAAACTAAAAATCAGCAAGACACAGGCACCCCAAAGTTTAGGGCTGCTCTGTTGACAAGAACCTCCACTTCGTTACACCCTAAATATCCCAGGAAAGAGAAAAATGGATAAAGAAGTTGTGGTCCTTATGTACAACGGAATATCACTCAGCCATGAAATCAACGTCATAAGGCTAGTAGCAGCATGATGAGTGGATTTAGGTACG
Organism: Balaenoptera borealis; assembly: GCF_965194805.1. Classification (NCBI taxonomy): domain Eukaryota; kingdom Metazoa; phylum Chordata; class Mammalia; order Artiodactyla; family Balaenopteridae; genus Balaenoptera; species Balaenoptera borealis. Next base: position 383,305 of record NW_028123853.1, read on the forward strand.
ACGATTCTAAGTGAAATAAGTCACACAGAAAAAGACACTTATCATAAGATATCACTTATAGAGGGAATGTAAAAACCGCGACCCTTGAACTGAATTACAAAACAGAACAGAGTCACACGTTTAGAAAACACACTATGGCTGCTTAACGGGAAAGGTGAGGTGGGGTGATGCATAAAAGAAGGGGTTCAAATTAGCTCAGATACCGTTCCATAAACCCAATATGTAACAGACACGACCTACTCCTTGCTCAGTGAACTGGACTCAACACCCCCTATTCACCACCCAAGAATATATCTGACTAGTAAGAATGTTAAAACCTATGTATTGATATCACTCTGTAAGTGAGTCAAGTGGGTGTAAAGTGGCATAAACACAGCAGTGAAAAGCAGCTAAACCCCTTTATAAAAATCAATCACTTTTAAAAACCCGTGAAACAACGTCAGTGAAAGAGAGAGAAATTCTTACTAAATTCGTTTAGGGGCTGTGATGCCACCTGGATTGATCATATCTAGACCCACAGCTGATTGAGACATAAGGGTGGACACTCTTGGGGCTGAGAGGTTTGGTGAGGTTGGGTGAGCAAACGCAGACCCTTTAGAGTAATACTGCGTGGTACCCATCCCATGGGTCCCAAATCTCCACATTCAAGGGCATCTTCCTACATCGAAAACATGCATGAGAAACCCAGAAGATGGTACACCGTGTGATCGGGAAAGGTTTCTAAAACGCACCTCATTTCTCATCTCCTTGTGCTCGGGTTCCCCATTCCAGCCGCTTTACTAGCAATCTCCCTCCTTGGAGAATCAGCACCTTTAACCTCCTGTTCCGTACAGGTTGCAATTTGTCCTGAGGATGAACGGGAAGAGGGGGAACCAATGAGACACTAGCTCTAGGTGTTGGGACAGGCACAGGTCACTCTATTTTCCCATCAGGAAGAAGAATTAACCACAGGCTCAGCCTGCCGCCCGGGACCAAAATAGGGCCTGAAGCAATCCTGCGCTTTTGCGGCCAGCTCCCAAGAAAGCGAGTTGAAAAATGGATCTCAGGGGCACTGCAATTCACAAACCTGCAGAGTTATAAATGATAACTCTCGTCCTCAAATATATGGAGGGAAGGCAACGAAGAGGATTTGAAAGCAAGGCAGAATTGCAGGAAACAGATTTCAGGAGGTAGATTCAAATCGCCTTTAAAGCACGGGAAAAGCGGCAAAACCTCGACAATGATGCCCTTGGCCAAAAAGGGCGTATGCGTTTTTTCCTGAATATATTCAGGGAAAAACGCATACGCCCTTTTTGGCCAACCAAGCAACCTGGAAAGGCAAATCAGCGCTACAAAGAAGTCTCGCTTCCCATCGGTCAAAAGGGCCATGCTGAATAAAGTGTCAAAACCAGAAATGCAGGACAGGCCATGGAGAAACGGGAGCCTTGCTACGCTGATGGGCGGGATGTAAATTGCCAACAGCCACTCTGGAGAAGTGTACGGTGTGTCCTGAAACATCGAAAAAACTCAGCTTAGAGAGCATAGGGCACTTCCACTCATGGGCGTATAAATTGGGAAAACTAAAAATCAGCAAGACACAGGCACCCCAAAGTTTAGGGCTGCTCTGTTGACAAGAACCTCCACTTCGTTACACCCTAAATATCCCAGGAAAGAGAAAAATGGATAAAGAAGTTGTGGTCCTTATGTACAATGGAATATCACTCAGCCATGAAATCAACGTCATAAGGCTAGTAGCAGCATGATGAGTGGATTTAGGTACGACGATTCTAAGTGAAATAAGTCACACAGAAAAAGACACTTATCATAAGATATCACTTATAGAGGGAATGTAAAAACCGCGACCCTTGAACTGAATTACAAAACAGAACAGAGTCACACGTTTAGAAAACACACTATGGCTGCTTAACGGGAAAGGTGAGGTGGGGTGATCCATAAAAGAAGGGTTTCAAATTAGCTCAGAGACCGTTCCATAAACCCAATATGTAATAGACACGACCTACTCCTTGCTCAGTGAACTGGACTCAACACCCCCTATTCACCGCCCAAGAATATATCTGACTAGTAAGAATGTTAAAACCTATGTATTGATATCTCTCTGTAAGTGAGTCAAGTGGGTGTAAAGCGGCATACACACAGCAGTGAAAAGCAGCTAAACCCCTTTATAAAAATCAATCACTTTTAAAAACCCGTGAAACAAAGACAGTGAAAGAGAGAGAAATTCTTACTAAATTCGTTCAGGGGCTGTGATGCCAACTGGATTGACCATATCTAGACCCACAGCTGATAGAGACATAAGGGTGGACACTCTTGGGGCTGAGAGGTTTGGTGAGGTTGGGTGAGCAAACGCAGACCCTTTAAAGTAATACTGCGTGGTTCCCATCCCATGGGTCCCAAATCTCCAGGTTCAAGGGCATCTTCCTACTTCGAAAACATGCATGAGAAACCCAGAAGATGGTGCACCGTGTGATCGGGAAAGGTTTCCAAAACGCACCTCATTTCTCATCTCCTTGTGCTCGGGTTCGCCATTCCAGCCGCTTTACTAGCAATCTCCCTCCTTGGAGAATCAGCACCTTTAACCTCCTGTTCCGTACAGGTTGCAATTTGTCCTGCGGATGAACGGGAAGAGGGGGAACCAATGAGACACTAGCTCTAGGTGTTGGGACAGGCACAGGTCACTCTATTTTCCCATCAGGAAGAAGAATTAACCACAGGCTCAGCCTTCCGCCCGGAACCAGAATAGGGCCTGAAGCAATCCTGCGCTTTTGCGGCCAGCTCCCAAGAAAGCGAGTTGAAAAATGGAGCTCAGGGGCACTGCAATTCACAAAACTGCAGAGTTATAAATCATAACTCTCGTCCTCAAATATATTGAGGGAAGGCCACGAAGACGATTTGAAAGCAAGGCAGAATTGCAGGAAACAGATTTCAGGAGGTAGATTCGAATCGCCTTTAAAGCACGGGAAAAGCAGCAAAACCTCGACAATGATGCCCTTGGCCAAAAAGGGCGTATGCGTTTTTTCCTGAATATATTCAGGGAAAAACGCATACGCCCTTTTTGGCCAACCAAGCAACCTGGAAAGGCAAATCAGCGCTACAAAGAAGTCTCGCTTCCCATCGGTCAAAAGGGCCATGCTGAATAAAGTGTCAAAACCAGAAATGCAGGACAGGCCATGGAGAAACGGGAGCCTTGCTACGCTGATGGGCGGGATGTAAATTGCCAACAGCCACTCTGGAGAAGTGTACGGTGTGTCCTGAAACATCGAAAAAACTCAGCTTAGAGAGCATAGGGCACTTCCACTCATGGGCGTATAAATTGGGAAAACTAAAAATCAGCAAGACACAGGCACCCCAAAGTTTAGGGCTGCTCTGTTGACAAGAACCTCCACTTCGTTACACCCTAAATATCCCAGGAAAGAGAAAACTGGATAAAGAAGTTGTGGTCCTTATGTACAATGGAATATCACTCAGCCATGAAATCAACGTCATAAGGCTAGTAGCAGCATGATGAGTGGATTTAGGTACGACGATTCTAAGTGAAATAAGTCACACAGAAAAAGACACTTATCATAAGATATCACTTATAGAGGGAATGTAAAAACCGCGACCCTTGAACTGAATTACAAAACAGAACAGAGTCACACGTTTAGAAAACACACTATGGCTGCTTAACGGGAAAGGTGAGGTGGGGTGATGCATAAAAGAAGGGGTTCAAATTAGCTCAGATACCCTTCCATAAACCCAATATGTAACAGACACGACCTACTCCTTGCTCAGTGAACTGGACTCAACACCCCCTATTCACCACCCAAGAATATATCTGACTAGTAAGAATGTTAAAACCTATGTATTGATATCACTCTGTAAGTGAGTCAAGTGGGTGTAAAGTGGCATAAACACAGCAGTGAAAAGCAGCTAAACCCCTTTATAAAAATCAATCACTTTTAAAAACCCGTGAAACAAAGACAGTGAAAGAGAGAGAAATTCTTACTAAATTCGTTTAGGGGCTGTGATGCCACCTGGATTGACCATATCTAGACCCACAGCTGATTGAGACATAAGGGTGGACACTCTTGGGGCTGAGAGGTTTGGTGAGGTTGGGTGAGCAAACGCAGACCCTTTAAAGTAATACTGCGTGGTTCCCATCCCATGGGTCCCAAATCTCCAGGTTCAAGGGCATCTTCCTACTTCGAAAACATGCATGAGAAACCCAGAAGATGGTGCACCGTGTGATCGGGAAAGGTTTCTAAAACGCACCTCACTTCTCATCTCCTTGTGCTCGGGTTCCCCATTCCAGCCGCTTTACTAGCAATCTCCCTCCTTGGAGAATCAGCACCTTTAACCTCCTGTTCCGTACAGGTTGCAATTTGTCCTGAGGATGAACGGGAAGAGGGGGAACCAATGAGACACTAGCTCTAGGTGTTGGGACAGGCACAGGTCACTCTATTTTCCCATCAGGAAGAAGAATTAACCACAGGCTCAGCCTGCCGCCCGGGACCAAAATAGGGCCTGAAGCAATCCTGCGCTTTTGCGGCCAGCTCCCAAGAAAGCGAGTTGAAAAATGGATCTCAGGGGCACTGCAATTCACAAACCTGCAGAGTTATAAATGATAACTCTCGTCCTCAAATATATGGAGGGAAGGCAACGAAGAGGATTTGAAAGCAAGGCAGAATTGCAGGAAACAGATTTCAGGAGGTAGATTCAAATCGCCTTTAAAGCACGGGAAAAGCGGCAAAACCTCGACAATGATGCCCTTGGCCAAAAAGGGCGTATGCGTTTTTTCCTGAATATATTCAGGGAAAAACGCATACGCCCTTTTTGGCCAACCAAGCAACCTGGAAAGGCAAATCAGCGCTACAAAGAAGTCTCGCTTCCCATCGGTCAAAAGGGCCATGCTGAATAAAGTGTCAAAACCAGAAATGCAGGACAGGCCATGGAGAAACGGGAGCCTTGCTACGCTGATGGGCGGGATGTAAATTGCCAACAGCCACTCTGGAGAAGTGTACGGTGTGTCCTGAAACATCGAAAAAACTCAGCTTAGAGAGCATAGGGCACTTCCACTCATGGGCGTATAAATTGGGAAAACTAAAAATCAGCAAGACACAGGCACCCCAAAGTTTAGGGCTGCTCTGTTGACAAGAACCTCCACTTCGTTACACCCTAAATATCCCAGGAAAGAGAAAACTGGATAAAGAAGTTGTGGTCCTTATGTACAATGGAATATCACTCAGCCATGAAATCAACGTCATAAGGCTAGTAGCAGCATGATGAGTGGATTTAGGTACGACGATTCTAAGTGAAATAAGTCACACAGAAAAAGACACTTATCATAAGATATCACTTATAGAGGGAATGTAAAAACCGCGACCCTTGAACTGAATTACAAAACAGAACAGAGTCACACGTTTAGAAAACACACTATGGCTGCTTAACGGGAAAGGTGAGGTGGGGTGATCCATAAAAGAAGGGTTTCAAATTAGCTCAGAGACCGTTCCATAAACCCAATATGTAATAGACACGACCTACTCCTTGCTCAGTGAACTGGACTCAACACCCCCTATTCACCGCCCAAGAATATATCTGACTAGTAAGAATGTTAAAACCTATGTATTGATATCTCTCTGTAAGTGAGTCAAGTGGGTGTAAAGCGGCATACACACAGCAGTGAAAAGCAGCTAAACCCCTTTATAAAAATCAATCACTTTTAAAAACCCGTGAAACAAAGACAGTGAAAGAGAGAGAAATTCTTACTAAATTCGTTCAGGGGCTGTGATGCCAACTGGATTGACCATATCTAGACCCACAGCTGATAGAGACATAAGGGTGGACACTCTTGGGGCTGAGAGGTTTGGTGAGGTTGGGTGAGCAAACGCAGACCCTTTAAAGTAATACTGCGTGGTTCCCATCCCATGGGTCCCAAATCTCCAGGTTCAAGGGCATCTTCCTACTTCGAAAACATGCATGAGAAACCCAGAAGATGGTGCACCGTGTGATCGGGAAAGGTTTCCAAAACGCACCTCATTTCTCATCTCCTTGTGCTCGGGTTCGCCATTCCAGCCGCTTTACTAGCAATCTCCCTCCTTGGAGAATCAGCACCTTTAACCTCCTGTTCCGTACAGGTTGCAATTTGTCCTGAGGATGAACGGGAAGAGGGGGAACCAATGAGACACTAGCTCTAGGTGTTGGGACAGGCACAGGTCACTCTATTTTCCCATCAGGAAGAAGAATTAACCACAGGCTCAGCCTTCCGCCCGGAACCAGAATAGGGCCTGAAGCAATCCTGCGCTTTTGCGGCCAGCTCCCAAGAAAGCGAGTTGAAAAATGGAGCTCAGGGGCACTGCAATTCACAAAACTGCAGAGTTATAAATCATAACTCTCGTCCTCAAATATATTGAGGGAAGGCCACGAAGACGATTTGAAAGCAAGGCAGAATTGCAGGAAACAGATTTCAGGAGGTAGATTCGAATCGCCTTTAAAGCACGGGAAAAGCAGCAAAACCTCGACAATGATGCCCTTGGCCAAAAAGGGCGTATGCGTTTTTTCCTGAATATATTCAGGGAAAAACGCATACGCCCTTTTTGGCCAACCAAGCAACCTGGAAAGGCAAATCAGCGCTACAAAGAAGTCTCGCTTCCCATCGGTCAAAAGGGCCATGCTGAATAAAGTGTCAAAACCAGAAATGCAGGACAGGCCATGGAGAAACGGGAGCCTTGCTACGCTGATGGGCGGGATGTAAATTGCCAACAGCCACTCTGGAGAAGTGTACGGTGTGTCCTGAAACATCGAAAAAACTCAGCTTAGAGAGCATAGGGCACTTCCACTCATGGGCGTATAAATTGGGAAAACTAAAAATCAGCAAGACACAGGCACCCCAAAGTTTAGGGCTGCTCTGTTGACAAGAACCTCCACTTCGTTACACCCTAAATATCCCAGGAAAGAGAAAAATGGATAAAGAAGTTGTGGTCCTTATGTACAATGGAATATCACTCAGCCATGAAATCAACGTCATAAGGCTAGTAGCAGCATGATGAGTGGATTTAGGTACGACGATTCTAAGTGAAATAAGTCACACAGAAAAAGACACTTATCATAAGATATCACTTATAGAGGGAATGTAAAAACCGCGACCCTTGAACTGAATTACAAAACAGAACAGAGTCACACGTTTAGAAAACACACTATGGCTGCTTAACGGGAAAGGTGAGGTGGGGTGATGCATAAAAGAAGGGGTTCAAATTAGCTCAGATACCCTTCCATAAACCCAATATGTAACAGACACGACCTACTCCTTGCTCAGTGAACTGGACTCAACACCCCCTATTCACCACCCAAGAATATATCTGACTAGTAAGAATGTTAAAACCTATGTATTGATATCACTCTGTAAGTGAGTCAAGTGGGTGTAAAGTGGCATAAACACAGCAGTGAAAAGCAGCTAAACCCCTTTATAAAAATCAATCACTTTTAAAAACCCGTGAAACAAAGTCAGTGAAAGAGAGAGAAATTCTTACTAAATTCGTTCAGGGTCTGTGATGCCACCTGGATTGACCATATCTAGACCCACAGCTGATTGAGACATAAGGGTGGACACTCTTGGGGCTGAGAGGTTTGGTGAGGTTGGGTGAGCAAACGCAGACCCTTTAGAGTAATACTGCGTGGTACCCATCCCATGGGTCCCAAATCTCCACATTCAAGGGCATCTTCCTACATCGAAAACATGCATGAGAAACCCAGAAGATGGTACACCGTGTGATCGGGAAAGGTTTCTAAAACGCACCTCATTTCTCATCTCCTTGTGCTCGGGTTCCCCATTCCAGCCGCTTTACTAGCAATCTCCCTCCTTGGAGAATCAGCACCTTTAACCTCCTGTTCCGTACAGGTTGCAATTTGTCCTGAGGATGAACGGGAAGAGGGGGAACCAATGAGACACTAGCTCTAGGTGTTGGGACAGGCACAGGTCACTCTATTTTCCCATCAGGAAGAAGAATTAACCACAGGCTCAGCCTGCCGCCCGGGACCAAAATAGGGCCTAAAGCAATCCTGCGCTTTTGCGGCCAGCTCCCAAGAAAGCGAGTTGAAAAATGGAGCTCAAGGGCACTGCAATTCACAAACCTGCAGAGTTATAAATGATAACTCTCGTCCTCAAATATATTGAGGGAAGGAAACGAAGAGGATTTGAAAGCACGGCAGAATTGCAGGAAACAGATTTCAGGAGGTAGATTCAAATCGCCTTTAAAGCACGGGAAAAGCGGCAAATCCTCGACAATGATGCCCTTGGCCAAAAAGGGCGTATGCGTTTTTTCCTGAATATATTCAGGAAAAAACGCATACGCCCTTTTTGGCCAACCAAGCAACCTGGAAAGGCAAATCAGCGCTACAAAGAAGTCTCGCTTCCCATCGGTCAAAAGGGCCATGCTGAATAAAGTGTCAAAACCAGAAATGCAGGACAGGCCATGGAGAAACGGGAGCCTTGCTACGCTGATGGGCGGGATGTAAATTGCCAACAGCCACTCTGGAGAAGTGTACGGTGTGTCCTGAAACATCGAAAAAACTCAGCTTAGAGAGCATAGGGCACTTCCACTCATGGGCGTATAAATTGGGAAAACTAAAAATCAGCAAGACACAGGCACCCCAAAGTTTAGGGCTGCTCTGTTGACAAGAACCTCCACTTCGTTACACCCTAAATATCCCAGGAAAGAGAAAACTGGATAAAGAAGTTGTGGTCCTTATGTACAATGGAATATCACTCAGCCAGGAAATCACTGTCATAAGGCTAGTAGCAGCATGATGAGTGGATTTAGGTACGACGATTCTAAGTGAAATAAGTCACACAGAAAAAGACACTTATCATAAGATATCACTTATAGAGGGAATGTAAAAACCGCGACCCTTGAACTGAATTACAAAACAGAACAGAGTCACACGTTTAGAAAACACACTATGGCTGCTTAACGGGAAAGGTGAGGTGGGGTGATGCATAAAAGAAGGGTTTCAAATTAGCTCAGAGACCGTTCCATAAACCCAATATGTAATAGACACGACCTACTCCTTGCTCAGTGAACTGGACTCAACACCCCCTATTCCCCGCCCAAGAATATATCTGACTAGTAAGAATGTTAAAACCTATGTATTGATATCTCTCTGTAAGTGAGTCAAGTGGGTGTAAAGCGGCATAAACACAGCAGTGAAAAGCAGCTAAACCCCTTTTTAAAAATCAATCACTTTTAAAAACCCGTGAAACAAAGACAGTGAAAGAGAGAGAAATTCTTACTAAATTCGTTCAGGGGCTGTGATGCCACCTGGATTGACCATATCTAGACCCACAGCTGATAGAGACATAAGGGTGGACAGTCTTGGGGCTGAGAGGTTTGGTGAGGTTGGGTGAGCAAACGCAGACCCTTTAAAGTAATACTGCGTGGTTCCCATCCCATGGGTCCCAAATCTCCAGGTTCAAGGGCATCTTCCTACTTCGAAAACATGCATGAGAAACCCAGAAGATGGTGCACCGTGTGATCGGGAAAGGTTTCTAAAACGCACCTCACTTCTCATCTCCTTGTGCTCGGGTTCCCCATTCCAGCCGCTTTACTAGCAATCTCCCTCCTTGGAGAATCAGCACCTTTAACTTCCTGTTCCGTACAGGTTGCAATTTGTCCTGAGGATGAACGGGAAGAGGGGGAACCAATGAGACACTAGCTCTAGGTGTTGGGACAGGCACAGGTCACTCTATTTTCCCATCAGGAAGAAGAATTAACCACAGGCTCAGCCTGCCGCCCGGGACCAAAATAGGGCCTGAAGCAATCCTGCGCTTTTGCGGCCAGCTCCCAAGAAAGCGAGTTGAAAAATGGATCTCAGGGGCACTGCAATTCACAAACCTGCAGAGTTATAAATGATAACTCTCGTCCTCAAATATATGGAGGGAAGGCAACGAAGAGGATTTGAAAGCAAGGCAGAATTGCAGGAAACAGATTTCAGGAGGTAGATTCAAATCGCCTTTAAAGCACGGGAAAAGCGGCAAAACCTCGACAATGATGCCCTTGGCCAAAAAGGGCGTATGCGTTTTTTCCTGAATATATTCAGGAAAAAACGCATACGCCCTTTTTGGCCAACCAAGCAACCTGGAAAGGCAAATCAGCGCTACAAAGAAGTCTCGCTTCCCATCGGTCAAAAGGGCCATGCTGAATAAAGTGTCAAAACCAGAAATGCAGGACAGGCCATGGAGAAACGGGAGCCTTGCTACGCTGATGGGCGGGATGTAAATTGCCAACAGCCACTCTGGAGAAGTGTACGGTGTGTCCTGAAACATCGAAAAAACTCAGCTTAGAGAGCATAGGGCACTTCCACTCATGGGCGTATAAATTGGGAAAACTAAAAATCAGCAAGACACAGGCACCCCAAAGTTTAGGGCTGCTCTGTTGACAAGAACCTCCACTTCGTTACACCCTAAATATCCCAGGAAAGAGAAAACTGGATAAAGAAGTTGTGGTCCTTATGTACAATGGAATATCACTCAGCCATGAAATCAACGTCATAAGGCTAGTAGCAGCATGATGAGTGGATTTAGGTACGACGATTCTAAGTGAAATAAGTCACACAGAAAAAGACACTTATCATAAGATATCACTTATAGAGGGAATGTAAAAACCGCGACCCTTGAACTGAATTACAAAACAGAACAGAGTCACACGTTTAGAAAACACACTATGGCTGCTTAACGGGAAAGGTGAGGTGGGGTGATCCATAAAAGAAGGGTTTCAAATTAGCTTAGAGACCGTTCCATAAACCCAATATGTAATAGACACGACCTACTCCTTGCTCAGTGAACTGGACTCAACACCCCCTATTCACCGCCCAAGAATATATCTGACTAGTAAGAATGTTAAAACCTATGTATTGATATCTCTCTGTAAGTGAGTCAAGTGGGTGTAAAGCGGCATACACACAGCAGTGAAAAGCAGCTAAACCCCTTTATAAAAATCAATCACTTTTAAAAACCCGTGAAACAAAGACAGTGAAAGAGACAGAAATTCTTACTAAATTCGTTCAGGGGCTGTGATGCCAACTGGATTGACCATATCTAGACCCACAGCTGATAGAGACATAAGGGTGGACACTCTTGGGGCTGAGAGGTTTGGTGAGGTTGGGTGAGAAAACGCAGACCCTTTAAAGTAATACTGCGTGGTTCCCATCCCATGGGTCCCAAATCTCCAGGTTCAAGGGCATCTTCCTACTTCGAAAACATGCATGAGAAACCCAGAAGATGGTGCACCGTGTGATCGGGAAAGGTTTCCAAAACGCACCTCATTTCTCATCTCCTTGTGCTCGGGTTCGCCATTCCAGCCGCTTTACTAGCAATCTCCCTCCTTGGAGAATCAGCACCTTTAACCTCCTGTTCCGTACAGGTTGCAATTTGTCCTGAGGATGAACGGGAAGAGGGGGAACCAATGAGACACTAGCTCTAGGTGTTGGGACAGGCACAGGTCACTCTATTTTCCCATCAGGAAGAAGAATTAACCACAGGCTCAGCCTTCCGCCCGGAACCAGAATAGGGCCTGAAGCAATCCTGCGCTTTTGCGGCCAGCTCCCAAGAAAGCGAGTTGAAAAATGGAGCTCAGGGGCACTGCAATTCACAAACCTGCAGAGTTATAAATCATAACTCTCGTCCTCAAATATATTGAGGGAAGGCCACGAAGACGATTTGAAAGCAAGGCAGAATTGCAGGAAACAGATTTCAGGAGGTAGATTCGAATCGCATTTAAAGCACGGGAAAAGCAGCAAAACCTCGACAATGATGCCCTTGGCCAAAAAGGGCGTATGCGTTTTTTCCTGAATATATTCAGGGAAAAACGCATACGCCCTTTTTGGCCAACCAAGCAACCTGGAAAGGCAAATCAGCGCTACAAAGAAGTCTCGCTTCCCATCGGTCAAAAGGGCCATGCTGAATAAAGTGTCAAAACCAGAAATGCAGGACAGGCCATGGAGAAACGGGAGCCTTGCTACGCTGATGGGCGGGATGTAAATTGCCAACAGCCACTCTGGAGAAGTGTACGGTGTGTCCTGAAACATCGAAAAAACTCAGCTTAGAGAGCATAGGGCACTTCCACTCATGGGCGTATAAATTGGGAAAACTAAAAATCAGCAAGACACAGGCACCCCAAAGTTTAGGGCTGCTCTGTTGACAAGAACCTCCACTTCGTTACACCCTAAATATCCCAGGAAAGAGAAAAATGGATAAAGAAGTTGTGGTCCTTATGTACAACGGAATATCACTCAGCCATGAAATCAACGTCATAAGGCTAGTAGCAGCATGATGAGTGGATTTAGGTACGACGATTCTAAGTGAAATAAGTCACACAGAAAAAGACACTTATCCTAAGATATCACTTATAGAGGGAATGTAAAAACCGCGACCCTTGAACTGAATTACAAAACAGAACAGAGTCACACGTTTAGAAAACACACTATGGCTGCTTAACGGGAAAGGTGAGGTGGGGTGATGCATAAAAGAAGGGGTTCAAATTAGCTCAGATACCCTTCCATAAACCCAATATGTAACAGACACGACCTACTCCTTGCTCAGTGAACTGGACTCAACACCCCCTATTCACCACCCAAGAATATATCTGACTAGTAAGAATGTTAAAACCTATGTATTGATATCACTCTGTAAGTGAGTCAAGTGGGTGTAAAGTGGCATAAACACAGCAGTGAAAAGCAGCTAAACCCCTTTATAAAAATCAATCACTTTTAAAAACCCGTGAAACAAAGTCAGTGAAAGAGAGAGAAATTCTTACTAAATTCGTTTAGGGGCTGTGATGCCACCTGGATTGACCATATCTAGACCCACAGCTGATTGAGACATAAGGGTGGACACTCTTGGGGCTGAGAGGTTTGGTGAGGTTGGGTGAGCAAACGCAGACCCTTTAGAGTAATACTGCGTGGTACCCATCCCATGGGTCCCAAATCTCCACATTCAAGGGCATCTTCCTACATCGAAAACATGCATGAGAAACCCAGAAGATGGTACACCGTGTGATCGGGAAAGGTTTCTAAAACGCACCTCATTTCTCATCTCCTTGTGCTCGGGTTCCCCATTCCAGCCGCTTTACTAGCAATCTCCCTCCTTGGAGAATCAGCACCTTTAACCTCCTGTTCCGTACAGGTTGCAATTTGTCCTGAGGATGAACGGGAAGAGGGGGAACCAATGAGACACTAGCTCTAGGTGTTGGGACAGGCACAGGTCACTCTATTTTCCCATCAGGAAGAAGAATTAACCACAGGCTCAGCCTGCCGCCCGGGACCAAAATAGGGCCTAAAGCAATCCTGCGCTTTTGCGGCCAGCTCCCAAGAAAGCGAGTTGAAAAATGGAGCTCAAGGGCACTGCAATTCACAAACCTGCAGAGTTATAAATGATAACTCTCGTCCTCAAATATATTGAGGGAAGGAAACGAAGAGGATTTGAAAGCACGGCAGAATTGCAGGAAACAGATTTCAGGAGGTAGATTCAAATCGCCTTTAAAGCACGGGAAAAGCGGCAAATCCTCGACAATGATGCCCTTGGCCAAAAAGGGCGTATGCGTTTTTTCCTGAATATATTCAGGAAAAAACGCATACGCCCTTTTTGGCCAACCAAGCAACCTGGAAAGGCAAATCAGCGCTACAAAGAAGTCTCGCTTCCCATCGGTCAAAAGGGCCATGCTGAATAAAGTGTCAAAACCAGAAATGCAGGACAGGCCATGGAGAAACGGGAGCCTTGCTACGCTGATGGGCGGGATGTAAATTGCCAACAGCCACTCTGGAGAAGTGTACGGTGTGTCCTGAAACATCGAAAAAACTCAGCTTAGAGAGCATAGGGCACTTCCACTCATGGGCGTATAAATTGGGAAAACTAAAAATCAGCAAGACACAGGCACCCCAAAGTTTAGGGCTGCTCTGTTGACAAGAACCTCCACTTCGTTACACCCTAAATATCCCAGGAAAGAGAAAACTGGATAAAGAAGTTGTGGTCCTTATGTACAATGGAATATCACTCAGCCAGGAAATCACTGTCATAAGGCTAGTAGCAGCATGATGAGTGGATTTAGGTACGACGATTCTAAGTGAAATAAGCCACACAGAAAAAGACACTTATCATAAGATATCACTTATAGAGGGAATGTAAAAACCGCGACCCTTGAACTGAATTACAAAACAGAACAGAGTCACACGTTTAGAAAACACACTATGGCTGCTTAACGGGAAAGGTGAGGTGGGGTGATGCATAAAAGAAGGGTTTCAAATTAGCTCAGAGACCGTTCCATAAACCCAATATGTAATAGACACGACCTACTCCTTGCTCAGTGAACTGGACTCAACACCCCCTATTCCCCGCCCAAGAATATATCTGACTAGTAAGAATGTTAAAACCTATGTATTGATATCTCTCTGTAAGTGAGTCAAGTGGGTGTAAAGCGGCATAAACACAGCAGTGAAAAGCAGCTAAACCCCTTTTTAAAAATCAATCACTTTTAAAAACCCGTGAAACAAAGACAGTGAAAGAGAGAGAAATTCTTACTAAATTCGTTCAGGGGCTGTGATGCCACCTGGATTGACCATATCTAGACCCACAGCTGATAGAGACATAAGGGTGGACAGTCTTGGGGCTGAGAGGTTTGGTGAGGTTGGGTGAGCAAACGCAGACCCTTTAAAGTAATACTGCGTGGTTCCCATCCCATGGGTCCCAAATCTCCAGGTTCAAGGGCATCTTCCTACTTCGAAAACATGCATGAGAAACCCAGAAGATGGTGCACCGTGTGATCGGGAAAGGTTTCTAAAACGCACCTCACTTCTCATCTCCTTGTGCTCGGGTTCCCCATTCCAGCCGCTTTACTAGCAATCTCCCTCCTTGGAGAATCAGCACCTTTAACCTCCTGTTCCGTACAGGTTGCAATTTGTCCTGAGGATGAACGGGAAGAGGGGGAACCAATGAGACACTAGCTCTAGGTGTTGAGACAGGCACAGGTCACTCTATTTTCCCATCAGGAAGAAGAATTAACCACAGGCTCAGCCTGCCGCCCGGGACCAAAATAGGGCCTGAAGCAATCCTGCGCTTTTGCGGCCAGCTCCCAAGAAAGCGAGTTGAAAAATGGATCTCAGGGGCACTGCAATTCACAAACCTGCAGAGTTATAAATGATAACTCTCGTCCTCAAATATATTGAGGGAAGGCAACGAAGAGGATTTGAAAGCAAGGCAGAATTGCAGGAAACAGATTTCAGGAGGTAGATTCAAATCGCCTTTAAAGCACGGGAAAAGCGGCAAAACCTCGACAATGATGCCCTTGGCCAAAAAGGGCGTATGCGTTTTTTCCTGAATATATTCAGGAAAAAACGCATACGCCCTTTTTGGCCAACCAAGCAACCTGGAAAGGCAAATCAGCGCTACAAAGAAGTCTCGCTTCCCATCGGTCAAAAGGGCCATGCTGAATAAAGTGTCAAAACCAGAAATGCAGGACAGGCCATGGAGAAACGGGAGCCTTGCTACGCTGATGGGCGGGATGTAAATTGCCAACAGCCACTCTGGAGAAGTGTACGGTGTGTCCTGAAACATCGAAAAAACTCAGCTTAGAGAGCATAGGGCACTTCCACTCATGGGCGTATAAATTGGGAAAACTAAAAATCAGCAAGACACAGGCACCCCAAAGTTTAGGGCTGCTCTGTTGACAAGAACCTCCACTTCGTTACACCCTAAATATCCCAGGAAAGAGAAAAATGGATAAAGAAGTTGTGGTCCTTATGTACAATGGAATATCACTCAGCCATGAAATCAACGTCATAAGGCTAGTAGCAGCATGATGAGTGGATTTAGGTACGACGATTCTAAGTGAAATAAGTCACACAGAAAAAGACACTTATCATAAGATATCACTTATAGAGGGAATGTAAAAACCGCGACCCTTGAACTGAATTACAAAACAGAACAGAGTCACACGTTTAGAAAACACACTATGGCTGCTTAACGGGAAAGGTGAGGTGGGGTGATCCATAAAAGAAGGGTTTCAAATTAGCTCAGAGACCGTTCCATAAACCCAATATGTAATAGACACGACCTACTCCTTGCTCAGTGAACTGGACTCAACACCCCCTATTCACCGCCCAAGAATATATCTGACTAGTAAGAATGTTAAAACCTATGTATTGATATCTCTCTGTAAGTGAGTCAAGTGGGTGTAAAGCGGCATACACACAGCAGTGAAAAGCAGCTAAACCCCTTTATAAAAATCAATCACTTTTAAAAACCCGTGAAACAAAGACAGTGAAAGAGAGAGAAATTCTTACTAAATTCGTTCAGGGGCTGTGATGCCAACTGGATTGACCATATCTAGACCCACAGCTGATAGAGATATAAGGGTGGACACTCTTGGGGCTGAGAGGTTTGGTGAGGTTGGGTGAGAAAACGCAGACCCTTTAAAGTAATACTGCGTGGTTCCCATCCCATGGGTCCCAAATCTCCAGGTTCAAGGGCATCTTCCTACTTCGAAAACATGCATGAGAAACCCAGAAGATGGTGCACCGTGTGATCGGGAAAGGTTTCCAAAACGCACCTCATTTCTCATCTCCTTGTGCTCGGGTTCGCCATTCCAGCCGCTTTACTAGCAATCTCCCTCCTTGGAGAATCAGCACCTTTAACCTCCTGTTCCGTACAGGTTGCAATTTGTCCTGAGGATGAACGGGAAGAGGGGGAACCAATGAGACACTAGCTCTAGGTGTTGGGACAGGCACAGGTCACTCTATTTTCCCATCAGGAAGAAGAATTAACCACAGGCTCAGCCTTCCGCCCGGAACCAGAATAGGGCCTGAAGCAATCCTGCGCTTTTGCGGCCAGCTCCCAAGAAAGCGAGTTGAAAAATGGAGCTCAGGGGCACTGCAATTCACAAACCTGCAGAGTTATAAATCATAACTCTCGTCCTCAAATATATTGAGGGAAGGCCACGAAGACGATTTGAAAGCAAGGCAGAATTGCAGGAAACAGATTTCAGGAGGTAGATTCGAATCGCCTTTAAAGCACGGGAAAAGCAGCAAAACCTCGACAATGATGCCCTTGGCCAAAAAGGGCGTATGCGTTTTTTCCTGAATATATTCAGGGAAAAACGCATACGCCCTTTTTGGCCAACCAAGCAACCTGGAAAGGCAAATCAGCGCTACAAAGAAGTCTCGCTTCCCATCGGTCAAAAGGGCCATGCTGAATAAAGTGTCAAAACCAGAAATGCAGGACAGGCCATGGAGAAACGGGAGCCTTGCTACGCTGATGGGCGGGATGTAAATTGCCAACAGCCACTCTGGAGAAGTGTACGGTGTGTCCTGAAACATCGAAAAAACTCAGCTTAGAGAGCATAGGGCACTTCCACTCATGGGCGTATAAATTGGGAAAACTAAAAATCAGCAAGACACAGGCACCCCAAAGTTTAGGGCTGCTCTGTTGACAAGAACCTCCACTTCGTTACACCCTAAATATCCCAGGAAAGAGAAAAATGGATAAAGAAGTTGTGGTCCTTATGTACAATGGAATATCACTCAGCCATGAAATCAACGTCATAAGGCTAGTAGCAGCATGATGAGTGGATTTAGGTACGACGATTCTAAGTGAAATAAGTCACACAGAAAAAGACACTTATCCTAAGATATCACTTATAGAGGGAATGTAAAAACCGCGACCCTTGAACTGAATTACAAAACAGAACAGAGTCACACGTTTAGAAAACACACTATGGCTGCTTAACGGGAAAGGTGAGGTGGGGTGATGCATAAAAGAAGGGGTTCAAATTAGCTCAGATACCGTTCCATAAACCCAATATGTAACAGACACGACCTACTCCTTGCTCAGTGAACTGGACTCAACACCCCCTATTCACCACCCAAGAATATATCTGACTAGTAAGAATGTTAAAACCTATGTATTGATATCACTCTGTAAGTGAGTCAAGTGGGTGTAAAGTGGCATAAACACAGCAGTGAAAAGCAGCTAAACCCCTTTATAAAAATCAATCACTTTTAAAAACCCGTGAAACAAAGTCAGTGAAAGAGAGAGAAATTCTTACTAAATTCATTTAGGGGCTGTGATGCCACCTGGATTGACCATATCTAGACCCACAGCTGATTGAGACATAAGGGTGGACACTCTTGGGGCTGAGAGGTTTGGTGAGGTTGGGTGAGCAAACGCAGACCCTTTAGAGTAATACTGCGTGGTACCCATCCCATGGGTCCCAAATCTCCACATTCAAGGGCATCTTCCTACATCGAAAACATGCATGAGAAACCCAGAAGATGGTACACCGTGTGATCGGGAAAGGTTTCTAAAACGCACCTCATTTCTCATCTCCTTGTGCTCGGGTTCCCCATTCCAGCCGCTTTACTAGCAATCTCCCTCCTTGGAGAATCAGCACCTTTAACCTCCTGTTCCGTACAGGTTGCAATTTGTCCTGAGGATGAACGGGAAGAGGGGGAACCAATGAGACACTAGCTCTAGGTGTTGGGACAGGCACAGGTCACTCTATTTTCCCATCAGGAAGAAGAATTAACCACAGGCTCAGCCTGCCGCCCGGGACCAAAATAGGGCCTAAAGCAATCCTGCGCTTTTGCGGCCAGCTCCCAAGAAAGCGAGTTGAAAAATGGAGCTCAAGGGCACTGCAATTCACAAACCTGCAGAGTTATAAATGATAACTCTCGTCCTCAAATATATTGAGGGAAGGAAACGAAGAGGATTTGAAAGCACGGCAGAATTGCAGGAAACAGATTTCAGGAGGTAGATTCAAATCGCCTTTAAAGCACGGGAAAAGCGGCAAATCCTCGACAATGATGCCCTTGGCCAAAAAGGGCGTATGCGTGTTTCCCTGAATATATTCAGGAAAAAACGCATACGCCCTTTTTGGCCAACCAAGCAACCTGGAAAGGCAAATCAGCGCTACAAAGAAGTCTCGCTTCCCATCGGTCAAAAGGGCCATGCTGAATAAAGTGTCAAAACCAGAAATGCAGGACAGGCCATGGAGAAACGGGAGCCTTGCTACGCTGATGGGCGGGATGTAAATTGCCAACAGCCACTCTGGAGAAGTGTACGGTGTGTCCTGAAACATCGAAAAAACTCAGCTTAGAGAGCATAGGGCACTTCCACTCATGGGCGTATAAATTGGGAAAACTAAAAATCAGCAAGACACAGGCACCCCAAAGTTTAGGGCTGCTCTGTTGACAAGAACCTCCACTTCGTTACACCCTAAATATCCCAGGAAAGAGAAAACTGGATAAAGAAGTTGTGGTCCTTATGTACAATGGAATATCACTCAGCCAGGAAATCACTGTCATAAGGCTAGTAGCAGCATGATGAGTGGATTTAGGTACGACGATTCTAAGTGAAATAAGTCACACAGAAAAAGACACTTATCATAAGATATCACTTATAGAGGGAATGTAAAAACCGCGACCCTTGAACTGAATTACAAAACAGAACAGAGTCACACGTTTAGAAAACACACTATGGCTGCTTAACGGGAAAGGTGAGGTGGGGTGATGCATAAAAGAAGGGTTTCAAATTAGCTCAGAGACCGTTCCATAAACCCAATATGTAATAGACATGACCTACTACTTGCTCAGTGAACTGGACTCAACACCCCCTATTCCCCGCCCAAGAATATATCTGACTAGTAAGAATGTTAAAACCTATGTATTGATATCTCTCTGTAAGTGAGTCAAGTGGGTGTAAAGCGGCATAAACACAGCAGTGAAAAGCAGCTAAACCCCTTTTTAAAAATCAATCACTTTTAAAAACCCGTGAAACAAAGACAGTGAAAGAGAGAGAAATTCTTACTAAATTCGTTCAGGGGTTGTGATGCCACCTGGATTGACCATATCTAGACCCACAGCTGATAGAGACATAAGGGTGGACAGTCTTGGGGCTGAGAGGTTTGGTGAGGTTGGGTGAGCAAACGCAGACCCTTTAAAGTAATACTGCGTGGTTCCCATCCCATGGGTCCCAAATCTCCAGGTTCAAGGGCATCTTCCTACTTCGAAAACATGCATGAGAAACCCAGAAGATGGTGCACCGTGTGATCGGGAAAGGTTTCTAAAACGCACCTCACTTCTCATCTCCTTGTGCTCGGGTTCCCCATTCCAGCCGCTTTACTAGCAATCTCCCTCCTTGGAGAATCAGCACCTTTAACCTCCTGTTCCGTACAGGTTGCAATTTGTCCTGAGGATGAACGGGAAGAGGGGGAACCAATGAGACACTAGCTCTAGGTGTTGGGACAGGCACAGGTCACTCTATTTTCCCATCAGGAAGAAGAATTAACCACAGGCTCAGCCTGCCGCCCGGGACCAAAATAGGGCCTGAAGCAATCCTGCGCTTTTGCGGCCAGCTCCCAAGAAAGCGAGTTGAAAAATGGATCTCAGGGGCACTGCAATTCACAAACCTGCAGAGTTATAAATGATAACTCTCGTCCTCAAATATATTGAGGGAAGGCAACGAAGAGGATTTGAAAGCAAGGCAGAATTGCAGGAAACAGATTTCAGGAGGTAGATTCAAATCGCCTTTAAAGCACGGGAAAAGCGGCAAAACCTCGACAATGATGCCCTTGGCCAAAAAGGGCGTATGCGTTTTTTCCTGAATATATTCAGGAAAAAACGCATACGCCCTTTTTGGCCAACCAAGCAACTTGGAGAGGCAAATCAGCGCTACAAAGAAGTCTCGCTTCCCATCGGTCAAAAGGGCCATGCTGAATAAAGTGTCAAAACCAGAAATGCAGGACAGGCCATGGAGAAACGGGAGCCTTGCTACGCTGATGGGCGGGATGTAAATTGCCAACAGCCACTCTGGAGAAGTGTACGGTGTGTCCTGAAACATCGAAAAAACTCAGCTTAGAGAGCATAGGGCACTTCCACTCATGGGCGTATAAATTGGGAAAACTAAAAATCAGCAAGACACAGGCACCCCAAAGTTTAGGGCTGCTCTGTTGACAAGAACCTCCACTTCGTTACACCCTAAATATCCCAGGAAAGAGAAAACTGGATAAAGAAGTTGTGGTCCTTATGTACAATGGAATATCACTCAGCCATGAAATCAACGTCATAAGGCTAGTAGCAGCATGATGAGTGGATTTAGGTACGACGATTCTAAGTGAAATAAGTCACACAGAAAAAGACACTTATCATAAGATATCACTTATAGAGGGAATGTAAAAACCGCGACCCTTGAACTGAATTACAAAACAGAACAGAGTCACACGTTTAGAAAACACACTATGGCTGCTTAAAGGGAAAGGTGAGGTGGGGTGATCCATAAAAGAAGGGTTTCAAATTAGCTCAGAGACCGTTCCATAAACCCAATATGTAATAGACACGACCTACTCCTTGCTCAGTGAACTGGACTCAACACCCCCTATTCACCGCCCAAGAATATATCTGACTAGTAAGAATGTTAAAACCTATGTATTGATATCTCTCTGTAAGTGAGTCAAGTGGGTGTAAAGCGGCATACACACAGCAGTGAAAAGCAGCTAAACCCCTTTATAAAAATCAATCACTTTTAAAAACCCGTGAAACAAAGACAGTGAAAGAGAGAGAAATTCTTACTAAATTCGTTCAGGGGCTGTGATGCCAACTGGATTGACCATATCTAGACCCACAGCTGATAGAGACATAAGGGTGGACACTCTTGGGGCTGAGAGGTTTGGTGAGGTTGGGTGAGAAAACGCAGACCCTTTAAAGTAATACTGCGTGGTTCCCATCCCATGGGTCCCAAATCTCCAGGTTCAAGGGCATCTTCCTACTTCGAAAACATGCATGAGAAACCCAGAAGATGGTGCACCGTGTGATCGGGAAAGGTTTCCAAAACGCACCTCATTTCTCATCTCCTTGTGCTCGGGTTCGCCATTCCAGCCGCTTTACTAGCAATCTCCCTCCTTGGAGAATCAGCACCTTTAACCTCCTGTTCCGTACAGGTTGCAATTTGTCCTGAGGATGAACGGGAAGAGGGGGAACCAATGAGACACTAGCTCTAGGTGTTGGGACAGGCACAGGTCACTCTATTTTCCCATCAGGAAGAAGAATTAACCACAGGCTCAGCCTTCCGCCCGGAACCAGAATAGGGCCTGAAGCAATCCTGCGCTTTTGCGGCCAGCTCCCAAGAAAGCGAGTTGAAAAATGGAGCTCAGGGGCACTGCAATTCACAAACCTGCAGAGTTATAAATCATAACTCTCGTCCTCAAATATATTGAGGGAAGGCCACGAAGACGATTTGAAAGCAAGGCAGAATTGCAGGAAACAGATTTCAGGAGGTAGATTCGAATCGCCTTTAAAGCACGGGAAAAGCAGCAAAACCTCGACAATGATGCCCTTGGCCAAAAAGGGCGTATGCGTTTTTTCCTGAATATATTCAGGGAAAAACGCATACGCCCTTTTTGGCCAACCAAGCAACCTGGAAAGGCAAATCAGCGCTACAAAGAAGTCTCGCTTCCCATCGGTCAAAAGGGCCATGCTGAATAAAGTGTCAAAAGCAGAAATGCAGGACAGGCCATGGAGAAACGGGAGCCTTGCTACGCTGATGGGCGGGATGTAAATTGCCAACAGCCACTCTGGAGAAGTGTACGGTGTGTCCTGAAACATCGAAAAAACTCAGCTTAGAGAGCATAGGGCACTTCCACTCATGGGCGTATAAATTGGGAAAACTAAAAATCAGCAAGACACAGGCACCCCAAAGTTTAGGGCTGCTCTGTTGACAAGAACCTCCACTTCGTTACACCCTAAATATCCCAGGAAAGAGAAAAATGGATAAAGAAGTTGTGGTCCTTATGTACAATGGAATATCACTCAGCCATGAAATCAACGTCATAAGGCTAGTAGCAGCATGATGAGTGGATTTAGGTACGACGATTCTAAGTGAAATAAGTCACACAGAAAAAGACACTTATCCTAAGATATCACTTATAGAGGGAATGTAAAAACCGCTACCCTTGAACTGAATTACAAAACAGAACAGAGTCACACGTTTAGAAAACACACTATGGCTGCTTAACGGGAAAGGTGAGGTGGGGTGATGCATAAAAGAAGGGGTTCAAATTAGCTCAGATACCGTTCCATAAACCCAATATGTAACAGACACGACCTACTCCTTGCTCAGTGAACTGGACTCAACACCCCCTATTCACCACCCAAGAATATATCTGACTAGTAAGAATGTTAAAACCTATGTATTGATATCACTCTGTAAGTGAGTCAAGTGGGTGTAAAGTGGCATAAACACAGCAGTGAAAAGCAGCTAAACCCCTTTATAAAAATCAATCACTTTTAAAAACCCGTGAAACAACGTCAGTGAAAGAGAGAGAAATTCTTACTAAATTCGTTTAGGGGCTGTGATGCCACCTGGATTGATCATATCTAGACCCACAGCTGATTGAGACATAAGGGTGGACACTCTTGGGGCTGAGAGGTTTGGTGAGGTTGGGTGAGCAAACGCAGACCCTTTAGAGTAATACTGCGTGGTACCCATCCCATGGGTCCCAAATCTCCACATTCAAGGGCATCTTCCTACATCGAAAACATGCATGAGAAACCCAGAAGATGGTACACCGTGTGATCGGGAAAGGTTTCTAAAACGCACCTCATTTCTCATCTCCTTGTGCTCGGGTTCCCCATTCCAGCCGCTTTACTAGCAATCTCCCTCCTTGGAGAATCAGCACCTTTAACCTCCTGTTCCGTACAGGTTGCAATTTGTCCTGAGGATGAACGGGAAGAGGGGGAACCAATGAGACACTAGCTCTAGGTGTTGGGACAGGCACAGGTCACTCTATTTTCCCATCAGGAAGAAGAATTAACCACAGGCTCAGCCTGCCGCCCGGGACCAAAATAGGGCCTAAAGCAATCCTGCGCTTTTGCGGCCAGCTCCCAAGAAAGCGAGTTGAAAAATGGAGCTCAAGGGCACTGCAATTCACAAACCTGCAGAGTTATAAATGATAACTCTCGTCCTCAAATATATTGAGGGAAGGAAACGAAGAGGATTTGAAAGCACGGCAGAATTGCAGGAAACAGATTTCAGGAGGTAGATTCAAATCGCCTTTAAAGCACGGGAAAAGCGGCAAAACCTCGACAATGATGCCCTTGGCCAAAAAGGGCGTATGCGTTTTTCCCTGAATATATTCAGGAAAAAACGCATACGCCCTTTTTGGCCAACCAAGCAACCTGGAAAGGCAAATCAGCGCTACAAAGAAGTCTCGCTTCCCATCGGTCAAAAGGGCCATGCTGAATAAAGTGTCAAAACCAGAAATGCAGGACAGGCCATGGAGAAACGGGAGCCTTGCTACGCTGATGGGCGGGATGTAAATTGCCAACAGCCACTCTGGAGAAGTGTACGGTGTGTCCTGAAACATCGAAAAAACTCAGCTTAGAGAGCATAGGGCACTTCCACTCATGGGCGTATAAATTGGGAAAACTAAAAATCAGCAAGACACAGGCACCCCAAAGTTTAGGGCTGCTCTGTTGACAAGAACCTCCACTTCGTTACACCCTAAATATCCCAGGAAAGAGAAAACTGGATAAAGAAGTTGTGGTCCTTATGTACAATGGAATATCACTCAGCCAGGAAATCACTGTCATAAGGCTAGTAGCAGCATGATGAGTGGATTTAGGTACGACGATTCTAAGTGAAATAAGTCACACAGAAAAAGACACTTATCATAAGATATCACTTATAGAGGGAATGTAAAAACCGCGACCCTTGAACTGAATTACAAAACAGAACAGAGTCACACGTTTAGAAAACACACTATGGCTGCTTAACGGGAAAGGTGAGGTGGGGTGATGCATAAAAGAAGGGTTTCAAATTAGCTCAGAGACCGTTCCATAAACCCAATATGTAATAGACACGACCTACTACTTGCTCAGTGAACTGGACTCAACACCCCCTATTCCCCGCCCAAGAATATATCTGACTAGTAAGAATGTTAAAACCTATGTATTGATATCTCTCTGTAAGTGAGTCAAGTGGGTGTAAAGCGGCATAAACACAGCAGTGAAAAGCAGCTAAACCCCTTTTTAAAAATCAATCACTTTTAAAAACCCGTGAAACAAAGACAGTGAAAGAGAGAGAAATTCTTACTAAATTCGTTCAGGGGCTGTGATGCCACCTGGATTGACCATATCTAGACCCACAGCTGATAGAGACATAAGGGTGGACAGTCTTGGGGCTGAGAGGTTTGGTGAGGTTGGGTGAGCAAACGCAGACCCTTTAAAGTAATACTGCGTGGTTCCCATCCCATGGGTCCCAAATCTCCAGGTTCAAGGGCATCTTCCTACTTCGAAAACATGCATGAGAAACCCAGAAGATGGTGCACCGTGTGATCGGGAAAGGTTTCTAAAACGCACCTCACTTCTCATCTCCTTGTGCTCGGGTTCCCCATTCCAGCCGCTTTACTAGCAATCTCCCTCCTTGGAGAATCAGCACCTTTAACCTCCTGTTCCGTACAGGTTGCAATTTGTCCTGAGGATGAACGGGAAGAGGGGGAACCAATGAGACACTAGCTCTAGGTGTTGGGACAGGCACAGGTCACTCTATTTTCCCATCAGGAAGAAGAATTAACCACAGGCTCAGCCTGCCGCCCGGGACCAAAATAGGGCCTGAAGCAATCCTGCGCTTTTGCGGCCAGCTCCCAAGAAAGCGAGTTGAAAAATGGATCTCAGGGGCACTGCAATTCACAAACCTGCAGAGTTATAAATGATAACTCTCGTCCTCAAATATATTGAGGGAAGGCAACGAAGAGGATTTGAAAGCAAGGCAGAATTGCAGGAAACAGATTTCAGGAGGTAGATTCAAATCGCCTTTAAAGCACGGGAAAAGCGGCAAAACCTCGACAATGATGCCCTTGGCCAAAAAGGGCGTATGCGTTTTTTCCTGAATATATTCAGGGAAAAACGCATACGCCCTTTTTGGCCAACCAAGCAACCTGGAAAGGCAAATCAGCGCTACAAAGAAGTCTCGCTTCCCATCGGTCAAAAGGGCCATGCTGAATAAAGTGTCAAAACCAGAAATGCAGGACAGGCCATGGAGAAACGGGAGCCTTGCTACGCTGATGGGCGGGATGTAAATTGCCAACAGCCACTCTGGAGAAGTGTACGGTGTGTCCTGAAACATCGAAAAAACTCAGCTTAGAGAGCATAGGGCACTTCCACTCATGGGCGTATAAATTGGGAAAACTAAAAATCAGCAAGACACAGGCACCCCAAAGTTTAGGGCTGCTCTGTTGACAAGAACCTCCACTTCGTTACACCCTAAATATCCCAGGAAAGAGAAAACTGGATAAAGAAGTTGTGGTCCTTATGTACAATGGAATATCACTCAGCCATGAAATCAACGTCATAAGGCTAGTAGCAGCATGATGAGTGGATTTAGGTACGACGATTCTAAGTGAAATAAGTCACACAGAAAAAGACACTTATCATAAGATATCACTTATAGAGGGAATGTAAAAACCGCGACCCTTGAACTGAATTACAAAACAGAACAGAGTCACACGTTTAGAAAACACACTATGGCTGCTTAACGGGAAAGGTGAGGTGGGGTGATGCATAAAAGAAGGGTTTCAAATTAGCTCAGAGACCGTTCCATAAACCCAATATGTAATAGACACGACCTACTCCTTGCTCAGTGAACTGGACTCAACACCCCCTATTCACCGCCCAAGAATATATCTGACTAGTAAGAATGTTAAAACCTATGTATTGATATCTCTCTGTAAGTGAGTCAAGTGGGTGTAAAGCGGCATACACACAGCAGTGAAAAGCAGCTAAACCCCTTTATAAAAATCAATCACTTTTAAAAACCCGTGAAACAAAGACAGTGAAAGAGAGAGAAATTCTTACTAAATTCGTTCAGGGGCTGTGATGCCAACTGGATTGACCATATCTAGACCCACAGCTGATAGAGACATAAGGGTGGACACTCTTGGGGCTGAGAGGTTTGGTGAGGTTGGGTGAGCAAACGCAGACCCTTTAAAGTAATACTGCGTGGTTCCCATCCCATGGGTCCCAAATCTCCAGGTTCAAGGGCATCTTCCTACTTCGAAAACATGCATGAGAAACCCAGAAGATGGTGCACCGTGTGATCGGGAAAGGTTTCCAAAACGCACCTCATTTCTCATCTCCTTGTGCTCGGGTTCGCCATTCCAGCCGCTTTACTAGCAATCTCCCTCCTTGGAGAATCAGCACCTTTAACCTCCTGTTCCGTACAGGTTGCAATTTGTCCTGAGGATGAACGGGAAGAGGGGGAACCAATGAGACACTAGCTCTAGGTGTTGGGACAGGCACAGGTCACTCTATTTTCCCATCAGGAAGAAGAATTAACCACAGGCTCAGCCTTCCGCCCGGAACCAGAATAGGGCCTGAAGCAATCCTGCGCTTTTGCGGCCAGCTCCCAAGAAAGCGAGTTGAAAAATGGAGCTCAGGGGCACTGCAATTCACAAACCTGCAGAGTTATAAATCATAACTCTCGTCCTCAAATATATTGAGGGAAGGCCACGAAGACGATTTGAAAGCAAGGCAGAATTGCAGGAAACAGATTTCAGGAGGTAGATTCGAATCGCCTTTAAAGCACGGGAAAAGCAGCAAAACCTCGACAATGATGCCCTTGGCCAAAAAGGGCGTATGCGTTTTTTCCTGAATATATTCAGGGAAAAACGCATACGCCCTTTTTGGCCAACCAAGCAACCTGGAAAGGCAAATCAGCGCTACAAAGAAGTCTCGCTTCCCATCGGTCAAAAGGGCCATGCTGAATAAAGTGTCAAAACCAGAAATGCAGGACAGGCCATGGAGAAACGGGAGCCTTGCTACGCTGATGGGCGGGATGTAAATTGCCAACAGCCACTCTGGAGAAGTGTACGGTGTGTCCTGAAACATCGAAAAAACTCAGCTTAGAGAGCATAGGGCACTTCCACTCATGGGCGTATAAATTGGGAAAACTAAAAATCAGCAAGACACAGGCACCCCAAAGTTTAGGGCTGCTCTGTTGACAAGAACCTCCACTTCGTTACACCCTAAATATCCCAGGAAAGAGAAAAATGGATAAAGAAGTTGTGGTCCTTATGTACAATGGAATATCACTCAGCCATGAAATCAACGTCATAAGGCTAGTAGCAGCATGATGAGTGGATTTAGGTACGACGATTCTAAGTGAAATAAGTCACACAGAAAAAGACACTTATCCTAAGATATCACTTATAGAGGGAATGTAAAAACCGCGACCCTTGAACTGAATTACAAAACAGAACAGAGTCACACGTTTAGAAAACACACTATGGCTGCTTAACGGGAAAGGTGAGGTGGGGTGATGCATAAAAGAAGGGGTTCAAATTAGCTCAGATACCGTTCCATAAACCCAATATGTAACAGACACGACCTACTCCTTGCTCAGTGAACTGGACTCAACACCCCCTATTCACCACCCAAGAATATATCTGACTAGTAAGAATGTTAAAACCTATGTATTGATATCACTCTGTAAGTGAGTCAAGTGGGTGTAAAGTGGCATAAACACAGCAGTGAAAAGCAGCTAAACCCCTTTATAAAAATCAATCACTTTTAAAAACCCGTGAAACAAAGTCAGTGAAAGAGAGAGAAATTCTTACTAAATTCATTTAGGGGCTGTGATGCCACCTGGATTGACCATATCTAGACCCACAGCTGATTGAGACATAAGGGTGGACACTCTTGGGGCTGAGAGGTTTGGTGAGGTTGGGTGAGCAAACGCAGACCCTTTAGAGTAATACTGCGTGGTACCCATCCCATGGGTCCCAAATCTCCACATTCAAGGGCATCTTCCTACATCGAAAACATGCATGAGAAACCCAGAAGATGGTACACCGTGTGATCGGGAAAGGTTTCTAAAACGCACCTCATTTCTCATCTCCTTGTGCTCGGGTTCCCCATTCCAGCCGCTTTACTAGCAATCTCCCTCCTTGGAGAATCAGCACCTTTAACCTCCTGTTCCGTACAGGTTGCAATTTGTCCTGAGGATGAACGGGAAGAGGGGGAACCAATGAGACACTAGCTCTAGGTGTTGGGACAGGCACAGGTCACTCTATTTTCCCATCAGGAAGAAGAATTAACCACAGGCTCAGCCTGCCGCCCGGGACCAAAATAGGGCCTAAAGCAATCCTGCGCTTTTGCGGCTAGCTCCCAAGAAAGCGAGTTGAAAAATGGAGCTCAAGGGCACTGCAATTCACAAACCTGCAGAGTTATAAATGATAACTCTCGTCCTCAAATATATTGAGGGAAGGAAACGAAGAGGATTTGAAAGCACGGCAGAATTGCAGGAAACAGATTTCAGGAGGTAGATTCAAATCGCCTTTAAAGCACGGGAAAAGCGGCAAATCCTCGACAATGATGCCCTTGGCCAAAAAGGGCGTATGCGTTTTTTCCTGAATATATTCAGGAAAAAACGCATACGCCCTTTTTGGCCAACCAAGCAACCTGGAAAGGCAAATCAGCGCTACAAAGAAGTCTCGCTTCCCATCGGTCAAAAGGGCCATGCTGAATAAAGTGTCAAAACCAGAAATGCAGGACAGGCCATGGAGAAACGGGAGCCTTGCTACGCTGATGGGCGGGATGTAAATTGCCAACAGCCACTCTGGAGAAGTGTACGGTGTGTCCTGAAACATCGAAAAAACTCAGCTTAGAGAGCATAGGGCACTTCCACTCATGGGCGTATAAATTGGGAAAACTAAAAATCAGCAAGACACAGGCACCCCAAAGTTTAGGGCTGCTCTGTTGACAAGAACCTCCACTTCGTTACACCCTAAATATCCCAGGAAAGAGAAAACTGGATAAAGAAGTTGTGGTCCTTATGTACAATGGAATATCACTCAGCCAGGAAATCACTGTCATAAGGCTAGTAGCAGCATGATGAGTGGATTTAGGTACGACGATTCTAAGTGAAATAAGTCACACAGAAAAAGACACTTATCATAAGATATCACTTATAGAGGGAATGTAAAAACCGCGACCCTTGAACTGAATTACAAAACAGAACAGAGTCACACGTTTAGAAAACACACTATGGCTGCTTAACGGGAAAGGTGAGGTGGGGTGATGCATAAAAGAAGGGTTTCAAATTAGCTCAGAGACCGTTCCATAAACCCAATATGTAATAGACACGACCTACTCCTTGCTCAGTGAACTGGACTCAACACCCCCTATTCCCCGCCCAAGAATATATCTGACTAGTAAGAATTTTAAAACCTATGTATTGATATCTCTCTGTAAGTGAGTCAAGTGGGTGTAAAGCGGCATAAACACAGCAGTGAAAAGCAGCTAAACCCCTTTATAAAAATCAATCACTTTTAAAAACCCGTGAAACAAAGACAGTGAAAGAGAGAGAAATTCTTACTAAATTCGTTCAGGGGCTGTGATGCCACCTGGATTGACCATATCTAGACCCACAGCTGATAGAGACATAAGGGTGGACAGTCTTGGGGCTGAGAGGTTTGGTGAGGTTGGGTGAGCAAACGCAGACCCTTTAAAGTAATACTGCGTGGTTCCCATCCCATGGGTCCCAAATCTCCAGGTTCAAGGGCATCTTCCTACTTCGAAAACATGCATGAGAATCCCAGAAGATGGTGCACCGTGTGATCGGGAAAGGTTTCTAAAACGCACCTCATTTGTCATCTCCTTGTGCTCGGGTTCGCCATTCCAGCCGCTTTACTAGCAATCTCCCTCCTTGGAGAATCAGCACCTTTAACCTCCTGTTCCTTACAGGTTGCAATTTGTCCTGAGGATGAACGGGAAGAGGGGGAACCAATGAGACACTAGCTCTAGGTGTTGGGACAGGCACAGGTCACTCTATTTTCCCATCAGGAAGAAGAATTAACCACAGGCTCAGCCTTCCGCCCGGAACCAGAATAGGGCCTGAAGCAATCCTGCGCTTTTGCGGCCAGCTCCCAAGAAAGCGAGTTGAAAAATGGAGCTCAGGGGCACTGCAATTCACAAACCTGCAGAGTTATAAATCATAACTCTCGTCCTCAAATATATTGAGGGAAGGCCACGAAGACGATTTGAAAGCAAGGCAGAATTGCAGGAAACAGATTTCAGGAGGTAGATTTGAATCGCCTTTAAAGCACGGGAAAAGCAGCAAAACCTCGACAATGATGCCCTTGGCCAAAAAGGGCGTATGCGTTTTTTCCTGAATATATTCAGGAAAAAACGCATACGCCCTTTTTGGCCAACCAAGCAACCTGGAAAGGCAAATCAGCGCTACAAAGAAGTCTCGCTTCCCATCGGTCAAAAGGGCCATGCTGAATAAAGTGTCAAAACCAGAAATGCAGGACAGGCCATGGAGAAACGGGAGCCTTGCTACGCTGATGGGCGGGATGTAAATTGCCAACAGCCATTCTGGAGAAGTGTACGGTGTGTCCTGAAACATCGAAAAAACTCAGCTTAGAGAGCATAGGGCACTTCCACTCATGGGCGTATAAATTGGGAAAACTAAAAATCAGCAAGACACAGGCACCCCAAAGATTAGGGCTGCTCTGTTGACAAGAACCTCCACTTCGTTACACCCTAAATATCCCAGGAAAGAGAAAACTGGATAAAGAAGTTGTGGTCCTTACGTACAATGGAATATCACTCAGCCATGAAATCAACGTCATAAGGCTAGTAGCAGCATGATGAGTGGATTTAGGTACGACGATTCTAAGTGAAATAAGTCACACAGAAAAAGACACTTATCATAAGATATCACTTATAGAGGGAATGTAAAAACCGCGACCCTTGAACTGAATTACAAAACAGAACAGAGTCACACGTTTAGAAAACACACTATGGCTGCTTAACGGGAAAGGTGAGGTGGGGTGATGCATAAAAGAAGGGTTTCAAATTAGCTCAGAGACCGTTCCATAAACCCAATATGTAACAGACACGACCTACTCCTTGCTCAGTGAACTGGACTCAACACCCCCTATTCCCCGCCCAAGAATATATCTGACTAGTAAGAATGTTAAAACCTATGTATTGATATCTCTCTGTAAGTGAGTCAAGTGGGTGTAAAGCGGCATAAACACAGCAGTGAAAAGCAGCTAAACCCCTTTATAAAAATCAATCACTTTTAAAAACCCGTGAAACAAAGACAGTGAAAGAGAGAGAAATTCTTACTAAATTCGTTCAGGGGCTGTGATGCCACCTGGATTGACCATATCTAGACCCACAGCTGATTGAGACATAAGGGTGGACACTCTTGGGGCTGAGAGGTTTGGTGAGGTTGGGTGAGCAAACGCAGACCCTTTAGAGTAATACTGCGTGGTACCCATCCCATGGGTCCCAAATCTCCAGGTTCAAGGGCATCTTCCTACATCGAAAACATGCATGAGAAACCCAGAAGATGGTACACCGTGTGATCGGGAAAGGTTTCTAAAACGCACCTCATTTCTCATCTCCTTGTGCTCGGGTTCCCCATTCCAGCCGCTTTACTAGCAATCTCCCTCCTTGGAGAATCAGCACCTTTAACCTCCTGTTCCGTACAGGTTGCAATTTGTCCTGAGGATGAACGGGAAGAGGGGGAACCAATGAGACACTAGCTCTAGGTGTTGGGACAGGCACAGGTCACTCTATTTTCCCATCAGGAAGAAGAATTAACCACAGGCTCAGCCTGCCGCCCGGGACCAAAATAGGGCCTGAAGCAATCCTGCGCTTTTGCGGCCAGCTCCCAAGAAAGCGAGTTGAAAAATGGATCTCAGGGGCACTGCAATTCACAAACCTGCAGAGTTATAAATGAAAGCTCTCGTCCTCAAATATATTGAGGGAAGGCAACGAAGAGGATTTGAAAGCAAGGCAGAATTGCAGGAAACAGATTTCAGGAGGTAGATTCAAATCGCCTTTAAAGCACGGGAAAATCGGCAAAACCTCGACAATGATGCCCTTGGCCAAAAAGGGCGTATGCGTTTTTTCCTGAATATATTCAGGAAAAAACGCATGCGCCCTTTTTGGCCAACCAAGCAACCTGGAAAGGCAAATCAGCGCTACAAAGAAGTCTCGCTTCACATCGGTCAAAAGGGCCATGCTGAATAAAGTGTCAAAACCAGAAATGCAGGACAGGCCATGGAGAAACGGGAGCCTTGCTACGCTGATGGGCGGGATGTAAATTGCCAACAGCCACTCTGGAGAAGTGTACGGTGTGTCCTGAAACATCGAAAAAACTCAGCTTAGAGAGCATAGGGCACTTCCACTCATGGGCGTATAAATTGGGAAAACTAAAAATCAGCAAGACACAGGCACCCCAAAGTTTAGGGCTGCTCTGTTGACAAGAACCTCCACTTCGTTACACCCTAAATATCCCAGGAAAGAGAAAACTGGATAAAGAAGTTGTGGTCCTTATGTACAATGGAATATCACTCAGCCAGGAAATCACTGTCATAAGG
Source organism: Balaenoptera borealis (assembly GCF_965194805.1). Lineage (NCBI taxonomy): Eukaryota > Metazoa > Chordata > Mammalia > Artiodactyla > Balaenopteridae > Balaenoptera > Balaenoptera borealis. Next base: position 416,712 of record NW_028123853.1, read on the forward strand.
CTAGTAGCAGCATGATGAGTGGATTTAGGTACGACGATTCTAAGTGAAATAAGTCACACAGAAAAAGACACTTATCATAAGATATCACTTATAGAGGGAATGTAAAAACCGCGACCCTTGAACTGAATTACAAAACAGAACAGAGTCACACGTTTAGAAAACACACTATGGCTGCTTAACGGGAAAGGTGAGGTGGGGTGATGCATAAAAGAAGGGTTTCAAATTAGCTCAGAGACCGTTCCATAAACCCAATATGTAATAGACACGACCTACTCCTTGCTCAGTGAACTGGACTCAACACCCCCTATTCCCCGCCCAAGAATATATCTGACTAGTAAGAATTTTAAAACCTATGTATTGATATCTCTCTGTAAGTGAGTCAAGTGGGTGTAAAGCGGCATAAACACAGCAGTGAAAAGCAGCTAAACCCCTTTTTAAAAATCAATCACTTTTAAAAACCCGTGAAACAAAGACAGTGAAAGAGAGAGAAATTCTTACTAAATTCGTTCAGGGGCTGTGATGCCACCTGGATTGACCATATCTAGACCCACAGCTGATAGAGACATAAGGGTGGACACTCTTGGGGCTGAGAGGTTTGGTGAGGTTGGGTGAGAAAACGCAGACCCTTTAAAGTAATACTGCGTGGTTCCCATCCCATGGGTCCCAAATCTCCAGGTTCAAGGGCATCTTCCTACTTCGAAAACATGCATGAGAAACCCAGAAGATGGTGCACCGTGTGATCGGGAAAGGTTTCCAAAACGCACCTCATTTCTCATCTCCTTGTGCTCGGGTTCGCCATTCCAGCCGCTTTACTAGCAATCTCCCTCCTTGGAGAATCAGCACCTTTAACCTCCTGTTCCGTACAGGTTGCAATTTGTCCTGAGGATGAACGGGAAGAGGGGGAACCAATGAGACACTAGCTCTATGTGTTGGGACAGGCACAGGTCACTCTATTTTCCCATCAGGAAGAAGAATTAACCACAGGCTCAGCCTTCCGCCCGGAACCAGAATAGGGCCTGAAGCAATCCTGCGCTTTTGCGGCCAGCTCCCAAGAAAGCGAGTTGAAAAATGGAGCTCAGGGGCACTGCAATTCACAAACCTGCAGAGTTATAAATCATAACTCTCGTCCTCAAATATATTGAGGGAAGGCCACGAAGACGATTTGAAAGCAAGGCAGAATTGCAGGAAACAGATTTCAGGAGGTAGATTCGAATCGCCTTTAAAGCACGGGAAAAGCAGCAAAACCTCGACAATGATGCCCTTGGCCAAAAAGGGCGTATGCGTTTTTTCCTGAATATATTCAGGGAAAAACGCATACGCCCTTTTTGGCCAACCAAGCAACCTGGAAAGGCAAATCAGCGCTACAAAGAAGTCTCGCTTCCCATCGGTCAAAAGGGCCATGCTGAATAAAGTGTCAAACCCAGAAATGCAGGACAGGCCATGGAGAAACGGGAGCCTTGCTACGCTGATGGGCGGGATGTAAATTGCCAACAGCCACTCTGGAGAAGTGTACGGTGTGTCCTGAAACATCGAAAAAACTCAGCTTAGAGAGCATAGGGCACTTCCACTCATGGGCGTATAAATTGGGAAAACTAAAAATCAGCAAGACACAGGCACCCCAAAGTTTAGGGCTGCTCTGTTGACAAGAACCTCCACTTCGTTACACCCTAAATATCCCAGGAAAGAGAAAAATGGATAAAGAAGTTGTGGTCCTTATGTACAATGGAATATCACTCAGCCATGAAATCAACGTCATAAGGCTAGTAGCAGCATGATGAGTGGATTTAGGTACGACGATTCTAAGTGAAATAAGTCACACAGAAAAAGACACTTATCCTAAGATATCACTTATAGAGGGAATGTAAAAACCGCGACCCTTGAACTGAATTACAAAACAGAACAGAGTCACACGTTTAGAAAACACACTATGGCTGCTTAACGGGAAAGGTGAGGTGGGGTGATGCATAAAAGAAGGGGTTCAAATTAGCTCAGAGACCGTTCCATAAACCCAATATGTAACAGACACGACCTACTCCTTGCTCAGTGAACTGGACTCAACACCCCCTATTCACCACCCAAGAATATATCTGACTAGTAAGAATGTTAAAACCTATGTATTGATATCACTCTGTAAGTGAGTCAAGTGGGTGTAAAGTGGCATAAACACAGCAGTGAAAAGCAGCTAAACCCCTTTATAAAAATCAATCACTTTTAAAAACCCGTGAAACAAAGTCAGTGAAAGAGAGAGAAATTCTTACTAAATTCGTTTAGGGGCTGTGATGCCACCTGGATTGACCATATCTAGACCCACAGCTGATTGAGACATAAGGGTGGACACTCTTGGGGCTGAGAGGTTTGGTGAGGTTGGGTGAGCAAACGCAGACCCTTTAGAGTAATACTGCGTGGTACCCATCCCATGGGTCCCAAATCTCCACATTCAAGGGCATCTTCCTACATCGAAAACATGCATGAGAAACCCAGAAGATGGTACACCGTGTGATCGGGAAAGGTTTCTAAAACGCACCTCATTTCTCATCTCCTTGTGCTCGGGTTCCCCATTCCAGCCGCTTTACTAGCAATCTCCCTCCTTGGAGAATCAGCACCTTTAACCTCCTGTTCCGTACAGGTTGCAATTTGTCCTGAGGATGAACGGGAAGAGGGGGAACCAATGAGACACTAGCTCTAGGTGTTGGGACAGGCACAGGTCACTCTATTTTCCCATCAGGAAGAAGAATTAACCACAGGCTCAGCCTGCCGCCCGGGACCAAAATAGGGCCTAAAGCAATCCTGCGCTTTTGCGGCTAGCTCCCAAGAAAGCGAGTTGAAAAATGGAGCTCAAGGGCACTGCAATTCACAAACCTGCAGAGTTATAAATGATAACTCTCGTCCTCAAATATATTGAGGGAAGGAAACGAAGAGGATTTGAAAGCACGGCAGAATTGCAGGAAACAGATTTCAGGAGGTAGATTCAAATCGCCTTTAAAGCACGGGAAAAGCGGCAAATCCTCGACAATGATGCCCTTGGCCAAAAAGGGCGTATGCGTTTTTTCCTGAATATATTCAGGAAAAAACGCATACGCCCTTTTTGGCCAACCAAGCAACCTGGAAAGGCAAATCAGCGCTACAAAGAAGTCTCGCTTCCCATCGGTCAAAAGGGCCATGCTGAATAAAGTGTCAAAACCAGAAATGCAGGACAGGCCATGGAGAAACGGGAGCCTTGCTACGCTGATGGGCGGGATGTAAATTGCCAACAGCCACTCTGGAGAAGTGTACGGTGTGTCCTGAAACATCGAAAAAAATCAGCTTAGAGAGCATAGGGCACTTCCACTCATGGGCGTATAAATTGGGAAAACTAAAAATCAGCAAGACACAGGCACCCCAAAGTTTAGGGCTGCTCTGTTGACAAGAACCTCCACTTCGTTACACCCTAAATATCCCAGGAAAGAGAAAACTGGATAAAGAAGTTGTGGTCCTTATGTACAATGGAATAACACTCAGCCAGGAAATCACTGTCATAAGGCTAGTAGCAGCATGATGAGTGGATTTAGGTACGACGATTCTAAGTGAAATAAGTCACACAGAAAAAGACACTTATCATAAGATATCACTTATAGAGGGAATGTAAAAACCGCGACCCTTGAACTGAATTACAAAACAGAACAGAGTCACACGTTTAGAAAACACACTATGGCTGCTTAACGGGAAAGGTGAGGTGGGGTGATGCATAAAAGAAGGGTTTCAAATTAGCTCAGAGACCGTTCCATAAACCCAATATGTAATAGACACGACCTACTCCTTGCTCAGTGAACTGGACTCAACACCCCCTATTCCCCGCCCAAGAATATATCTGACTAGTAAGAATTTTAAAACCTATGTATTGATATCTCTCTGTAAGTGAGTCAAGTGGGTGTAAAGCGGCATAAACACAGCAGTGAAAAGCAGCTAAACCCCTTTATAAAAATCAATCACTTTTAAAAACCCGTGAAACAAAGACAGTGAAAGAGAGAGAAATTCTTACTAAATTCGTTCAGGGGCTGTGATGCCACCTGGATTGACCATATCTAGACCCACAGCTGATAGAGACATAAGGGTGGACAGTCTTGGGGCTGAGAGGTTTGGTGAGGTTGGGTGAGCAAACGCAGACCCTTTAAAGTAATACTGCGTGGTTCCCATCCCATGGGTCCCAAATCTCCAGGTTCAAGGGCATCTTCCTACTTCGAAAACATGCATGAGAAACCCAGAAGATGGTGCACCGTGTGATCGGGAAAGGTTTCTAAAACGCACCTCATTTCTCATCTCCTTGTGCTCGGGTTCGCCATTCCAGCCGCTTTACTAGCAATCTCCCTCCTTGGAGAATCAGCACCTTTAACCTCCTGTTCCTTACAGGTTGCAAATTGTCCTGAGGATGAACGGGAAGAGGGGGAACCAATGAGACACTAGCTCTAGGTGTTGGGACAGGCACAGGTCACTCTATTTTCCCATCAGGAAGAAGAATTAACCACAGGCTCAGCCTTCCGCCCGGAACCAGAATAGGGCCTGAAGCAATCCTGCGCTTTTGCGGCCAGCTCCCAAGAAAGCGAGTTGAAAAATGGAGCTCAGGGGCACTGCAATTCACAAACCTGCAGAGTTATAAATCATAACTCTCGTCCTCAAATATATTGAGGGAAGGCCACGAAGAGGATTTGAAAGCAAGGCAGAATTGCAGGAAACAGATTTCAGGAGGTAGATTTGAATCGCCTTTAAAGCACGGGAAAAGCAGCAAAACCTCGACAATGATGCCCTTGGCCAAAAAGGGCGTATGCGTTTTTTCCTGAATATATTCAGGAAAAAACGCATACGCCCTTTTTGGCCAACCAAGCAACCTGGAAAGGCAAATCAGCGCTACAAAGAAGTCTCGCTTCCCATCGGTCAAAAGGGCCATGCTGAATAAAGTGTCAAAACCAGAAATGCAGGACAGGCCATGGAGAAACGGGAGACTTGCTACGCTGATGGGCGGGATGTAAATTGCCAACAGCCATTCTGGAGAAGTGTACGGTGTGTCCTGAAACATCGAAAAAACTCAGCTTAGAGAGCATAGGGCACTTCCACTCATGGGCGTATAAATTGGGAAAACTAAAAATCAGCAAGACACAGGCACCCCAAAGTTTAGGGCTGCTCTGTTGACAAGAACCTCCACTTCGTTACACCCTAAATATCCCAGGAAAGAGAAAACTGGATAAAGAAGTTGTGGTCCTTACGTACAATGGAATATCACTCAGCCATGAAATCACTGTCATAAGGCTAGTAGCAGCATTATGAGTGGATTTAGGTACGACGATTCTAAGTGAAATAAGTCACACAGAAAAAGACACTTATCATAAGATATCACTTATAGAGGGAATGTAAAAACCGCGACCCTTGAACTGAATTACAAAACAGAACAGAGTCACACGTTTAGAAAACACACTATGGCTGCTTAACGGGAAAGGTGAGGTGGGGTGATGCATAAAAGAAGGGTTTCAAATTAGCTCAGAGACCGTTCCATAAACCCAATATGTAACAGACACGACCTACTCCTTGCTCAGTGAACTGGACTCAACACCCCCTATTCACCGCCCAAGAATATATCTGACTAGTAAGAATGTTAAAACCTATGTATTGATATCTCTCTGTAAGTGAGTCAAGTGGGTGTAAAGCGGCATAAACACAGCAGTGAAAAGCAGCTAAACCCCTTTATAAAAATCAATCACTTTTAAAAACCCGTGAAACAAAGACAGTGAAAGAGAGAGAAATTCTTACTAAATTCGTTCAGGGGCTGTGATGCCACCTGGATTGACCATATCTAGACCCACAGCTGATTGAGACATAAGGGTGGACACTCTTGGGGCTGAGAGGTTTGGTGAGGTTGGGTGAGCAAACGCAGACCCTTTAGAGTAATACTGCGTGGTACCCATCCCATGGGTCCCAAATCTCCAGGTTCAAGGGCATCTTCCTACTTCGAAAACATGCATGAGAAACCCAGAAGATGGTACACCGTGTGATCGGGAAAGGTTTCTAAAACGCACCTCATTTCTCATCTCCTTGTGCTCGGGTTCCCCATTCCAGCCGCTTTACTAGCAATCTCCCTCCTTGGAGAATCAGCACCTTTAACCTCCTGTTCCGTACAGGTTGCAATTTGTCCTGAGGATGAACGGGAAGAGGGGGAACCAATGAGACACTAGCTCTAGGTGTTGGGACAGGCACAGGTCACTCTATTTTCCCATCAGGAAGAAGAATTAACCACAGGCTCAGCCTGCCGCCCGGGACCAAAATAGGGCCTGAAGCAATCCTGCGCTTTTGCGGCCAGCTCCCAAGAAAGCGAGTTGAAAAATGGATCTCAGGGGCACTGCAATTCACAAACCTGCAGAGTTATAAATGATAACTCTCGTCCTCAAATATATTGAGGGAAGGCAACGAAGAGGATTTGAAAGCAAGGCAGAATTGCAGGAAACAGATTTCAGGAGGTAGATTCAAATCGCCTTTAAAGCACGGGAAAAGCGGCAAAACCTCGACAATGATGCCCTTGGCCAAAAAGGGCGTATGCGTTTTTTCCTGAATATATTCAGGAAAAAACGCATGCGCCCTTTTTGGCCAACCAAGCAACCTGGAAAGGCAAATCAGCGCTACAAAGAAGTCTCGCTTCCCATCGGTCAAAAGGGCCATGCTGAATAAAGTGTCAAAACCAGAAATGCAGGACAGGCCATGGAGAAACGGGAGCCTTGCTACGCTGATGGGCGGGATGTAAATTGCCAACAGCCACTCTGGAGAAGTGTACGGTGTGTCCTGAAACATCGAAAAAACTCAGCTTAGAGAGCATAGGGCACTTCCACTCATGGGCGTATAAATTGGGAAAACTAAAAATCAGCAAGACACAGGCACCCCAAAGTTTAGGGCTGCTCTGTTGACAAGAACCTCCACTTCGTTACACCCTAAATATCCCAGGAAAGAGAAAAATGGATAAAGAAGTTGTGGTCCTTATGTACAATGGAATATCACTCAGCCATGAAATCAACGTCATAAGGCTAGTAGCAGCATGATGAGTGGATTTAGGTACGACGATTCTAAGTGAAATAAGTCACACAGAAAAAGACACTTATCATAAGATATCACTTATAGAGGGAATGTAAAAACCGCGACCCTTGAACTGAATTACAAAACAGAACAGAGTCACACGTTTAGAAAACACACTATGGCTGCTTAACGGGAAAGGTGAGGTGGGGTGATGCATAAAAGAAGGGGTTCAAATTAGCTCAGAGACCGTTCCATAAACCCAATATGTAACAGACACGACCTACTCCTTGCTCAGTGAACTGGACTCAACACCCCCTATTCACCACCCAAGAATATATCTGACTAGTAAGAATGTTAAAACCTATGTATTGATATCACTCTGTAAGTGAGTCAAGTGGGTGTAAAGTGGCATAAACACAGCAGTGAAAAGCAGCTAAACCCCTTTATAAAAATCAATCACTTTTAAAAACCCGTGAAACAAAGTCAGTGAAAGAGAGAGAAATTCTTACTAAATTCGTTTAGGGGCTGTGATGCCACCTGGATTGACCATATCTAGACCCACAGCTGATTGAGACATAAGGGTGGACACTCTTGGGGCTGAGAGGTTTGGTGAGGTTGGGTGAGCAAACGCAGACCCTTTAGAGTAATACTGCGTGGTACCCATCCCATGGGTCCCAAATCTCCACATTCAAGGGCATCTTCCTACATCGAAAACATGCATGAGAAACCCAGAAGATGGTACACCGTGTGATCGGGAAAGGTTTCTAAAACGCACCTCATTTCTCATCTCCTTGTGCTCGGGTTCCCCATTCCAGCCGCTTTACTAGCAATCTCCCTCCTTGGAGAATCAGCACCTTTAACCTCCTGTTCCGTACAGGTTGCAATTTGTCCTGAGGATGAACGGGAAGAGGGGGAACCAATGAGACACTAGCTCTAGGTGTTGGGACAGGCACAGGTCACTCTATTTTCCCATCAGGAAGAAGAATTAACCACAGGCTCAGCCTGCCGCCCGGGACCAAAATAGGGCCTAAAGCAATCCTGCGCTTTTGCGGCTAGCTCCCAAGAAAGCGAGTTGAAAAATGGAGCTCAAGGGCACTGCAATTCACAAACCTGCAGAGTTATAAATGATAACTCTCGTCCTCAAATATATTGAGGGAAGGAAACGAAGAGGATTTGAAAGCACGGCAGAATTGCAGGAAACAGATTTCAGGAGGTAGATTCAAATCGCCTTTAAAGCACGGGAAAAGCGGCAAATCCTCGACAATGATGCCCTTGGCCAAAAAGGGCGTATGCGTTTTTTCCTGAATATATTCAGGAAAAAACGCATACGCCCTTTTTGGCCAACCAAGCAACCTGGAAAGGCAAATCAGCGCTACAAAGAAGTCTCGCTTCCCATCGGTCAAAAGGGCCATGCTGAATAAAGTGTCAAAACCAGAAATGCAGGACAGGCCATGGAGAAACGGGAGCCTTGCTACGCTGATGGGCGGGATGTAAATTGCCAACAGCCACTCTGGAGAAGTGTACGGTGTGTCCTGAAACATCGAAAAAAATCAGCTTAGAGAGCATAGGGCACTTCCACTCATGGGCGTATAAATTGGGAAAACTAAAAATCAGCAAGACACAGGCACCCCAAAGTTTAGGGCTGCTCTGTTGACAAGAACCTCCACTTCGTTACACCCTAAATATCCCAGGAAAGAGAAAACTGGATAAAGAAGTTGTGGTCCTTATGTACAATGGAATAACACTCAGCCAGGAAATCACTGTCATAAGGCTAGTAGCAGCATGATGAGTGGATTTAGGTACGACGATTCTAAGTGAAATAAGTCACACAGAAAAAGACACTTATCATAAGATATCACTTATAGAGGGAATGTAAAAACCGCGACCCTTGAACTGAATTACAAAACAGAACAGAGTCACACGTTTAGAAAACACACTATGGCTGCTTAACGGGAAAGGTGAGGTGGGGTGATGCATAAAAGAAGGGTTTCAAATTAGCTCAGAGACCGTTCCATAAACCCAATATGTAATAGACACGACCTACTCCTTGCTCAGTGAACTGGACTCAACACCCCCTATTCCCCGCCCAAGAATATATCTGACTAGTAAGAATTTTAAAACCTATGTATTGATATCTCTCTGTAAGTGAGTCAAGTGGGTGTAAAGCGGCATAAACACAGCAGTGAAAAGCAGCTAAACCCCTTTATAAAAATCAATCACTTTTAAAAACCCGTGAAACAAAGACAGTGAAAGAGAGAGAAATTCTTACTAAATTCGTTCAGGGGCTGTGATGCCACCTGGATTGACCATATCTAGACCCACAGCTGATAGAGACATAAGGGTGGACAGTCTTGGGGCTGAGAGGTTTGGTGAGGTTGGGTGAGCAAACGCAGACCCTTTAAAGTAATACTGCGTGGTTCCCATCCCATGGGTCCCAAATCTCCAGGTTCAAGGGCATCTTCCTACTTCGAAAACATGCATGAGAAACCCAGAAGATGGTGCACCGTGTGATCGGGAAAGGTTTCTAAAACGCACCTCATTTCTCATCTCCTTGTGCTCGGGTTCGCCATTCCAGCCGCTTTACTAGCAATCTCCCTCCTTGGAGAATCAGCACCTTTAACCTCCTGTTCCTTACAGGTTGCAAATTGTCCTGAGGATGAACGGGAAGAGGGGGAACCAATGAGACACTAGCTCTAGGTGTTGGGACAGGCACAGGTCACTCTATTTTCCCATCAGGAAGAAGAATTAACCACAGGCTCAGCCTTCCGCCCGGAACCAGAATAGGGCCTGAAGCAATCCTGCGCTTTTGCGGCCAGCTCCCAAGAAAGCGAGTTGAAAAATGGAGCTCAGGGGCACTGCAATTCACAAACCTGCAGAGTTATAAATCATAACTCTCGTCCTCAAATATATTGAGGGAAGGCCACGAAGAGGATTTGAAAGCAAGGCAGAATTGCAGGAAACAGATTTCAGGAGGTAGATTTGAATCGCCTTTAAAGCACGGGAAAAGCAGCAAAACCTCGACAATGATGCCCTTGGCCAAAAAGGGCGTATGCGTTTTTTCCTGAATATATTCAGGAAAAAACGCATACGCCCTTTTTGGCCAACCAAGCAACCTGGAAAGGCAAATCAGCGCTACAAAGAAGTCTCGCTTCCCATCGGTCAAAAGGGCCATGCTGAATAAAGTGTCAAAACCAGAAATGCAGGACAGGCCATGGAGAAACGGGAGACTTGCTACGCTGATGGGCGGGATGTAAATTGCCAACAGCCATTCTGGAGAAGTGTACGGTGTGTCCTGAAACATCGAAAAAACTCAGCTTAGAGAGCATAGGGCACTTCCACTCATGGGCGTATAAATTGGGAAAACTAAAAATCAGCAAGACACAGGCACCCCAAAGTTTAGGGCTGCTCTGTTGACAAGAACCTCCACTTCGTTACACCCTAAATATCCCAGGAAAGCGAAAACTGGATAAAGAAGTTGTGTTCCTTACGTACAATGGAATATCACTCAGCCATGAAATCACTGTCATAAGGCTAGTAGCAGCATTATGAGTGGATTTAGGTACGACGATTCTAAGTGAAATAAGTCACACAGAAAAAGACACTTATCATAAGATATCACTTATAGAGGGAATGTAAAAACCGCGACCCTTGAACTGAATTACAAAACAGAACAGAGTCACACGTTTAGAAAACACACTATGGCTGCTTAACGGGAAAGGTGAGGTGGGGTGATGCATAAAAGAAGGGTTTCAAATTAGCTCAGAGACCGTTCCATAAACCCAATATGTAACAGACACGACCTACTCCTTGCTCAGTGAACTGGACTCAACACCCCCTATTCACCGCCCAAGAATATATCTGACTAGTAAGAATGTTAAAACCTATGTATTGATATCTCTCTGTAAGTGAGTCAAGTGGGTGTAAAGCGGCATAAACACAGCAGTGAAAAGCAGCTAAACCCCTTTATAAAAATCAATCACTTTTAAAAACCCGTGAAACAAAGACAGTGAAAGAGAGAGAAATTCTTACTAAATTCGTTCAGGGGCTGTGATGCCACCTGGATTGACCATATCTAGACCCACAGCTGATTGAGACATAAGGGTGGACACTCTTGGGGCTGAGAGGTTTGGTGAGGTTGGGTGAGCAAACGCAGACCCTTTAGAGTAATACTGCGTGGTACCCATCCCATGGGTCCCAAATCTCCAGGTTCAAGGGCATCTTCCTACTTCGAAAACATGCATGAGAAACCCAGAAGATGGTACACCGTGTGATCGGGAAAGGTTTCTAAAACGCACCTCATTTCTCATCTCCTTGTGCTCGGGTTCCCCATTCCAGCCGCTTTACTAGCAATCTCCCTCCTTGGAGAATCAGCACCTTTAACCTCCTGTTCCGTACAGGTTGCAATTTGTCCTGAGGATGAACGGGAAGAGGGGGAACCAATGAGACACTAGCTCTAGGTGTTGGGACAGGCACAGGTCACTCTATTTTCCCATCAGGAAGAAGAATTAACCACAGGCTCAGCCTGCCGCCCGGGACCAAAATAGGGCCTGAAGCAATCCTGCGCTTTTGCGGCCAGCTCCCAAGAAAGCGAGTTGAAAAATGGATCTCAGGGGCACTGCAATTCACAAACCTGCAGAGTTATAAATGATAACTCTCGTCCTCAAATATATTGAGGGAAGGCAACGAAGAGGATTTGAAAGCAAGGCAGAATTGCAGGAAACAGATTTCAGGAGGTAGATTCAAATCGCCTTTAAAGCACGGGAAAAGCGGCAAAACCTCGACAATGATGCCCTTGGCCAAAAAGGGCGTATGCGTTTTTTCCTGAATATATTCAGGAAAAAACGCATGCGCCCTTTTTGGCCAACCAAGCAACCTGGAAAGGCAAATCAGCGCTACAAAGAAGTCTCGCTTCCCATCGGTCAAAAGGGCCATGCTGAATAAAGTGTCAAAACCAGAAATGCAGGACAGGCCATGGAGAAACGGGAGCCTTGCTACGCTGATGGGCGGGATGTAAATTGCCAACAGCCACTCTGGAGAAGTGTACGGTGTGTCCTGAAACATCGAAAAAACTCAGCTTAGAGAGCATAGGGCACTTCCACTCATGGGCGTATAAATTGGGAAAACTAAAAATCAGCAAGACACAGGCACCCCAAAGTTTAGGGCTGCTCTGTTGACAAGAACCTCCACTTCGTTACACCCTAAATATCCCAGGAAAGAGAAAAATGGATAAAGAAGTTGTGGTCCTTATGTACAATGGAATATCACTCAGCCATGAAATCAACGTCATAAGGCTAGTAGCAGCATGATGAGTGGATTTAGGTACGACGATTCTAAGTGAAATAAGTCACACAGAAAAAGACACTTATCATAAGATATCACTTATAGAGGGAATGTAAAAACCGCGACCCTTGAACTGAATTACAAAACAGAACAGAGTCACACGTTTAGAAAACACACTATGGCTGCTTAACGGGAAAGGTGAGGTGGGGTGATCCATAAAAGAAGGGTTTCAAATTAGCTCAGAGACCGTTCCATAAACCCAATATGTAATAGACACGACCTACTCCTTGCTCAGTGAACTGGACTCAACACCCCCTATTCACCGCCCAAGAATATATCTGACTAGTAAGAATGTTAAAACCTATGTATTGATATCTCTCTGTAAGTGAGTCAAGTGGGTGTAAAGCGGCATACACACAGCAGTGAAAAGCAGCTAAACCCCTTTATAAAAATCAATCACTTTTAAAAACCCGTGAAACAAAGACAGTGAAAGAGAGAGAAATTCTTACTAAATTCGTTCAGGGGCTGTGATGCCACCTGGATTGACCATATCTAGACCCACAGCTGATAGAGACATAAGGGTGGACAGTCTTGGGGCTGAGAGGTTTGGTGAGGTTGGGTGAGCAAACGCAGACCCTTTAAAGTAATACTGCGTGGTTCCCATCCCATGGGTCCCAAATCTCCAGGTTCAAGGGCATCTTCCTACTTCGAAAACATGCATGAGAAACCCAGAAGATGGTGCACCGTGTGATCGGGAAAGGTTTCTAAAACGCACCTCATTTCTCATCTCCTTGTGCTTGGGTTCGCCATTCCAGCCGCTTTACTAGCAATCTCCCTCCTTGGAGAATCAGCACCTTTAACCTCCTGTTCCGTACAGGTTGCAATTTGTCCTGAGGATGAACGGGAAGAGGGGGAACCAATGAGACACTAGCTCTAGGTGTTGGGACAGGCACAGGTCACTCTATTTTCCCATCAGGAAGAAGAATTAACCACAGGCTCAGCCTGCCGCCCGGGACCAAAATAGGGCCTGAAGCAATCCTGCGCTTTTGCGGCCAGCTCCCAAGAAAGCGAGTTGAAAAATGGATCTCAGGGGCACTGCAATTCACAAACCTGCAGAGTTATAAATGATAACTCTCGTCCTCAAATATATTGAGGGAAGGCAACGAAGAGGATTTGAAAGCAAGGCAGAATTGCAGGAAACAGATTTCAGGAGGTAGATTCAAATCGCCTTTAAAGCACGGGAAAAGCGGCAAAACCTCGACAATGATGCCCTTGGCCAAAAAGGGCGTATGCGTTTTTTCCTGAATATATTCAGGAAAAAACGCATGCGCCCTTTTTGGCCAACCAAGCAACCTGGAAAGGCAAATCAGCGCTACAAAGAAGTCTCGCTTCCCATCGGTCAAAAGGGCCATGCTGAATAAAGTGTCAAAACCAGAAATGCAGGACAGGCCATGGAGAAACGGGAGCCTTGCTACGCTGATGGGCGGGATGTAAATTGCCAACAGCCACTCTGGAGAAGTGTACGGTGTGTCCTGAAACATCGAAAAAACTCAGCTTAGAGAGCATAGGGCACTTCCACTCATGGGCGTATAAATTGGGAAAACTAAAAATCAGCAAGACACAGGCACCCCAAAGTTTAGGGCTGCTCTGTTGACAAGAACCTCCACTTCGTTACACCCTAAATATCCCAGGAAAGAGAAAAATGGATAAAGAAGTTGTGGTCCTTATGTACAATGGAATATCACTCAGCCATGAAATCAACGTCATAAGGCTAGTAGCAGCATGATGAGTGGATTTAGGTACGACGATTCTAAGTGAAATAAGTCACACAGAAAAAGACACTTATCATAAGATATCACTTATAGAGGGAATGTAAAAACCGCGACCCTTGAACTGAATTACAAAACAGAACAGAGTCACACGTTTAGAAAACACACTATGGCTGCTTAACGGGAAAGGTGAGGTGGGGTGATCCATAAAAGAAGGGTTTCAAATTAGCTCAGAGACCGTTCCATAAACCCAATATGTAATAGACACGACCTACTCCTTGCTCAGTGAACTGGACTCAACACCCCCTATTCACCGCCCAAGAATATATCTGACTAGTAAGAATGTTAAAACCTATGTATTGATATCTCTCTGTAAGTGAGTCAAGTGGGTGTAAAGCGGCATACACACAGCAGTGAAAAGCAGCTAAACCCCTTTATAAAAATCAATCACTTTTAAAAACCCGTGAAACAAAGACAGTGAAAGAGAGAGAAATTCTTACTAAATTCGTTCAGGGGCTGTGATGCCACCTGGATTGACCATATCTAGACCCACAGCTGATAGAGACATAAGGGTGGACAGTCTTGGGGCTGAGAGGTTTGGTGAGGTTGGGTGAGCAAACGCAGACCCTTTAAAGTAATACTGCGTGGTTCCCATCCCATGGGTCCCAAATCTCCAGGTTCAAGGGCATCTTCCTACTTCGAAAACATGCATGAGAAACCCAGAAGATGGTGCACCGTGTGATCGGGAAAGGTTTCTAAAACGCACCTCATTTCTCATCTCCTTGTGCTTGGGTTCGCCATTCCAGCCGCTTTACTAGCAATCTCCCTCCTTGGAGAATCAGCACCTTTAACCTCCTGTTCCGTACAGGTTGCAATTTGTCCTGAGGATGAACGGGAAGAGGGGGAACCAATGAGACACTAGCTCTAGGTGTTGGGACAGGCACAGGTCACTCTATTTTCCCATCAGGAAGAAGAATTAACCACAGGCTCAGCCTGCCGCCCGGGACCAAAATAGGGCCTAAAGCAATCCTGCGCTTTTGCGGCCAGCTCCCAAGAAAGCGAGTTGAAAAATGGAGCTCAGGGGCACTGCAATTCACAAACCTGCAGAGTTATAAATGATAACTCTCGTCCTCAAATATATTGAGAGAAGGCAACGAAGAGGATTTGAAAGCACGGCAGAATTGCTGGAAAGAGATTTCAGGAGGTAGATTCGAATCGCCTTTAAAGCACGGGAAAAGCGGCAAAACCTCGACAATGATGCCCTTGGCCAAAAAGGGCGTATGCGTTTTTTCCTGAATATATTCAGGAAAAAACGCATACGCCCTTTTTGGCCAACCAAGCAACCTGGAAAGGCAATTCAGCGCTACAAAGAAGTCTCGCTTCCCATCGGTCAAAAGGGCCATGCTGAATAAAGTGTCAAAACCAGAAATGCAGGACAGGCCATGGAGAAACGGGAGCCTTGCTACGCTGATGGGCGGGATGTAAATTGCCAACAGCCACTCTGGAGAAGTGTACGATGTGTCCTGAAACATCGAAAAAACTCAGCTTAGTGAGCATAGGGCACTTCCACTCATGGGCGTATAAATTGGGAAAATTAAAAATCAGCAAGACACAGGCACCCCAAAGTTTAGGGCTGCTTTGTTGACAAGAACCTCCACTTCGTTACACCTTAAATATCCCAGGAAAGAGAAAAATGGATAAAGAAGTTGTGGTCCTTATGTACAATGGAATATCACTCAGCCATGAAATCAACGTCATAAGGCTAGTAGCAGCATGATGAGTGGATTTAGGTACGACGATTCTAAGTGAAATAAGTCACACAGAAAAAGACACTTATCATAAGATATCACTTATAGAGGGAATGTAAAAATTGCTACCCTTGAACTGAATTACAAAACAGAACAGAGTCACACGTTTAGAAAACACACTATGGCTGCTTAACGGGAAAGGTGAGGTGGGGTGATGCATAAAAGAAGGGGTTCAAATTAGCTCAGAGACCGTTCCATAAACCCAATATGTAACAGACACGACCTACTCCTTGCTCAGTGAACTGGACTCAACACCCCCTATTCACCACACAAGAATATATCTGACTAGTAAGAATGTTAAAACCTATGTATTGATATCACTCTGTAAGTGAGTCAAGTGGGTGTAAAGTGGCATAAACACAGCAGAGAAAAGCAGCTAAACCCCTTTATAAAAATCAATCACTTTTAAAAACCCGTGAAACAAAGACAGTGAAAGAGAGAGAAATTCTTACTAAATTCGTTCAGTGGCTGTGATGCCACCTGGATTGACCATATCTAGACCCACAGCTGATTGAGACATAAGGGTGGACACTCTTGGGGCTGAGAGGTTTGGTGAGGTTGGGTGAGCAAACGCAGACCCTTTAGAGTAATACTGTGTGGTACCCATCCCATGGGTCCCAAATCTCCAGATTCAAGGGCATCTTCCTACATCGAAAACATGCATGAGAAACCCAGAAGATGGTACACCGTGTGATCGGGAAAGGTTTCTAAAACGCACCTCATTTCTCATCTCCTTGTGCTCGGGTTCGCCATTCCAGCCGCTTTACTAGCAATCTCCCTCCTTGGAGAATCAGCACCTTTAACCTCCTGTTCCGTACAGGTTGCAATTTGTCCTGAGGATGAACGGGAAGAGGGGGAACCAATGAGACACTAGCTCTAGGTGTTGGGACAGGCACAGGTCACTCTATTTTCCCATCAGGAAGAAGAATTAACCACAGGCTCAGCCTGCCGCCCGGGACCAAAATAGGGCCTAAAGCAATCCTGCGCTTTTGCGGCCAGCTCCCAAGAAAGCGAGTTGATAAATGGAGCTCAGGGGCACTGCAATTCACAAACCTGCAGAGTTATAAATGATAACTCTCGTCCTCAAATATATTGAGGGAAGGCAACGAAGAGGATTTGAAAGCACGGCAGAATTGCAGGAAACAGATTTCAGGAGGTAGATTCAAATCGCCTTTAAAGCACGAGAAAAGCGGCAGAACCTCGACAATGATGCCCTTGGCCAAAAAGGGCGTATGCGTTTTTTCCTGAATATATTCAGGAAAAAACGCATACGCCCTTTTTGGCCAACCAAGCAACCTGGAAAGGCAAATCAGCGCTACAAAGAAGTCTCGCTTCCCATCGGTCAAAAGGGCCATGCTGAATAAAGTGTCAAAACCAGAAATGCAGGACAGGCCATGGAGAAACGGGAGCCTTGCTACGCTGATGGGCGGGATGTAAATTGCCAACAGCCACTCTGGAGAAGTGTACGGTGTGTCCTGAAACATCGAAAAAACTCAGCTTAGAGAGCATAGGGCACTTCCACTCATGGGCGTATAAATTGGGAAAACTAAAAATCAGCAAGACAGAGGCACCCCAAAGTTTAGGGCTGCTCTGTTGACAAGAACCTCCACTTCGTTACACCCTAAATATCCCAGGAAAGAGAAAAATGGATAAAGAAGTTGTGGTCCTTATGTACAATGGAATATCACTCAGCCATGAAATCAACGTCATAAGGCTAGTAGCAGCATGATGAGTGGATTTAGGTACGACGATTCTAAGTGAAATAAGTCACACAGAAAAAGACACTTATCATAAGATATCACTTATAGAGGGAATGTAAAAACCGCGACACTTGAACTGAATTACAAAACAGAACAGAGTCACACGTTTAGAAAACACACTATGGCTGCTTAACGGGAAAGGTGAGGTGGGGTGATGCATAAAAGAAGGGTTTCAAATTAGCTCAGAGACCGTTCCATAAACCCAATATGTAATAGACACGACCTACTCCTTGCTCAGTGAACTGGACTCAACACCCCCTATTCACCGCCCAAGAATATATCTGACTAGTAAGAATGTTAAAACCTATGTATTGATATCTCTCTGTAAGTGAGTCAAGTGGGTGTAAAGCGGCATAAACACAGCAGTGAAAAGCAGCTAAACCCCTTTATAAAAATCAATCACTTTTAAAAACCCGTGAAACAAAGACAGTGAAAGAGAGAGAAATTATTACTAAATTCGTTCAGGGGCTGTGATGCCACCTGGATTGACCATATCTAGACCCACAGCTGATAGAGACATAAGGGTGGACACTCTTGGGGCTGAGAGGTTTGGTGAGGTTGGGTGAGCAAACGCAGACCCTTTAAAGTAATACTGCGTGGTTCCCATCCCATGGGTCCCAAATCTCCAGGTTCAAGGGCATCTTCCTACTTCGAAAACATGCATGAGAAACCCAGAAGATGGTGCACCGTGTGATCGGGAAAGGTTTCTAAAACGCACCTAATTTCTCATCTCCTTGTGCTCGGGTTCGCCATTCCAGCTGCTTTACTAGCAATCTCCCTCCTTGGAGAATCAGCACCTTTAACCTCCTGTTCCGTACAGGTTGCAATTTGTCCTGAGGATGAACGGGAAGAGGGGGAACCAATGAGACACTAGCTCTACGTGTTGGGACAGGCACAAGTCACTCTATTTTCCCATCAGGAAGAAGAATTAACCACAGGCTCAGCCTTCCGCCCGGAACCAGAATAGGGCCTGAAGCAATCCTGCGCTTTTGCGGCCAGCTCCCAAGAAAGCGACTTGAAAAATGGAGCGCAGGGGCACTGCAATTCACAAACCTGCAGAGTTATAAATGATAACTCTCGTCCTCAAATATATTGAGGGAAGGCCACGAAGAGGATTTGAAAGCAAGGCAGAATTGCAGGAAACAGATTTCAGGGGGAAGATTCGAATCGCCTTTAAAGCACGGGAAAAGCAGCAAAACCTCGACAATGATGCCCTTGGCCAAAAAGGGCGTATGCGTTTTTTCCTGAATATATTCAGGAAAAAACGCATACGCCCTTTTTGGCCAACCAAGCAACCTGGAAAGCCAATCAGCGCTACAAAGAAGTCTCGCTTCCCATCGGTCAAAAGGGCCATGCTGAATAAAGTGTCAAAACCAGAAATGCAGGACAGGCCATGGAGAAACGGGAGCCTTGCTACGCTGATGGGCGGAATGTAAATTGCCAACAGACACTCTGGAGAAGTGTACGGTGTGTCCTGAAACATCGAAAAAACTCAGCTTAGAGAGCATAGGGCACTTCCACTCATGGGCGTATAAATTGGGAAAACTAAAAATCAGCAAGACACAGGCACCCCAAAGTTTAGGGCTGCTCTGTTGACAAGAACCTCCACTTCGTTACACCCTAAATATCCCAGGAAAGAGAAAACTGGATAAAGAAGTTGTGGTCCTTATGTACAATGGAATATCACTCAGCCATGAAATCAACGTCATAAGGCTAGTAGCAGCATGATGAGTGGATTTAGGTACGACGATTCTAAGTGAAATAAGTCACACAGAAAAAGACACTTATCATAACATATAACTTACAGAGGGAATGTAAAAATTGCTACCCTTGAACTGAATTACAAAACAGAACTGAGTCACACGTTTAGAAAACACACTATGGCTGCTTAACGGGAAAGGTGAGGTGGGGTGATGCATAAAAGAAGGGGTTCAAATTAGCTCAGATACCGTTCCATAAACCCAATATGTAACAGACACGACCTACTCCTTGCTCAGTGAACTGGACTCAACACCCCCTATTCACCACCCAAGAATATATCTGACTAGTAAGAATGTTAAAACCTATGTATTGATATCACTCTGTAAGTGAGTCAAGTGGGTGTAAAGCGGCATAAACACAGCAGTGAAAAGCAGCTAAACCCCTTTATAAAAATCAGTCACTTTTAAAAACCCGTGAAACAAAGACAGTGAAAGAGAGAGAAATTCTTACTAAATTCGTTCAGGGGCTGTGATGCCACCTGGATTGACCATATCTAGACCCACAGCTGATTGAGACATAAGGGTGGACAGACACTCTTGGGGCTGAGAGGTTTGGTGAGGTTGGGAGAGGAAACGCAGACCCTTTAAAGTAATACTGCGTGGTTCCCATCTCATGGGTCCCAAATCTCCAGGTTCAAGGGCATCTTCCCACTTCGAAAACATGCATGAGAAACCCAGAAGATGGTGCACCGTGTAATCGGCAAAGGTTTCTAAAACGCACCTCATTTCTCATCTCCTTGTGCTTGGGTTCGCCATTCCAGCCGCTTTACTAGCAATCTCCCTCCTTGGAGAATCAGCACCTTTAACCTCCTGTTCCGTACAGGTTGCAATTTGTCCTGAGGATGAACGGGAAGAGGGGGAACCAATGAGACACTAGCTCTAGGTGTTGGGACAGGCACAGGTCACTCTATTTTCCCATCAGGAAGAAGAATTAACCACAGGCTCAGCCTGCCGCCCGGGACCAAAATAGGGCCTGAAGCAATCCTGCGCTTTTGCGGCCAGCTCCCAAGAAAGCGAGTTGAAAAATGGATCTCAGGGGCACTGCAATTCACAAACCTGCAGAGTTATAAATGAAAGCTCTCGTCCTCAAATATATTGAGGGAAGGCAACGAAGAGGATTTGAAAGCAAGGCAGAATTGCAGGAAACAGATTTCAGGAGGTAGATTCAAATCGCCTTTAAAGCACGGGAAAATCGGCAAAACCTCGACAATGATGCCCTTGGCCAAAAAGGGCGTATGCGTTTTTTCCTGAATATATTCAGGAAAAAACGCATGCGCCCTTTTTGGCCAACCAAGCAACCTGGAAAGGCAAATCAGCGCTACAAAGAAGTCTCGCTTCACATCGGTCAAAAGGGCCATGCTGAATAAAGTGTCAAAACCAGAAATGCAGGACAGGCCATGGAGAAACGGGAGCCTTGCTACGCTGATGGGCGGGATGTAAATTGCCAACAGCCACTCTGGAGAAGTGTACGGTGTGTCCTGAAACATCGAAAAAACTCAGCTTAGAGAGCATAGGGCACTTCCACTCATGGGCGTATAAATTGGGAAAACTAAAAATCAGCAAGACACAGGCACCCCAAAGTTTAGGGCTGCTCTGTTGACAAGAACCTCCACTTCGTTACACCCTAAATATCCCAGGAAAGAGAAAACTGGATAAAGAAGTTGTGGTCCTTATGTACAATGGAATATCACTCAGCCAGGAAATCACTGTCATAAGGCTAGTAGCAGCATGATGAGTGGATTTAGGTACGACGATTCTAAGTGAAATAAGTCACACAGAAAAAGACACTTATCATAAGATATCACTTATAGAGGGAATGTAAAAACCGCGACCCTTGAACTGAATTACAAAACAGAACAGAGTCACACGTTTAGAAAACACACTATGGCTGCTTAACGGGAAAGGTGAGGTGGGGTGATGCATAAAAGAAGGGTTTCAAATTAGCTCAGAGACCGTTCCATAAACCCAATATGTAATAGACACGACCTACTCCTTGCTCAGTGAACTGGACTCAACACCCCCTATTCCCCGCCCAAGAATATATCTGACTAGTAAGAATTTTAAAACCTATGTATTGATATCTCTCTGTAAGTGAGTCAAGTGGGTGTAAAGCGGCATAAACACAGCAGTGAAAAGCAGCTAAACCCCTTTTTAAAAATCAATCACTTTTAAAAACCCGTGAAACAAAGACAGTGAAAGAGAGAGAAATTCTTACTAAATTCGTTCAGGGGCTGTGATGCCACCTGGATTGACCATATCTAGACCCACAGCTGATAGAGACATAAGGGTGGACACTCTTGGGGCTGAGAGGTTTGGTGAGGTTGGGTGAGAAAACGCAGACCCTTTAAAGTAATACTGCGTGGTTCCCATCCCATGGGTCCCAAATCTCCAGGTTCAAGGGCATCTTCCTACTTCGAAAACATGCATGAGAAACCCAGAAGATGGTGCACCGTGTGATCGGGAAAGGTTTCCAAAACGCACCTCATTTCTCATCTCCTTGTGCTCGGGTTCGCCATTCCAGCCGCTTTACTAGCAATCTCCCTCCTTGGAGAATCAGCACCTTTAACCTCCTGTTCCGTACAGGTTGCAATTTGTCCTGAGGATGAACGGGAAGAGGGGGAACCAATGAGACACTAGCTCTAGGTGTTGGGACAGGCACAGGTCACTCTATTTTCCCATCAGGAAGAAGAATTAACCACAGGCTCAGCCTTCCGCCCGGAACCAGAATAGGGCCTGAAGCAATCCTGCGCTTTTGCGGCCAGCTCCCAAGAAAGCGAGTTGAAAAATGGAGCTCAGGGGCACTGCAATTCACAAACCTGCAGAGTTATAAATCATAACTCTCGTCCTCAAATATATTGAGGGAAGGCCACGAAGACGATTTGAAAGCAAGGCAGAATTGCAGGAAACAGATTTCAGGAGGTAGATTCGAATCGCCTTTAAAGCACGGGAAAAGCAGCAAAACCTCGACAATGATGCCCTTGGCCAAAAAGGGCGTATGCGTTTTTTCCTGAATATATTCAGGGAAAAACGCATACGCCCTTTTTGGCCAACCAAGCAACCTGGAAAGGCAAATCAGCGCTACAAAGAAGTCTCGCTTCCCATCGGTCAAAAGGGCCATGCTGAATAAAGTGTCAAAAGCAGAAATGCAGGACAGGCCATGGAGAAACGGGAGCCTTGCTACGCTGATGGGCGGGATGTAAATTGCCAACAGCCACTCTGGAGAAGTGTACGGTGTGTCCTGAAACATCGAAAAAACTCAGCTTAGAGAGCATAGGGCACTTCCACTCATGGGCGTATAAATTGGGAAAACTAAAAATCAGCAAGACACAGGCACCCCAAAGTTTAGGGCTGCTCTGTTGACAAGAACCTCCACTTCGTTACACCCTAAATATCCCAGGAAAGAGAAAAATGGATAAAGAAGTTGTGGTCCTTATGTACAATGGAATATCACTCAGCCATGAAATCAACGTCATAAGGCTAGTAGCAGCATGATGAGTGGATTTAGGTACGACGATTCTAAGTGAAATAAGTCACACAGAAAAAGACACTTATCCTAAGATATCACTTATAGAGGGAATGTAAAAACCGCGACCCTTGAACTGAATTACAAAACAGAACAGAGTCACACGTTTAGAAAACACACTATGGCTGCTTAACGGGAAAGGTGAGGTGGGGTGATGCATAAAAGAAGGGGTTCAAATTAGCTCAGATACCGTTCCATAAACCCAATATGTAACAGACACGACCTACTCCTTGCTCAGTGAACTGGACTCAACACCCCCTATTCACCACCCAAGAATATATCTGACTAGTAAGAATGTTAAAACCTATGTATTGATATCACTCTGTAAGTGAGTCAAGTGGGTGTAAAGTGGCATAAACACAGCAGTGAAAAGCAGCTAAACCCCTTTATAAAAATCAATCACTTTTAAAAACCCGTGAAACAAAGTCAGTGAAAGAGAGAGAAATTCTTACTAAATTCATTTAGGGGCTGTGATGCCACCTGGATTGACCATATCTAGACCCACAGCTGATTGAGACATAAGGGTGGACACTCTTGGGGCTGAGAGGTTTGGTGAGGTTGGGTGAGCAAACGCAGACCCTTTAGAGTAATACTGCGTGGTACCCATCCCATGGGTCCCAAATCTCCACATTCAAGGGCATCTTCCTACATCGAAAACATGCATGAGAAACCCAGAAGATGGTACACCGTGTGATCGGGAAAGGTTTCTA
This sequence comes from Balaenoptera borealis, assembly GCF_965194805.1. Lineage (NCBI taxonomy): Eukaryota > Metazoa > Chordata > Mammalia > Artiodactyla > Balaenopteridae > Balaenoptera > Balaenoptera borealis. The sequence continues at coordinate 440,351 of NW_028123853.1, forward strand.
AAACGCACCTCATTTCTCATCTCCTTGTGCTCGGGTTCCCCATTCCAGCCGCTTTACTAGCAATCTCCCTCCTTGGAGAATCAGCACCTTTAACCTCCTGTTCCGTACAGGTTGCAATTTGTCCTGAGGATGAACGGGAAGAGGGGGAACCAATGAGACACTAGCTCTAGGTGTTGGGACAGGCACAGGTCACTCTATTTTCCCATCAGGAAGAAGAATTAACCACAGGCTCAGCCTGCCGCCCGGGACCAAAATAGGGCCTAAAGCAATCCTGCGCTTTTGCGGCTAGCTCCCAAGAAAGCGAGTTGAAAAATGGAGCTCAAGGGCACTGCAATTCACAAACCTGCAGAGTTATAAATGATAACTCTCGTCCTCAAATATATTGAGGGAAGGAAACGAAGAGGATTTGAAAGCACGGCAGAATTGCAGGAAACAGATTTCAGGAGGTAGATTCAAATCGCCTTTAAAGCACGGGAAAAGCGGCAAATCCTCGACAATGATGCCCTTGGCCAAAAAGGGCGTATGCGTTTTTTCCTGAATATATTCAGGAAAAAACGCATACGCCCTTTTTGGCCAACCAAGCAACCTGGAAAGGCAAATCAGCGCTACAAAGAAGTCTCGCTTCCCATCGGTCAAAAGGGCCATGCTGAATAAAGTGTCAAAACCAGAAATGCAGGACAGGCCATGGAGAAACGGGAGTCTTGCTACGCTGATGGGCGGGATGTAAATTGCCAACAGCCACTCTGGAGAAGTGTACGGTGTGTCCTGAAACATCGAAAAAACTCAGCTTAGAGAGCATAGGGCACTTCCACTCATGGGCGTATAAATTGGGAAAACTAAAAATCAGCAAGACACAGGCACCCCAAAGTTTAGGGCTGCTCTGTTGACAAGAACCTCCACTTCGTTACACCCTAAATATCCCAGGAAAGAGAAAACTGGATAAAGAAGTTGTGGTCCTTATGTACAATGGAATATCACTCAGCCAGGAAATCACTGTCATAAGGCTAGTAGCAGCATGATGAGTGGATTTAGGTACGACGATTCTAAGTGAAATAAGTCACACAGAAAAAGACACTTATCATAAGATATCACTTATAGAGGGAATGTAAAAACCGCGACCCTTGAACTGAATTACAAAACAGAACAGAGTCACACGTTTAGAAAACACACTATGGCTGCTTAACGGGAAAGGTGAGGTGGGGTGATGCATAAAAGAAGGGTTTCAAATTAGCTCAGAGACCGTTCCATAAACCCAATATGTAATAGACACGACCTACTCCTTGCTCAGTGAACTGGACTCAACACCCCCTATTCCCCGCCCAAGAATATATCTGACTAGTAAGAATTTTAAAACCTATGTATTGATATCTCTCTGTAAGTGAGTCAAGTGGGTGTAAAGCGGCATAAACACAGCAGTGAAAAGCAGCTAAACCCCTTTATAAAAATCAATCACTTTTAAAAACCCGTGAAACAAAGACAGTGAAAGAGAGAGAAATTCTTACTAAATTCGTTCAGGGGCTGTGATGCCACCTGGATTGACCATATCTAGACCCACAGCTGATAGAGACATAAGGGTGGACAGTCTTGGGGCTGAGAGGTTTGGTGAGGTTGGGTGAGCAAACGCAGACCCTTTAAAGTAATACTGCGTGGTTCCCATCCCATGGGTCCCAAATCTCCAGGTTCAAGGGCATCTTCCTACTTCGAAAACATGCATGAGAATCCCAGAAGATGGTGCACCGTGTGATCGGGAAAGGTTTCTAAAACGCACCTCATTTCTCATCTCCTTGTGCTCGGGTTCGCCATTCCAGCCGCTTTACTAGCAATCTCCCTCCTTGGAGAATCAGCACCTTTAACCTCCTGTTCCTTACAGGTTGCAATTTGTCCTGAGGATGAACGGGAAGAGGGGGAACCAATGAGACACTAGCTCTAGGTGTTGGGACAGGCACAGGTCACTCTATTTTCCCATCAGGAAGAAGAATTAACCACAGGCTCAGCCTTCCGCCCGGAACCAGAATAGGGCCTGAAGCAATCCTGCGCTTTTGCGGCCAGCTCCCAAGAAAGCGAGTTGAAAAATGGAGCTCAGGGGCACTGCAATTCACAAACCTGCAGAGTTATAAATCATAACTCTCGTCCTCAAATATATTGAGGGAAGGCCACGAAGACGATTTGAAAGCAAGGCAGAATTGCAGGAAACAGATTTCAGGAGGTAGATTTGAATCGCCTTTAAAGCACGGGAAAAGCAGCAAAACCTCGACAATGATGCCCTTGGCCAAAAAGGGCGTATGCGTTTTTTCCTGAATATATTCAGGAAAAAACGCATACGCCCTTTTTGGCCAACCAAGCAACCTGGAAAGGCAAATCAGCGCTACAAAGAAGTCTCGCTTCCCATCGGTCAAAAGGGCCATGCTGAATAAAGTGTCAAAACCAGAAATGCAGGACAGGCCATGGAGAAACGGGAGCCTTGCTACGCTGATGGGCGGGATGTAAATTGCCAACAGCCATTCTGGAGAAGTGTACGGTGTGTCCTGAAACATCGAAAAAACTCAGCTTAGAGAGCATAGGGCACTTCCACTCATGGGCGTATAAATTGGGAAAACTAAAAATCAGCAAGACACAGGCACCCCAAAGATTAGGGCTGCTCTGTTGACAAGAACCTCCACTTCGTTACACCCTAAATATCCCAGGAAAGAGAAAACTGGATAAAGAAGTTGTGGTCCTTACGTACAATGGAATATCACTCAGCCATGAAATCAACGTCATAAGGCTAGTAGCAGCATGATGAGTGGATTTAGGTACGACGATTCTAAGTGAAATAAGTCACACAGAAAAAGACACTTATCATAAGATATCACTTATAGAGGGAATGTAAAAACCGCGACCCTTGAACTGAATTACAAAACAGAACAGAGTCACACGTTTAGAAAACACACTATGGCTGCTTAACGGGAAAGGTGAGGTGGGGTGATGCATAAAAGAAGGGTTTCAAATTAGCTCAGAGACCGTTCCATAAACCCAATATGTAACAGACACGACCTACTCCTTGCTCAGTGAACTGGACTCAACACCCCCTATTCCCCGCCCAAGAATATATCTGACTAGTAAGAATGTTAAAACCTATGTATTGATATCTCTCTGTAAGTGAGTCAAGTGGGTGTAAAGCGGCATAAACACAGCAGTGAAAAGCAGCTAAACCCCTTTATAAAAATCAATCACTTTTAAAAACCCGTGAAACAAAGACAGTGAAAGAGAGAGAAATTCTTACTAAATTCGTTCAGGGGCTGTGATGCCACCTGGATTGACCATATCTAGACCCACAGCTGATTGAGACATAAGGGTGGACACTCTTGGGGCTGAGAGGTTTGGTGAGGTTGGGTGAGCAAACGCAGACCCTTTAGAGTAATACTGCGTGGTACCCATCCCATGGGTCCCAAATCTCCAGGTTCAAGGGCATCTTCCTACATCGAAAACATGCATGAGAAACCCAGAAGATGGTACACCGTGTGATCGGGAAAGGTTTCTAAAACGCACCTCATTTCTCATCTCCTTGTGCTCGGGTTCCCCATTCCAGCCGCTTTACTAGCAATCTCCCTCCTTGGAGAATCAGCACCTTTAACCTCCTGTTCCGTACAGGTTGCAATTTGTCCTGAGGATGAACGGGAAGAGGGGGAACCAATGAGACACTAGCTCTAGGTGTTGGGACAGGCACAGGTCACTCTATTTTCCCATCAGGAAGAAGAATTAACCACAGGCTCAGCCTGCCGCCCGGGACCAAAATAGGGCCTGAAGCAATCCTGCGCTTTTGCGGCCAGCTCCCAAGAAAGCGAGTTGAAAAATGGATCTCAGGGGCACTGCAATTCACAAACCTGCAGAGTTATAAATGAAAGCTCTCGTCCTCAAATATATTGAGGGAAGGCAACGAAGAGGATTTGAAAGCAAGGCAGAATTGCAGGAAACAGATTTCAGGAGGTAGATTCAAATCGCCTTTAAAGCACGGGAAAATCGGCAAAACCTCGACAATGATGCCCTTGGCCAAAAAGGGCGTATGCGTTTTTTCCTGAATATATTCAGGAAAAAACGCATGCGCCCTTTTTGGCCAACCAAGCAACCTGGAAAGGCAAATCAGCGCTACAAAGAAGTCTCGCTTCACATCGGTCAAAAGGGCCATGCTGAATAAAGTGTCAAAACCAGAAATGCAGGACAGGCCATGGAGAAACGGGAGCCTTGCTACGCTGATGGGCGGGATGTAAATTGCCAACAGCCACTCTGGAGAAGTGTACGGTGTGTCCTGAAACATCGAAAAAACTCAGCTTAGAGAGCATAGGGCACTTCCACTCATGGGCGTATAAATTGGGAAAACTAAAAATCAGCAAGACACAGGCACCCCAAAGTTTAGGGCTGCTCTGTTGACAAGAACCTCCACTTCGTTACACCCTAAATATCCCAGGAAAGAGAAAACTGGATAAAGAAGTTGTGGTCCTTATGTACAATGGAATATCACTCAGCCAGGAAATCACTGTCATAAGGCTAGTAGCAGCATGATGAGTGGATTTAGGTACGACGATTCTAAGTGAAATAAGTCACACAGAAAAAGACACTTATCATAAGATATCACTTATAGAGGGAATGTAAAAACCGCGACCCTTGAACTGAATTACAAAACAGAACAGAGTCACACGTTTAGAAAACACACTATGGCTGCTTAACGGGAAAGGTGAGGTGGGGTGATGCATAAAAGAAGGGTTTCAAATTAGCTCAGAGACCGTTCCATAAACCCAATATGTAATAGACACGACCTACTCCTTGCTCAGTGAACTGGACTCAACACCCCCTATTCCCCGCCCAAGAATATATCTGACTAGTAAGAATTTTAAAACCTATGTATTGATATCTCTCTGTAAGTGAGTCAAGTGGGTGTAAAGCGGCATAAACACAGCAGTGAAAAGCAGCTAAACCCCTTTTTAAAAATCAATCACTTTTAAAAACCCGTGAAACAAAGACAGTGAAAGAGAGAGAAATTCTTACTAAATTCGTTCAGGGGCTGTGATGCCACCTGGATTGACCATATCTAGACCCACAGCTGATAGAGACATAAGGGTGGACACTCTTGGGGCTGAGAGGTTTGGTGAGGTTGGGTGAGAAAACGCAGACCCTTTAAAGTAATACTGCGTGGTTCCCATCCCATGGGTCCCAAATCTCCAGGTTCAAGGGCATCTTCCTACTTCGAAAACATGCATGAGAAACCCAGAAGATGGTGCACCGTGTGATCGGGAAAGGTTTCCAAAACGCACCTCATTTCTCATCTCCTTGTGCTCGGGTTCGCCATTCCAGCCGCTTTACTAGCAATCTCCCTCCTTGGAGAATCAGCACCTTTAACCTCCTGTTCCGTACAGGTTGCAATTTGTCCTGAGGATGAACGGGAAGAGGGGGAACCAATGAGACACTAGCTCTATGTGTTGGGACAGGCACAGGTCACTCTATTTTCCCATCAGGAAGAAGAATTAACCACAGGCTCAGCCTTCCGCCCGGAACCAGAATAGGGCCTGAAGCAATCCTGCGCTTTTGCGGCCAGCTCCCAAGAAAGCGAGTTGAAAAATGGAGCTCAGGGGCACTGCAATTCACAAACCTGCAGAGTTATAAATCATAACTCTCGTCCTCAAATATATTGAGGGAAGGCCACGAAGACGATTTGAAAGCAAGGCAGAATTGCAGGAAACAGATTTCAGGAGGTAGATTCGAATCGCCTTTAAAGCACGGGAAAAGCAGCAAAACCTCGACAATGATGCCCTTGGCCAAAAAGGGCGTATGCGTTTTTTCCTGAATATATTCAGGGAAAAACGCATACGCCCTTTTTGGCCAACCAAGCAACCTGGAAAGGCAAATCAGCGCTACAAAGAAGTCTCGCTTCCCATCGGTCAAAAGGGCCATGCTGAATAAAGTGTCAAACCCAGAAATGCAGGACAGCCCATGGAGAAACGGGAGCCTTGCTACGCTGATGGGCGGGATGTAAATTGCCAACAGCCACTCTGGAGAAGTGTACGGTGTGTCCTGAAACATCGAAAAAACTCAGCTTAGAGAGCATAGGGCACTTCCACTCATGGGCGTATAAATTGGGAAAACTAAAAATCAGCAAGACACAGGCACCCCAAAGTTTAGGGCTGCTCTGTTGACAAGAACCTCCACTTCGTTACACCCTAAATATCCCAGGAAAGAGAAAAATGGATAAAGAAGTTGTGGTCCTTATGTACAATGGAATATCACTCAGCCATGAAATCAACGTCATAAGGCTAGTAGCAGCATGATGAGTGGATTTAGGTACGACGATTCTAAGTGAAATAAGTCACACAGAAAAAGACACTTATCATAAGATATCACTTATAGAGGGAATGTAAAAACCGCGACCCTTGAACTGAATTACAAAACAGAACAGAGTCACACGTTTAGAAAACACACTATGGCTGCTTAACGGGAAAGGTGAGGTGGGGTGATGCATAAAAGAAGGGGTTCAAATTAGCTCAGAGACCGTTCCATAAACCCAATATGTAACAGACACGACCTACTCCTTGCTCAGTGAACTGGACTCAACACCCCCTATTCACCACCCAAGAATATATCTGACTAGTAAGAATGTTAAAACCTATGTATTGATATCACTCTGTAAGTGAGTCAAGTGGGTGTAAAGTGGCATAAACACAGCAGTGAAAAGCAGCTAAACCCCTTTATAAAAATCAATCACTTTTAAAAACCCGTGAAACAAAGTCAGTGAAAGAGAGAGAAATTCTTACTAAATTCGTTTAGGGGCTGTGATGCCACCTGGATTGACCATATCTAGACCCACAGCTGATTGAGACATAAGGGTGGACACTCTTGGGGCTGAGAGGTTTGGTGAGGTTGGGTGAGCAAACGCAGACCCTTTAGAGTAATACTGCGTGGTACCCATCCCATGGGTCCCAAATCTCCACATTCAAGGGCATCTTCCTACATCGAAAACATGCATGAGAAACCCAGAAGATGGTACACCGTGTGATCGGGAAAGGTTTCTAAAACGCACCTCATTTCTCATCTCCTTGTGCTCGGGTTCCCCATTCCAGCCGCTTTACTAGCAATCTCCCTCCTTGGAGAATCAGCACCTTTAACCTCCTGTTCCGTACAGGTTGCAATTTGTCCTGAGGATGAACGGGAAGAGGGGGAACCAATGAGACACTAGCTCTAGGTGTTGGGACAGGCACAGGTCACTCTATTTTCCCATCAGGAAGAAGAATTAACCACAGGCTCAGCCTGCCGCCCGGGACCAAAATAGGGCCTAAAGCAATCCTGCGCTTTTGCGGCTAGCTCCCAAGAAAGCGAGTTGAAAAATGGAGCTCAAGGGCACTGCAATTCACAAACCTGCAGAGTTATAAATGATAACTCTCGTCCTCAAATATATTGAGGGAAGGAAACGAAGAGGATTTGAAAGCACGGCAGAATTGCAGGAAACAGATTTCAGGAGGTAGATTCAAATCGCCTTTAAAGCACGGGAAAAGCGGCAAATCCTCGACAATGATGCCCTTGGCCAAAAAGGGCGTATGCGTTTTTTCCTGAATATATTCAGGAAAAAACGCATACGCCCTTTTTGGCCAACCAAGCAACCTGGAAAGGCAAATCAGCGCTACAAAGAAGTCTCGCTTCCCATCGGTCAAAAGGGCCATGCTGAATAAAGTGTCAAAACCAGAAATGCAGGACAGGCCATGGAGAAACGGGAGCCTTGCTACGCTGATGGGCGGGATGTAAATTGCCAACAGCCACTCTGGAGAAGTGTACGGTGTGTCCTGAAACATCGAAAAAACTCAGCTTAGAGAGCATAGGGCACTTCCACTCATGGGCGTATAAATTGGGAAAACTAAAAATCAGCAAGACACAGGCACCCCAAAGTTTAGGGCTGCTCTGTTGACAAGAACCTCCACTTCGTTACACCCTAAATATCCCAGGAAAGAGAAAACTGGATAAAGAAGTTGTGGTCCTTATGTACAATGGAATATCACTCAGCCAGGAAATCACTGTCATAAGGCTAGTAGCAGCATGATGAGTGGATTTAGGTACGACGATTCTAAGTGAAATAAGTCACACAGAAAAAGACACTTATCATAAGATATCACTTATAGAGGGAATGTAAAAACCGCGACCCTTGAACTGAATTACAAAACAGAACAGAGTCACACGTTTAGAAAACACACTATGGCTGCTTAACGGGAAAGGTGAGGTGGGGTGATGCATAAAAGAAGGGTTTCAAATTAGCTCAGAGACCGTTCCATAAACCCAATATGTAATAGACACGACCTACTCCTTGCTCAGTGAACTGGACTCAACACCCCCTATTCCCCGCCCAAGAATATATCTGACTAGTAAGAATTTTAAAACCTATGTATTGATATCTCTCTGTAAGTGAGTCAAGTGGGTGTAAAGCGGCATAAACACAGCAGTGAAAAGCAGCTAAACCCCTTTATAAAAATCAATCACTTTTAAAAACCCGTGAAACAAAGACAGTGAAAGAGAGAGAAATTCTTACTAAATTCGTTCAGGGGCTGTGATGCCACCTGGATTGACCATATCTAGACCCACAGCTGATAGAGACATAAGGGTGGACAGTCTTGGGGCTGAGAGGTTTGGTGAGGTTGGGTGAGCAAACGCAGACCCTTTAAAGTAATACTGCGTGGTTCCCATCCCATGGGTCCCAAATCTCCAGGTTCAAGGGCATCTTCCTACTTCGAAAACATGCATGAGAAACCCAGAAGATGGTGCACCGTGTGATCGGGAAAGGTTTCTAAAACGCACCTCATTTCTCATCTCCTTGTGCTCGGGTTCGCCATTCCAGCCGCTTTACTAGCAATCTCCCTCCTTGGAGAATCAGCACCTTTAACCTCCTGTTCCTTACAGGTTGCAAATTGTCCTGAGGATGAACGGGAAGAGGGGGAACCAATGAGACACTAGCTCTAGGTGTTGGGACAGGCACAGGTCACTCTATTTTCCCATCAGGAAGAAGAATTAACCACAGGCTCAGCCTTCCGCCCGGAACCAGAATAGGGCCTGAAGCAATCCTGCGCTTTTGCGGCCAGCTCCCAAGAAAGCGAGTTGAAAAATGGAGCTCAGGGGCACTGCAATTCACAAACCTGCAGAGTTATAAATCATAACTCTCGTCCTCAAATATATTGAGGGAAGGCCACGAAGAGGATTTGAAAGCAAGGCAGAATTGCAGGAAACAGATTTCAGGAGGTAGATTTGAATCGCCTTTAAAGCACGGGAAAAGCAGCAAAACCTCGACAATGATGCCCTTGGCCAAAAAGGGCGTATGCGTTTTTTCCTGAATATATTCAGGAAAAAACGCATACGCCCTTTTTGGCCAACCAAGCAACCTGGAAAGGCAAATCAGCGCTACAAAGAAGTCTCGCTTCCCATCGGTCAAAAGGGCCATGCTGAATAAAGTGTCAAAACCAGAAATGCAGGACAGGCCATGGAGAAACGGGAGACTTGCTACGCTGATGGGCGGGATGTAAATTGCCAACAGCCATTCTGGAGAAGTGTACGGTGTGTCCTGAAACATCGAAAAAACTCAGCTTAGAGAGCATAGGGCACTTCCACTCATGGGCGTATAAATTGGGAAAACTAAAAATCAGCAAGACACAGGCACCCCAAAGTTTAGGGCTGCTCTGTTGACAAGAACCTCCACTTCGTTACACCCTAAATATCCCAGGAAAGAGAAAACTGGATAAAGAAGTTGTGGTCCTTACGTACAATGGAATATCACTCAGCCATGAAATCACTGTCATAAGGCTAGTAGCAGCATTATGAGTGGATTTAGGTACGACGATTCTAAGTGAAATAAGTCACACAGAAAAAGACACTTATCATAAGATATCACTTATAGAGGGAATGTAAAAACCGCGACCCTTGAACTGAATTACAAAACAGAACAGAGTCACACGTTTAGAAAACACACTATGGCTGCTTAACGGGAAAGGTGAGGTGGGGTGATGCATAAAAGAAGGGTTTCAAATTAGCTCAGAGACCGTTCCATAAACCCAATATGTAACAGACACGACCTACTCCTTGCTCAGTGAACTGGACTCAACACCCCCTATTCACCGCCCAAGAATATATCTGACTAGTAAGAATGTTAAAACCTATGTATTGATATCTCTCTGTAAGTGAGTCAAGTGGGTGTAAAGCGGCATAAACACAGCAGTGAAAAGCAGCTAAACCCCTTTATAAAAATCAATCACTTTTAAAAACCCGTGAAACAAAGACAGTGAAAGAGAGAGAAATTCTTACTAAATTCGTTCAGGGGCTGTGATGCCACCTGGATTGACCATATCTAGACCCACAGCTGATTGAGACATAAGGGTGGACACTCTTGGGGCTGAGAGGTTTGGTGAGGTTGGGTGAGCAAACGCAGACCCTTTAGAGTAATACTGCGTGGTACCCATCCCATGGGTCCCAAATCTCCAGGTTCAAGGGCATCTTCCTACTTCGAAAACATGCATGAGAAACCCAGAAGATGGTACACCGTGTGATCGGGAAAGGTTTCTAAAACGCACCTCATTTCTCATCTCCTTGTGCTCGGGTTCCCCATTCCAGCCGCTTTACTAGCAATCTCCCTCCTTGGAGAATCAGCACCTTTAACCTCCTGTTCCGTACAGGTTGCAATTTGTCCTGAGGATGAACGGGAAGAGGGGGAACCAATGAGACACTAGCTCTAGGTGTTGGGACAGGCACAGGTCACTCTATTTTCCCATCAGGAAGAAGAATTAACCACAGGCTCAGCCTGCCGCCCGGGACCAAAATAGGGCCTGAAGCAATCCTGCGCTTTTGCGGCCAGCTCCCAAGAAAGCGAGTTGAAAAATGGATCTCAGGGGCACTGCAATTCACAAACCTGCAGAGTTATAAATGATAACTCTCGTCCTCAAATATATTGAGGGAAGGCAACGAAGAGGATTTGAAAGCAAGGCAGAATTGCAGGAAACAGATTTCAGGAGGTAGATTCAAATCGCCTTTAAAGCACGGGAAAAGCGGCAAAACCTCGACAATGATGCCCTTGGCCAAAAAGGGCGTATGCGTTTTTTCCTGAATATATTCAGGAAAAAACGCATGCGCCCTTTTTGGCCAACCAAGCAACCTGGAAAGGCAAATCAGCGCTACAAAGAAGTCTCGCTTCCCATCGGTCAAAAGGGCCATGCTGAATAAAGTGTCAAAACCAGAAATGCAGGACAGGCCATGGAGAAACGGGAGCCTTGCTACGCTGATGGGCGGGATGTAAATTGCCAACAGCCACTCTGGAGAAGTGTACGGTGTGTCCTGAAACATCGAAAAAACTCAGCTTAGAGAGCATAGGGCACTTCCACTCATGGGCGTATAAATTGGGAAAACTAAAAATCAGCAAGACACAGGCACCCCAAAGTTTAGGGCTGCTCTGTTGACAAGAACCTCCACTTCGTTACACCCTAAATATCCCAGGAAAGAGAAAAATGGATAAAGAAGTTGTGGTCCTTATGTACAATGGAATATCACTCAGCCATGAAATCAACGTCATAAGGCTAGTAGCAGCATGATGAGTGGATTTAGGTACGACGATTCTAAGTGAAATAAGTCACACAGAAAAAGACACTTATCATAAGATATCACTTATAGAGGGAATGTAAAAACCGCGACCCTTGAACTGAATTACAAAACAGAACAGAGTCACACGTTTAGAAAACACACTATGGCTGCTTAACGGGAAAGGTGAGGTGGGGTGATCCATAAAAGAAGGGTTTCAAATTAGCTCAGAGACCGTTCCATAAACCCAATATGTAATAGACACGACCTACTCCTTGCTCAGTGAACTGGACTCAACACCCCCTATTCACCGCCCAAGAATATATCTGACTAGTAAGAATGTTAAAACCTATGTATTGATATCTCTCTGTAAGTGAGTCAAGTGGGTGTAAAGCGGCATACACACAGCAGTGAAAAGCAGCTAAACCCCTTTATAAAAATCAATCACTTTTAAAAACCCGTGAAACAAAGACAGTGAAAGAGAGAGAAATTCTTACTAAATTCGTTCAGGGGCTGTGATGCCACCTGGATTGACCATATCTAGACCCACAGCTGATAGAGACATAAGGGTGGACAGTCTTGGGGCTGAGAGGTTTGGTGAGGTTGGGTGAGCAAACGCAGACCCTTTAAAGTAATACTGCGTGGTTCCCATCCCATGGGTCCCAAATCTCCAGGTTCAAGGGCATCTTCCTACTTCGAAAACATGCATGAGAAACCCAGAAGATGGTGCACCGTGTGATCGGGAAAGGTTTCTAAAACGCACCTCATTTCTCATCTCCTTGTGCTTGGGTTCGCCATTCCAGCCGCTTTACTAGCAATCTCCCTCCTTGGAGAATCAGCACCTTTAACCTCCTGTTCCGTACAGGTTGCAATTTGTCCTGAGGATGAACGGGAAGAGGGGGAACCAATGAGACACTAGCTCTAGGTGTTGGGACAGGCACAGGTCACTCTATTTTCCCATCAGGAAGAAGAATTAACCACAGGCTCAGCCTGCCGCCCGGGACCAAAATAGGGCCTGAAGCAATCCTGCGCTTTTGCGGCCAGCTCCCAAGAAAGCGAGTTGAAAAATGGATCTCAGGGGCACTGCAATTCACAAACCTGCAGAGTTATAAATGATAACTCTCGTCCTCAAATATATTGAGGGAAGGCAACGAAGAGGATTTGAAAGCAAGGCAGAATTGCAGGAAACAGATTTCAGGAGGTAGATTCAAATCGCCTTTAAAGCACGGGAAAAGCGGCAAAACCTCGACAATGATGCCCTTGGCCAAAAAGGGCGTATGCGTTTTTTCCTGAATATATTCAGGAAAAAACGCATGCGCCCTTTTTGGCCAACCAAGCAACCTGGAAAGGCAAATCAGCGCTACAAAGAAGTCTCGCTTCCCATCGGTCAAAAGGGCCATGCTGAATAAAGTGTCAAAACCAGAAATGCAGGACAGGCCATGGAGAAACGGGAGCCTTGCTACGCTGATGGGCGGGATGTAAATTGCCAACAGCCACTCTGGAGAAGTGTACGGTGTGTCCTGAAACATCGAAAAAACTCAGCTTAGAGAGCATAGGGCACTTCCACTCATGGGCGTATAAATTGGGAAAACTAAAAATCAGCAAGACACAGGCACCCCAAAGTTTAGGGCTGCTCTGTTGACAAGAACCTCCACTTCGTTACACCCTAAATATCCCAGGAAAGAGAAAAATGGATAAAGAAGTTGTGGTCCTTATGTACAATGGAATATCACTCAGCCATGAAATCAACGTCATAAGGCTAGTAGCAGCATGATGAGTGGATTTAGGTACGACGATTCTAAGTGAAATAAGTCACACAGAAAAAGACACTTATCATAAGATATCACTTATAGAGGGAATGTAAAAACCGCGACCCTTGAACTGAATTACAAAACAGAACAGAGTCACACGTTTAGAAAACACACTATGGCTGCTTAACGGGAAAGGTGAGGTGGGGTGATCCATAAAAGAAGGGTTTCAAATTAGCTCAGAGACCGTTCCATAAACCCAATATGTAATAGACACGACCTACTCCTTGCTCAGTGAACTGGACTCAACACCCCCTATTCACCGCCCAAGAATATATCTGACTAGTAAGAATGTTAAAACCTATGTATTGATATCTCTCTGTAAGTGAGTCAAGTGGGTGTAAAGCGGCATACACACAGCAGTGAAAAGCAGCTAAACCCCTTTATAAAAATCAATCACTTTTAAAAACCCGTGAAACAAAGACAGTGAAAGAGAGAGAAATTCTTACTAAATTCGTTCAGGGGCTGTGATGCCACCTGGATTGACCATATCTAGACCCACAGCTGATAGAGACATAAGGGTGGACAGTCTTGGGGCTGAGAGGTTTGGTGAGGTTGGGTGAGCAAACGCAGACCCTTTAAAGTAATACTGCGTGGTTCCCATCCCATGGGTCCCAAATCTCCAGGTTCAAGGGCATCTTCCTACTTCGAAAACATGCATGAGAAACCCAGAAGATGGTGCACCGTGTGATCGGGAAAGGTTTCTAAAACGCACCTCATTTCTCATCTCCTTGTGCTCGGGTTCGCCATTCCAGCCGCTTTACTAGCAATCTCCCTCCTTGGAGAATCAGCACCTTTAACCTCCTGTTCCGTACAGGTTGCAATTTGTCCTGAGGATGAACGGGAAGAGGGGGAACCAATGAGACACTAGCTCTAGGTGTTGGGACAGGCACAGGTCACTCTATTTTCCCATCAGGAAGAAGAATTAACCACAGGCTCAGCCTGCCGCCCGGGACCAAAATAGGGCCTAAAGCAATCCTGCGCTTTTGCGGCTAGCTCCCAAGAAAGCGAGTTGAAAAATGGAGCTCAAGGGCACTGCAATTCACAAACCTGCAGAGTTATAAATGATAACTCTCGTCCTCAAATATATTGAGGGAAGGAAACGAAGAGGATTTGAAAGCACGGCAGAATTGCAGGAAACAGATTTCAGGAGGTAGATTCAAATCGCCTTTAAAGCACGGGAAAAGCGGCAAATCCTCGACAATGATGCCCTTGGCCAAAAAGGGCGTATGCGTTTTTTCCTGAATATATTCAGGAAAAAACGCATACGCCCTTTTTGGCCAACCAAGCAACCTGGAAAGGCAAATCAGCGCTACAAAGAAGTCTCGCTTCCCATCGGTCAAAAGGGCCATGCTGAATTAAGTGTCAAAACCAGAAATGCAGGACAGGCCATGGAGAAACGGGAGCCTTGCTACGCTGATGGGCGGGATGTAAATTGCCAACAGCCACTCTGGAGAAGTGTACGGTGTGTCCTGAAACATCGAAAAAACTCAGCTTAGAGAGCATAGGGCACTTCCACTCATGGGCGTATAAATTGGGAAAACTAAAAATCAGCAAGACACAGGCACCCCAAAGTTTAGGGCTGCTCTGTTGACAAGAACCTCCACTTCGTTACACCCTAAATATCCCAGGAAAGAGAAAACTGGATAAAGAAGTTGTGGTCCTTATGTACAATGGAATATCACTCAGCCAGGAAATCACTGTCATAAGGCTAGTAGCAGCATGATGAGTGGATTTAGGTACGACGATTCTAAGTGAAATAAGTCACACAGAAAAAGACACTTATCATAAGATATCACTTATAGAGGGAATGTAAAAACCGCGACCCTTGAACTGAATTACAAAACAGAACAGAGTCACACGTTTAGAAAACACACTATGGCTGCTTAACGGGAAAGGTGAGGTGGGGTGATGCATAAAAGAAGGGTTTCAAATTAGCTCAGAGACCGTTCCATAAACCCAATATGTAATAGACACGACCTACTCCTTGCTCAGTGAACTGGACTCAACACCCCCTATTCCCCGCCCAAGAATATATCTGACTAGTAAGAATTTTAAAACCTATGTATTGATATCTCTCTGTAAGTGAGTCAAGTGGGTGTAAAGCGGCATAAACACAGCAGTGAAAAGCAGCTAAACCCCTTTATAAAAATCAATCACTTTTAAAAACCCGTGAAACAAAGACAGTGAAAGAGAGAGAAATTCTTACTAAATTCGTTCAGGGGCTGTGATGCCACCTGGATTGACCATATCTAGACCCACAGCTGATAGAGACATAAGGGTGGACAGTCTTGGGGCTGAGAGGTTTGGTGAGGTTGGGTGAGCAAACGCAGACCCTTTAAAGTAATACTGCGTGGTTCCCATCCCATGGGTCCCAAATCTCCAGGTTCAAGGGCATCTTCCTACTTCGAAAACATGCATGAGAAACCCAGAAGATGGTGCACCGTGTGATCGGGAAAGGTTTCTAAAACGCACCTCATTTCTCATCTCCTTGTGCTCGGGTTCGCCATTCCAGCCGCTTTACTAGCAATCTCCCTCCTTGGAGAATCAGCACCTTTAACCTCCTGTTCCTTACAGGTTGCAAATTGTCCTGAGGATGAACGGGAAGAGGGGGAACCAATGAGACACTAGCTCTAGGTGTTGGGACAGGCACAGGTCACTCTATTTTCCCATCAGGAAGAAGAATTAACCACAGGCTCAGCCTTCCGCCCGGAACCAGAATAGGGCCTGAAGCAATCCTGCGCTTTTGCGGCCAGCTCCCAAGAAAGCGAGTTGAAAAATGGAGCTCAGGGGCACTGCAATTCACAAACCTGCAGAGTTATAAATCATAACTCTCGTCCTCAAATATATTGAGGGAAGGCCACGAAGAGGATTTGAAAGCAAGGCAGAATTGCAGGAAACAGATTTCAGGAGGTAGATTTGAATCGCCTTTAAAGCACGGGAAAAGCAGCAAAACCTCGACAATGATGCCCTTGGCCAAAAAGGGCGTATGCGTTTTTTCCTGAATATATTCAGGAAAAAACGCATACGCCCTTTTTGGCCAACCAAGCAACCTGGAAAGGCAAATCAGCGCTACAAAGAAGTCTCGCTTCCCATCGGTCAAAAGGGCCATGCTGAATAAAGTGTCAAAACCAGAAATGCAGGACAGGCCATGGAGAAACGGGAGACTTGCTACGCTGATGGGCGGGATGTAAATTGCCAACAGCCATTCTGGAGAAGTGTACGGTGTGTCCTGAAACATCGAAAAAACTCAGCTTAGAGAGCATAGGGCACTTCCACTCATGGGCGTATAAATTGGGAAAACTAAAAATCAGCAAGACACAGGCACCCCAAAGTTTAGGGCTGCTCTGTTGACAAGAACCTCCACTTCGTTACACCCTAAATATCCCAGGAAAGAGAAAACTGGATAAAGAAGTTGTGGTCCTTACGTACAATGGAATATCACTCAGCCATGAAATCACTGTCATAAGGCTAGTAGCAGCATTATGAGTGGATTTAGGTACGACGATTCTAAGTGAAATAAGTCACACAGAAAAAGACACTTATCATAAGATATCACTTATAGAGGGAATGTAAAAACCGCGACCCTTGAACTGAATTACAAAACAGAACAGAGTCACACGTTTAGAAAACACACTATGGCTGCTTAACGGGAAAGGTGAGGTGGGGTGATGCATAAAAGAAGGGTTTCAAATTAGCTCAGAGACCGTTCCATAAACCCAATATGTAACAGACACGACCTACTCCTTGCTCAGTGAACTGGACTCAACACCCCCTATTCACCGCCCAAGAATATATCTGACTAGTAAGAATGTTAAAACCTATGTATTGATATCTCTCTGTAAGTGAGTCAAGTGGGTGTAAAGCGGCATAAACACAGCAGTGAAAAGCAGCTAAACCCCTTTATAAAAATCAATCACTTTTAAAAACCCGTGAAACAAAGACAGTGAAAGAGAGAGAAATTCTTACTAAATTCGTTCAGGGGCTGTGATGCCACCTGGATTGACCATATCTAGACCCACAGCTGATTGAGACATAAGGGTGGACACTCTTGGGGCTGAGAGGTTTGGTGAGGTTGGGTGAGCAAACGCAGACCCTTTAGAGTAATACTGCGTGGTACCCATCCCATGGGTCCCAAATCTCCAGGTTCAAGGGCATCTTCCTACTTCGAAAACATGCATGAGAAACCCAGAAGATGGTACACCGTGTGATCGGGAAAGGTTTCTAAAACGCACCTCATTTCTCATCTCCTTGTGCTCGGGTTCGCCATTCCAGCCGCTTTACTAGCAATCTCCCTCCTTGGAGAATCAGCACCTTTAACCTCCTGTTCCGTACAGGTTGCAATTTGTCCTGAGGATGAACGGGAAGAGGGGGAACCAATGAGACACTAGCTCTAGGTGTTGGGACAGGCACAGGTCACTCTATTTTCCCATCAGGAAGAAGAATTAACCACAGGCTCAGCCTGCCGCCCGGGACCAAAATAGGGCCTGAAGCAATCCTGCGCTTTTGCGGCCAGCTCCCAAGAAAGCGAGTTGAAAAATGGATCTCAGGGGCACTGCAATTCACAAACCTGCAGAGTTATAAATGATAACTCTCGTCCTCAAATATATTGAGGGAAGGCAACGAAGAGGATTTGAAAGCAAGGCAGAATTGCAGGAAACAGATTTCAGGAGGTAGATTCAAATCGCCTTTAAAGCACGGGAAAAGCGGCAAAACCTCGACAATGATGCCCTTGGCCAAAAAGGGCGTATGCGTTTTTTCCTGAATATATTCAGGAAAAAACGCATGCGCCCTTTTTGGCCAACCAAGCAACCTGGAAAGGCAAATCAGCGCTACAAAGAAGTCTCGCTTCCCATCGGTCAAAAGGGCCATGCTGAATAAAGTGTCAAAACCAGAAATGCAGGACAGGCCATGGAGAAACGGGAGCCTTGCTACGCTGATGGGCGGGATGTAAATTGCCAACAGCCACTCTGGAGAAGTGTACGGTGTGTCCTGAAACATCGAAAAAACTCAGCTTAGAGAGCATAGGGCACTTCCACTCATGGGCGTATAAATTGGGAAAACTAAAAATCAGCAAGACACAGGCACCCCAAAGTTTAGGGCTGCTCTGTTGACAAGAACCTCCACTTCGTTACACCCTAAATATCCCAGGAAAGAGAAAAATGGATAAAGAAGTTGTGGTCCTTATGTACAATGGAATATCACTCAGCCATGAAATCAACGTCATAAGGCTAGTAGCAGCATGATGAGTGGATTTAGGTACGACGATTCTAAGTGAAATAAGTCACACAGAAAAAGACACTTATCATAAGATATCACTTATAGAGGGAATGTAAAAACCGCGACCCTTGAACTGAATTACAAAACAGAACAGAGTCACACGTTTAGAAAACACACTATGGCTGCTTAACGGGAAAGGTGAGGTGGGGTGATCCATAAAAGAAGGGTTTCAAATTAGCTCAGAGACCGTTCCATAAACCCAATATGTAATAGACACGACCTACTCCTTGCTCAGTGAACTGGACTCAACACCCCCTATTCACCGCCCAAGAATATATCTGACTAGTAAGAATGTTAAAACCTATGTATTGATATCTCTCTGTAAGTGAGTCAAGTGGGTGTAAAGCGGCATACACACAGCAGTGAAAAGCAGCTAAACCCCTTTATAAAAATCAATCACTTTTAAAAACCCGTGAAACAAAGACAGTGAAAGAGAGAGAAATTCTTACTAAATTCGTTCAGGGGCTGTGATGCCACCTGGATTGACCATATCTAGACCCACAGCTGATAGAGACATAAGGGTGGACAGTCTTGGGGCTGAGAGGTTTGGTGAGGTTGGGTGAGCAAACGCAGACCCTTTAAAGTAATACTGCGTGGTTCCCATCCCATGGGTCCCAAATCTCCAGGTTCAAGGGCATCTTCCTACTTCGAAAACATGCATGAGAAACCCAGAAGATGGTGCACCGTGTGATCGGGAAAGGTTTCTAAAACGCACCTCATTTCTCATCTCCTTGTGCTTGGGTTCGCCATTCCAGCCGCTTTACTAGCAATCTCCCTCCTTGGAGAATCAGCACCTTTAACCTCCTGTTCCGTACAGGTTGCAATTTGTCCTGAGGATGAACGGGAAGAGGGGGAACCAATGAGACACTAGCTCTAGGTGTTGGGACAGGCACAGGTCACTCTATTTTCCCATCAGGAAGAAGAATTAACCACAGGCTCAGCCTGCCGCCCGGGACCAAAATAGGGCCTGAAGCAATCCTGCGCTTTTGCGGCCAGCTCCCAAGAAAGCGAGTTGAAAAATGGATCTCAGGGGCACTGCAATTCACAAACCTGCAGAGTTATAAATGATAACTCTCGTCCTCAAATATATTGAGGGAAGGCAACGAAGAGGATTTGAAAGCAAGGCAGAATTGCAGGAAACAGATTTCAGGAGGTAGATTCAAATCGCCTTTAAAGCACGGGAAAAGCGGCAAAACCTCGACAATGATGCCCTTGGCCAAAAAGGGCGTATGCGTTTTTTCCTGAATATATTCAGGAAAAAACGCATGCGCCCTTTTTGGCCAACCAAGCAACCTGGAAAGGCAAATCAGCGCTACAAAGAAGTCTCGCTTCCCATCGGTCAAAAGGGCCATGCTGAATAAAGTGTCAAAACCAGAAATGCAGGACAGGCCATGGAGAAACGGGAGCCTTGCTACGCTGATGGGCGGGATGTAAATTGCCAACAGCCACTCTGGAGAAGTGTACGGTGTGTCCTGAAACATCGAAAAAACTCAGCTTAGAGAGCATAGGGCACTTCCACTCATGGGCGTATAAATTGGGAAAACTAAAAATCAGCAAGACACAGGCACCCCAAAGTTTAGGGCTGCTCTGTTGACAAGAACCTCCACTTCGTTACACCCTAAATATCCCAGGAAAGAGAAAAATGGATAAAGAAGTTGTGGTCCTTATGTACAATGGAATATCACTCAGCCATGAAATCAACGTCATAAGGCTAGTAGCAGCATGATAAGTGGATTTAGGTACGACGATTCTAAGTGAAATAAGTCACACAGAAAAAGACACTTATCATAAGATATCACTTATAGAGGGAATGTAAAAACCGCGACCCTTGAACTGAATTACAAAACAGAACAGAGTCACACGTTTAGAAAACACACTATGGCTGCTTAACGGGAAAGGTGAGGTGGGGTGATCCATAAAAGAAGGGTTTCAAATTAGCTCAGAGACCGTTCCATAAACCCAATATGTAATAGACACGACCTACTCCTTGCTCAGTGAACTGGACTCAACACCCCCTATTCACCGCCCAAGAATATATCTGACTAGTAAGAATGTTAAAACCTATGTATTGATATCTCTCTGTAAGTGAGTCAAGTGGGTGTAAAGCGGCATACACACAGCAGTGAAAAGCAGCTAAACCCCTTTATAAAAATCAATCACTTTTAAAAACCCGTGAAACAAAGACAGTGAAAGAGAGAGAAATTCTTACTAAATTCGTTCAGGGGCTGTGATGCCACCTGGATTGACCATATCTAGACCCACAGCTGATAGAGACATAAGGGTGGACAGTCTTGGGGCTGAGAGGTTTGGTGAGGTTGGGTGAGCAAACGCAGACCCTTTAAAGTAATACTGCGTGGTTCCCATCCCATGGGTCCCAAATCTCCAGGTTCAAGGGCATCTTCCTACTTCGAAAACATGCATGAGAAACCCAGAAGATGGTGCACCGTGTGATCGGGAAAGGTTTCTAAAACGCACCTCATTTCTCATCTCCTTGTGCTCGGGTTCGCCATTCCAGCCGCTTTACTAGCAATCTCCCTCCTTGGAGAATCAGCACCTTTAACCTCCTGTTCCGTACAGGTTGCAATTTGTCCTGAGGATGAACGGGAAGAGGGGGAACCAATGAGACACTAGCTCTAGGTGTTGGGACAGGCACAGGTCACTCTATTTTCCCATCAGGAAGAAGAATTAACCACAGGCTCAGCCTGCCGCCCGGGACCAAAATAGGGCCTAAAGCAATCCTGCGCTTTTGCGGCCAGCTCCCAAGAAAGCGAGTTGAAAAATGGAGCTCAAGGGCACTGCAATTCACAAACCTGCAGAGTTATAAATGATAACTCTCGTCCTCAAATATATTGAGGGAAGGAAACGAAGAGGATTTGAAAGCACGGCAGAATTGCAGGAAACAGATTTCAGGAGGTAGATTCAAATCGCCTTTAAAGCACGGGAAAAGCGGCAAATCCTCGACAATGATGCCCTTGGCCAAAAAGGGCGTATGCGTTTTTTCCTGAATATATTCAGGAAAAAACGCATACGCCCTTTTTGGCCAACCAAGCAACCTGGAAAGGCAATTCAGCGCTACAAAGAAGTCTCGCTTCCCATCGGTCAAAAGGGCCATGCTGAATAAAGTGTCAAAACCAGAAATGCAGGACAGGCCATGGAGAAACGGGAGCCTTGCTACGCTGATGGGCGGGATGTAAATTGCCAACAGCCACTCTGGAGAAGTGTACGATGTGTCCTGAAACATCGAAAAAACTCAGCTTAGTGAGCATAGGGCACTTCCACTCATGGGCGTATAAATTGGGAAAACTAAAAATCAGGAAGACACAGGCACCCCAAAGTTTAGGGCTGCTTTGTTGACAAGAACCTCCACTTCGTTACACCTTAAATATCCCAGGAAAGAGAAAAATGGATAAAGAAGTTGTGGTCCTTATGTACAATGGAATATCACTCAGCCATGAAATCAACGTCATAAGGCTAGTAGCAGCATGATGAGTGGATTTAGGTACGACGATTCTAAGTGAAATAAGTCACACAGAAAAAGACACTTATCATAAGATATCACTTATAGAGGGAATGTAAAAATTGCTACCCTTGAACTGAATTACAAAACAGAACAGAGTCACACGTTTAGAAAACACACTATGGCTGCTTAACGGGAAAGGTGAGGTGGGGTGATGCATAAAAGAAGGGGTTCAAATTAGCTCAGAGACCGTTCCATAAACCCAATATGTAACAGACACGACCTACTCCTTGCTCAGTGAACTGGACTCAACACCCCCTATTCACCACACAAGAATATATCTGACTAGTAAGAATGTTAAAACCTATGTATTGATATCACTCTGTAAGTGAGTCAAGTGGGTGTAAAGTGGCATAAACACAGCAGAGAAAAGCAGCTAAACCCCTTTATAAAAATCAATCACTTTTAAAAACCCGTGAAACAAAGACAGTGAAAGAGAGAGAAATTCTTACTAAATTCGTTCAGTGGCTGTGATGCCACCTGGATTGACCATATCTAGACCCACAGCTGATTGAGACATAAGGGTGGACACTCTTGGGGCTGAGAGGTTTGGTGAGGTTGGGTGAGCAAACGCAGACCCTTTAGAGTAATACTGTGTGGTACCCATCCCATGGGTCCCAAATCTCCAGATTCAAGGGCATCTTCCTACATCGAAAACATGCATGAGAAACCCAGAAGATGGTACACCGTGTGATCGGGAAAGGTTTCTAAAACGCACCTCATTTCTCATCTCCTTGTGCTCGGGTTCGCCATTCCAGCCGCTTTACTAGCAATCTCCCTCCTTGGAGAATCAGCACCTTTAACCTCCTGTTCCGTACAGGTTGCAATTTGTCCTGAGGATGAACGGGAAGAGGGGGAACCAATGAGACACTAGCTCTAGGTGTTGGGACAGGCACAGGTCACTCTATTTTCCCATCAGGAAGAAGAATTAACCACAGGCTCAGCCTGCCGCCCGGGACCAAAATAGGGCCTAAAGCAATCCTGCGCTTTTGCGGCCAGCTCCCAAGAAAGCGAGTTGATAAATGGAGCTCAGGGGCACTGCAATTCACAAACCTGCAGAGTTATAAATGATAACTCTCGTCCTCAAATATATTGAGGGAAGGCAACGAAGAGGATTTGAAAGCACGGCAGAATTGCAGGAAACAGATTTCAGGAGGTAGATTCAAATCGCCTTTAAAGCACGAGAAAAGCGGCAGAACCTCGACAATGATGCCCTTGGCCAAAAAGGGCGTATGCGTTTTTTCCTGAATATATTCAGGAAAAAACGCATACGCCCTTTTTGGCCAACCAAGCAACCTGGAAAGGCAAATCAGCGCTACAAAGAAGTCTCGCTTCCCATCGGTCAAAAGGGCCATGCTGAATAAAGTGTCAAAACCAGAAATGCAGGACAGGCCATGGAGAAACGGGAGCCTTGCTACGCTGATGGGCGGGATGTAAATTGCCAACAGCCACTCTGGAGAAGTGTACGGTGTGTCCTGAAACATCGAAAAAACTCAGCTTAGAGAGCATAGGGCACTTCCACTCATGGGCGTATAAATTGGGAAAACTAAAAATCAGCAAGACAGAGGCACCCCAAAGTTTAGGGCTGCTCTGTTGACAAGAACCTCCACTTCGTTACACCCTAAATATCCCAGGAAAGAGAAAAATGGATAAAGAAGTTGTGGTCCTTATGTACAATGGAATATCACTCAGCCATGAAATCAACGTCATAAGGCTAGTAGCAGCATGATGAGTGGATTTAGGTACGACGATTCTAAGTGAAATAAGTCACACAGAAAAAGACACTTATCATAAGATATCACTTATAGAGGGAATGTAAAAACCGCGACACTTGAACTGAATTACAAAACAGAACAGAGTCACACGTTTAGAAAACACACTATGGCTGCTTAACGGGAAAGGTGAGGTGGGGTGATGCATAAAAGAAGGGTTTCAAATTAGCTCAGAGACCGTTCCATAAACCCAATATGTAATAGACACGACCTACTCCTTGCTCAGTGAACTGGACTCAACACCCCCTATTCACCGCCCAAGAATATATCTGACTAGTAAGAATGTTAAAACCTATGTATTGATATCTCTCTGTAAGTGAGTCAAGTGGGTGTAAAGCGGCATAAACACAGCAGTGAAAAGCAGCTAAACCCCTTTATAAAAATCAATCACTTTTAAAAACCCGTGAAACAAAGACAGTGAAAGAGAGAGAAATTATTACTAAATTCGTTCAGGGGCTGTGATGCCACCTGGATTGACCATATCTAGACCCACAGCTGATAGAGACATAAGGGTGGACACTCTTGGGGCTGAGAGGTTTGGTGAGGTTGGGTGAGCAAACGCAGACCCTTTAAAGTAATACTGCGTGGTTCCCATCCCATGGGTCCCAAATCTCCAGGTTCAAGGGCATCTTCCTACTTCGAAAACATGCATGAGAAACCCAGAAGATGGTGCACCGTGTGATCGGGAAAGGTTTCTAAAACGCACCTCATTTCTCATCTCCTTGTGCTCGGGTTCGCCATTCCAGCTGCTTTACTAGCAATCTCCCTCCTTGGAGAATCAGCACCTTTAACCTCCTGTTCCGTACAGGTTGCAATTTGTCCTGAGGATGAACGGGAAGAGGGGGAACCAATGAGACACTAGCTCTACGTGTTGGGACAGGCACAAGTCACTCTATTTTCCCATCAGGAAGAAGAATTAACCACAGGCTCAGCCTTCCGCCCGGAACCAGAATAGGGCCTGAAGCAATCCTGCGCTTTTGCGGCCAGCTCCCAAGAAAGCGACTTGAAAAATGGAGCGCAGGGGCACTGCAATTCACAAACCTGCAGAGTTATAAATGATAACTCTCGTCCTCAAATATATTGAGGGAAGGCCACGAAGAGGATTTGAAAGCAAGGCAGAATTGCAGGAAACAGATTTCAGGGGGAAGATTCGAATCGCCTTTAAAGCACGGGAAAAGCAGCAAAACCTCGACAATGATGCCCTTGGCCAAAAAGGGCGTATGCGTTTTTTCCTGAATATATTCAGGAAAAAACGCATACGCCCTTTTTGGCCAACCAAGCAACCTGGAAAGCCAATCAGCGCTACAAAGAAGTCTCGCTTCCCATCGGTCAAAAGGGCCATGCTGAATAAAGTGTCAAAACCAGAAATGCAGGACAGGCCATGGAGAAACGGGAGCCTTGCTACGCTGATGGGCGGAATGTAAATTGCCAACAGACACTCTGGAGAAGTGTACGGTGTGTCCTGAAACATCGAAAAAACTCAGCTTAGAGAGCATAGGGCACTTCCACTCATGGGCGTATAAATTGGGAAAACTAAAAATCAGCAAGACACAGGCACCCCAAAGTTTAGGGCTGCTCTGTTGACAAGAACCTCCACTTCGTTACACCCTAAATATCCCAGGAAAGAGAAAACTGGATAAAGAAGTTGTGGTCCTTATGTACAATGGAATATCACTCAGCCATGAAATCAACGTCATAAGGCTAGTAGCAGCATGATGAGTGGATTTAGGTACGACGATTCTAAGTGAAATAAGTCACACAGAAAAAGACACTTATCATAACATATAACTTACAGAGGGAATGTAAAAATTGCTACCCTTGAACTGAATTACAAAACAGAACTGAGTCACACGTTTAGAAAACACACTATGGCTGCTTAACGGGAAAGGTGAGGTGGGGTGATGCATAAAAGAAGGGGTTCAAATTAGCTCAGATACCGTTCCATAAACCCAATATGTAACAGACACGACCTACTCCTTGCTCAGTGAACTGGACTCAACACCCCCTATTCACCACCCAAGAATATATCTGACTAGTAAGAATGTTAAAACCTATGTATTGATATCACTCTGTAAGTGAGTCAAGTGGGTGTAAAGCGGCATAAACACAGCAGTGAAAAGCAGCTAAACCCCTTTATAAAAATCAGTCACTTTTAAAAACCCGTGAAACAAAGACAGTGAAAGAGAGAGAAATTCTTACTAAATTCGTTCAGGGGCTGTGATGCCACCTGGATTGACCATATCTAGACCCACAGCTGATTGAGACATAAGGGTGGACAGACACTCTTGGGGCTGAGAGGTTTGGTGAGGTTGGGAGAGGAAACGCAGACCCTTTAAAGTAATACTGCGTGGTTCCCATCTCATGGGTCCCAAATCTCCAGGTTCAAGGGCATCTTCCCACTTCGAAAACATGCATGAGAAACCCAGAAGATGGTGCACCGTGTGATCGGCAAAGGTTTCTAAAACGCACCTCATTTCTCATCTCCTTGTGCTTGGGTTCGCCATTCCAGCCGCTTTACTAGCAATCTCCCTCCTTGGAGAATCAGCACCTTTAACCTCCTGTTCCGTACAGGTTGCAATTTGTCCTGAGGATGAACGGGAAGAGGGGGAACCAATGAGACACTAGCTCTAGGTGTTGGGACAGGCACAGGTCACTCTATTTTCCCATCAGGAAGAAGAATTAACCACAGGCTCAGCCTGCCGCCCGGGACCAAAATAGGGCCTGAAGCAATCCTGCGCTTTTGCGGCGAGCTCCCAAGAAAGCGAGTTGAAAAATGGAGCTCAGGGGCACTGCAATTCACAAACCTGCAGAGTTATAAATGATAACTCTCGTCCTCAAATATATTGAGGGAGGGCTTCCCTGGTGGCGCAGTGGTTGAGAATCTGCCTGCTAATGCAGGGGACACGGGTTCGAGCCCTGGTCTGGGAAGATCCCACATGCCACGGAGCAGCTGGGCCCGTGAGCCACAACTACTGAGCCTGCGCATCTGGAGCCTGTGCCCCGCAACGGGAGGGGCCGCGATAGTGAAAGGCCCGCGCACCGCGATGAAGAGCGGTCCCCGCACCGCGATGAAGAGTGGCCCCCGCTTGCCGCAACTAGAGAAAGCCCTCGCACGAACTGAAGACCCAACACAGCCAAAAATAAATAAATAAATAAAGTAGCTATAAAAAAAAATTAAAAAAAAAAAAAAAAAAAAAAAAAAAAAATATATTGAGGGAAGGCCACGAAGAGGATTTGAAAGCAAGGCAGAATTGCAGGAAACAGATTTCAGGAGGTAGATTCAAATCGCCTTTAAAGCACGGGAAAAGCGGCAAAACCTCGACAATGATGCCCTTGGCCAAAAAGGGCGTATGCGTTTTTTCCTGAATATATTCAGGAAAAAATGCATACGCCCTTTTTGGCCAACCAAGCAACCTGGAAAGGCAAATCAGCGCTACAAAGAAGTCTCGCTTCCCATCGGTCAAAAGGGCCATGCTGAATAAAGTGTCAAAACCAGAAATGCAGGACAGGCCATGGAGAAACGGGAGCCTTGCTACGCTGATGGGCGGGATGTAAATTGCCAACAGCCACTCTGGAGAAGTGTACGATGTGTCCTGAAACATCGAAAAAACTCAGCTTAGAGAGCATAGGGCACTTCCACTCATGGGCGTATAAATTGGGAAAACTAAACATCAGCAAGACACAGGCACCCCAAAGTTTAGGGCTGCTCTGTTGACAAGAACCTCCACTTCGTTACACCCTAAATATCCCAGGAAAGAGAAAACTGGATAAAGAAGTTGTGGTCCTTGTGTACAATGGAATATCACTCAGCCATGAAATCAACGTCATAAGGCTAGTAGCAGCATGATGAGTGGATTTAGGTACGACGATTCTAAGTGAAATAAGTCACACAGAAAAAGACACTTATCATAAGATATCACTTATAGAGGGAATGTAAAAACCGCGACCCTTGAACTGAATTACAAAACAGAACAGAGTCACACGTTTAGAAAACACACTATGGCTGCTTAACGGGGAAGGTGAGGTGGGGTGATGCATAAAAGAAGGGGTTCAAATTAGCTCAGAGACCGTTCCATAAACCCAATATGTAACAGACACGACCTACTCCTTGCTCAGTGAACTGGACTCAACACCCCCTATTCACCACCCAAGAATATATCTGACTAGTAAGAATGTTAAAACCTATGTATTGATATCACTCTGTAAGTGAGTCATGTGGGTGTAAAGCGGCATACACACAGCAGTGAAAAGCAGCTAAACCCCTTTATAAAAATCAATCACTTTTAAAAACCCGTGAAACAAAGACAGTGAAAGAGAGAGAAATTCTTACTAAATTCGTTCAGGGGCTGTGATGCCACCTGGATTGACCATATCTAGACCCACAGCTGATTGAGACATAAGGGTGGACACTCTTCGGGCTGAGAGGTTTGGTGAGGTTGGGTGAGCAAACGCAGACCCTTTAGAGTAATACTGCGTGGTTCCCATCCCATGGGTCCCAAATCTCCAGATTCAAGGGCATCTTCCTACATCGAAAACATGCATGAGAAACCCAGAAGATGGTACACCGTGTGATCGGGAAAGGTTTCTAAAACGCACCTCATTTCTCATCTCCTTGTGCTCGGGTTCGCCATTCCAGCCGCTTTACTAGCAATCTCCCTCCTTGGAGAATCAGCACCTTTAACCTCCTGTTCCGTACAGGTTGCAATTTGTCCTGAGGATGAACGGGAAGAGGGGGAACCAATGAGACACTAGCTCTAGGTGTTGGGACAGGCACAGGTCACTCTATTTTCCCATCAGGAAGAAGAATTAACCACAGGCTCAGCCTTCCACCCGGAACCAGAATAGGGCCTGAAGCAATCCTGCGCTTTTGCGGCCAGCTCCCAAGAAAGCGAGTTGAAAAATGGAGCTCAGGGGCACTGCAATTCACAAACCTGCAGAGTTATAAATCATAACTCTCGTCCTCAAATATATTGAGGGAAGGCCACGAAGAGGATTTGAAAGCAAGGCAGAATTGCAGAAAACAAATTTCAGGAGGTAGATTCGAATCGCCTTTAAAGCACGGGAAAAGCAGCAAAACCTCGACAATGATGCCCTTGGCCAAAAAGGGCGTATGCGTTTTTTCCTGAATATATTCAGGAAAAAACGCATACGCCCTTTTTGGCCAACCAAGCAACCTGGAAAGGCAAATCAGCTCTACAAAGAAGTCTCGCTTCCCATCGGTCAAAAGGGCCATGCTGAATAAAGTGTCAAAACCAGAAATGCAGGACAGGCCATGGAGAAACGGGAGCCTTGCTACGCTGATGGGCGGGATGTAAATTGCCAACAGCCACTCTGGAGAAGTGTACGGTGTGTCCTGAAACATCGAAAAAACTCAGCTTACACAGCATAGGGCACTTCCAATCATGGGCGTATAAATTGGGAAAACTAAAAATCAGCAAGACACAGGCACCCCAAAGTTTAGGGCTGCTCTGTTGACAAGAACCTCCACTTCGTTACACCCTATATATCCCAGGAAAGAGAAAAATGGATAAAGAAGTTGTGGTCCTTATGTACAATGGAATATCACTCAGCCATGAAATCAACGTCATAAGGCTAGTAGCAGCATGATGAGTGCATTTAGGTACGACGATTCTAAGTGAAATAAGTCACACAGAAAAAGACACTTATCATAAGATATCACTTATAGAGGGAATGTAAAAACCGCGACCTTGAACTGAATTACAAAACAGAACAGAGTCACACGTTTAGAAAACACACTATGGCTGCTTAACGGGAAAGGTGAGGTGGGGTGATGCATAAAACAAGGGTTTCAAATTAGCTCAGAGACCGTTCCATAAACCCAATATATAATAGACACGACCTACTCCTTGCTCAGTGAACTGGACTCAACACCCCCTATTCACCGCTCAAGAATATATCTGACTAGTAAGAATCTTAAAACCTATGTATTGATATCTCCCTGTAAGTGAGTCAAGTGGGTGTAAAGCGGCATACACACAGCAGTGAAAAGCAGCTAAACCCCTTTATAAAAATCAATCACTTTTAAAAACCCGTGAAACAAAGACAGTGAAAGAGAGAGAAATTCTTACTAAATTCGTTCAGGGGCTGTGATGCCACCTGGATTGACCATATCTAGACCCACAGCTGATAGAGACATAAGGGTGGACGCTCTTGGGGCTGAGAGGTTTGGTGAGGTTGGGTGAGCAAACGCAGACCCTTTAAAGTAATACTGCGTGGTTCCCATCCCATGGGTCCCAAATCTCCAGGTTCAAGGGCATCTTCCCACTTCGAAAACATGCATGAGAAACCCAGAAGATGGTGCACCGTGTGATCGGTAAAGGTTTCTAAAACGCACCACATTTCTCATCTCCTTGTGCTCGGGGTCGCCATTCCAGCCGCTTTACTAGCAATCTCCCTCCTTGGAGAATCAGCACCTTTAACCTCCTGTTCCGTACAGGTTGCAATTTGTCCTGAGGATGAACGGGAAGAGGGGGAACCAATGAGACACTAGCTCTAGGTGTTGGGACAGGCACAGGTCACTCTATTTTCCCATCAGGAAGAAGAATTAACCACAGGCTCAGCCTGCCGCCCGGGACCAAAATAGGGCCTGAAGCAATCCTGCGCTTTTGCGGCCAGCTCCCAAGAAAGCGAGTTGAAAAATGGAGCTCAGGGGCACTGCAATTCACAAACCTGCAGAGTTATAAATGATAACTCTCGTCCTCAAATATATTGAGGGAAGGCAACGAAGAGGATTTGAAATCACGGCAGAATTGAAGGAAACAGATTTCAGGAGGTAGATTCAAATCGCCTTTAAAGCACGAGAAAAGCGGCAGAACCTCGACAATGATGCCCTTGGCCAAAAAGGGCGTATGCGTTTTTTCCTGAATATATTCAGGAAAAAACGCATACGCCCTTTTTGGCCAACCAAGCAACCTGGAAAGGCAAATCAGCGCTACAAAGAAGTCTCGCTTCCCATCGGTCAAAAGGGCCATGCTGAATAAAGTGTCAAAACCAGAAATGCAGGACACGCCATGGAGAAACGGGAGCCTTGCTACGCTGATGGGCGGGATGTAAATTGCCAACAGCCACTCTGGAGAAGTGTACGGTGTGTCCTGAAACATCGAAAAAACTCAGCTTAGAGAGCATAGGGCACTTCCACTCATGGGCGTATAAATTGGGAAAACTAAACATCAGCAAGACACAGGCACCCCAAAGTTTAGGGCTGCTCTGTTGACAAGAACCTCCACTTCGTTACACCCTAAATATCCCAGGAAAGAGAAAACTGGATAAAGAAGTTGTGGTCCTTATGTACAATGGAATATCACTCAGCCAGGAAATCAACGTCATAAGGCTAGTAGCAGCATGATGAGTGGATTTAGGTACGACGATTCTAAGTGAAATAAGTCACACAGAAAAAGACACTTATCCTAAGATATCACTTATAGAGGGAATGTAAAAACCGCGACACTTGAACTGAATTACAAAACAGAACAGAGTCACACGTTTAGAAAACACACTATGGCTGCTTAACGGGAAAGGTGAGGTGGGGTGATGCATAAAAGAAGGGTTTCAAATTAGCTCAGAGACCGTTCCATAAACCCAATATGTAATAGACACGACCTACTCCTTGCTCAGTGAACTGGACTCAACACCCCCTATTCACCGCCCAAGAATATATCTGACTAGTAAGAATGTTAAAACCTATGTATTGATATCTCTCTGTAAGTGAGTCAAGTGGGTGTAAAGCGGCATAAACACAGCAGTGAAAAGCAGCTAAACCCCTTTATAAAAATCAATCACTTTTAAAAACCCGTGAAACAAAGACAGTGAAAGAGAGAGAAATTATTACTAAATTCGTTCAGGGGCTGTGATGCCACCTGGATTGACCATATCTAGACCCACAGCTGATAGAGACATAAGGGTGGACACTCTTGGGGCTGAGAGGTTTGGTGAGGTTGGGTGAGCAAACGCAGACCCTTTAAAGTAATACTGCGTGGTTCCCATCCCATGGGTCCCAAATCTCCAGGTTCAAGGGCATCTTCCTACTTCGAAAACATGCATGAGAAACCCAGAAGATGGTGCACCGTGTGATCGGGAAAGGTTTCTAAAACGCACCTCATTTCTCATCTCCTTGTGCTCGGGTTCGCCATTCCAGCTGCTTTACTAGCAATCTCCCTCCTTGGAGAATCAGCACCTTTAACCTCCTGTTCCGTACAGGTTGCAATTTGTCCTGAGGATGAACGGGAAGAGGGGGAACCAATGAGACACTAGCTCTACGTGTTGGGACAGGCACAAGTCACTCTATTTTCCCATCAGGAAGAAGAATTAACCACAGGCTCAGCCTTCCGCCCGGAACCAGAATAGGGCCTGAAGCAATCCTGCGCTTTTGCGGCCAGCTCCCAAGAAAGCGACTTGAAAAATGGAGCGCAGGGGCACTGCAATTCACAAACCTGCAGAGTTATAAATGATAACTCTCGTCCTCAAATATATTGAGGGAAGGCCACGAAGAGGATTTGAAAGCAAGGCAGAATTGCAGGAAACAGATTTCAGGGGGAAGATTCGAATCGCCTTTAAAGCACGGGAAAAGCAGCAAAACCTCGACAATGATGCCCTTGGCCAAAAAGGGCGTATGCGTTTTTTCCTGAATATATTCAGGAAAAAACGCATACGCCCTTTTTGGCCAACCAAGCAACCTGGAAAGCCAATCAGCGCTACAAAGAAGTCTCGCTTCCCATCGGTCAAAAGGGCCATGCTGAATAAAGTGTCAAAACCAGAAATGCAGGACAGGCCATGGAGAAACGGGAGCCTTGCTACGCTGATGGGCGGAATGTAAATTGCCAACAGACACTCTGGAGAAGTGTACGGTGTGTCCTGAAACATCGAAAAAACTCAGCTTAGAGAGCATAGGGCACTTCCACTCATGGGCGTATAAATTGGGAAAACTAAAAATCAGCAAGACACAGGCACCCCAAAGTTTAGGGCTGCTCTGTTGACAAGAACCTCCACTTCGTTACACCCTAAATATCCCAGGAAAGAGAAAACTGGATAAAGAAGTTGTGGTCCTTATGTACAATGGAATATCACTCAGCCATGAAATCAACGTCATAAGGCTAGTAGCAGCATGATGAGTGGATTTAGGTACGACGATTCTAAGTGAAATAAGTCACACAGAAAAAGACACTTATCATAACATATAACTTACAGAGGGAATGTAAAAATTGCTACCCTTGAACTGAATTACAAAACAGAACTGAGTCACACGTTTAGAAAACACACTATGGCTGCTTAACGGGAAAGGTGAGGTGGGGTGATGCATAAAAGAAGGGGTTCAAATTAGCTCAGATACCGTTCCATAAACCCAATATGTAACAGACACGACCTACTCCTTGCTCAGTGAACTGGACTCAACACCCCCTATTCACCACCCAAGAATATATCTGACTAGTAAGAATGTTAAAACCTATGTATTGATATCACTCTGTAAGTGAGTCAAGTGGGTGTAAAGCGGCATAAACACAGCAGTGAAAAGCAGCTAAACCCCTTTATAAAAATCAGTCACTTTTAAAAACCCGTGAAACAAAGACAGTGAAAGAGAGAGAAATTCTTACTAAATTCGTTCAGGGGCTGTGATGCCACCTGGATTGACCATATCTAGACCCACAGCTGATTGAGACATAAGGGTGGACAGACACTCTTGGGGCTGAGAGGTTTGGTGAGGTTGGGAGAGGAAACGCAGACCCTTTAAAGTAATACTGCGTGGTTCCCATCTCATGGGTCCCAAATCTCCAGGTTCAAGGGCATCTTCCCACTTCGAAAACATGCATGAGAAACCCAGAAGATGGTGCACCGTGTGATCGGCAAAGGTTTCTAAAACGCACCTCATTTCTCATCTCCTTGTGCTTGGGTTCGCCATTCCAGCCGCTTTACTAGCAATCTCCCTCCTTGGAGAATCAGCACCTTTAACCTCCTGTTCCGTACAGGTTGCAATTTGTCCTGAGGATGAACGGGAAGAGGGGGAACCAATGAGACACTAGCTCTAGGTGTTGGGACAGGCACAGGTCACTCTATTTTCCCATCAGGAAGAAGAATTAACCACAGGCTCAGCCTGCCGCCCGGGACCAAAATAGGGCCTGAAGCAATCCTGCGCTTTTGCGGCGAGCTCCCAAGAAAGCGAGTTGAAAAATGGAGCTCAGGGGCACTGCAATTCACAAACCTGCAGAGTTATAAATGATAACTCTCGTCCTCAAATATATTGAGGGAGGGCTTCCCTGGTGGCGCAGTGGTTGAGAATCTGCCTGCTAATGCAGGGGACACGGGTTCGAGCCCTGGTCTGGGAAGATCCCACATGCCACGGAGCAGCTGGGCCCGTGAGCCACAACTACTGAGCCTGCGCATCTGGAGCCTGTGCCCCGCAACGGGAGGGGCCGCGATAGTGAAAGGCCCGCGCACCGCGATGAAGAGCGGTCCCCGCACCGCGATGAAGAGTGGCCCCCGCTTGCCGCAACTAGAGAAAGCCCTCGCACGAACTGAAGACCCAACACAGCCAAAAATAAATAAATAAATAAAGTAGCTATAAAAAAAAATTAAAAAAAAAAAAAAAAAAAAAAAAAAAAAAAAAATATATTGAGGGAAGGCCACGAAGAGGATTTGAAAGCAAGGCAGAATTGCAGGAAACAGATTTCAGGAGGTAGATTCAAATCGCCTTTAAAGCACGGGAAAAGCGGCAAAACCTCGACAATGATGCCCTTGGCCAAAAAGGGCGTATGCGTTTTTTCCTGAATATATTCAGGAAAAAATGCATACGCCCTTTTTGGCCAACCAAGCAACCTGGAAAGGCAAATCAGCGCTACAAAGAAGTCTCGCTTCCCATCGGTCAAAAGGGCCATGCTGAATAAAGTGTCAAAACCAGAAATGCAGGACAGGCCATGGAGAAACGGGAGCCTTGCTACGCTGATGGGCGGGATGTAAATTGCCAACAGCCACTCTGGAGAAGTGTACGATGTGTCCTGAAACATCGAAAAAACTCAGCTTAGAGAGCATAGGGCACTTCCACTCATGGGCGTATAAATTGGGAAAACTAAACATCAGCAAGACACAGGCACCCCAAAGTTTAGGGCTGCTCTGTTGACAAGAACCTCCACTTCGTTACACCCTAAATATCCCAGGAAAGAGAAAACTGGATAAAGAAGTTGTGGTCCTTGTGTACAATGGAATATCACTCAGCCATGAAATCAACGTCATAAGGCTAGTAGCAGCATGATGAGTGGATTTAGGTACGACGATTCTAAGTGAAATAAGTCACACAGAAAAAGACACTTATCATAAGATATCACTTATAGAGGGAATGTAAAAACCGCGACCCTTGAACTGAATTACAAAACAGAACAGAGTCACACGTTTAGAAAACACACTATGGCTGCTTAACGGGGAAGGTGAGGTGGGGTGATGCATAAAAGAAGGGGTTCAAATTAGCTCAGAGACCGTTCCATAAACCCAATATGTAACAGACACGACCTACTCCTTGCTCAGTGAACTGGACTCAACACCCCCTATTCACCACCCAAGAATATATCTGACTAGTAAGAATGTTAAAACCTATGTATTGATATCACTCTGTAAGTGAGTCATGTGGGTGTAAAGCGGCATACACACAGCAGTGAAAAGCAGCTAAACCCCTTTATAAAAATCAATCACTTTTAAAAACCCGTGAAACAAAGACAGTGAAAGAGAGAGAAATTCTTACTAAATTCGTTCAGGGGCTGTGATGCCACCTGGATTGACCATATCTAGACCCACAGCTGATTGAGACATAAGGGTGGACACTCTTCGGGCTGAGAGGTTTGGTGAGGTTGGGTGAGCAAACGCAGACCCTTTAGAGTAATACTGCGTGGTTCCCATCCCATGGGTCCCAAATCTCCAGATTCAAGGGCATCTTCCTACATCGAAAACATGCATGAGAAACCCAGAAGATGGTACACCGTGTGATCGGGAAAGGTTTCTAAAACGCACCTCATTTCTCATCTCCTTGTGCTCGGGTTCGCCATTCCAGCCGCTTTACTAGCAATCTCCCTCCTTGGAGAATCAGCACCTTTAACCTCCTGTTCCGTACAGGTTGCAATTTGTCCTGAGGATGAACGGGAAGAGGGGGAACCAATGAGACACTAGCTCTAGGTGTTGGGACAGGCACAGGTCACTCTATTTTCCCATCAGGAAGAAGAATTAACCACAGGCTCAGCCTTCCACCCGGAACCAGAATAGGGCCTGAAGCAATCCTGCGCTTTTGCGGCCAGCTCCCAAGAAAGCGAGTTGAAAAATGGAGCTCAGGGGCACTGCAATTCACAAACCTGCAGAGTTATAAATCATAACTCTCGTCCTCAAATATATTGAGGGAAGGCCACGAAGAGGATTTGAAATCAAGGCAGAATTGCAGAAAACAAATTTCAGGAGGTAGATTCGAATCGCCTTTAAAGCACGGGAAAAGCAGCAAAACCTCGACAATGATGCCCTTGGCCAAAAAGGGCGTATGCGTTTTTTCCTGAATATATTCAGGAAAAAACGCATACGCCCTTTTTGGCCAACCAAGCAACCTGGAAAGGCAAATCAGCTCTACAAAGAAGTCTCGCTTCCCATCGGTCAAAAGGGCCATGCTGAATAAAGTGTCAAAACCAGAAATGCAGGACAGGCCATGGAGAAACGGGAGCCTTGCTACGCTGATGGGCGGGATGTAAATTGCCAACAGCCACTCTGGAGAAGTGTACGGTGTGTCCTGAAACATCGAAAAAACTCAGCTTACACAGCATAGGGCACTTCCAATCATGGGCGTATAAATTGGGAAAACTAAAAATCAGCAAGACACAGGCACCCCAAAGTTTAGGGCTGCTCTGTTGACAAGAACCTCCACTTCGTTACACCCTATATATCCCAGGAAAGAGAAAAATGGATAAAGAAGTTGTGGTCCTTATGTACAATGGAATATCACTCAGCCATGAAATCAACGTCATAAGGCTAGTAGCAGCATGATGAGTGCATTTAGGTACGACGATTCTAAGTGAAATAAGTCACACAGAAAAAGACACTTATCATAAGATATCACTTATAGAGGGAATGTAAAAACCGCGACCTTGAACTGAATTACAAAACAGAACAGAGTCACACGTTTAGAAAACACACTATGGCTGCTTAACGGGAAAGGTGAGGTGGGGTGATGCATAAAACAAGGGTTTCAAATTAGCTCAGAGACCGTTCCATAAACCCAATATATAATAGACACGAC
Organism: Balaenoptera borealis; assembly: GCF_965194805.1. Lineage (NCBI taxonomy): Eukaryota > Metazoa > Chordata > Mammalia > Artiodactyla > Balaenopteridae > Balaenoptera > Balaenoptera borealis. The sequence continues at coordinate 477,566 of NW_028123853.1, forward strand.
CTACTCCTTGCTCAGTGAACTGGACTCAACACCCCCTATTCACCGCTCAAGAATATATCTGACTAGTAAGAATCTTAAAACCTATGTATTGATATCTCCCTGTAAGTGAGTCAAGTGGGTGTAAAGCGGCATACACACAGCAGTGAAAAGCAGCTAAACCCCTTTATAAAAATCAATCACTTTTAAAAACCCGTGAAACAAAGACAGTGAAAGAGAGAGAAATTCTTACTAAATTCGTTCAGGGGCTGTGATGCCACCTGGATTGACCATATCTAGACCCACAGCTGATAGAGACATAAGGGTGGACGCTCTTGGGGCTGAGAGGTTTGGTGAGGTTGGGTGAGCAAACGCAGACCCTTTAAAGTAATACTGCGTGGTTCCCATCCCATGGGTCCCAAATCTCCAGGTTCAAGGGCATCTTCCCACTTCGAAAACATGCATGAGAAACCCAGAAGATGGTGCACCGTGTGATCGGTAAAGGTTTCTAAAACGCACCACATTTCTCATCTCCTTGTGCTCGGGGTCGCCATTCCAGCCGCTTTACTAGCAATCTCCCTCCTTGGAGAATCAGCACCTTTAACCTCCTGTTCCGTACAGGTTGCAATTTGTCCTGAGGATGAACGGGAAGAGGGGGAACCAATGAGACACTAGCTCTAGGTGTTGGGACAGGCACAGGTCACTCTATTTTCCCATCAGGAAGAAGAATTAACCACAGGCTCAGCCTGCCGCCCGGGACCAAAATAGGGCCTGAAGCAATCCTGCGCTTTTGCGGCCAGCTCCCAAGAAAGCGAGTTGAAAAATGGAGCTCAGGGGCACTGCAATTCACAAACCTGCAGAGTTATAAATGATAACTCTCGTCCTCAAATATATTGAGGGAAGGCAACGAAGAGGATTTGAAATCACGGCAGAATTGAAGGAAACAGATTTCAGGAGGTAGATTCAAATCGCCTTTAAAGCACGAGAAAAGCGGCAGAACCTCGACAATGATGCCCTTGGCCAAAAAGGGCGTATGCGTTTTTTCCTGAATATATTCAGGAAAAAACGCATACGCCCTTTTTGGCCAACCAAGCAACCTGGAAAGGCAAATCAGCGCTACAAAGAAGTCTCGCTTCCCATCGGTCAAAAGGGCCATGCTGAATAAAGTGTCAAAACCAGAAATGCAGGACACGCCATGGAGAAACGGGAGCCTTGCTACGCTGATGGGCGGGATGTAAATTGCCAACAGCCACTCTGGAGAAGTGTACGGTGTGTCCTGAAACATCGAAAAAACTCAGCTTAGAGAGCATAGGGCACTTCCACTCATGGGCGTATAAATTGGGAAAACTAAACATCAGCAAGACACAGGCACCCCAAAGTTTAGGGCTGCTCTGTTGACAAGAACCTCCACTTCGTTACACCCTAAATATCCCAGGAAAGAGAAAACTGGATAAAGAAGTTGTGGTCCTTATGTACAATGGAATATCACTCAGCCAGGAAATCAACGTCATAAGGCTAGTAGCAGCATGATGAGTGGATTTAGGTACGACGATTCTAAGTGAAATAAGTCACACAGAAAAAGACACTTATCCTAAGATATCACTTATAGAGGGAATGTAAAAATTGCTACCCTTGAACTGAATTACAAAACAGAACAGAGTCACACGTTTAGAAAACACACTATGGCTGCTTAACGGGAAAGGTGAGGTGGGGTGATGCATAAAAGAAGGGGTTCAAATTAGCTCAGAGACCGTTCCATAAACCCAATATGTAACAGACACGACCTACTCCTTGCTCAGTGAACTGGACTCAACACCCCCTATTCACCACACAAGAATATATCTGACTAATAAGAATGTTAAAACCTATGTATTGATATCACTCTGTAAGTGAGTCAAGTGGGTGTAAAGTTGCATAAACACAGCAGTGAAAAGCAGCTAAACCCCTTTTTAAAAATCAATCACTTTTAAAAACCCGTGAAACAAAGACAGTGAAAGAGAGAGAAATTCTTACTAAATTCGTTCAGGGGCTGTGATGCCACCTGGATTGACCATATCTAGACCCACAGCTGATAGAGACATAAGGGTGGACACTCTTGGGGCTGAGAGGTTTGGTGAGGTTGGGTGAGCAAACGCAGACCCTTTAAAGTAATACTGCGTGGTTCCCATCCCATGGGTCCCAAATCTCCAGGTTCAAGGGCATCTTCCTACTTCGAAAACATGCATGAGAAACCCAGAAGATGGTGCACTGCGTGATCGGGAAAGGTTTCTAAAACGCACCTCATTTCTCATCTCCTTGTGCTCGGGTTCGCCATTCCAGCCGCTTTACTAGCAATCTCCCTCCTTGGAGAATCAGCACCTTTAACCTCCTGTTCCGTACAGGTTGCAATTTGTCCTGAGGATGAACGGGAAGAGGGGGAACCAATGAGACACTAGCTCTAGGTGTTGGGACAGGCACAGGTCACTCTATTTTCCCATCAGGAAGAAGAATTAACCACAGGCTCAGCCTGCCGCCCGGGACCAAAATAGGGCCTGAAGCAATCCTGCGCTTTTGCGGCGAGCTCCCAAGAAAGCGAGTTGAAAAATGGAGCTCAGGGGCACTGCAATTCACAAACCTTCAGAGTTATAAATGATAACTCTCGTCCTCAAATATATTGAGGGAAGGCCACGAAGAGGATTTGAAAGCAAGGCAGAATTGCAGGAAACAGATTTCAGGAGGTAGATTCAAATCGCCTTTAAAGCACGGGAAAAGCGGCAAAACCTCGACAATGATGCCCTTGGCCAAAAAGGGCGTATGCGTTTTTTCCTGAATATATTCAGGAAAAAACGCATACGCCCTTTTTGGCCAACCAAGCAACCTGGAAAGGCAAATCAGCGCTACAAAGAAGTCTCGCTTCCCATCGGTCAAAAGGGCCATGCTGAATAAAGTGTCAAAACCAGAAATGCAGGACAGGCCATGGAGAAACGGGAGCCTTGCTACGCTGATGGGCGGGATGTAAATTGCCAACAGCCACTCTGGAGAAGTGTACGGTGTGTCCTGAAACATCGAAAAAACTCAGCTTAGAGAGCATAGGGCACTTCCACTCATGGGCGTATAAATTGGGAAAACTAAAAATCAGCAAGACACAGGCACCCCAAAGTTTAGGGCTGCTCTGTTGACAAGAACCTCCACTTCGTTACACCCTAAATATCCCAGGAAAGAGAAAACTGGATAAAGAAGTTGTGGTCCTTATGTACAATGGAATATCACTCAGCCATGAAATCAACGTCATAAGGCTAGTAGCAGCATGATGAGTGGATTTAGGTACGACGATTCTAAGTGAAATAAGTCACACAGAAAAAGACACTTATCCTAAGATATCACTTATAGAGGGAATGTAAAAATTGCTACCCTTGAACTGAATTACAAAACAGAACAGAGTCACACGTTTAGAAAACACACTATGGCTGCTTAACGGGGAAGGTGAGGTGGGGTGATGCATAAAAGAAGGGGTTAAAATTAGCTCAGAGACCGTTCCATAAACCCAATATGTAACAGACACGACCTACTCCTTGCTCAGTGAACTGGACTCAACACCCCCTATTCACCACCCGAGAATATATCTGACTAGTAAGAATGTTAAAACCTATGTATTGATATCACTCTGTAAGTGAGTCATGTGGGTGTAAAGCGGCATACACACAGCAGTGAAAAGCAGCTAAACCCCTTTATAAAAATCAATCACTTTTAAAAACCCGTGAAACAAAGACAGTGAAAGAGAGAGAAATTCTTACTAAATTCGTTCAGGGGCTGTGATGCCACCTGGATTGACCATATCTAGACCCACAGCTGATTGAGACATAAGGGTGGACACTCTTCGGGCTGAGAGTTTTGGTGAGGTTGGGTGAGCAAACGCAGACCCTTTAGAGTAATACTGCGTGGTTCCCATCCCATGGGTCCCAAATCTCCAGATTCAAGGGCATCTTCCTACATCGAAAACATGCATGAGAAACCCAGAAGATGGTACACCGTGTGATCGGGAAAGGTTTCTAAAACGCACCTCATTTCTCATCTCCTTGTGCTCGGGTTCGCCATTCCAGCCGCTTTACTAGCAATCTCCCTCCTTGGAGAATCAGCACCTTTAACCTCCTGTTCCGTACAGGTTGCAATTTGTCCTGAGGATGAACGGGAAGGGGGGAACCAATGAGACACTAGCTCTAGGTGTTGGGACAGGCACAGGTCACTCTATTTTCCCATCAGGAAGAAGAATTAACCACAGGCTCAGCCTTCCACCCGGAACCAGAATAGGGCCTGAAGCAATCCTGCGCTTTTGCGGACAGCTCCCAAGAAAGCGAGTTGAAAAATGGAGCTCAGGGGCACTGCAATTCACAAACCTGCAGAGTTATAAATCATAACTCTCGTCCTCAAATATATTGAGGGAAGGCCACGAAGAGGATTTGAAATCAAGGCAGAATTGCAGAAAACAAATTTCAGGAGGTAGATTCGAATCGCCTTTAAAGCACGGGAAAAGCAGCAAAACCTCGACAATGATGCCCTTGGCCAAAAAGGGCGTATGCGTTTTTTCCTGAATATATTCAGAAAAAAACACATACGCCCTTTTTGGCCAACCAAGCAACCTGGAAAGGCAAATCAGCGCTACAAAGAAGTCTCGCTTCCCATCGGTCAAAAGGGCCATGCTGAATAAAGTGTCAAAACCAGAAATGCAGGACACGCCATGGAGAAACGGGAGCCTTGCTACGCTGATGGGCGGGATGTAAATTGCCAACAGCCACTCTGGAGAAGTGTACGGTGTGTCCTGAAACATCGAAAAAACTCAGCTTAGAGAGCATAGGGCACTTCCCCTCATGGGCGTATAAATTGGGAAAACTAAAAATCAGCAAGACACAGGCACCCCAAAGTTTAGGGCTGCTCTGTTGACAAGAACCTCCACTTCGTTACACCCTAAATATCCCAGGAAAGAGAAAACTGGATAAAGAAGTTGTGGTCCTTATGTACAATGGAATATCACTCAGCCAGGAAATCAACGTCATAAGGCTAGTAGCAGCATGATGAGTGGATTTAGGTACGACGATTCTAAGTGAAATAAGTCACACAGAAAAAGACACTTATCCTAAGATATCACTTATAGAGGGAATGTAAAAATTGCTACCCTTGAACTGAATTACAAAACAGAACAGAGTCACACGTTTAGAAAACACACTATGGCTGCTTAACGGGAAAGGTGAGGTGGGGTGATGCATAAAAGAAGGGGTTCAAATTAGCTCAGATACCGTTCCATAAACCCAATATGTAACAGACACGACCTAATCCTTGCTCAGTGAACTGGACTGAACACCCCCTATTCACCACCAAAGAATATATCTGACTAATAAGAATGTTAAAACCTATGTATTGATATCACTCTGTAAGTGAGTCAAGTGGGTGTACAGCGGCATAAACACAGCAGTGAAAAGCAGCTAAACCCCTTTATAAAAATCAGTCACTTTTAAAAACCCGTGAAACAAAGACAGTGAAAGAGAGAGAAATTCTTACTAAATTCGTTCAGGGGCTGTGATGCCACCTGGATTGACCATATCTAGACCCACAGCTGATTGAGACATAAGGGTGGACAGACACTCTTGGGGCTGAGAGGTTTGGTGAGGTTGGGAGAGGAAACGCAGACCCTTTAAAGTAATACTGCGTGGTTCCCATCTCATGGGTCCCAAATCTCCAGGTTCAAGGGCATCTTCCCACTTCGAAAACATGCATGAGAAACCCAGAAGATGGTGCACCGTGTGATCGGGAAAGGTTTCTAAAACGCACCTCATTTCTCATCTCCTTGTGCTTGGGTTCGCCATTCCAGCCGCTTTACTAGCAATCTCCCTCCTTGGAGAATCAGCACCTTTAACCTCCTGTTCCGTACAGGTTGCAATTTGTCCTGAGGATGAACGGGAAGAGGGGGAACCAATGAGACACTAGCTCTAGGTGTTGGGACAGGCACAGGTCACTCTATTTTCCCATCAGTAAGAAGAATTAACCACAGGCTCAGCCTGCCGCCCGGGACCAAAATAGGGCCTGAAGCAATCCTGCGCTTTTGCGGCGAGCTCCCAAGAAAGCGAGTTGAAAAATGGAGCTCAGGGGCACTGCAATTCACAAACCTGCAGAGTTATAAATGATAACTCTCGTCCTCAAATATATTGAGGGAAGGCCACGAAGAGGATTTGAAAGCAAGGCAGAATTGCAGGAAACAGATTTCAGGAGGTAGATTCAAATCGCCTTTAAAGCACGGGAAAAGCGGCAAAACCTCGACAATGATGCCCTTGGCCAAAAAGGGCGTATGCGTTTTTTCCTGAATATATTCAGGAAAAAACGCATACGCACTTTTTGGCCAACCAAGCAACCTGGAAAGGCAAATCAGCGCTACAAAGAAGTCTCGCTTCCCATCGGTCAAAAGGGCCATGCTGAATAAAGTGTCAAAACCAGAAATGCAGGACAGGCCATGGAGAAACGGGAGCCTTGCTACGCTGATGGGCGGGATGTAAATTGCCAACAGCCACTCTGGAGAAGTGTACGATGTGTCCTGAAACATCGAAAAAACTCAGCTTAGAGAGCATAGGGCACTTCCACTCATGGGCGTATAAATTGGGAAAACTAAACATCAGCAAGACACAGGCACCCCAAAGTTTAGGGCTGCTCTGTTGACAAGAACCTCCACTTCGTTACACCCTAAATATCCCAGGAAAGAGAAAACTGGATAAAGAAGTTGTGGTCCTTATGTACAATGGAATATCACTCAGCCAGGAAATCAACGTCATAAGGCTAGTAGCAGCATGATGAGTGGATTTAGGTACGACGATTCTAAGTGAAATAAGTCACACAGAAAAAGACACTTATCATAAGATATCACTTATAGAGGGAATGTAAAAACCGCGACCCTTGAACTGAATTACAAAACAGAACAGAGTCACACGTTTAGAAAACACACTATGGCTGCTTAACGGGAAAGGTGAGGTGGGGTGATGCATAAAAGAAGGGTTTCAAATTAGCTCAGAGACCGTTCCATAAACCCAATATGTAACAGACACGACCTACTCCTTGCTCAGTGAACTGGACTCAACACCCCCTATTCACCGCCCAAGAATATATCTGACTAGTAAGAATGTTAAAACCTATGTATTGATATCTCTCTGTAAGTGAGTCAAGTGGGTGTAAAGCGGCATAAACACAGCAGTGAAAAGCAGCTAAACCCCTTTATAAAAATCAATCACTTTTAAAAACCCGTGAAACAAAGACAGTGAAAGAGAGAGAAATTCTTACTAAATTCGTTCAGGGGCTGTGATGCCACCTGGATTGACCATATCTAGACCCACAGCTGATTGAGACATAAGGGTGGACACTCTTGGGGCTGAGAGGTTTGGTGAGGTTGGGTGAGCAAACGCAGACCCTTTAGAGTAATACTGCGTGGTACCCATCCCATGGGTCCCAAATCTCCAGGTTCAAGGGCATCTTCCTACTTCGAAAACATGCATGAGAAACCCAGAAGATGGTACACCGTGTGATCGGGAAAGGTTTCTAAAACGCACCTCATTTCTCATCTCCTTGTGCTCGGGTTCCCCATTCCAGCCGCTTTACTAGCAATCTCCCTCCTTGGAGAATCAGCACCTTTAACCTCCTGTTCCGTACAGGTTGCAATTTGTCCTGAGGATGAACGGGAAGAGGGGGAACCAATGAGACACTAGCTCTAGGTGTTGGGACAGGCACAGGTCACTCTATTTTCCCATCAGGAAGAAGAATTAACCACAGGCTCAGCCTGCCGCCCGGGACCAAAATAGGGCCTGAAGCAATCCTGCGCTTTTGCGGCCAGCTCCCAAGAAAGCGAGTTGAAAAATGGATCTCAGGGGCACTGCAATTCACAAACCTGCAGAGTTATAAATGATAACTCTCGTCCTCAAATATATTGAGGGAAGGCAACGAAGAGGATTTGAAAGCAAGGCAGAATTGCAGGAAACAGATTTCAGGAGGTAGATTCAAATCGCCTTTAAAGCACGGGAAAAGCGGCAAAACCTCGACAATGATGCCCTTGGCCAAAAAGGGCGTATGCGTTTTTTCCTGAATATATTCAGGAAAAAACGCATGCGCCCTTTTTGGCCAACCAAGCAACCTGGAAAGGCAAATCAGCGCTACAAAGAAGTCTCGCTTCCCATCGGTCAAAAGGGCCATGCTGAATAAAGTGTCAAAACCAGAAATGCAGGACAGGCCATGGAGAAACGGGAGCCTTGCTACGCTGATGGGCGGGATGTAAATTGCCAACAGCCACTCTGGAGAAGTGTACGGTGTGTCCTGAAACATCGAAAAAACTCAGCTTAGAGAGCATAGGGCACTTCCACTCATGGGCGTATAAATTGGGAAAACTAAAAATCAGCAAGACACAGGCACCCCAAAGTTTAGGGCTGCTCTGTTGACAAGAACCTCCACTTCGTTACACCCTAAATATCCCAGGAAAGAGAAAAATGGATAAAGAAGTTGTGGTCCTTATGTACAATGGAATATCACTCAGCCATGAAATCAACGTCATAAGGCTAGTAGCAGCATGATGAGTGGATTTAGGTACGACGATTCTAAGTGAAATAAGTCACACAGAAAAAGACACTTATCATAAGATATCACTTATAGAGGGAATGTAAAAACCGCGACCCTTGAACTGAATTACAAAACAGAACAGAGTCACACGTTTAGAAAACACACTATGGCTGCTTAACGGGAAAGGTGAGGTGGGGTGATCCATAAAAGAAGGGTTTCAAATTAGCTCAGAGACCGTTCCATAAACCCAATATGTAATAGACACGACCTACTCCTTGCTCAGTGAACTGGACTCAACACCCCCTATTCACCGCCCAAGAATATATCTGACTAGTAAGAATGTTAAAACCTATGTATTGATATCTCTCTGTAAGTGAGTCAAGTGGGTGTAAAGCGGCATACACACAGCAGTGAAAAGCAGCTAAACCCCTTTATAAAAATCAATCACTTTTAAAAACCCGTGAAACAAAGACAGTGAAAGAGAGAGAAATTCTTACTAAATTCGTTCAGGGGCTGTGATGCCACCTGGATTGACCATATCTAGACCCACAGCTGATAGAGACATAAGGGTGGACAGTCTTGGGGCTGAGAGGTTTGGTGAGGTTGGGTGAGCAAACGCAGACCCTTTAAAGTAATACTGCGTGGTTCCCATCCCATGGGTCCCAAATCTCCAGGTTCAAGGGCATCTTCCTACTTCGAAAACATGCATGAGAAACCCAGAAGATGGTGCACCGTGTGATCGGGAAAGGTTTCTAAAACGCACCTCATTTCTCATCTCCTTGTGCTTGGGTTCGCCATTCCAGCCGCTTTACTAGCAATCTCCCTCCTTGGAGAATCAGCACCTTTAACCTCCTGTTCCGTACAGGTTGCAATTTGTCCTGAGGATGAACGGGAAGAGGGGGAACCAATGAGACACTAGCTCTAGGTGTTGGGACAGGCACAGGTCACTCTATTTTCCCATCAGGAAGAAGAATTAACCACAGGCTCAGCCTGCCGCCCGGGACCAAAATAGGGCCTGAAGCAATCCTGCGCTTTTGCGGCCAGCTCCCAAGAAAGCGAGTTGAAAAATGGATCTCAGGGGCACTGCAATTCACAAACCTGCAGAGTTATAAATGATAACTCTCGTCCTCAAATATATTGAGGGAAGGCAACGAAGAGGATTTGAAAGCAAGGCAGAATTGCAGGAAACAGATTTCAGGAGGTAGATTCAAATCGCCTTTAAAGCACGGGAAAAGCGGCAAAACCTCGACAATGATGCCCTTGGCCAAAAAGGGCGTATGCGTTTTTTCCTGAATATATTCAGGAAAAAACGCATGCGCCCTTTTTGGCCAACCAAGCAACCTGGAAAGGCAAATCAGCGCTACAAAGAAGTCTCGCTTCCCATCGGTCAAAAGGGCCATGCTGAATAAAGTGTCAAAACCAGAAATGCAGGACAGGCCATGGAGAAACGGGAGCCTTGCTACGCTGATGGGCGGGATGTAAATTGCCAACAGCCACTCTGGAGAAGTGTACGGTGTGTCCTGAAACATCGAAAAAACTCAGCTTAGAGAGCATAGGGCACTTCCACTCATGGGCGTATAAATTGGGAAAACTAAAAATCAGCAAGACACAGGCACCCCAAAGTTTAGGGCTGCTCTGTTGACAAGAACCTCCACTTCGTTACACCCTAAATATCCCAGGAAAGAGAAAAATGGATAAAGAAGTTGTGGTCCTTATGTACAATGGAATATCACTCAGCCATGAAATCAACGTCATAAGGCTAGTAGCAGCATGATGAGTGGATTTAGGTACGACGATTCTAAGTGAAATAAGTCACACAGAAAAAGACACTTATCATAAGATATCACTTATAGAGGGAATGTAAAAACCGCGACCCTTGAACTGAATTACAAAACAGAACAGAGTCACACGTTTAGAAAACACACTATGGCTGCTTAACGGGAAAGGTGAGGTGGGGTGATCCATAAAAGAAGGGTTTCAAATTAGCTCAGAGACCGTTCCATAAACCCAATATGTAATAGACACGACCTACTCCTTGCTCAGTGAACTGGACTCAACACCCCCTATTCACCGCCCAAGAATATATCTGACTAGTAAGAATGTTAAAACCTATGTATTGATATCTCTCTGTAAGTGAGTCAAGTGGGTGTAAAGCGGCATACACACAGCAGTGAAAAGCAGCTAAACCCCTTTATAAAAATCAATCACTTTTAAAAACCCGTGAAACAAAGACAGTGAAAGAGAGAGAAATTCTTACTAAATTCGTTCAGGGGCTGTGATGCCACCTGGATTGACCATATCTAGACCCACAGCTGATAGAGACATAAGGGTGGACAGTCTTGGGGCTGAGAGGTTTGGTGAGGTTGGGTGAGCAAACGCAGACCCTTTAAAGTAATACTGCGTGGTTCCCATCCCATGGGTCCCAAATCTCCAGGTTCAAGGGCATCTTCCTACTTCGAAAACATGCATGAGAAACCCAGAAGATGGTGCACCGTGTGATCGGGAAAGGTTTCTAAAACGCACCTCATTTCTCATCTCCTTGTGCTTGGGTTCGCCATTCCAGCCGCTTTACTAGCAATCTCCCTCCTTGGAGAATCAGCACCTTTAACCTCCTGTTCCGTACAGGTTGCAATTTGTCCTGAAGATGAACGGGAAGAGGGGGAACCAATGAGACACTAGCTCTAGGTGTTGGGACAGGCACAGGTCACTCTATTTTCCCATCAGGAAGAAGAATTAACCACAGGCTCAGCCTGCCGCCCGGGACCAAAATAGGGCCTAAAGCAATCCTGCGCTTTTGCGGCCAGCTCCCAAGAAAGCGAGTTGAAAAATGGAGCTCAGGGGCACTGCAATTCACAAACCTGCAGAGTTATAAATGATAACTCTCGTCCTCAAATATATTGAGAGAAGGCAACGAAGAGGATTTGAAAGCACGGCAGAATTGCTGGAAAGAGATTTCAGGAGGTAGATTCGAATCGCCTTTAAAGCACGGGAAAAGCGGCAAAACCTCGACAATGATGCCCTTGGCCAAAAAGGGCGTATGCGTTTTTTCCTGAATATATTCAGGAAAAAACGCATACGCCCTTTTTGGCCAACCAAGCAACCTGGAAAGGCAATTCAGCGCTACAAAGAAGTCTCGCTTCCCATCGGTCAAAAGGGCCATGCTGAATAAAGTGTCAAAACCAGAAATGCAGGACAGGCCATGGAGAAACGGGAGCCTTGCTACGCTGATGGGCGGGATGTAAATTGCCAACAGCCACTCTGGAGAAGTGTACGATGTGTCCTGAAACATCGAAAAAACTCAGCTTAGTGAGCATAGGGCACTTCCACTCATGGGCGTATAAATTGGGAAAATTAAAAATCAGGAAGACACAGGCACCCCAAAGTTTAGGGCTGCTTTGTTGACAAGAACCTCCACTTCGTTACACCTTAAATATCCCAGGAAAGAGAAAAATGGATAAAGAAGTTGTGGTCCTTATGTACAATGGAATATCACTCAGCCATGAAATCAACGTCATAAGGCTAGTAGCAGCATGATGAGTGGATTTAGGTACGACGATTCTAAGTGAAATAAGTCACACAGAAAAAGACACTTATCATAAGATATCACTTATAGAGGGAATGTAAAAATTGCTACCCTTGAACTGAATTACAAAACAGAACAGAGTCACACGTTTAGAAAACACACTATGGCTGCTTAACGGGAAAGGTGAGGTGGGGTGATGCATAAAAGAAGGGGTTCAAATTAGCTCAGAGACCGTTCCATAAACCCAATATGTAACAGACACGACCTACTCCTTGCTCAGTGAACTGGACTCAACACCCCCTATTCACCACACAAGAATATATCTGACTAGTAAGAATGTTAAAACCTATGTATTGATATCACTCTGTAAGTGAGTCAAGTGGGTGTAAAGTGGCATAAACACAGCAGAGAAAAGCAGCTAAACCCCTTTATAAAAATCAATCACTTTTAAAAACCCGTGAAACAAAGACAGTGAAAGAGAGAGAAATTCTTACTAAATTCGTTCAGTGGCTGTGATGCCACCTGGATTGACCATATCTAGACCCACAGCTGATTGAGACATAAGGGTGGACACTCTTGGGGCTGAGAGGTTTGGTGAGGTTGGGTGAGCAAACGCAGACCCTTTAGAGTAATACTGTGTGGTACCCATCCCATGGGTCCCAAATCTCCAGATTCAAGGGCATCTTCCTACATCGAAAACATGCATGAGAAACCCAGAAGATGGTACACCGTGTGATCGGGAAAGGTTTCTAAAACGCACCTCATTTCTCATCTCCTTGTGCTCGGGTTCGCCATTCCAGCCGCTTTACTAGCAATCTCCCTCCTTGGAGAATCAGCACCTTTAACCTCCTGTTCCGTACAGGTTGCAATTTGTCCTGAGGATGAACGGGAAGAGGGGGAACCAATGAGACACTAGCTCTAGGTGTTGGGACAGGCACAGGTCACTCTATTTTCCCATCAGGAAGAAGAATTAACCACAGGCTCAGCCTGCCGCCCGGGACCAAAATAGGGCCTAAAGCAATCCTGCGCTTTTGCGGCCAGCTCCCAAGAAAGCGAGTTGATAAATGGAGCTCAGGGGCACTGCAATTCACAAACCTGCAGAGTTATAAATGATAACTCTCGTCCTCAAATATATTGAGGGAAGGCAACGAAGAGGATTTGAAAGCACGGCAGAATTGCAGGAAACAGATTTCAGGAGGTAGATTCAAATCGCCTTTAAAGCACGAGAAAAGCGGCAGAACCTCGACAATGATGCCCTTGGCCAAAAAGGGCGTATGCGTTTTTTCCTGAATATATTCAGGAAAAAACGCATACGCCCTTTTTGGCCAACCAAGCAACCTGGAAAGGCAAATCAGCGCTACAAAGAAGTCTCGCTTCCCATCGGTCAAAAGGGCCATGCTGAATAAAGTGTCAAAACCAGAAATGCAGGACAGGCCATGGAGAAACGGGAGCCTTGCTACGCTGATGGGCGGGATGTAAATTGCCAACAGCCACTCTGGAGAAGTGTACGGTGTGTCCTGAAACATCGAAAAAACTCAGCTTAGAGAGCATAGGGCACTTCCACTCATGGGCGTATAAATTGGGAAAACTAAAAATCAGCAAGACAGAGGCACCCCAAAGTTTAGGGCTGCTCTGTTGACAAGAACCTCCACTTCGTTACACCCTAAATATCCCAGGAAAGAGAAAAATGGATAAAGAAGTTGTGGTCCTTATGTACAATGGAATATCACTCAGCCATGAAATCAACGTCATAAGGCTAGTAGCAGCATGATGAGTGGATTTAGGTACGACGATTCTAAGTGAAATAAGTCACACAGAAAAAGACACTTATCATAAGATATCACTTATAGAGGGAATGTAAAAACCGCGACACTTGAACTGAATTACAAAACAGAACAGAGTCACACGTTTAGAAAACACACTATGGCTGCTTAACGGGAAAGGTGAGGTGGGGTGATGCATAAAAGAAGGGTTTCAAATTAGCTCAGAGACCGTTCCATAAACCCAATATGTAATAGACACGACCTACTCCTTGCTCAGTGAACTGGACTCAACACCCCCTATTCACCGCCCAAGAATATATCTGACTAGTAAGAATGTTAAAACCTATGTATTGATATCTCTCTGTAAGTGAGTCAAGTGGGTGTAAAGCGGCATAAACACAGCAGTGAAAAGCAGCTAAACCCCTTTATAAAAATCAATCACTTTTAAAAACCCGTGAAACAAAGACAGTGAAAGAGAGAGAAATTATTACTAAATTCGTTCAGGGGCTGTGATGCCACCTGGATTGACCATATCTAGACCCACAGCTGATAGAGACATAAGGGTGGACACTCTTGGGGCTGAGAGGTTTGGTGAGGTTGGGTGAGCAAACGCAGACCCTTTAAAGTAATACTGCGTGGTTCCCATCCCATGGGTCCCAAATCTCCAGGTTCAAGGGCATCTTCCTACTTCGAAAACATGCATGAGAAACCCAGAAGATGGTGCACCGTGTGATCGGGAAAGGTTTCTAAAACGCACCTCATTTCTCATCTCCTTGTGCTCGGGTTCGCCATTCCAGCTGCTTTACTAGCAATCTCCCTCCTTGGAGAATCAGCACCTTTAACCTCCTGTTCCGTACAGGTTGCAATTTGTCCTGAGGATGAACGGGAAGAGGGGGAACCAATGAGACACTAGCTCTACGTGTTGGGACAGGCACAAGTCACTCTATTTTCCCATCAGGAAGAAGAATTAACCACAGGCTCAGCCTTCCGCCCGGAACCAGAATAGGGCCTGAAGCAATCCTGCGCTTTTGCGGCCAGCTCCCAAGAAAGCGACTTGAAAAATGGAGCGCAGGGGCACTGCAATTCACAAACCTGCAGAGTTATAAATGATAACTCTCGTCCTCAAATATATTGAGGGAAGGCCACGAAGAGGATTTGAAAGCAAGGCAGAATTGCAGGAAACAGATTTCAGGGGGAAGATTCGAATCGCCTTTAAAGCACGGGAAAAGCAGCAAAACCTCGACAATGATGCCCTTGGCCAAAAAGGGCGTATGCGTTTTTTCCTGAATATATTCAGGAAAAAACGCATACGCCCTTTTTGGCCAACCAAGCAACCTGGAAAGCCAATCAGCGCTACAAAGAAGTCTCGCTTCCCATCGGTCAAAAGGGCCATGCTGAATAAAGTGTCAAAACCAGAAATGCAGGACAGGCCATGGAGAAACGGGAGCCTTGCTACGCTGATGGGCGGGATGTAAATTGCCAACAGCCACTCTGGAGAAGTGTACGATGTGTCCTGAAACATCGAAAAAACTCAGCTTAGAGAGCATAGGGCACTTCCACTCATGGGCGTATAAATTGGGAAAACTAAACATCAGCAAGACACAGGCACCCCAAAGTTTAGGGCTGCTCTGTTGACAAGAACCTCCACTTCGTTACACCCTAAATATCCCAGGAAAGAGAAAACTGGATAAAGAAGTTGTGGTCCTTATGTACAATGGAATATCACTCAGCCAGGAAATCAACGTCATAAGGCTAGTAGCAGCATGATGAGTGGATTTAGGTACGACGATTCTAAGTGAAATAAGTCACACAGAAAAAGACACTTATCATAAGATATCACTTATAGAGGGAATGTAAAAACCGCGACCCTTGAACTGAATTACAAAACAGAACAGAGTCACACGTTTAGAAAACACACTATGGCTGCTTAACGGGAAAGGTGAGGTGGGGTGATGCATAAAAGAAGGGTTTCAAATTAGCTCAGAGACCGTTCCATAAACCCAATATGTAACAGACACGACCTACTCCTTGCTCAGTGAACTGGACTCAACACCCCCTATTCACCGCCCAAGAATATATCTGACTAGTAAGAATGTTAAAACCTATGTATTGATATCTCTCTGTAAGTGAGTCAAGTGGGTGTAAAGCGGCATAAACACAGCAGTGAAAAGCAGCTAAACCCCTTTATAAAAATCAATCACTTTTAAAAACCCGTGAAACAAAGACAGTGAAAGAGAGAGAAATTCTTACTAAATTCGTTCAGGGGCTGTGATGCCACCTGGATTGACCATATCTAGACCCACAGCTGATTGAGACATAAGGGTGGACACTCTTGGGGCTGAGAGGTTTGGTGAGGTTGGGTGAGCAAACGCAGACCCTTTAGAGTAATACTGCGTGGTACCCATCCCATGGGTCCCAAATCTCCAGGTTCAAGGGCATCTTCCTACTTCGAAAACATGCATGAGAAACCCAGAAGATGGTACACCGTGTGATCGGGAAAGGTTTCTAAAACGCACCTCATTTCTCATCTCCTTGTGCTCGGGTTCCCCATTCCAGCCGCTTTACTAGCAATCTCCCTCCTTGGAGAATCAGCACCTTTAACCTCCTGTTCCGTACAGGTTGCAATTTGTCCTGAGGATGAACGGGAAGAGGGGGAACCAATGAGACACTAGCTCTAGGTGTTGGGACAGGCACAGGTCACTCTATTTTCCCATCAGGAAGAAGAATTAACCACAGGCTCAGCCTGCCGCCCGGGACCAAAATAGGGCCTGAAGCAATCCTGCGCTTTTGCGGCCAGCTCCCAAGAAAGCGAGTTGAAAAATGGATCTCAGGGGCACTGCAATTCACAAACCTGCAGAGTTATAAATGATAACTCTCGTCCTCAAATATATTGAGGGAAGGCAACGAAGAGGATTTGAAAGCAAGGCAGAATTGCAGGAAACAGATTTCAGGAGGTAGATTCAAATCGCCTTTAAAGCACGGGAAAAGCGGCAAAACCTCGACAATGATGCCCTTGGCCAAAAAGGGCGTATGCGTTTTTTCCTGAATATATTCAGGAAAAAACGCATGCGCCCTTTTTGGCCAACCAAGCAACCTGGAAAGGCAAATCAGCGCTACAAAGAAGTCTCGCTTCCCATCGGTCAAAAGGGCCATGCTGAATAAAGTGTCAAAACCAGAAATGCAGGACAGGCCATGGAGAAACGGGAGCCTTGCTACGCTGATGGGCGGGATGTAAATTGCCAACAGCCACTCTGGAGAAGTGTACGGTGTGTCCTGAAACATCGAAAAAACTCAGCTTAGAGAGCATAGGGCACTTCCACTCATGGGCGTATAAATTGGGAAAACTAAAAATCAGCAAGACACAGGCACCCCAAAGTTTAGGGCTGCTCTGTTGACAAGAACCTCCACTTCGTTACACCCTAAATATCCCAGGAAAGAGAAAAATGGATAAAGAAGTTGTGGTCCTTATGTACAATGGAATATCACTCAGCCATGAAATCAACGTCATAAGGCTAGTAGCAGCATGATGAGTGGATTTAGGTACGACGATTCTAAGTGAAATAAGTCACACAGAAAAAGACACTTATCATAAGATATCACTTATAGAGGGAATGTAAAAACCGCGACCCTTGAACTGAATTACAAAACAGAACAGAGTCACACGTTTAGAAAACACACTATGGCTGCTTAACGGGAAAGGTGAGGTGGGGTGATCCATAAAAGAAGGGTTTCAAATTAGCTCAGAGACCGTTCCATAAACCCAATATGTAATAGACACGACCTACTCCTTGCTCAGTGAACTGGACTCAACACCCCCTATTCACCGCCCAAGAATATATCTGACTAGTAAGAATGTTAAAACCTATGTATTGATATCTCTCTGTAAGTGAGTCAAGTGGGTGTAAAGCGGCATACACACAGCAGTGAAAAGCAGCTAAACCCCTTTATAAAAATCAATCACTTTTAAAAACCCGTGAAACAAAGACAGTGAAAGAGAGAGAAATTCTTACTAAATTCGTTCAGGGGCTGTGATGCCACCTGGATTGACCATATCTAGACCCACAGCTGATAGAGACATAAGGGTGGACAGTCTTGGGGCTGAGAGGTTTGGTGAGGTTGGGTGAGCAAACGCAGACCCTTTAAAGTAATACTGCGTGGTTCCCATCCCATGGGTCCCAAATCTCCAGGTTCAAGGGCATCTTCCTACTTCGAAAACATGCATGAGAAACCCAGAAGATGGTGCACCGTGTGATCGGGAAAGGTTTCTAAAACGCACCTCATTTCTCATCTCCTTGTGCTTGGGTTCGCCATTCCAGCCGCTTTACTAGCAATCTCCCTCCTTGGAGAATCAGCACCTTTAACCTCTTGTTCCGTACAGGTTGCAATTTGTCCTGAGGATGAACGGGAAGAGGGGGAACCAATGAGACACTAGCTCTAGGTGTTGGGACAGGCACAGGTCACTCTATTTTCCCATCAGGAAGAAGAATTAACCACAGGCTCAGCCTGCCGCCCGGGACCAAAATAGGGCCTGAAGCAATCCTGCGCTTTTGCGGCCAGCTCCCAAGAAAGCGAGTTGAAAAATGGATCTCAGGGGCACTGCAATTCACAAACCTGCAGAGTTATAAATGATAACTCTCGTCCTCAAATATATTGAGGGAAGGCAACGAAGAGGATTTGAAAGCAAGGCAGAATTGCAGGAAACAGATTTCAGGAGGTAGATTCAAATCGCCTTTAAAGCACGGGAAAAGCGGCAAAACCTCGACAATGATGCCCTTGGCCAAAAAGGGCGTATGCGTTTTTTCCTGAATATATTCAGGAAAAAACGCATGCGCCCTTTTTGGCCAACCAAGCAACCTGGAAAGGCAAATCAGCGCTACAAAGAAGTCTCGCTTCCCATCGGTCAAAAGGGCCATGCTGAATAAAGTGTCAAAACCAGAAATGCAGGACAGGCCATGGAGAAACGGGAGCCTTGCTACGCTGATGGGCGGGATGTAAATTGCCAACAGCCACTCTGGAGAAGTGTACGGTGTGTCCTGAAACATCGAAAAAACTCAGCTTAGAGAGCATAGGGCACTTCCACTCATGGGCGTATAAATTGGGAAAACTAAAAATCAGCAAGACACAGGCACCCCAAAGTTTAGGGCTGCTCTGTTGACAAGAACCTCCACTTCGTTACACCCTAAATATCCCAGGAAAGAGAAAAATGGATAAAGAAGTTGTGGTCCTTATGTACAATGGAATATCACTCAGCCATGAAATCAACGTCATAAGGCTAGTAGCAGCATGATGAGTGGATTTAGGTACGACGATTCTAAGTGAAATAAGTCACACAGAAAAAGACACTTATCATAAGATATCACTTATAGAGGGAATGTAAAAACCGCGACCCTTGAACTGAATTACAAAACAGAACAGAGTCACACGTTTAGAAAACACACTATGGCTGCTTAACGGGAAAGGTGAGGTGGGGTGATCCATAAAAGAAGGGTTTCAAATTAGCTCAGAGACCGTTCCATAAACCCAATATGTAATAGACACGACCTACTCCTTGCTCAGTGAACTGGACTCAACACCCCCTATTCACCGCCCAAGAATATATCTGACTAGTAAGAATGTTAAAACCTATGTATTGATATCTCTCTGTAAGTGAGTCAAGTGGGTGTAAAGCGGCATACACACAGCAGTGAAAAGCAGCTAAACCCCTTTATAAAAATCAATCACTTTTAAAAACCCGTGAAACAAAGACAGTGAAAGAGAGAGAAATTCTTACTAAATTCGTTCAGGGGCTGTGATGCCACCTGGATTGACCATATCTAGACCCACAGCTGATAGAGACATAAGGGTGGACAGTCTTGGGGCTGAGAGGTTTGGTGAGGTTGGGTGAGCAAACGCAGACCCTTTAAAGTAATACTGCGTGGTTCCCATCCCATGGGTCCCAAATCTCCAGGTTCAAGGGCATCTTCCTACTTCGAAAACATGCATGAGAAACCCAGAAGATGGTGCACCGTGTGATCGGGAAAGGTTTCTAAAACGCACCTCATTTCTCATCTCCTTGTGCTTGGGTTCGCCATTCCAGCCGCTTTACTAGCAATCTCCCTCCTTGGAGAATCAGCACCTTTAACCTCCTGTTCCGTACAGGTTGCAATTTGTCCTGAAGATGAACGGGAAGAGGGGGAACCAATGAGACACTAGCTCTAGGTGTTGGGACAGGCACAGGTCACTCTATTTTCCCATCAGGAAGAAGAATTAACCACAGGCTCAGCCTGCCGCCCGGGACCAAAATAGGGCCTAAAGCAATCCTGCGCTTTTGCGGCCAGCTCCCAAGAAAGCGAGTTGAAAAATGGAGCTCAGGGGCACTGCAATTCACAAACCTGCAGAGTTATAAATGATAACTCTCGTCCTCAAATATATTGAGAGAAGGCAACGAAGAGGATTTGAAAGCACGGCAGAATTGCTGGAAAGAGATTTCAGGAGGTAGATTCGAATCGCCTTTAAAGCACGGGAAAAGCGGCAAAACCTCGACAATGATGCCCTTGGCCAAAAAGGGCGTATGCGTTTTTTCCTGAATATATTCAGGAAAAAACGCATACGCCCTTTTTGGCCAACCAAGCAACCTGGAAAGGCAATTCAGCGCTACAAAGAAGTCTCGCTTCCCATCGGTCAAAAGGGCCATGCTGAATAAAGTGTCAAAACCAGAAATGCAGGACAGGCCATGGAGAAACGGGAGCCTTGCTACGCTGATGGGCGGGATGTAAATTGCCAACAGCCACTCTGGAGAAGTGTACGATGTGTCCTGAAACATCGAAAAAACTCAGCTTAGTGAGCATAGGGCACTTCCACTCATGGGCGTATAAATTGGGAAAATTAAAAATCAGGAAGACACAGGCACCCCAAAGTTTAGGGCTGCTTTGTTGACAAGAACCTCCACTTCGTTACACCTTAAATATCCCAGGAAAGAGAAAAATGGATAAAGAAGTTGTGGTCCTTATGTACAATGGAATATCACTCAGCCATGAAATCAACGTCATAAGGCTAGTAGCAGCATGATGAGTGGATTTAGGTACGACGATTCTAAGTGAAATAAGTCACACAGAAAAAGACACTTATCATAAGATATCACTTATAGAGGGAATGTAAAAATTGCTACCCTTGAACTGAATTACAAAACAGAACAGAGTCACACGTTTAGAAAACACACTATGGCTGCTTAACGGGAAAGGTGAGGTGGGGTGATGCATAAAAGAAGGGGTTCAAATTAGCTCAGAGACCGTTCCATAAACCCAATATGTAACAGACACGACCTACTCCTTGCTCAGTGAACTGGACTCAACACCCCCTATTCACCACACAAGAATATATCTGACTAGTAAGAATGTTAAAACCTATGTATTGATATCACTCTGTAAGTGAGTCAAGTGGGTGTAAAGTGGCATAAACACAGCAGAGAAAAGCAGCTAAACCCCTTTATAAAAATCAATCACTTTTAAAAACCCGTGAAACAAAGACAGTGAAAGAGAGAGAAATTCTTACTAAATTCGTTCAGTGGCTGTGATGCCACCTGGATTGACCATATCTAGACCCACAGCTGATTGAGACATAAGGGTGGACACTCTTGGGGCTGAGAGGTTTGGTGAGGTTGGGTGAGCAAACGCAGACCCTTTAGAGTAATACTGTGTGGTACCCATCCCATGGGTCCCAAATCTCCAGATTCAAGGGCATCTTCCTACATCGAAAACATGCATGAGAAACCCAGAAGATGGTACACCGTGTGATCGGGAAAGGTTTCTAAAACGCACCTCATTTCTCATCTCCTTGTGCTCGGGTTCGCCATTCCAGCCGCTTTACTAGCAATCTCCCTCCTTGGAGAATCAGCACCTTTAACCTCCTGTTCCGTACAGGTTGCAATTTGTCCTGAGGATGAACGGGAAGAGGGGGAACCAATGAGACACTAGCTCTAGGTGTTGGGACAGGCACAGGTCACTCTATTTTCCCATCAGGAAGAAGAATTAACCACAGGCTCAGCCTGCCGCCCGGGACCAAAATAGGGCCTAAAGCAATCCTGCGCTTTTGCGGCCAGCTCCCAAGAAAGCGAGTTGATAAATGGAGCTCAGGGGCACTGCAATTCACAAACCTGCAGAGTTATAAATGATAACTCTCGTCCTCAAATATATTGAGGGAAGGCAACGAAGAGGATTTGAAAGCACGGCAGAATTGCAGGAAACAGATTTCAGGAGGTAGATTCAAATCGCCTTTAAAGCACGAGAAAAGCGGCAGAACCTCGACAATGATGCCCTTGGCCAAAAAGGGCGTATGCGTTTTTTCCTGAATATATTCAGGAAAAAACGCATACGCCCTTTTTGGCCAACCAAGCAACCTGGAAAGGCAAATCAGCGCTACAAAGAAGTCTCGCTTCCCATCGGTCAAAAGGGCCATGCTGAATAAAGTGTCAAAACCAGAAATGCAGGACAGGCCATGGAGAAACGGGAGCCTTGCTACGCTGATGGGCGGGATGTAAATTGCCAACAGCCACTCTGGAGAAGTGTACGGTGTGTCCTGAAACATCGAAAAAACTCAGCTTAGAGAGCATAGGGCACTTCCACTCATGGGCGTATAAATTGGGAAAACTAAAAATCAGCAAGACAGAGGCACCCCAAAGTTTAGGGCTGCTCTGTTGACAAGAACCTCCACTTCGTTACACCCTAAATATCCCAGGAAAGAGAAAAATGGATAAAGAAGTTGTGGTCCTTATGTACAATGGAATATCACTCAGCCATGAAATCAACGTCATAAGGCTAGTAGCAGCATGATGAGTGGATTTAGGTACGACGATTCTAAGTGAAATAAGTCACACAGAAAAAGACACTTATCATAAGATATCACTTATAGAGGGAATGTAAAAACCGCGACACTTGAACTGAATTACAAAACAGAACAGAGTCACACGTTTAGAAAACACACTATGGCTGCTTAACGGGAAAGGTGAGGTGGGGTGATGCATAAAAGAAGGGTTTCAAATTAGCTCAGAGACCGTTCCATAAACCCAATATGTAATAGACACGACCTACTCCTTGCTCAGTGAACTGGACTCAACACCCCCTATTCACCGCCCAAGAATATATCTGACTAGTAAGAATGTTAAAACCTATGTATTGATATCTCTCTGTAAGTGAGTCAAGTGGGTGTAAAGCGGCATAAACACAGCAGTGAAAAGCAGCTAAACCCCTTTATAAAAATCAATCACTTTTAAAAACCCGTGAAACAAAGACAGTGAAAGAGAGAGAAATTATTACTAAATTCGTTCAGGGGCTGTGATGCCACCTGGATTGACCATATCTAGACCCACAGCTGATAGAGACATAAGGGTGGACACTCTTGGGGCTGAGAGGTTTGGTGAGGTTGGGTGAGCAAACGCAGACCCTTTAAAGTAATACTGCGTGGTTCCCATCCCATGGGTCCCAAATCTCCAGGTTCAAGGGCATCTTCCTACTTCGAAAACATGCATGAGAAACCCAGAAGATGGTGCACCGTGTGATCGGGAAAGGTTTCTAAAACGCACCTCATTTCTCATCTCCTTGTGCTCGGGTTCGCCATTCCAGCTGCTTTACTAGCAATCTCCCTCCTTGGAGAATCAGCACCTTTAACCTCCTGTTCCGTACAGGTTGCAATTTGTCCTGAGGATGAACGGGAAGAGGGGGAACCAATGAGACACTAGCTCTACGTGTTGGGACAGGCACAAGTCACTCTATTTTCCCATCAGGAAGAAGAATTAACCACAGGCTCAGCCTTCCGCCCGGAACCAGAATAGGGCCTGAAGCAATCCTGCGCTTTTGCGGCCAGCTCCCAAGAAAGCGACTTGAAAAATGGAGCGCAGGGGCACTGCAATTCACAAACCTGCAGAGTTATAAATGATAACTCTCGTCCTCAAATATATTGAGGGAAGGCCACGAAGAGGATTTGAAAGCAAGGCAGAATTGCAGGAAACAGATTTCAGGGGGAAGATTCGAATCGCCTTTAAAGCACGGGAAAAGCAGCAAAACCTCGACAATGATGCCCTTGGCCAAAAAGGGCGTATGCGTTTTTTCCTGAATATATTCAGGAAAAAACGCATACGCCCTTTTTGGCCAACCAAGCAACCTGGAAAGCCAATCAGCGCTACAAAGAAGTCTCGCTTCCCATCGGTCAAAAGGGCCATGCTGAATAAAGTGTCAAAACCAGAAATGCAGGACAGGCCATGGAGAAACGGGAGCCTTGCTACGCTGATGGGCGGAATGTAAATTGCCAACAGACACTCTGGAGAAGTGTACGGTGTGTCCTGAAACATCGAAAAAACTCAGCTTAGAGAGCATAGGGCACTTCCACTCATGGGCGTATAAATTGGGAAAACTAAAAATCAGCAAGACACAGGCACCCCAAAGTTTAGGGCTGCTCTGTTGACAAGAACCTCCACTTCGTTACACCCTAAATATCCCAGGAAAGAGAAAACTGGATAAAGAAGTTGTGGTCCTTATGTACAATGGAATATCACTCAGCCATGAAATCAACGTCATAAGGCTAGTAGCAGCATGATGAGTGGATTTAGGTACGACGATTCTAAGTGAAATAAGTCACACAGAAAAAGACACATATCATAACATATAACTTACAGAGGGAATGTAAAAATTGCTACCCTTGAACTGAATTACAAAACAGAACTGAGTCACACGTTTAGAAAACACACTATGGCTGCTTAACGGGAAAGGTGAGGTGGGGTGATGCATAAAAGAAGGGGTTCAAATTAGCTCAGATACCGTTCCATAAACCCAATATGTAACAGACACGACCTACTCCTTGCTCAGTGAACTGGACTCAACACCCCCTATTCACCACCCAAGAATATATCTGACTAGTAAGAATGTTAAAACCTATGTATTGATATCACTCTGTAAGTGAGTCAAGTGGGTGTAAAGCGGCATAAACACAGCAGTGAAAAGCAGCTAAACCCCTTTATAAAAATCAGTCACTTTTAAAAACCCGTGAAACAAAGACAGTGAAAGAGAGAGAAATTCTTACTAAATTCGTTCAGGGGCTGTGATGCCACCTGGATTGACCATATCTAGACCCACAGCTGATTGAGACATAAGGGTGGACAGACACTCTTGGGGCTGAGAGGTTTGGTGAGGTTGGGAGAGGAAACGCAGACCCTTTAAAGTAATACTGCGTGGTTCCCATCTCATGGGTCCCAAATCTCCAGGTTCAAGGGCATCTTCCCACTTCGAAAACATGCATGAGAAACCCAGAAGATGGTGCACCGTGTGATCGGCAAAGGTTTCTAAAACGCACCTCATTTCTCATCTCCTTGTGCTTGGGTTCGCCATTCCAGCCGCTTTACTAGCAATCTCCCTCCTTGGAGAATCAGCACCTTTAACCTCCTGTTCCGTACAGGTTGCAATTTGTCCTGAGGATGAACGGGAAGAGGGGGAACCAATGAGACACTAGCTCTAGGTGTTGGGACAGGCACAGGTCACTCTATTTTCCCATCAGGAAGAAGAATTAACCACAGGCTCAGCCTGCCGCCCGGGACCAAAATAGGGCCTGAAGCAATCCTGCGCTTTTGCGGCGAGCTCCCAAGAAAGCGAGTTGAAAAATGGAGCTCAGGGGCACTGCAATTCACAAACCTGCAGAGTTATAAATGATAACTCTCGTCCTCAAATATATTGAGGGAGGGCTTCCCTGGTGGCGCAGTGGTTGAGAATCTGCCTGCTAATGCAGGGGACACGGGTTCGAGCCCTGGTCTGGGAAGATCCCACATGCCACGGAGCAGCTGGGCCCGTGAGCCACAACTACTGAGCCTGCGCATCTGGAGCCTGTGCCCCGCAACGGGAGGGGCCGCGATAGTGAAAGGCCCGCGCACCGCGATGAAGAGCGGTCCCCGCACCGCGATGAAGAGTGGCCCCCGCTTGCCGCAACTAGAGAAAGCCCTCGCACGAACTGAAGACCCAACACAGCCAAAAATAAATAAATAAATAAAGTAGCTATAAAAAAAAATTAAAAAAAAAAAAAAAAAAAAAAAAAAAAAAAATATATTGAGGGAAGGCCACGAAGAGGATTTGAAAGCAAGGCAGAATTGCAGGAAACAGATTTCAGGAGGTAGATTCAAATCGCCTTTAAAGCACGGGAAAAGCGGCAAAACCTCGACAATGATGCCCTTGGCCAAAAAGGGCGTATGCGTTTTTTCCTGAATATATTCAGGAAAAAATGCATACGCCCTTTTTGGCCAACCAAGCAACCTGGAAAGGCAAATCAGCGCTACAAAGAAGTCTCGCTTCCCATCGGTCAAAAGGGCCATGCTGAATAAAGTGTCAAAACCAGAAATGCAGGACAGGCCATGGAGAAACGGGAGCCTTGCTACGCTGATGGGCGGGATGTAAATTGCCAACAGCCACTCTGGAGAAGTGTACGATGTGTCCTGAAACATCGAAAAAACTCAGCTTAGAGAGCATAGGGCACTTCCACTCATGGGCGTATAAATTGGGAAAACTAAACATCAGCAAGACACAGGCACCCCAAAGTTTAGGGCTGCTCTGTTGACAAGAACCTCCACTTCGTTACACCCTAAATATCCCAGGAAAGAGAAAACTGGATAAAGAAGTTGTGGTCCTTGTGTACAATGGAATATCACTCAGCCATGAAATCAACGTCATAAGGCTAGTAGCAGCATGATGAGTGGATTTAGGTACGACGATTCTAAGTGAAATAAGTCACACAGAAAAAGACACTTATCATAAGATATCACTTATAGAGGGAATGTAAAAACCGCGACCCTTGAACTGAATTACAAAACAGAACAGAGTCACACGTTTAGAAAACACACTATGGCTGCTTAACGGGGAAGGTGAGGTGGGGTGATGCATAAAAGAAGGGGTTCAAATTAGCTCAGAGACCGTTCCATAAACCCAATATGTAACAGACACGACCTACTCCTTGCTCAGTGAACTGGACTCAACACCCCCTATTCACCACCCAAGAATATATCTGACTAGTAAGAATGTTAAAACCTATGTATTGATATCACTCTGTAAGTGAGTCATGTGGGTGTAAAGCGGCATACACACAGCAGTGAAAAGCAGCTAAACCCCTTTATAAAAATCAATCACTTTTAAAAACCCGTGAAACAAAGACAGTGAAAGAGAGAGAAATTCTTACTAAATTCGTTCAGGGGCTGTGATGCCACCTGGATTGACCATATCTAGACCCACAGCTGATTGAGACATAAGGGTGGACACTCTTCGGGCTGAGAGGTTTGGTGAGGTTGGGTGAGCAAACGCAGACCCTTTAGAGTAATACTGCGTGGTTCCCATCCCATGGGTCCCAAATCTCCAGATTCAAGGGCATCTTCCTACATCGAAAACATGCATGAGAAACCCAGAAGATGGTACACCGTGTGATCGGGAAAGGTTTCTAAAACGCACCTCATTTCTCATCTCCTTGTGCTCGGGTTCGCCATTCCAGCCGCTTTACTAGCAATCTCCCTCCTTGGAGAATCAGCACCTTTAACCTCCTGTTCCGTACAGGTTGCAATTTGTCCTGAGGATGAACGGGAAGAGGGGGAACCAATGAGACACTAGCTCTAGGTGTTGGGACAGGCACAGGTCACTCTATTTTCCCATCAGGAAGAAGAATTAACCACAGGCTCAGCCTTCCACCCGGAACCAGAATAGGGCCTGAAGCAATCCTGCGCTTTTGCGGCCAGCTCCCAAGAAAGCGAGTTGAAAAATGGAGCTCAGGGGCACTGCAATTCACAAACCTGCAGAGTTATAAATCATAACTCTCGTCCTCAAATATATTGAGGGAAGGCCACGAAGAGGATTTGAAAGCAAGGCAGAATTGCAGAAAACAAATTTCAGGAGGTAGATTCGAATCGCCTTTAAAGCACGGGAAAAGCAGCAAAACCTCGACAATGATGCCCTTGGCCAAAAAGGGCGTATGCGTTTTTTCCTGAATATATTCAGGAAAAAACGCATACGCCCTTTTTGGCCAACCAAGCAACCTGGAAAGGCAAATCAGCTCTACAAAGAAGTCTCGCTTCCCATCGGTCAAAAGGGCCATGCTGAATAAAGTGTCAAAACCAGAAATGCAGGACAGGCCATGGAGAAACGGGAGCCTTGCTACGCTGATGGGCGGGATGTAAATTGCCAACAGCCACTCTGGAGAAGTGTACGGTGTGTCCTGAAACATCGAAAAAACTCAGCTTACACAGCATAGGGCACTTCCAATCATGGGCGTATAAATTGGGAAAACTAAAAATCAGCAAGACACAGGCACCCCAAAGTTTAGGGCTGCTCTGTTGACAAGAACCTCCACTTCGTTACACCCTATATATCCCAGGAAAGAGAAAAATGGATAAAGAAGTTGTGGTCCTTATGTACAATGGAATATCACTCAGCCATGAAATCAACGTCATAAGGCTAGTAGCAGCATGATGAGTGCATTTAGGTACGACGATTCTAAGTGAAATAAGTCACACAGAAAAAGACACTTATCATAAGATATCACTTATAGAGGGAATGTAAAAACCGCGACCTTGAACTGAATTACAAAACAGAACAGAGTCACACGTTTAGAAAACACACTATGGCTGCTTAACGGGAAAGGTGAGGTGGGGTGATGCATAAAACAAGGGTTTCAAATTAGCTCAGAGACCGTTCCATAAACCCAATATATAATAGACA
Source organism: Balaenoptera borealis (assembly GCF_965194805.1). NCBI lineage: Eukaryota > Metazoa > Chordata > Mammalia > Artiodactyla > Balaenopteridae > Balaenoptera > Balaenoptera borealis. Next base: position 506,095 of record NW_028123853.1, read on the forward strand.
CGACCTACTCCTTGCTCAGTGAACTGGACTCAACACCCCCTATTCACCGCTCAAGAATATATCTGACTAGTAAGAATCTTAAAACCTATGTATTGATATCTCCCTGTAAGTGAGTCAAGTGGGTGTAAAGCGGCATACACACAGCAGTGAAAAGCAGCTAAACCCCTTTATAAAAATCAATCACTTTTAAAAACCCGTGAAACAAAGACAGTGAAAGAGAGAGAAATTCTTACTAAATTCGTTCAGGGGCTGTGATGCCACCTGGATTGACCATATCTAGACCCACAGCTGATAGAGACATAAGGGTGGACGCTCTTGGGGCTGAGAGGTTTGGTGAGGTTGGGTGAGCAAACGCAGACCCTTTAAAGTAATACTGCGTGGTTCCCATCCCATGGGTCCCAAATCTCCAGGTTCAAGGGCATCTTCCCACTTCGAAAACATGCATGAGAAACCCAGAAGATGGTGCACCGTGTGATCGGTAAAGGTTTCTAAAACGCACCACATTTCTCATCTCCTTGTGCTCGGGGTCGCCATTCCAGCCGCTTTACTAGCAATCTCCCTCCTTGGAGAATCAGCACCTTTAACCTCCTGTTCCGTACAGGTTGCAATTTGTCCTGAGGATGAACGGGAAGAGGGGGAACCAATGAGACACTAGCTCTAGGTGTTGGGACAGGCACAGGTCACTCTATTTTCCCATCAGGAAGAAGAATTAACCACAGGCTCAGCCTGCCGCCCGGGACCAAAATAGGGCCTGAAGCAATCCTGCGCTTTTGCGGCCAGCTCCCAAGAAAGCGAGTTGAAAAATGGAGCTCAGGGGCACTGCAATTCACAAACCTGCAGAGTTATAAATGATAACTCTCGTCCTCAAATATATTGAGGGAAGGCAACGAAGAGGATTTGAAATCACGGCAGAATTGAAGGAAACAGATTTCAGGAGGTAGATTCAAATCGCCTTTAAAGCACGAGAAAAGCGGCAGAACCTCGACAATGATGCCCTTGGCCAAAAAGGGCGTATGCGTTTTTTCCTGAATATATTCAGGAAAAAACGCATACGCCCTTTTTGGCCAACCAAGCAACCTGGAAAGGCAAATCAGCGCTACAAAGAAGTCTCGCTTCCCATCGGTCAAAAGGGCCATGCTGAATAAAGTGTCAAAACCAGAAATGCAGGACACGCCATGGAGAAACGGGAGCCTTGCTACGCTGATGGGCGGGATGTAAATTGCCAACAGCCACTCTGGAGAAGTGTACGGTGTGTCCTGAAACATCGAAAAAACTCAGCTTAGAGAGCATAGGGCACTTCCACTCATGGGCGTATAAATTGGGAAAACTAAACATCAGCAAGACACAGGCACCCCAAAGTTTAGGGCTGCTCTGTTGACAAGAACCTCCACTTCGTTACACCCTAAATATCCCAGGAAAGAGAAAACTGGATAAAGAAGTTGTGGTCCTTATGTACAATGGAATATCACTCAGCCAGGAAATCAACGTCATAAGGCTAGTAGCAGCATGATGAGTGGATTTAGGTACGACGATTCTAAGTGAAATAAGTCACACAGAAAAAGACACTTATCCTAAGATATCACTTATAGAGGGAATGTAAAAATTGCTACCCTTGAACTGAATTACAAAACAGAACAGAGTCACACGTTTAGAAAACACACTATGGCTGCTTAACGGGAAAGGTGAGGTGGGGTGATGCATAAAAGAAGGGGTTCAAATTAGCTCAGAGACCGTTCCATAAACCCAATATGTAACAGACACGACCTACTCCTTGCTCAGTGAACTGGACTCAACACCCCCTATTCACCACACAAGAATATATCTGACTAATAAGAATGTTAAAACCTATGTATTGATATCACTCTGTAAGTGAGTCAAGTGGGTGTAAAGTTGCATAAACACAGCAGTGAAAAGCAGCTAAACCCCTTTTTAAAAATCAATCACTTTTAAAAACCCGTGAAACAAAGACAGTGAAAGAGAGAGAAATTCTTACTAAATTCGTTCAGGGGCTGTGATGCCACCTGGATTGACCATATCTAGACCCACAGCTGATAGAGACATAAGGGTGGACACTCTTGGGGCTGAGAGGTTTGGTGAGGTTGGGTGAGCAAACGCAGACCCTTTAAAGTAATACTGCGTGGTTCCCATCCCATGGGTCCCAAATCTCCAGGTTCAAGGGCATCTTCCTACTTCGAAAACATGCATGAGAAACCCAGAAGATGGTGCACTGCGTGATCGGGAAAGGTTTCTAAAACGCACCTCATTTCTCATCTCCTTGTGCTCGGGTTCGCCATTCCAGCCGCTTTACTAGCAATCTCCCTCCTTGGAGAATCAGCACCTTTAACCTCCTGTTCCGTACAGGTTGCAATTTGTCCTGAGGATGAACGGGAAGAGGGGGAACCAATGAGACACTAGCTCTAGGTGTTGGGACAGGCACAGGTCACTCTATTTTCCCATCAGGAAGAAGAATTAACCACAGGCTCAGCCTGCCGCCCGGGACCAAAATAGGGCCTGAAGCAATCCTGCGCTTTTGCGGCGAGCTCCCAAGAAAGCGAGTTGAAAAATGGAGCTCAGGGGCACTGCAATTCACAAACCTTCAGAGTTATAAATGATAACTCTCGTCCTCAAATATATTGAGGGAAGGCCACGAAGAGGATTTGAAAGCAAGGCAGAATTGCAGGAAACAGATTTCAGGAGGTAGATTCAAATCGCCTTTAAAGCACGGGAAAAGCGGCAAAACCTCGACAATGATGCCCTTGGCCAAAAAGGGCGTATGCGTTTTTTCCTGAATATATTCAGGAAAAAACGCATACGCCCTTTTTGGCCAACCAAGCAACCTGGAAAGGCAAATCAGCGCTACAAAGAAGTCTCGCTTCCCATCGGTCAAAAGGGCCATGCTGAATAAAGTGTCAAAACCAGAAATGCAGGACAGGCCATGGAGAAACGGGAGCCTTGCTACGCTGATGGGCGGGATGTAAATTGCCAACAGCCACTCTGGAGAAGTGTACGGTGTGTCCTGAAACATCGAAAAAACTCAGCTTAGAGAGCATAGGGCACTTCCACTCATGGGCGTATAAATTGGGAAAACTAAAAATCAGCAAGACACAGGCACCCCAAAGTTTAGGGCTGCTCTGTTGACAAGAACCTCCACTTCGTTACACCCTAAATATCCCAGGAAAGAGAAAACTGGATAAAGAAGTTGTGGTCCTTATGTACAATGGAATATCACTCAGCCATGAAATCAACGTCATAAGGCTAGTAGCAGCATGATGAGTGGATTTAGGTACGACGATTCTAAGTGAAATAAGTCACACAGAAAAAGACACTTATCCTAAGATATCACTTATAGAGGGAATGTAAAAATTGCTACCCTTGAACTGAATTACAAAACAGAACAGAGTCACACGTTTAGAAAACACACTATGGCTGCTTAACGGGGAAGGTGAGGTGGGGTGATGCATAAAAGAAGGGGTTCAAATTAGCTCAGAGACCGTTCCATAAACCCAATATGTAACAGACACGACCTACTCCTTGCTCAGTGAACTGGACTCAACACCCCCTATTCACCACCCGAGAATATATCTGACTAGTAAGAATGTTAAAACCTATGTATTGATATCACTCTGTAAGTGAGTCATGTGGGTGTAAAGCGGCATACACACAGCAGTGAAAAGCAGCTAAACCCCTTTATAAAAATCAATCACTTTTAAAAACCCGTGAAACAAAGACAGTGAAAGAGAGAGAAATTCTTACTAAATTCGTTCAGGGGCTGTGATGCCACCTGGATTGACCATATCTAGACCCACAGCTGATTGAGACATAAGGGTGGACACTCTTCGGGCTGAGAGTTTTGGTGAGGTTGGGTGAGCAAACGCAGACCCTTTAGAGTAATACTGCGTGGTTCCCATCCCATGGGTCCCAAATCTCCAGATTCAAGGGCATCTTCCTACATCGAAAACATGCATGAGAAACCCAGAAGATGGTACACCGTGTGATCGGGAAAGGTTTCTAAAACGCACCTCATTTCTCATCTCCTTGTGCTCGGGTTCGCCATTCCAGCCGCTTTACTAGCAATCTCCCTCCTTGGAGAATCAGCACCTTTAACCTCCTGTTCCGTACAGGTTGCAATTTGTCCTGAGGATGAACGGGAAGAGGGGGAACCAATGAGACACTAGCTCTAGGTGTTGGGACAGGCACAGGTCACTCTATTTTCCCATCAGGAAGAAGAATTAACCACAGGCTCAGCCTTCCACCCGGAACCAGAATAGGGCCTGAAGCAATCCTGCGCTTTTGCGGACAGCTCCCAAGAAAGCGAGTTGAAAAATGGAGCTCAGGGGCACTGCAATTCACAAACCTGCAGAGTTATAAATCATAACTCTCGTCCTCAAATATATTGAGGGAAGGCCACGAAGAGGATTTGAAATCAAGGCAGAATTGCAGAAAACAAATTTCAGGAGGTAGATTCGAATCGCCTTTAAAGCACGGGAAAAGCAGCAAAACCTCGACAATGATGCCCTTGGCCAAAAAGGGCGTATGCGTTTTTTCCTGAATATATTCAGAAAAAAACACATACGCCCTTTTTGGCCAACCAAGCAACCTGGAAAGGCAAATCAGCGCTACAAAGAAGTCTCGCTTCCCATCGGTCAAAAGGGCCATGCTGAATAAAGTGTCAAAACCAGAAATGCAGGACACGCCATGGAGAAACGGGAGCCTTGCTACGCTGATGGGCGGGATGTAAATTGCCAACAGCCACTCTGGAGAAGTGTACGGTGTGTCCTGAAACATCGAAAAAACTCAGCTTAGAGAGCATAGGGCACTTCCCCTCATGGGCGTATAAATTGGGAAAACTAAAAATCAGCAAGACACAGGCACCCCAAAGTTTAGGGCTGCTCTGTTGACAAGAACCTCCACTTCGTTACACCCTAAATATCCCAGGAAAGAGAAAACTGGATAAAGAAGTTGTGGTCCTTATGTACAATGGAATATCACTCAGCCAGGAAATCAACGTCATAAGGCTAGTAGCAGCATGATGAGTGGATTTAGGTACGACGATTCTAAGTGAAATAAGTCACACAGAAAAAGACACTTATCCTAAGATATCACTTATAGAGGGAATGTAAAAATTGCTACCCTTGAACTGAATTACAAAACAGAACAGAGTCACACGTTTAGAAAACACACTATGGCTGCTTAACGGGAAAGGTGAGGTGGGGTGATGCATAAAAGAAGGGGTTCAAATTAGCTCAGATACCGTTCCATAAACCCAATATGTAACAGACACGACCTAATCCTTGCTCAGTGAACTGGACTGAACACCCCCTATTCACCACCAAAGAATATATCTGACTAATAAGAATGTTAAAACCTATGTATTGATATCACTCTGTAAGTGAGTCAAGTGGGTGTACAGCGGCATAAACACAGCAGTGAAAAGCAGCTAAACCCCTTTATAAAAATCAGTCACTTTTAAAAACCCGTGAAACAAAGACAGTGAAAGAGAGAGAAATTCTTACTAAATTCGTTCAGGGGCTGTGATGCCACCTGGATTGACCATATCTAGACCCACAGCTGATTGAGACATAAGGGTGGACAGACACTCTTGGGGCTGAGAGGTTTGGTGAGGTTGGGAGAGGAAACGCAGACCCTTTAAAGTAATACTGCGTGGTTCCCATCTCATGGGTCCCAAATCTCCAGGTTCAAGGGCATCTTCCCACTTCGAAAACATGCATGAGAAACCCAGAAGATGGTGCACCGTGTGATCGGGAAAGGTTTCTAAAACGCACCTCATTTCTCATCTCCTTGTGCTTGGGTTCGCCATTCCAGCCGCTTTACTAGCAATCTCCCTCCTTGGAGAATCAGCACCTTTAACCTCCTGTTCCGTACAGGTTGCAATTTGTCCTGAGGATGAACGGGAAGAGGGGGAACCAATGAGACACTAGCTCTAGGTGTTGGGACAGGCACAGGTCACTCTATTTTCCCATCAGGAAGAAGAATTAACCACAGGCTCAGCCTGCCGCCCGGGACCAAAATAGGGCCTGAAGCAATCCTGCGCTTTTGCGGCGAGCTCCCAAGAAAGCGAGTTGAAAAATGGAGCTCAGGGGCACTGCAATTCACAAACCTGCAGAGTTATAAATGATAACTCTCGTCCTCAAATATATTGAGGGAAGGCCACGAAGAGGATTTGAAAGCAAGGCAGAATTGCAGGAAACAGATTTCAGGAGGTAGATTCAAATCGCCTTTAAAGCACGGGAAAAGCGGCAAAACCTCGACAATGATGCCCTTGGCCAAAAAGGGCGTATGCGTTTTTTCCTGAATATATTCAGGAAAAAACGCATACGCACTTTTTGGCCAACCAAGCAACCTGGAAAGGCAAATCAGCGCTACAAAGAAGTCTCGCTTCCCATCGGTCAAAAGGGCCATGCTGAATAAAGTGTCAAAACCAGAAATGCAGGACAGGCCATGGAGAAACGGGAGCCTTGCTACGCTGATGGGCGGGATGTAAATTGCCAACAGCCACTCTGGAGAAGTGTACGATGTGTCCTGAAACATCGAAAAAACTCAGCTTAGAGAGCATAGGGCACTTCCACTCATGGGCGTATAAATTGGGAAAACTAAACATCAGCAAGACACAGGCACCCCAAAGTTTAGGGCTGCTCTGTTGACAAGAACCTCCACTTCGTTACACCCTAAATATCCCAGGAAAGAGAAAACTGGATAAAGAAGTTGTGGTCCTTATGTACAATGGAATATCACTCAGCCAGGAAATCAACGTCATAAGGCTAGTAGCAGCATGATGAGTGGATTTAGGTACGACGATTCTAAGTGAAATAAGTCACACAGAAAAAGACACTTATCCTAAGATATCACTTATAGAGGGAATGTAAAAATTGCTACCCTTGAACTGAATTACAAAACAGAACAGAGTCACACGTTTAGAAAACACACTATGGCTGCTTAACGGGAAAGGTGAGGTGGGGTGATGCATAAAAGAAGGGGTTCAAATTAGCTCAGAGACCATTCCATAAACCCAATATGTAACAGACACGACCTACTCCTTGCTCAGTGAACTGGACTCAATACCCCCTATTCACCACACAAGAATATATCTGACTAATAAGAATGTTAAAACCTATGTATTGATATCACTCTGTAAGTGAGTCAAGTGGGTGTAAAGTGGCATAAACACAGCAGTGAAAAGCAGCTAAACCCCTTTATAAAAATCAATCACTTTTAAAAACCCGTGAAACAAAGACAGTGAAAGAGAGAGAAATTCTTACTAAATTCGTTCAGGGGCTGTGATGCCATCTGGATTGACCATATCTAGACCCACAGCTGATAGAGACATAAGGGTGGACACTCTTGGGGCTGAGAGGTTTGGTGAGGTTGGGTGAGCAAACGCAGACCCTTTAAAGTAATACTGCGTGGTTCCCATCCCATGGGTCCCAAATCTCCAGGTTCAAGGGCATCTTCCTACTTCGAAAACATGCATGAGAAACCCAGAAGATGATGCACCGTGTGATCGGGAAAGGTTTCTAAAACGCACCTCATTTCTCATCTCCTTGTGCTCGGGTTCGCCATTCCAGCCGCTTTACTAGCAATCTCCCTCCTTGGAGAATCAGCACCTTTAACCTCCTGTTCCGTACAGGTTGCAATTTGTCCTGAGGATGAACGGGAAGAGGGGGAACCAATGAGACACTAGCTCTAGGTGTTGGGACAGGCACAGGTCACTCTATTTTCCCATCAGGAAGAAGAATTAACCACAGGCTCAGCCTGCCGCCCGGGACCAAAATAGGGCCTAAAGCAATCCTGCGCTTTTGCGGCCAGCTCCCAAGAAAGCGAGTTGATAAATGGAGCTCAGGGGCACTGCAATTCACAAACCTGCAGACTTATAAATGATAACTCTCGTCCTCAAATATATTGAGGGAAGGCAACGAAGAGGATTTGAAAGCACGGCAGAATTGCAGGAAACAGATTTCAGGAGGTAGATTCAAATCGCCTTTAAAGCACGAGAAAAGCGGCAGAACCTCGACAATGATGCCCTTGGCCAAAAAGGGCGTATGCGTTTTTTCCTGAATATATTCAGGAAAACACGCATACGCCCTTTTTGGCCAACCAAGCAACCTGGAAAGGCAAATCAGCGCTACAAAGAAGTCTCGCTTCCCATCGGTCAAAAGGGCCATGCTGAATAAAGTGTCAAAACCAGAAATGCAGGACAGGCCATGGAGAAACGGGAGCCTTGCTACGCTGATGGGCGGGATGTAAATTGCCAACAGCCACTCTGGAGAAGTGTACGGTGTGTCCTGAAACATCGAAAAAACTCAGCTTAGAGAGCATAGGGCACTTCCACTCATGGGTGTATAAACTGGGAAAACTACAAATCAGCAAGACACAGGCACCCCAAAGTTTAGGGCTGCTCTGTTTACAGGAACCTCCACTTAATTACACCCTAAATATCCCAGGAAAGAGAAAACTGGATAAAGAAGTTGTGGTCCTTATGTACAATGGAATATCACTCAGCCATGAAATCAACGTCATAAGGCTAGTAGCAGCATGATGAGTGGATTTAGGTACGACGATTCTAAGTGAAATAAGTCACACAGAAAAAGACACTTATCATAAGATATCACTTATAGAGGGAATGTAAAAACCGCGACCCTTGAACTGAATTACAAAACAGAACAGAGTCACACGTTTAGAAAACACACTATGGCTGCTTAACGGGAAAGGTGAGGTGGGGTGATGCATAAAACAAGGGTTTCAAATTAGCTCAGAGAGCGTTCCATAAATCCCATATGTAATACACACGACCTACTCCTTGCTCAGTGAACTGGACTCAACACCCCCTATTCACCACCCAAGAATATATCTGACTAGTAAGAATGTTAAAACCTATGTATTGATATCTCTATGTAAGTGAGTCAAGTGAGTGTAAAGCGGCATAAACACAGCAGTGAAAAGCAGCTAAACCCCTTTATAAAAATCAATCACTTTTAAAAACCCGTGAAACAAAGACAGTGAAAGAGACAGAAATTCTTACTAAATTCGTTCAGGGGCTGTGATGCCACCTGGATTGACCATATCTAGACCCACAGCTGATTGAGACATAAGGGTGGACACTCTTGGGGCTGAGAGGTTTGGTGAGGTTGGGTGAGCAAACGCAGACCCTTTAAAGTAATACTGCGTGGTTCCCATCCCATGGGTCCCAAATCTCCAGGTTCAAGGGCATCTTCCTACTTCAAAAACATGCATGAGAAACCCAGAAGATGGTGCACCGTGTGATCGGGAAAGGTTTCTAAAACGCACCTCATTTCTCATCTCCTTGTGCTCGGGTTCGCCATTCCAGCCGCTTTACTAGCAATCTCCCTCCTTGGAGAATCAGCACCTTTAACCTCCTGTTCCGTACAGGTTGCAATTTGTCCTGAGGATGAACGGGAAGAGGGGGAACCAATGAGACACTAGCTCTAGGTGTTGGGACAGGCACAGGTCACTCTATTTTCCCATCAGGAAGAAGAATTAACCACAGGCTCAGCCTTCCGCCCGGAAACAGAATAGGCCCTGAAGCAATCCTGCGCTTTTGCGGCCAGCTCCCAAGAAAGCGAGTTGAAAAATGGAGCTCAGGGGCACTGCAATTCACGAACCTGCAGAGTTATAAATCATAAGTCTCGTCCTCAAATATATTGATGGAAGACAACGAAGAGGATTTGAAAGCAAGGCAGAATTGCAGGAAACAGATTTCAGGAGGTAGATTCGAATCGCCTTTAAAGCACGGGAAAAGCGGCAAAACCTCGGCAATGATGCCCTTGGCCAAAAAGGGCGTATGCGTTTTTTCCTGAATATATTCAGGAAAAAACGCATACGCCCTTTTTGGCCAACCAAGCAACCTGGAAAGGCAAATCAGCGCTACAAAGAAGTCTCGCTTCCCATCGGTCAAAAGGGCCATGCTGAATAAAGTGTCAAAACCAGAAATGCAGGACAGGCCATGGAGAAACGGGAGCCTTGCTACGCTGATGGGCGGGATGTAAATTGCCAACAGCCACTCTGGAGAAGTGTACGGTGTGTCCTGAAACATCGAAAAAACTCAGCTTAGAGAGCATAGGGCACTTCCACTCATGGGCGTATAAATTGGGAAAACTACAAATCAGCAAGACACAGGCACCCCAAAGTTTAGGGCTGCTCTGTTGACAAGAACCTCCACTTCATTACACCCTAAATATCCCAGGAAAGAGAAAAATGGATAAAGAAGTTGTGGTCCTTATGTACAATGGAATATCACTCAGCCATGAAATCAACGTCATAAGGCTAGTAGCAGCATGATGAGTGGATTTAGGTACGACGATTCTAAGTGAAATAAGTCACACAGAAAAAGACACTTATCATAAGATATCACTTATAGAGGGAATGTAAAAACCGCGACCCTTGAACTGAATTACAAAACAGAACAGAGTCACACGTTTAGAAAACACACTATGGCTGCTTAACGGGAAAGGTGAGGTGGGGTGATGCATAAAAGAAGGGTTTCAAATTAGCTCAGAGACCGTTCCATAAACCCAATATGTAATAGACACGACCTACTCCTTGCTCAGTGAACTGGACTCAACACCCCCTATTCACCGCCCAAGAATATATCTGACTAGTAAGAATGTTAAAAGCTATGTATTGATATCTCCCTGTAAGTGAGTCAAGTGGTTGTAAAGCGGCATAAACACAGCAGTGAAAAGCAGCTAAGCCCCTTTATAAAAATCAATCACTTTTAAAAACCCGTGAAACAAAGACAGTGAAAGATAGAGAAATTCTTACTAAATTCGTTCAGGGGCTGTGATGCCACCTGGATTGACCATATCTAGACCCACAGCTGATTGAGACATAAGGGTGGACACTCTTCGGGCTGAGAGTTTTGGTGAGGTTGGGTGAGCAAACGCAGACCCTTTAGAGTAATACTGCGTGGTTCCCATCCCATGGGTCCCAAATCTCCAGATTCAAGGGCATCTTCCTACATCGAAAACATGCATGAGAAACCCAGAAGATGGTACACCGTGTGATCGGGAAAGGTTTCTAAAACGCACCTCATTTCTCATCTCCTTGTGCTCGGGTTCGCCATTCCAGCCGCTTTACTAGCAATCTCCCTCCTTGGAGAATCAGCACCTTTAACCTCCTGTTCCGTACAGGTTGCAATTTGTCCTGAGGATGAACGGGAAGAGGGGGAACCAATGAGACACTAGCTCTAGGTGTTGGGACAGGCACAGGTCACTCTATTTTCCCATCAGGAAGAAGAATTAACCACAGGCTCAGCCTTCCACCCGGAACCAGAATAGGGCCTGAAGCAATCCTGCGCTTTTGCGGACAGCTCCCAAGAAAGCGAGTTGAAAAATGGAGCTCAGGGGCACTGCAATTCACAAACCTGCAGAGTTATAAATCATAACTCTCGTCCTCAAATATATTGAGGGAAGGCCACGAAGAGGATTTGAAATCAAGGCAGAATTGCAGAAAACAAATTTCAGGAGGTAGATTCGAATCGCCTTTAAAGCACGGGAAAAGCAGCAAAACCTCGACAATGATGCCCTTGGCCAAAAAGGGCGTATGCGTTTTTTCCTGAATATATTCAGAAAAAAACACATACGCCCTTTTTGGCCAACCAAGCAACCTGGAAAGGCAAATCAGCGCTACAAAGAAGTCTCGCTTCCCATCGGTCAAAAGGGCCATGCTGAATAAAGTGTCAAAACCAGAAATGCAGGACACGCCATGGAGAAACGGGAGCCTTGCTACGCTGATGGGCGGGATGTAAATTGCCAACAGCCACTCTGGAGAAGTGTACGGTGTGTCCTGAAACATCGAAAAAACTCAGCTTAGAGAGCATAGGGCACTTCCCCTCATGGGCGTATAAATTGGGAAAACTAAAAATCAGCAAGACACAGGCACCCCAAAGTTTAGGGCTGCTCTGTTGACAAGAACCTCCACTTCGTTACACCCTAAATATCCCAGGAAAGAGAAAACTGGATAAAGAAGTTGTGGTCCTTATGTACAATGGAATATCACTCAGCCAGGAAATCAACGTCATAAGGCTAGTAGCAGCATGATGAGTGGATTTAGGTACGACGATTCTAAGTGAAATAAGTCACACAGAAAAAGACACTTATCCTAAGATATCACTTATAGAGGGAATGTAAAAATTGCTACCCTTGAACTGAATTACAAAACAGAACAGAGTCACACGTTTAGAAAACACACTATGGCTGCTTAACGGGAAAGGTGAGGTGGGGTGATGCATAAAAGAAGGGGTTCAAATTAGCTCAGATACCGTTCCATAAACCCAATATGTAACAGACACGACCTAATCCTTGCTCAGTGAACTGGACTGAACACCCCCTATTCACCACCAAAGAATATATCTGACTAATAAGAATGTTAAAACCTATGTATTGATATCACTCTGTAAGTGAGTCAAGTGGGTGTACAGCGGCATAAACACAGCAGTGAAAAGCAGCTAAACCCCTTTATAAAAATCAGTCACTTTTAAAAACCCGTGAAACAAAGACAGTGAAAGAGAGAGAAATTCTTACTAAATTCGTTCAGGGGCTGTGATGCCACCTGGATTGACCATATCTAGACCCACAGCTGATTGAGACATAAGGGTGGACAGACACTCTTGGGGCTGAGAGGTTTGGTGAGGTTGGGAGAGGAAACGCAGACCCTTTAAAGTAATACTGCGTGGTTCCCATCTCATGGGTCCCAAATCTCCAGGTTCAAGGGCATCTTCCCACTTCGAAAACATGCATGAGAAACCCAGAAGATGGTGCACCGTGTGATCGGGAAAGGTTTCTAAAACGCACCTCATTTCTCATCTCCTTGTGCTTGGGTTCGCCATTCCAGCCGCTTTACTAGCAATCTCCCTCCTTGGAGAATCAGCACCTTTAACCTCCTGTTCCGTACAGGTTGCAATTTGTCCTGAGGATGAACGGGAAGAGGGGGAACCAATGAGACACTAGCTCTAGGTGTTGGGACAGGCACAGGTCACTCTATTTTCCCATCAGTAAGAAGAATTAACCACAGGCTCAGCCTGCCGCCCGGGACCAAAATAGGGCCTGAAGCAATCCTGCGCTTTTGCGGCGAGCTCCCAAGAAAGCGAGTTGAAAAATGGAGCTCAGGGGCACTGCAATTCACAAACCTGCAGAGTTATAAATGATAACTCTCGTCCTCAAATATATTGAGGGAAGGCCACGAAGAGGATTTGAAAGCAAGGCAGAATTGCAGGAAACAGATTTCAGGAGGTAGATTCAAATCGCCTTTAAAGCACGGGAAAAGCGGCAAAACCTCGACAATGATGCCCTTGGCCAAAAAGGGCGTATGCGTTTTTTCCTGAATATATTCAGGAAAAAACGCATACGCACTTTTTGGCCAACCAAGCAACCTGGAAAGGCAAATCAGCGCTACAAAGAAGTCTCGCTTCCCATCGGTCAAAAGGGCCATGCTGAATAAAGTGTCAAAACCAGAAATGCAGGACAGGCCATGGAGAAACGGGAGCCTTGCTACGCTGATGGGCGGGATGTAAATTGCCAACAGCCACTCTGGAGAAGTGTACGATGTGTCCTGAAACATCGAAAAAACTCAGCTTAGAGAGCATAGGGCACTTCCACTCATGGGCGTATAAATTGGGAAAACTAAACATCAGCAAGACACAGGCACCCCAAAGTTTAGGGCTGCTCTGTTGACAAGAACCTCCACTTCGTTACACCCTAAATATCCCAGGAAAGAGAAAACTGGATAAAGAAGTTGTGGTCCTTATGTACAATGGAATATCACTCAGCCAGGAAATCAACGTCATAAGGCTAGTAGCAGCATGATGAGTGGATTTAGGTACGACGATTCTAAGTGAAATAAGTCACACAGAAAAAGACACTTATCCTAAGATATCACTTATAGAGGGAATGTAAAAATTGCTACCCTTGAACTGAATTACAAAACAGAACAGAGTCACACGTTTAGAAAACACACTATGGCTGCTTAACGGGAAAGGTGAGGTGGGGTGATGCATAAAAGAAGGGGTTCAAATTAGCTCAGAGACCATTCCATAAACCCAATATGTAACAGACACGACCTACTCCTTGCTCAGTGAACTGGACTCAACACCCCCTATTCACCACACAAGAATATATCTGACTAATAAGAATGTTAAAACCTATGTATTGATATCACTCTGTAAGTGAGTCAAGTGGGTGTAAAGTGGCATAAACACAGCAGTGAAAAGCAGCTAAACCCCTTTATAAAAATCAATCACTTTTAAAAACCCGTGAAACAAAGACAGTGAAAGAGAGAGAAATTCTTACTAAATTCGTTCAGGGGCTGTGATGCCATCTGGATTGACCATATCTAGACCCACAGCTGATAGAGACATAAGGGTGGACACTCTTGGGGCTGAGAGGTTTGGTGAGGTTGGGTGAGCAAACGCAGACCCTTTAAAGTAATACTGCGTGGTTCCCATCCCATGGGTCCCAAATCTCCAGGTTCAAGGGCATCTTCCTACTTCGAAAACATGCATGAGAAACCCAGAAGATGATGCACCGTGTGATCGGGAAAGGTTTCTAAAACGCACCTCATTTCTCATCTCCTTGTGCTCGGGTTCGCCATTCCAGCCGCTTTACTAGCAATCTCCCTCCTTGGAGAATCAGCACCTTTAACCTCCTGTTCCGTACAGGTTGCAATTTGTCCTGAGGATGAACGGGAAGAGGGGGAACCAATGAGACACTAGCTCTAGGTGTTGGGACAGGCACAGGTCACTCTATTTTCCCATCAGGAAGAAGAATTAACCACAGGCTCAGCCTGCCGCCCGGGACCAAAATAGGGCCTAAAGCAATCCTGCGCTTTTGCGGCCAGCTCCCAAGAAAGCGAGTTGATAAATGGAGCTCAGGGGCACTGCAATTCACAAACCTGCAGACTTATAAATGATAACTCTCGTCCTCAAATATATTGAGGGAAGGCCACGAAGAGGATTTGAAAGCAAGGCAGAATTGCAGGAAACAGATTTCAGGAGGTAGATTCAAATCGCCTTTAAAGCACGAGAAAAGCGGCAGAACCTCGACAATGATGCCCTTGGCCAAAAAGGGCGTATGCGTTTTTTCCTGAATATATTCAGGAAAAAACGCATACGCCCTTTTTGGCCAACCAAGCAACCTGGAAAGGCAAATCAGCGCTACAAAGAAGTCTCGCTTCCCATCGGTCAAAAGGGCCATGCTGAATAAAGTGTCAAAACCAGAAATGCAGGACAGGCCATGGAGAAACGGGAGCCTTGCTACGCTGATGGGCGGGATGTAAATTGCCAACAGCCACTCTGGAGAAGTGTACGGTGTGTCCTGAAACATCGAAAAAACTCAGCTTAGAGAGCATAGGGCACTTCCACTCATGGGTGTATAAACTGGGAAAACTACAAATCAGCAAGACACAGGCACCCCAAAGTTTAGGGCTGCTCTGTTTACAGGAACCTCCACTTAATTACACCCTAAATATCCCAGGAAAGAGAAAAATGGATAAAGAAGTTGTGGTCCTTATGTACAATGGAATATCACTCAGCCATGAAATCAACGTCATAAGGCTAGTAGCAGCATGATGAGTGGATTTAGGTACGACGATTCTAAGTGAAATAAGTCACACAGAAAAAGACACTTATCATAAGATATCACTTATAGAGGGAATGTAAAAACCGCGACCCTTGAACTGAATTACAAAACAGAACAGAGTCACACGTTTAGAAAACACACTATGGCTGCTTAACGGGAAAGGTGAGGTGGGGTGATGCATAAAACAAGGGTTTCAAATTAGCTCAGAGAGCGTTCCATAAATCCCATATGTAATACACACGACCTACTCCTTGCTCAGTGAACTGGACTCAACACCCCCTATTCACCACCCAAGAATATATCTGACTAGTAAGAATGTTAAAACCTATGTATTGATATCTCTATGTAAGTGAGTCAAGTGAGTGTAAAGCGGCATAAACACAGCAGTGAAAAGCAGCTAAACCCCTTTATAAAAATCAATCACTTTTAAAAACCCGTGAAAAAAAGACAGTGAAAGAGACAGAAATTCTTACTAAATTCGTTCAGGGGCTGTGATGCCACCTGGATTGACCATATCTAGACCCACAGCTGATTGAGACATAAGGGTGGACACTCTTGGGCCTGAGAGGTTTGGTGAGGTTGGGTGAGCAAACGCAGACCCTTTAAAGTAATACTGCGTGGTTCCCATCCCATGGGTCCCAAATCTCCAGGTTCAAGGGCATCTTCCTACTTCAAAAACATGCATGAGAAACCCAGAAGATGGTGCACCGTGTGATCGGGAAAGGTTTCTAAAACGCACCTCATTTCTCATCTCCTTGTGCTCGGGTTCGCCATTCCAGCCGCTTTACTAGCAATCTCCCTCCTTGGAGAATCAGCACCTTTAACCTCCTGTTCCGTACAGGTTGCAATTTGTCCTGAGGATGAACGGGAAGAGGGGGAACCAATGAGACACTAGCTCTAGGTGTTGGGACAGGCACAGGTCACTCTATTTTCCCATCAGGAAGAAGAATTAACCACAGGCTCAGCCTTCCGCCCGGAAACAGAATAGGCCCTGAAGCAATCCTGCGCTTTTGCGGCCAGCTCCCAAGAAAGCGAGTTGAAAAATGGAGCTCAGGGGCACTGCAATTCACGAACCTGCAGAGTTATAAATCATAAGTCTCGTCCTCAAATATATTGATGGAAGACTACGAAGAGGATTTGAAAGCAAGGCAGAATTGCAGGAAACAGATTTCAGGAGGTAGATTCGAATCGCCTTTAAAGCACGGGAAAAGCGGCAAAACCTCGGCAATGATGCCCTTGGCCAAAAAGGGCGTATGCGTTTTTTCCTGAATATATTCAGGAAAAAACGCATACGCCCTTTTTGGCCAACCAAGCAACCTGGAAAGGCAAATCAGCGCTACAAAGAAGTCTCGCTTCCCATCGGTCAAAAGGGCCATGCTGAATAAAGTGTCAAAACCAGAAATGCAGGACAGGCCATGGAGAAACGGGAGCCTTGCTACGCTGATGGGCGGGATGTAAATTGCCAACAGCCACTCTGGAGAAGTGTACGGTGTGTCCTGAAACATCGAAAAAACTCAGCTTAGAGAGCATAGGGCACTTCCACTCATGGGCGTATAAATTGGGAAAACTACAAATCAGCAAGACACAGGCACCCCAAAGTTTAGGGCTGCTCTGTTGACAAGAACCTCCACTTCATTACACCCTAAATATCCCAGGAAAGAGAAAAATGGATAAAGAAGTTGTGGTCCTTATGTACAATGGAATATCACTCAGCCATGAAATCAACGTCATAAGGCTAGTAGCAGCATGATGAGTGGATTTAGGTACGACGATTCTAAGTGAAATAAGTCACACAGAAAAAGACACTTATCATAAGATATCACTTATAGAGGGAATGTAAAAACCGCGACCCTTGAACTGAATTACAAAACAGAACAGAGTCACACGTTTAGAAAACACACTATGGCTGCTTAACGGGAAAGGTGAGGTGGGGTGATGCATAAAAGAAGGGTTTCAAATTAGCTCAGAGACCGTTCCATAAACCCAATATGTAATAGACACGACCTACTCCTTGCTCAGTGAACTGGACTCAACACCCCCTATTCACCGCCCAAGAATATATCTGACTAGTAAGAATGTTAAAACCTATGTATTGATATCTCCCTGTAAGTGAGTCAAGTGGTTGTAAAGCGGCATAAACACAGCAGTGAAAAGCAGCTAAGCCCCTTTATAAAAATCAATCACTTTTAAAAACCCGTGAAACAAAGACAGTGAAAGATAGAGAAATTCTTACTAAATTCGTTCAGGGGCTGTGATGCCACCTGGATTGACCATATCTAGACCCACAGCTGATTGAGACATAAGGGTGGACACTCTTGGGGCTGAGAGGTTTGGTGAGGTTGGGTGAGCAAACGCAGACCCTTTAAAGTAATACTGCGTGGTTCCCATCCCATGGGTCCCAAATCTCCAGGTTCAAGGGCATCTTCCTACTTCGAAAACATGCATGAGAAACCCAGAAGATGGTGCACCGTGTGATCGGGAAAGGTTTCTAAAACGCACCTCATTTCTCATCTCCTTGTGCTTGGGTTCGCCATTCCAGCCGCTTTACTAGCAATCTCCCTCCTTGGAGAATCAGCACCTTTAACCTCCTGTTCCGTACAGGTTGCAATTTGTCCTGAGGATGAACGGGAAGAGGGGGAACCAATGAGACACTAGCTCTAGGTGTTGGGACAGGCACAGGTCACTCTATTTTCCCATCAGGAAGAAGAATTAACCACAGGCTCAGCCTGCCGCCCGGGACCAAAATAGGGCCTGAAGCAATCCTGCGCTTTTGCGGACAGCTCCCAAGAAAGCGAGTTGAAAAATGGAGCTCAGGGGCACTGCAATTCACAAACCTGCAGAGTTATAAATGATAACTCTCGTCCTCAAATATATTGAGGGAAGGCAACGAAGAGGATTTGAAAGCAAGGCAGAATTGCAGGAAACAGATTTCAGGAGGTAGATTCAAATCGCCTTTAAAGCACGGGAAAAGCGGCAAAACCTCGACAATGATGCCCTTGGCCAAAAAGGGCGTATGCGTTTTTTCCTGAATATATTCAGGAAAAAACGCATACGCCCTTTTTGGCCAACCAGGCAACCTGGAAAGGCAAATCAGCGCTACAAAGAAGTCTCGCTTCCCATCGGTCAAAAGGGCCATGCTGAATAAAGTGTCAAAACCAGAAATGCAGGACAGGCCATGGAGAAACGGGAGCCTTGCTACGCTGATGGGCGGGATGTAAATTGCCAACAGCCACTCTGGAGAAGTGTACGGTGTGTCCTGAAACATCGAAAAAACTCAGCTTAGAGAGCACAGGGCACTTCCACTCATGGGCGTATAAATTGGGAAAACTACAAATCAGCAAGACCCAGGCACCCCAAAGTTTAGGGCTGCTCTGTTGACAAGAACCTCCACTTCGTTACACCTTAAATATCCCAGGAAAGAGAAAACTGGATAAAGAAGTTGTGGTCCTTATGTACAATGGAATATCACTCAGCCATGAAATCAACGTCATAAGGCTACTAGCAGCATGATGAGTGGATTTAGGTACGACGATTCTAAAGTGAAATAAGTCACACAGAAAAAGACACTTATCATAAGATATCACTTATAGAGGGAATGTAAAAATTGCTACCCTTGAACTGAATTACAAAACAGAACAGAGTCACACGTTTAGAAAACACACTATGGCTGCTTAACGGGAAAGGTGAGGTGGGGTGATGCATAAAAGAAGGGTTTCAAATTAGCTCAGAGACCGTTCCATAAACCCAATATGTAATAGACACGACCTACTCCTTGCTCAGTGAACTGGACTCAACACCCCCTATTCACCGCCCATGAATATATCTGACTAGTAAGAATGTTAAAACCTATGTATTGATATCTCTCTGTAAGTGAGTCAAGTGGGTGTAAAGCGGCATAAACACAGCAGTGAAAAGCAGCTAAACCCCTTTATAAAAATCAATCACTTTTAAAAACCCGTGAAACAAAGACAGTGAAAGAGAGAGAAATTCTTACTAAATTCGTTCAGGGGCTGTGATGCCACCTGGATTGACCATATCTAGACCCACAGCTGATTGAGACATAAGGGTGGACACTCTTGGGGCTGAGAGGTTTGGTGAGGTTGGGTGAGCAAACGCAGACCCTTTAAAGTAATACTGCGTGGTTCCCATCCCATGGGTCCCAAATCTCCAGGTTCAAGGGCATCTTCCTACATCGAAAACATGCATGAGCAACCCAGAAGATAGTACACCGTGTGATCGGGAAAGGTTTCTAAAACGCACCTCATTTCTCATCTCCTTGTGCTCGGGTTCCCCATTCCAGCCGCTTTAATAGCAATCTCCCTCCTTGGAGAATCAGCACCTTTAACCTCCTGTTCCGTACAGGTTGCAATTTGTCCTGAGGATGAACGGGAAGAGGGGGAACCAATGAGACACTAGCTCTAGGTGTTGGGACAGGCACAGGTCACTCTATTTTCCCATCAGGAAGAAGAATTAACCACAGGCTCAGCCTGCCGCCCGGGACCAAAATAGGGCCTAAAGCAATCCTGCGCTTTTGCGGCCAGCTCCCAAGAAAGCGAGTTGATAAATGGAGCTCAGGGGCACTGCAATTCACAAACCTGCAGACTTATAAATGATAACTCTCGTCCTCAAATATATTGAGGGAAGGCAACGAAGAGGATTTGAAAGCACGGCAGAATTGCAGGAAACAGATTTCAGGAGGTAGATTCAAATCGCCTTTAAAGCACGAGAAAAGCGGCAGAACCTCGACAATGATGCCCTTGGCCAAAAAGGGCGTATGCGTTTTTTCCTGAATATATTCAGGAAAACACGCATACGCCCTTTTTGGCCAACCAAGCAACCTGGAAAGGCAAATCAGCGCTACAAAGAAGTCTCGCTTCCCATCGGTCAAAAGGGCCATGCTGAATAAAGTGTCAAAACCAGAAATGCAGGACAGGCCATGGAGAAACGGGAGCCTTGCTACGCTGATGGGCGGGATGTAAATTGCCAACAGCCACTCTGGAGAAGTGTACGGTGTGTCCTGAAACATCGAAAAAACTCAGCTTAGAGAGCATAGGGCACTTCCACTCATGGGTGTATAAACTGGGAAAACTACAAATCAGCAAGACACAGGCACCCCAAAGTTTAGGGCTGCTCTGTTTACAGGAACCTCCACTTAATTACACCCTAAATATCCCAGGAAAGAGAAAAATGGATAAAGAAGTTGTGGTCCTTATGTACAATGGAATATCACTCAGCCATGAAATCAACGTCATAAGGCTAGTAGCAGCATGATGAGTGGATTTAGGTACGACGATTCTAAGTGAAATAAGTCACACAGAAAAAGACACTTATCATAAGATATCACTTATAGAGGGAATGTAAAAACCGCGACCCTTGAACTGAATTACAAAACAGAACAGAGTCACACGTTTAGAAAACACACTATGGCTGCTTAACGGGAAAGGTGAGGTGGGGTGATGCATAAAACAAGGGTTTCAAATTAGCTCAGAGAGCGTTCCATAAATCCCATATGTAATACACACGACCTACTCCTTGCTCAGTGAACTGGACTCAACACCCCCTATTCACCACCCAAGAATATATCTGACTAGTAAGAATGTTAAAACCTATGTATTGATATCTCTATGTAAGTGAGTCAAGTGAGTGTAAAGCGGCATAAACACAGCAGTGAAAAGCAGCTAAACCCCTTTATAAAAATCAATCACTTTTAAAAACCCGTGAAAAAAAGACAGTGAAAGAGACAGAAATTCTTACTAAATTCGTTCAGGGGCTGTGATGCCACCTGGATTGACCATATCTAGACCCACAGCTGATTGAGACATAAGGGTGGACACTCTTGGGCCTGAGAGGTTTGGTGAGGTTGGGTGAGCAAACGCAGACCCTTTAAAGTAATACTGCGTGGTTCCCATCCCATGGGTCCCAAATCTCCAGGTTCAAGGGCATCTTCCTACTTCAAAAACATGCATGAGAAACCCAGAAGATGGTGCACCGTGTGATCGGGAAAGGTTTCTAAAACGCACCTCATTTCTCATCTCCTTGTGCTCGGGTTCGCCATTCCAGCCGCTTTACTAGCAATCTCCCTCCTTGGAGAATCAGCACCTTTAACCTCCTGTTCCGTACAGGTTGCAATTTGTCCTGAGGATGAACGGGAAGAGGGGGAACCAATGAGACACTAGCTCTAGGTGTTGGGACAGGCACAGGTCACTCTATTTTCCCATCAGGAAGAAGAATTAACCACAGGCTCAGCCTTCCGCCCGGAAACAGAATAGGCCCTGAAGCAATCCTGCGCTTTTGCGGCCAGCTCCCAAGAAAGCGAGTTGAAAAATGGAGCTCAGGGGCACTGCAATTCACGAACCTGCAGAGTTATAAATCATAAGTCTCGTCCTCAAATATATTGATGGAAGACTACGAAGAGGATTTGAAAGCAAGGCAGAATTGCAGGAAACAGATTTCAGGAGGTAGATTCGAATCGCCTTTAAAGCACGGGAAAAGCGGCAAAACCTCGGCAATGATGCCCTTGGCCAAAAAGGGCGTATGCGTTTTTTCCTGAATATATTCAGGAAAAAACGCATACGCCCTTTTTGGCCAACCAAGCAACCTGGAAAGGCAAATCAGCGCTACAAAGAAGTCTCGCTTCCCATCGGTCAAAAGGGCCATGCTGAATAAAGTGTCAAAACCAGAAATGCAGGACAGGCCATGGAGAAACGGGAGCCTTGCTACGCTGATGGGCGGGATGTAAATTGCCAACAGCCACTCTGGAGAAGTGTACGGTGTGTCCTGAAACATCGAAAAAACTCAGCTTAGAGAGCATAGGGCACTTCCACTCATGGGCGTATAAATTGGGAAAACTACAAATCAGCAAGACACAGGCACCCCAAAGTTTAGGGCTGCTCTGTTGACAAGAACCTCCACTTCATTACACCCTAAATATCCCAGGAAAGAGAAAAATGGATAAAGAAGTTGTGGTCCTTATGTACAATGGAATATCACTCAGCCATGAAATCAACGTCATAAGGCTAGTAGCAGCATGATGAGTGGATTTAGGTACGACGATTCTAAGTGAAATAAGTCACACAGAAAAAGACACTTATCATAAGATATCACTTATAGAGGGAATGTAAAAACCGCGACCCTTGAACTGAATTACAAAACAGAACAGAGTCACACGTTTAGAAAACACACTATGGCTGCTTAACGGGAAAGGTGAGGTGGGGTGATGCATAAAAGAAGGGTTTCAAATTAGCTCAGAGACCGTTCCATAAACCCAATATGTAATAGACACGACCTACTCCTTGCTCAGTGAACTGGACTCAACACCCCCTATTCACCGCCCAAGAATATATCTGACTAGTAAGAATGTTAAAACCTATGTATTGATATCTCCCTGTAAGTGAGTCAAGTGGTTGTAAAGCGGCATAAACACAGCAGTGAAAAGCAGCTAAGCCCCTTTATAAAAATCAATCACTTTTAAAAACCCGTGAAACAAAGACAGTGAAAGATAGAGAAATTCTTACTAAATTCGTTCAGGGGCTGTGATGCCACCTGGATTGACCATATCTAGACCCACAGCTGATTGAGACATAAGGGTGGACACTCTTGGGGCTGAGAGGTTTGGTGAGGTTGGGTGAGCAAACGCAGACCCTTTAAAGTAATACTGCGTGGTTCCCATCCCATGGGTCCCAAATCTCCAGGTTCAAGGGCATCTTCCTACTTCGAAAACATGCATGAGAAACCCAGAAGATGGTGCACCGTGTGATCGGGAAAGGTTTCTAAAACGCACCTCATTTCTCATCTCCTTGTGCTTGGGTTCGCCATTCCAGCCGCTTTACTAGCAATCTCCCTCCTTGGAGAATCAGCACCTTTAACCTCCTGTTCCGTACAGGTTGCAATTTGTCCTGAGGATGAACGGGAAGAGGGGGAACCAATGAGACACTAGCTCTAGGTGTTGGGACAGGCACAGGTCACTCTATTTTCCCATCAGGAAGAAGAATTAACCACAGGCTCAGCCTGCCGCCCGGGACCAAAATAGGGCCTGAAGCAATCCTGCGCTTTTGCGGACAGCTCCCAAGAAAGCGAGTTGAAAAATGGAGCTCAGGGGCACTGCAATTCACAAACCTGCAGAGTTATAAATGATAACTCTCGTCCTCAAATATATTGAGGGAAGGCAACGAAGAGGATTTGAAAGCAAGGCAGAATTGCAGGAAACAGATTTCAGGAGGTAGATTCAAATCGCCTTTAAAGCACGGGAAAAGCGGCAAAACCTCGACAATGATGCCCTTGGCCAAAAAGGGCGTATGCGTTTTTTCCTGAATATATTCAGGAAAAAACGCATACGCCCTTTTTGGCCAACCAGGCAACCTGGAAAGGCAAATCAGCGCTACAAAGAAGTCTCGCTTCCCATCGGTCAAAAGGGCCATGCTGAATAAAGTGTCAAAACCAGAAATGCAGGACAGGCCATGGAGAAACGGGAGCCTTGCTACGCTGATGGGCGGGATGTAAATTGCCAACAGCCACTCTGGAGAAGTGTACGGTGTGTCCTGAAACATCGAAAAAACTCAGCTTAGAGAGCACAGGGCACTTCCACTCATGGGCGTATAAATTGGGAAAACTACAAATCAGCAAGACCCAGGCACCCCAAAGTTTAGGGCTGCTCTGTTGACAAGAACCTCCACTTCGTTACACCTTAAATATCCCAGGAAAGAGAAAACTGGATAAAGAAGTTGTGGTCCTTATGTACAATGGAATATCACTCAGCCATGAAATCAACGTCATAAGGCTACTAGCAGCATGATGAGTGGATTTAGGTACGACGATTCTAAAGTGAAATAAGTCACACAGAAAAAGACACTTATCATAAGATATCACTTATAGAGGGAATGTAAAAATTGCTACCCTTGAACTGAATTACAAAACAGAACAGAGTCACACGTTTAGAAAACACACTATGGCTGCTTAACGGGAAAGGTGAGGTGGGGTGATGCATAAAAGAAGGGTTTCAAATTAGCTCAGAGACCGTTCCATAAACCCAATATGTAATAGACACGACCTACTCCTTGCTCAGTGAACTGGACTCAACACCCCCTATTCACCGCCCATGAATATATCTGACTAGTAAGAATGTTAAAACCTATGTATTGATATCTCTCTGTAAGTGAGTCAAGTGGGTGTAAAGCGGCATAAACACAGCAGTGAAAAGCAGCTAAACCCCTTTATAAAAATCAATCACTTTTAAAAACCCGTGAAACAAAGACAGTGAAAGAGAGAGAAATTCTTACTAAATTCGTTCAGGGGCTGTGATGCCACCTGGATTGACCATATCTAGACCCACAGCTGATTGAGACATAAGGGTGGACACTCTTGGGGCTGAGAGGTTTGGTGAGGTTGGGTGAGCAAACGCAGACCCTTTAAAGTAATACTGCGTGGTTCCCATCCCATGGGTCCCAAATCTCCAGGTTCAAGGGCATCTTCCTACATCGAAAACATGCATGAGCAACCCAGAAGATAGTACACCGTGTGATCGGGAAAGGTTTCTAAAACGCACCTCATTTCTCATCTCCTTGTGCTCGGGTTCCCCATTCCAGCCGCTTTAATAGCAATCTCCCTCCTTGGAGAATCAGCACCTTTAACCTCCTGTTCCGTACAGGTTGCAATTTGTCCTGAGGATGAACGGGAAGAGGGGGAACCAATGAGACACTAGCTCTAGGTGTTGGGACAGGCACAGGTCACTCTATTTTCCCATCAGGAAGAAGAATTAACCACAGGCTCAGCCTGCCGCCCGGGACCAAAATAGGGCCTAAAGCAATCCTGCGCTTTTGCGGCCAGCTCCCAAGAAAGCGAGTTGATAAATGGAGCTCAGGGGCACTGCAATTCACAAACCTGCAGACTTATAAATGATAACTCTCGTCCTCAAATATATTGAGGGAAGGCAACGAAGAGGATTTGAAAGCACGGCAGAATTGCAGGAAACAGATTTCAGGAGGTAGATTCAAATCGCCTTTAAAGCACGAGAAAAGCGGCAGAACCTCGACAATGATGCCCTTGGCCAAAAAGGGCGTATGCGTTTTTTCCTGAATATATTCAGGAAAACACGCATACGCCCTTTTTGGCCAACCAAGCAACCTGGAAAGGCAAATCAGCGCTACAAAGAAGTCTCGCTTCCCATCGGTCAAAAGGGCCATGCTGAATAAAGTGTCAAAACCAGAAATGCAGGACAGGCCATGGAGAAACGGGAGCCTTGCTACGCTGATGGGCGGGATGTAAATTGCCAACAGCCACTCTGGAGAAGTGTACGGTGTGTCCTGAAACATCGAAAAAACTCAGCTTAGAGAGCATAGGGCACTTCCACTCATGGGTGTATAAACTGGGAAAACTACAAATCAGCAAGACACAGGCACCCCAAAGTTTAGGGCTGCTCTGTTTACAGGAACCTCCACTTAATTACACCCTAAATATCCCAGGAAAGAGAAAAATGGATAAAGAAGTTGTGGTCCTTATGTACAATGGAATATCACTCAGCCATGAAATCAACGTCATAAGGCTAGTAGCAGCATGATGAGTGGATTTAGGTACGACGATTCTAAGTGAAATAAGTCACACAGAAAAAGACACTTATCATAAGATATCACTTATAGAGGGAATGTAAAAACCGCGACCCTTGAACTGAATTACAAAACAGAACAGAGTCACACGTTTAGAAAACACACTATGGCTGCTTAACGGGAAAGGTGAGGTGGGGTGATGCATAAAACAAGGGTTTCAAATTAGCTCAGAGAGCGTTCCATAAATCCCATATGTAATACACACGACCTACTCCTTGCTCAGTGAACTGGACTCAACACCCCCTATTCACCACCCAAGAATATATCTGACTAGTAAGAATGTTAAAACCTATGTATTGATATCTCTATGTAAGTGAGTCAAGTGAGTGTAAAGCGGCATAAACACAGCAGTGAAAAGCAGCTAAACCCCTTTATAAAAATCAATCACTTTTAAAAACCCGTGAAAAAAAGACAGTGAAAGAGAGAGAAATTCTTACTAAATTCGTTCAGGGGCTGTGATGCCACCTGGATTGACCATATCTAGACCCACAGCTGATTGAGACATAAGGGTGGACACTCTTGGGGCTGAGAGGTTTGGTGAGGTTGGGTGAGCAAACGCAGACCCTTTAAAGTAATACTGCGTGGTTCCCATCCCATGGGTCCCAAATCTCCAGGTTCAAGGGCATCTTCCTACTTCAAAAACATGCATGAGAAACCCAGAAGATGGTGCACCGTGTGATCGGGAAAGGTTTCTAAAACGCACCTCATTTCTCATCTCCTTGTGCTCGGGTTCGCCATTCCAGCCGCTTTACTAGCAATCTCCCTCCTTGGAGAATCAGCACCTTTAACCTCCTGTTCCGTACAGGTTGCAATTTGTCCTGAGGATGAACGGGAAGAGGGGGAACCAATGAGACACTAGCTCTAGGTGTTGGGACAGGCACAGGTCACTCTATTTTCCCATCAGGAAGAAGAATTAACCACAGGCTCAGCCTTCCGCCCGGAAACAGAATAGGCCCTGAAGCAATCCTGCGCTTTTGCGGCCAGCTCCCAAGAAAGCGAGTTGAAAAATGGAGCTCAGGGGCACTGCAATTCACGAACCTGCAGAGTTATAAATCATAAGTCTCGTCCTCAAATATATTGATGGAAGACAACGAAGAGGATTTGAAAGCAAGGCAGAATTGCAGGAAACAGATTTCAGGAGGTAGATTCGAATCGCCTTTAAAGCACGGGAAAAGCGGCAAAACCTCGGCAATGATGCCCTTGGCCAAAAAGGGCGTATGCGTTTTTTCCTGAATATATTCAGGAAAAAACGCATACGCCCTTTTTGGCCAACCAAGCAACCTGGAAAGGCAAATCAGCGCTACAAAGAAGTCTCGCTTCCCATCGGTCAAAAGGGCCATGCTGAATAAAGTGTCAAAACCAGAAATGCAGGACAGGCCATGGAGAAACGGGAGCCTTGCTACGCTGATGGGCGGGATGTAAATTGCCAACAGCCACTCTGGAGAAGTGTACGGTGTGTCCTGAAACATCGAAAAAACTCAGCTTAGAGAGCATAGGGCACTTCCACTCATGGGCGTATAAATTGGGAAAACTACAAATCAGCAAGACACAGGCACCCCAAAGTTTAGGGCTGCTCTGTTGACAAGAACCTCCACTTCATTACACCCTAAATATCCCAGGAAAGAGAAAAATGGATAAAGAAGTTGTGGTCCTTATGTACAATGGAATATCACTCAGCCATGAAATCAACGTCATAAGGCTAGTAGCAGCATGATGAGTGGATTTAGGTACGACGATTCTAAGTGAAATAAGTCACACAGAAAAAGACACTTATCATAAGATATCACTTATAGAGGGAATGTAAAAACCGCGACCCTTGAACTGAATTACAAAACAGAACAGAGTCACACGTTTAGAAAACACACTATGGCTGCTTAACGGGAAAGGTGAGGTGGGGTGATGCATAAAAGAAGGGTTTCAAATTAGCTCAGAGACCGTTCCATAAACCCAATATGTAATAGACACGACCTACTCCTTGCTCAGTGAACTGGACTCAACACCCCCTATTCACCGCCCAAGAATATATCTGACTAGTAAGAATGTTAAAACCTATGTATTGATATCTCCCTGTAAGTGAGTCAAGTGGTTGTAAAGCGGCATAAACACAGCAGTGAAAAGCAGCTAAGCCCCTTTATAAAAATCAATCACTTTTAAAAACCCGTGAAACAAAGACAGTGAAAGATAGAGAAATTCTTACTAAATTCGTTCAGGGGCTGTGATGCCACCTGGATTGACCATATCTAGACCCACAGCTGATTGAGACATAAGGGTGGACACTCTTGGGGCTGAGAGGTTTGGTGAGGTTGGGTGAGCAAACGCAGACCCTTTAAAGTAATACTGCGTGGTTCCCATCCCATGGGTCCCAAATCTCCAGGTTCAAGGGCATCTTCCTACTTCGAAAACATGCATGAGAAACCCAGAAGATGGTGCACCGTGTGATCGGGAAAGGTTTCTAAAACGCACCTCATTTCTCATCTCCTTGTGCTTGGGTTCGCCATTCCAGCCGCTTTACTAGCAATCTCCCTCCTTGGAGAATCAGCACCTTTAACCTCCTGTTCCGTACAGGTTGCAATTTGTCCTGAGGATGAACGGGAAGAGGGGGAACCAATGAGACACTAGCTCTAGGTGTTGGGACAGGCACAGGTCACTCTATTTTCCCATCAGGAAGAAGAATTAACCACAGGCTCAGCCTGCCGCCCGGGACCAAAATAGGGCCTGAAGCAATCCTGCGCTTTTGCGGACAGCTCCCAAGAAAGCGAGTTGAAAAATGGAGCTCAGGGGCACTGCAATTCACAAACCTGCAGAGTTATAAATGATAACTCTCGTCCTCAAATATATTGAGGGAAGGCAACGAAGAGGATTTGAAAGCAAGGCAGAATTGCAGGAAACAGATTTCAGGAGGTAGATTCAAATCGCCTTTAAAGCACGGGAAAAGCGGCAAAACCTCGACAATGATGCCCTTGGCCAAAAAGGGCGTATGCGTTTTTTCCTGAATATATTCAGGAAAAAACGCATACGCCCTTTTTGGCCAACCAGGCAACCTGGAAAGGCAAATCAGCGCTACAAAGAAGTCTCGCTTCCCATCGGTCAAAAGGGCCATGCTGAATAAAGTGTCAAAACCAGAAATGCAGGACAGGCCATGGAGAAACGGGAGCCTTGCTACGCTGATGGGCGGGATGTAAATTGCCAACAGCCACTCTGGAGAAGTGTACGGTGTGTCCTGAAACATCGAAAAAACTCAGCTTAGAGAGCACAGGGCACTTCCACTCATGGGCGTATAAATTGGGAAAACTACAAATCAGCAAGACCCAGGCACCCCAAAGTTTAGGGCTGCTCTGTTGACAAGAACCTCCACTTCGTTACACCTTAAATATCCCAGGAAAGAGAAAACTGGATAAAGAAGTTGTGGTCCTTATGTACAATGGAATATCACTCAGCCATGAAATCAACGTCATAAGGCTACTAGCAGCATGATGAGTGGATTTAGGTACGACGATTCTAAAGTGAAATAAGTCACACAGAAAAAGACACTTATCATAAGATATCACTTATAGAGGGAATGTAAAAATTGCTACCCTTGAACTGAATTACAAAACAGAACAGAGTCACACGTTTAGAAAACACACTATGGCTGCTTAACGGGAAAGGTGAGGTGGGGTGATGCATAAAAGAAGGGTTTCAAATTAGCTCAGAGACCGTTCCATAAACCCAATATGTAATAGACACGACCTACTCCTTGCTCAGTGAACTGGACTCAACACCCCCTATTCACCGCCCATGAATATATCTGACTAGTAAGAATGTTAAAACCTATGTATTGATATCTCTCTGTAAGTGAGTCAAGTGGGTGTAAAGCGGCATAAACACAGCAGTGAAAAGCAGCTAAACCCCTTTATAAAAATCAATCACTTTTAAAAACCCGTGAAACAAAGACAGTGAAAGAGAGAGAAATTCTTACTAAATTCGTTCAGGGGCTGTGATGCCACCTGGATTGACCATATCTAGACCCACAGCTGATTGAGACATAAGGGTGGACACTCTTGGGGCTGAGAGGTTTGGTGAGGTTGGGTGAGCAAACGCAGACCCTTTAAAGTAATACTGCGTGGTTCCCATCCCATGGGTCCCAAATCTCCAGGTTCAAGGGCATCTTCCTACATCGAAAACATGCATGAGCAACCCAGAAGATAGTACACCGTGTGATCGGGAAAGGTTTCTAAAACGCACCTCATTTCTCATCTCCTTGTGCTCGGGTTCCCCATTCCAGCCGCTTTAATAGCAATCTCCCTCCTTGGAGAATCAGCACCTTTAACCTCCTGTTCCGTACAGGTTGCAATTTGTCCTGAGGATGAACGGGAAGAGGGGGAACCAATGAGACACTAGCTCTAGGTGTTGGGACAGGCACAGGTCACTCTATTTTCCCATCAGGAAGAAGAATTAACCACAGGCTCAGCCTGCCGCCCGGGACCAAAATAGGGCCTAAAGCAATCCTGCGCTTTTGCGGCCAGCTCCCAAGAAAGCGAGTTGATAAATGGAGCTCAGGGGCACTGCAATTCACAAACCTGCAGAGTTATAAATGATAACTCTCGTCCTCAAATATATTGAGGGAAGGCAACAAAGAGGATTTGAAAGCACGGCAGAATTGCAGGAAACAGATTTCAGGAGGTAGATTCAAATCGCCTTTAAAGCACGGGAAAAGCGGCAGAACCTCGACAATGATGCCCTTGGCCAAAAAGGGCGTATGCGTTTTTTCCTGAATATATTCAGGAAAAAACGCATACGCCCTTTTTGGCCAACCAAGCAACCTGGAAAGGCAAATCAGCGCTACAAAGAAGTCTCGCTTCCCATCGGTCAAAAGGGCCATGCTGAATAAAGTGTCAAAACCAGAAATGCAGGACAGGCCATGGAGAAACGGGAGCCTTGCTACGCTGATGGGCGGGATGTAAATTGCCAACAGCCACTCTGGAGAAGTGTACGATGTGTCCTGAAACATCGAAAAAACTCAGCTTAGTGAGCATAGGGCACTTCCACTCATGGGCGTATAAATTGGGAAAAGTAAAAATCAGCAAGACACAGGCACCCCAAAGTTTAGGGCTGCTCTGTTGACAAGAACCTCCACTTCGTTACACCCTAAATATCCCAGGAAAGAGAAAACTGGATAAAGAAGTTGTGGTCCTTATGTACAATGGAATATCACTCAGCCATGAAATCAACGTCATAAGGCTAGTAGCAGCATGATGAGTGGATTTAGGTACGACGATTCTAAAGTGAAATAAGTCACACAGAAAAAGACACTTATCATAAGATATCACTTATAGAGGGAATGTAAAAATTGCTACCCTTGAACTGAATTACAAAACAGAACAGAGTCACACGTTTAGAAAACACACTATGGCTGCTTAACGGGAAAGGTGAGGTGGGGTGATGCATAAAAGAAGGGTTTCAAATTAGCTCAGAGACCGTTCCATAAACCCAATATGTAATAGACACGACCTACTCCTTGCTCAGTGAACTGGACTCAACACCCCCTATTCACCGCCCATGAATATATCTGACTAGTAAGAATGTTAAAACCTATGTATTGATATCTCTCTGTAAGTGAGTCAAGTGGGTGTAAAGCGGCATAAACACAGCAGTGAAAAGCAGCTAAACCCCTTTATAAAAATCAATCACTTTTAAAAACCCGTGAAACAAAGACAGTGAAAGAGAGAGAAATTCTTACTAAATTCGTTCAGGGGCTGTGATGCCACCTGGATTGACCATATCTAGACCCACAGCTGATTGAGACATAAGGGTGGACACTCTTGGGGCTGAGAGGTTTGGTGAGGTTGGGTGAGCAAACGCAGACCCTTTAAAGTAATAATGCGTGGTTCCCATCCCATGGGTCCCAAATCTCCAGGTTCAAGGGCATCTTCCTACATCGAAAACATGCATGAGAAACCCAGAAGATGGTACACCGTGTGATCGGGAAAGGTTTCTAAAACGCACCTCATTTCTCATCTCCTTGTGCTCGGGTTTCCCATTCCAGCCGCTTTAATAGCAATCTCCCTCCTTGGAGAATCAGCACCTTTAACCTCCTGTTCCGTACAGGTTGCAATTTGTCCTGAGGATGAACGGGAAGAGGGGGAACCAATGAGACACTAGCTCTAGGTGTTGGGACAGGCACAGGTCACTCTATTTTCCCATCAGGAAGAAGAATTAACCACAGGCTCAGCCTGCCGCCCGGGACCAAAATAGGGCCTAAAGCAATCCTGCGCTTTTGCGGCCAGCTCCCAAGAAAGCGAGTTGATAAATGGAGCTCAGGGGCACTGCAATTCACAAACCTGCAGAGTTATAAATGATAACTCTCGTCCTCAAATATATTGAGGGAAGGCAACGAAGAGGATTTGAAAGCACGGCAGAATTGCAGGAAACAGATTTCAGGAGGTAGATTCAAATCGCCTTTAAAGCACGAGAAAAGCGGCAGAACCTCGACAATGATGCCCTTGGCCAAAAAGGGCGTATGCGTTTTTTCCTGAATATATTCAGGAAAAAACGCATACGCCCTTTTTGGCCAACCAAGCAACCTGGAAAGGCAAATCAGCGCTACAAAGAAGTCTCGCTTCCCATCGGTCAAAAGGGCCATGCTGAATAAAGTGTCAAAACCAGAAATGCAGGACAGGCCATGGAGAAACGGGAGCCTTGCTACGCTGATGGGCGGGATGTAAATTGCCAACAGCCACTCTGGAGAAGTGTACGATGTGTCCTGAAACATCGAAAAAACTCAGCTTAGTGAGCATAGGGCACTTCCACTCATGGGCGTATAAATTGGGAAAAGTAAAAATCAGCAAGACACAGGCACCCCAAAGTTTAGGGCTGCTCTGTTGACAAGAACCTCCACTTCGTTACACCCTAAATATCCCAGGAAAGAGAAAACTGGATAAAGAAGTTGTGGTCCTTATGTACAATGGAATATCACTCAGCCATGAAATCAACGTCATAAGGCTAGTAGCAGCATGATGAGTGGATTTAGGTACGACGATTCTAAAGTGAAATAAGTCACACAGAAAAAGACACTTATCATAAGATATCACTTATAGAGGGAATGTAAAAATTGCTACCCTTGAACTGAATTACAAAACAGAACAGAGTCACACGTTTAGAAAACACACTATGGCTGCTTAACGGGAAAGGTGAGGTGGGGTGATGCATAAAAGAAGGGTTTCAAATTAGCTCAGAGACCGTTCCATAAACCCAATATGTAATAGACACGACCTACTCCTTGCTCAGTGAACTGGACTCAACACCCCCTATTCACCGCCCATGAATATATCTGACTAGTAAGAATGTTAAAACCTATGTATTGATATCTCTCTGTAAGTGAGTCAAGTGGGTGTAAAGCGGCATAAACACAGCAGTGAAAAGCAGCTAAACCCCTTTATAAAAATCAATCACTTTTAAAAACCCGTGAAACAAAGACAGTGAAAGAGAGAGAAATTCTTACTAAATTCGTTCAGGGGCTGTGATGCCACCTGGATTGACCATATCTAGACCCACAGCTGATTGAGACATAAGGGTGGACACTCTTGGGGCTGAGAGGTTTGGTGAGGTTGGGTGAGCAAACGCAGACCCTTTAAAGTAATACTGCGTGGTTCCCATCCCATGGGTCCCAAATCTCCAGGTTCAAGGGCATCTTCCTACATCGAAAACATGCATGAGAAACCCAGAAGATGGTACACTGTGTGATCGGGAAAGGTTTCTAAAACGCACCTCATTTCTCATCTCCTTGTGCTCGGGTTCGCCATTCCAGCCGCTTTACTAGCAATCTCCCTCCTTGGAGAATCAGCACCTTTAACCTCCTGTTCCGTACAGGTTGCAATTTGTCCTGAGGATGAACGGGAAGAGGGGGAACCAATGAGACACTAGCTCTAGGTGTTGGGACAGGCACAGGTCACTCTATTTTCCCATCAGGAAGAAGAATTAACCACAGGCTCAGCCTGCCGCCCGGGACCAAAATAGGGCCTAAAGCAATCCTGCGCTTTTGCGGCCAGCTCCCAAGAAAGCGAGTTGAAAAATGGAGCTCAGGGGCACTGCAATTCACAAACCTGCAGAGTTATAAATGATAACTCTCGGCCTCAAATATATTGAGGGAAGGCAACGAAGAGGATTTGAAAGCACGGTAGAATTGCAGGAAACAGATTTCAGGAGGTAGATTCAAATCGCCTTTAAAGCACGAGAAAAGCGGCAAAACCTTGACAATGATGCCCTTGGCCAAAAAGGGCGTATGCGTTTTTTCCTGAATATATTCAGGAAAAAACGCATACGCCCTTTTTGGCCAACCAAGAAACCTGGAATGGCAAATCAGCGCTACAAAGAAGTCTCGCTTCCCATCGGTCAAAAGGGCCATGCTGAATAAAGTGTCAAAACCAGAAATGCAGGACAGGCCATGGAGAAACGGGAGCCTTGCTACGCTGATGGGCGGGATGTAAATTGCCAACAGCCACTCTGGAGAAGTGTACGGTGTGTCCTGAAACATCGAAAAAACTCAGCTTAGAGAGCATAGGGCACTTCCACTCATGGGTGTATAAACTGGGAAAACTACAAATCAGCAAGACACAGGCACCCCAAAGTTTAGGGCTGCTCTGTTGACAGGAACCTCCACTTCATTACACCCTAAATATCCCAGGAAAGAGAAAAATGGATAAAGAAGTTGTGGTCCTTATGTACAATGGAATATCACTCAGCCATGAAATCAACGTCATAAGGCTAGTAGCAGCATGATGAGTGGATTTAGGTACGACGATTCTAAGTGAAATAAGTCACACAGAAAAAGACACTTATCATAAGATATCACTTATAGAGGGAATGTAAAAACCGCGACCCTTGAACTGAATTACAAAACAGAACAGAGTCACACGTTTAGAAAACACACTATGGCTGCTTAACGGGAAAGGTGAGGTGGGGTGATGCATAAAACAAGGGTTTCAAATTAGCTCAGAGAGCGTTCCATAAATCCCATATGTAATAGACACGACCTACTCCTTGCTCAGTGAACTGGACTCAACACCCCCTATTCACCACCCAAGAATATATCTGACTAGTAAGAATGTTAAAACCTATGTATTGATATCTCTCTGTAAGTGAGTCAAGTGAGTGTAAAGCGGCATAAACACAGCAGTGAAAAGCAGCTAAACCCCTTTATAAAAATCAATCACTTTTAAAAACCCGTGAAACAAAGACAGTGAAAGAGACAGAAATTCTTACTAAATTCGTTCAGGGGCTGTGATGCCACCTGGATTGACCATATCTAGACCCACAGCTGATTGAGACATAAGGGTGGACACTCTTGGGGCTGAGAGGTTTGGTGAGGTTGGGTGAGCAAACACAGACCCTTTAAAGTAATACTGCGTGGTTCCCATCCCATGGGTCCCAAATCTCCAGGTTCAAGGGCATCTTCCTACTTCGAAAACATGCATGAGAAACCCAGAAGATGGTGCACAGTGTGATCGGGAAAGGTTTCTAAAACGCACCTCATTTCTCATCTCCTTGTGCTCGGGTTCGCCATTCCAGCCGCTTTACTAGCAATCTCCCTCCTTGGAGAATCAGCACCTTTAACCTCCTGTTCCGTACAGGTTGCAATTTGTCCTGAGGATGAACGGGAAGAGGGGGAACCAATGAGACACTAGCTCTAGGTGTTGGGACAGGCACAGGTCACTCTATTTTCCCATCAGGAAGAAGAATTAACCACAGGCTCAGCCTTCCGCCCGGAAACAGAATAGGCCCTGAAGCAATCCTGCGCTTTTGCGGCCAGCTCCCAAGAAAGCGAGTTGAAAAATGGAGCTCAGGGGCACTGCAATTCACGAACCTGCAGAGTTATAAATCATAACTCTCGTCCTCAAATATATTGATGGAAGACAACGAAGAGGATTTGAAAGCAAGGCAGAATTGCAGGAAACAGATTTCAGGAGGTAGATTCGAATCGCCTTTAAAGCACGGGAAAAGCGGCAAAACCTCGACAATGATGCCCTTGGCCAAAAAGGGCGTATGCGTTTTTTCCTGAATATATTCAGGAAAAAACGCATACGCCCTTTTTGGCCAACCAAGCAACCTGGAAAGGCAAATCAGCGCTACAAAGAAGTCTCGCTTCCCATCGGTCAAAAGGGCCATGCTGAATAAAGTGTCAAAACCAGAAATGCAGGACAGGCCATGGAGAAACGGGAGCCTTGCTACGCTGATGGGCGGGATGTAAATTGCCAACAGCCACTCTGGAGAAGTGTACGGTGTGTCCTGAAACATCGAAAAAACTCAGCTTAGAGAGCATAGGGCACTTCCACTCATGGGCGTATAAATTGGGAAAACTAAAAATCAGCAAGACACAGGCACCCCAAAGTTTAGGGCTGCTCTGTTGACAAGAACCTCCACTTCGTTACACCCTAAATATCCCAGGAAAGAGAAAACTGGATAAAGAAGTTGTGGTCCTTATGTACAATGGAATATCACTCAGCCATGAAATCAACGTCATAAGGCTAGTAGCAGCATGATGAGTGGATTTAGGTACGACGATTCTAAGTGAAATAAGTCACACAGAAAAAGACACTTATCCTAAGATATCACTTATAGAGGGAATGTAAAAATTGCAACCCTTGAACTGAATTACAAAACACAACAGAGTCACACGTTTAGAAAACACACTATGGCTGCTTAACGGGAATGGTGAGGTGGGGTGATGCATAAAAGAAGGGTTTCAAATTAGCTCAGATACCGTTCCATAAACCCAATATGTAACAGACACGACCTACTCCTTGCTCAGTGAACTGGACTCAACACCCCCTATTCACCACCCAAGAATATATCTGACTAATAAGAATGTTAAAACCTATGTATTGATATCACTCTGTAAGTGAGTCAAGTGGGTGTAAAGCGGCATAAACACAGCAGTGAAAAGCAGCTAAACCCCTTTATAAAAATCAATCACTTTTAAAAACCCGTGAAACAAAGACAGTGAAAGAGAGAGATATTCTTACTAAATTCGTTCAGGGGCTGTGATGCCACCTGGATTGACCATATCTACACCCACAGCTGATTGAGACATAAGGGTGGACACTCTTGGGGCTGAGAGGTTTGTTGAGGTTGGGTGAGCAAACGCATACCCTTTAGAGTAATACTGCGTGGTACACATCCCATGGGTCCCAAATCTCCAGATTCAAGGGCATCTTCCTACATCGAAAACAGGCATGAGAAACCCAGAAGATGGTACACCGTGTGATCGGGAAAGGTTTCTAAAACGCACCTCATTTCTCATCTCCTTGTGCTCGGGTTCCCCATTCCAGCCGCTTTACTAGCAATCTCCCTCCTTGGAGAATCAGCACCTTTAACTTCCTGTTCCGTACAGGTTGCAATTTGTCCTGAGGATGAACGGGAAGAGGGGGAACCAATGAGACACTATTTCTAGGTGTTGGGACAGGCACAGGTCACTCTATTTTCCCATCAGGAAGAAGAATTAACCACAGGCTCAGCCTTCCGCCCGGAAACAGAATAGGCCCTGAAGCAATCCTGCGCTTTTGCGGCCAGCTCACAAGAAAGCGAGTTGAAAAATGGAGCTCAGGGGCACTGCAATTCACAAACCTGCAGAGTTATAAATCATAACTCTCGGCCTCAAATATATTGAGGGAAGGCAACGAAGAGGATTTGAAAGCACGGTAGAATTGCAGGAAACAGATTTCAGGAGGTAGATTCAAATCGCCTTTAAAGCACGAGAAAAGCGGCAAAACCTTGACAATGATGCCCTTGGCCAAAAAGGGCGTATGCGTTTTTTCCTGAATATATTCAGGAAAAAACGCATACGCCCTTTTTGGCCAACCAAGAAACCTGGAATGGCAAATCAGCGCTACAAAGAAGTCTCGCTTCCCATCGGTCAAAAGGGCCATGCTGAATAAAGTGTCAAAACCAGAAATGCAGGACAGGCCATGGAGAAACGGGAGCCTTGCTACGCTGATGGGCGGGATGTAAATTGCCAACAGCCACTCTGGAGAAGTGTACGGTGTGTCCTGAAACATCGAAAAAACTCAGCTTAGAGAGCATAGGGCACTTCCACTCATGGGTGTATAAACTGGGAAAACTACAAATCAGCAAGACACAGGCACCCCAAAGTTTAGGGCTGCTCTGTTGACAGGAACCTCCACTTAATTACACCCTAAATATCCCAGGAAAGAAGAAAATGGATAAAGAAGTTGTGGTCCTTATGTACAATGGAATATCACTCAGCCATGAAATCAACGTCATAAGGCTAGTAGCAGCATGATGAGTGGATTTAGGTACGACGATTCTAAGTGAAATAGGTCACACAGAAAAAGACACTTATCATAAGATATCACTTATAAAGGGAATGTAAAAACCGCGACCCTTGAACTGAATTACAAAACAGAACAGAGTCACACGTTTAGAAAACACACTATGGCTGCTTAACGGGAAAGGTGAGGTGGGGTGATGCGTAAAAGAAGGGTTTCAAATTAGCTCAGAGACCGTTCCATAAACCCAATATGTAATAGACACGACCTACTCCTTGCTCAGTGAACTGGACTCAACACCCCCTATTCACCACCCAAGAATATATCTGACTAGTAAGAATGTTAAAACCTATGTATTGATATCTCTCTGTAAGTGAGTCAAGTGAGTGTAAAGCGGCATAAACACAGCAGTGAAAAGCAGCTAAACCCCTTTATAAAAATCAATCACTTTTAAACACCCGTGAAACAAAGACAGTGAAAGAGAGAGAAATTCTTACTAAATTCGTTCAGGGGCTGTGATGCCACCTGGATTGACCATATCTAGACCCACAGCTGATTGAGACATAAGGGTGGACACTCTTGGGGCTGAGAGGTTTGGTGAGGTTGGGTGAGCAAACACAGACCCTTTAAAGTAATACTGCGTGGTTCCCATCCCATGGGTCCCAAATCTCCAGGTTCAAGGGCATCTTCCTACTTCGAAAACATGCATGAGAAACCCAGAAGATGGTGCACCGTGTGATCGGGAAAGGTTTCTAAAACGCACCTCATTTCTCATCTCCTTGTGCTCGGGTTCGCCATTCCAGCCGCTTTACTAGCAATCTCCCTCCTTGGAGAATCAGCACCTTTAACCTCCTGTTCCGTACAGGTTGCAATTTGTCCTGAGGATGAACGGGAAGAGGGGGAACCAATGAGACACTAGCTCTAGGTGTTGGGACAGGCACAGGTCACTCTATTTTCCCATCAGTAAGAAGAATTAACCACAGGCTCAGCCTTCCGCCCGGAAACAGAATAGGCCCTGAAGCAATCCTGCGCTTTTGCGGCCAGCTCCCAAGAAAGCGAGTTGAAAAATGGAGCTCAGGGGCACTGCAATTCACGAACCTGCAGAGTTATAAATCATAACTCTCGTCCTCAAATATATTGATGGAAGACAACGAAGAGGATTTGAAAGCAAGGCAGAATTGCAGGAAACAGATTTCAGGAGGTAGATTCGAATCGCCTTTAAAGCACGGGAAAAGCGGCAAAACCTCGACAATGATGCCCTTGGCCAAAAAGGGCGTATGCGTTTTTTCCTGAATATATTCAGGAAAAAACGCATACGCCCTTTTTGGCCAACCAAGCAACCTGGAAAGGCAAATCAGCGCTACAAAGAAGTCTCGCTTCCCATCGGTCAAAAGGGCCATGCTGAATAAAGTGTCAAAACCAGAAATGCAGGACAGGCCATGGAGAAACGGGAGCCTTGCTACGCTGATGGGCGGGATGTAAATTGCCAACAGCCACTCTGGAGAAGTGTACGGTGTGTCCTGAAACATCGAAAAAAATCAGCTTAGAGAGCATAGGGCACTTCCACTCATGGGCGTATAAATTGGGAAAACTAAAAATCAGCAAGACACAGGCACCCCAAAGTTTAGGGCTGCTCTGTTGACAAGAACCTCCACTTCGTTACACCCTAAATATCCCAGGAAAGAGAAAAATGGATAAAGAAGTTGTGGTCCTTATGTACAATGGAATATCACTCAGCCATGAAATCAACGTCATAAGGCTAGTAGCAGCATGATGAGTGGATTTAGGTACGACGATTCTAAGTGAAATAAGTCACACAGAAAAAGACACTTATCCTAAGATATCACTTATAGAGGGAATGTAAAAACCGCGACCCTTGAACTGAATTACAAAACAGAACAGAGTCACACGTTTAGAAAACACACTATGGCTGCTTAACGGGAAAGGTGAGGTGGGGTGATGCATAAAAGAAGGGTTTCAAATTAGCTCAGATACCGTTCCATAAACCCAATATGTAACAGACACGACCTACTCCTTGCTCAGTGAACTGGACTCAACACCCCCTATTCACCGCCCAAGAATATATCTGACTAGTAAGAATCTTCAAACCTATGTATTGATATCTCTCTGAAAGTGAGTCAAGTGGCTGTAAAGTGGCATAAACACAGCAGTGAAAAGCAGCTAAACCCCTTTATAAAAATCAGTCACTTTTAAAACCCCGTGAAACAAAGACAGTGAAAGAGAGAGAAATTCTTACTAAATTCGTTCAGGGGCTGTGATGCCAACTGGATTCACCATATATAGACCCACAGCTGATTGAGACATAAGGGTGGAAACTCTTGGGGCTGAGAGGTTTGGTGAGGTTGGGTGAGCAAACGCAGACCCTTTAAAGTAATACTGTGTGGTTCCCATCCCATGGGTCCCAAATCTTCAGGTTCAAGGGCATCTTCCTACTTCGAAAACATGCATGAGAAACCCAGAAGATGGTACACCGTGTGATCGGGAAAGGTTTCTAAAACGCACCTCATTTCTCATCTCCTTGTGCTCGGGTTCGCCATTGCAGCCGCTTTACTAGCAATCTCCCTCCTTGGAGAATCAGCACCTTTAACCTCCTGCTCTGTACAGGTTGCAATTTGTCCTGAGGATGAACGGGAAGAGGGGGAACCAATGAGAGACTAGCTCTAGGTGTTGAGACAGGCACAGGTCACTCTATTTTCCCATCAGGAAGAAGAATTAACCACAGGCTCAGCCTTCCGCCCGGAACCAGAATAGGACCTGAAGCAATCCTGAGCTTTTGCGGCCAGCTCCCAAGAAAGCGAGTTGAAAAATGGAGCTCAGGGGCACTGCAATTCACAAACCTGCAGAGTTATAAATCATAACTCTCGTCCTCAAATATATTGATGGAAGACAACGAAGAGGATTTGAAAGCAAGGCAGAATTGCAGGAAACAGATTTCAGGAGGTAGATTCGAATCGCCTTTAAAGCACGGGAAAAGCGGCAAAACCTCGACAATGATGCCCTTGGCCAAAAAGGGCGTATGCGTTTTTTCCTAAATATATTCAGGAAAAAACGCATACGCCCTTTTTGGCCAACCAAGCAACCTGGAAAGGCAAATCAGCGCTACAAAGAAGTCTCGCTTCCCATCGGTCAAAAGGGCCATGCTGAATAAAGTGTCAAAACCAGAAATGCAGGACAGGCCATGGAGAAACGGGAGCCTTGCTACGCTGATGGGCGGGATGTAAATTGCCAACAGCCACTCTGGAGAAGTGTACGGTGTGTCCTGAAACATCGAAAAAACTCAGCTTAGAGAGCATAGGGCACTTCCACTCATGGGCGTATAAATTGGGAAAACTAAAAATCAGCAAGACACAGGCACCCCAAAGTTTAGGGCTGCTTTGTTGACAAGAACCTCCACTTCGTTACACCTTAAATATCCCAGGAAAGAGAAAAATGGAAAAAGAAGTTGTGGTCCTTATGTACAATGGAATATCACTCAGCCATGAAATCAACGTCATAAGGCTAGTAGCAGCACGATGAGTGGATTTAGGTACGACGATTCTAAGTGAAATAAGTCACACAGAAAAAGACACTTATCATAAGATATCACTTATAGAGGGAATGTAAAAATTGCTACCCTTGAACTGAATTACAAAACAGAGCAGAGTCACACGTTTAGAAAACACACTATGGCTGCTTAACGGGAAAGGTGAGGTGGGTTGATGCATAAAACAAGGGTTTCAAATTAGCTCAGAGACCGTTCCATAAACCCAATATGTAATAGACACGACCTACTCCTTGCTCACCTGGATTGACCATATCTAGACCCACAGCTGATAGAGACATAAGGGTGGACACTCTTGGGGCTGAGAGGTTTGGTGAGGTTGGGTGAGCAAACGCAGACCCTTTAAAGTAATACTGCGTGGTTCCCATCCCATGGGTCCCAAATCTCCAGGTTCAAGGGCATCTTCCTTCATCGAAAACATGCATGAGAAACCCAGAAGATGGTACACCGTGTGATCGGGAAAGGTTTCTAAAACGCAGCTCATTTCTCATCTCCTTGTGCTCGGGTTCGCCATTCCAGCCGCTTTACTAGCAATCTCCCTCCTTGGAGAATCAGCACCTTTAACCTCCTGTTCCGTACCGGTTGCAATTTGTCCTGAGGATGAACGGGAAGAGGGGGAACCAATGAGACACTAGCTCTAGGTGTTGGGACAGGCACAGGTCATTCTATTTTCCCATCAGGAAGAAGAATTAACCACAGGCTCAGCCTTCCGCCCGGAAACAGAATAGGGCCTGAAGCAATCCTGCGCTTTTGCGGCCAGCTCCCAGGAAAGCGAGTTGAAAAATGGAGCTCAGGGGCACTGCAATTCACAAACCTGCAGTTATAAATCATATCACTCAGCCATGAAATCAACGTCATAAGGCTAGTAGCAGCATGATGAGTGGATTTAGGTACGACGATTCTAAGTGAAATAAGTCACACAGAAAAAGACACTTATCATAAGATATCACTTATAGAGGGAATGTAAAAACCGCTACCCTTGAACTGAATTACAAAACAGAACAGAGTCACACGTTTAGAAAACACACTATGGCTGCTTAACGGGAAAGGTGAGGTGGGGTGATGCATAAAACAAAGGTTTCAAATTAGCTCACATACCGTTCCATAAACCCAATATTTAATACACACAACCTACTCCTTGCTCAGTGAACTGGACTCAAAACCCCCTATTCACCGCCCAAGAATATATCTGACTAGTAAGAATCTTAAAACCTATGTATTGATGTCTCTCTGAAAGTGAGTCAAGTGGGTGTAAAGCGGCATAAACACAGCTGTAAAAAACAGCTAAACCCCTTTATAAAAATCAATTACTTTTAAAAACCCGTGAAACGAAGACAGTGAAAGAGAGAGAAATTCTTACAAAATTCGTTCAAGGGCTTTGATGCCACCTAGATTGACCATATCTTGAACCACAGTTGATTGAGACATAAGTGTGGACACTCTTGGGGCTGAGAGGTTTGGTGAGGTTGGGTGAGCAAACGCAGACCCTTTAGAGTAATACTGCGTGGTACCCATCCCATGGGTCCAAAATCTCCAGGTTCAAGGGCATCTTCCTACATCGAAAACATGCATGAGAAACCCAGAAGATGGTACACCGTGTGATCGGGAAAGGTTTCTAAAACGCAAATCATTTCTCATCTCCTTGGGCTCGGGTTCGCCATTCCAGCCGCTTTACTAGCAATCTCCCTCCTTGGAGACTCAGCACCTTTAACCTCCTGTTCCGTACAGGTTGCAATTTGTCCTGAGGATGAACGAGAAGAGGGGGAACCAATGAGAGACTAGCTCTAGGTGTTGGGACAGGCATAGGTCACTCTATTTTCCCATCAGGAAGAAGAATTAACCACAGTCTCAGCCTGCCGCCCGGAACCAGAATAGGGCCTGAAGCAATCCTGCGCTTTTGCGGCCAGCTCCCAAGAAAGAGAGTTGAAACATGGAGCTCATGTGCACTGCAATTCACAAACCTGCAGGGTTATAAATGATAACTCTCGTCCACAAATATATTGAGGGAAGGCAACGAAGAGGATTTGAAAGCAAGTCAGAATTGCAGGAAACAGATTTCAGGAGGTAGATTCAAATCGCCTTTAAAGCACGGGAAAAGCGGCAAAACCTCGACAATGATGCCCTTGGCCAA
The DNA here is from genome assembly GCF_965194805.1 of Balaenoptera borealis. NCBI lineage: Eukaryota > Metazoa > Chordata > Mammalia > Artiodactyla > Balaenopteridae > Balaenoptera > Balaenoptera borealis. The sequence goes on from NW_028123853.1 coordinate 550,257, forward strand.
AAAGGGCGTATGCGTTTTTTCCTGAATATATTCAGGAAAAAACGCATACGCCCTTTTTGGCCAACCAAGCAACCTGGAAATGCAAATCAGCGCTACAAAGAAGTCTCGCTTCCCATCGGTCAAAAGGGCCATGCTGAATAAAGTGTCAAAACCAGAAATGCAGGACAGGCCATGGAGAAACGGGAGCCTTGCTACGCTGATGGGCGGGATGTAAATTGCCAACAGCCACTCTGGAGAAGTGTACGGTGTGTCCTGAAACATCGAAAAAACTCAGCTTAGAGAGCATAGGGCACTTCCACTCATGGGCGTATAAATTGGGAAAACTAAAAATCAGCAAGACACAGGCACCCCAAAGTTTAGGGCTGCTTTGTTGACAAGAACCTCCACTTCGTTACACCTTAAATATCCCAGGAAAGAGAAAAATGGAAAAAGAAGTTGTGGTCCTTATGTACAATGGAATATCACTCAGCCATGAAATCAACGTCATAAGGCTAGTAGCAGCACGATGAGTGGATTTAGGTACGACGATTCTAAGTGAAATAAGTCACACAGAAAAAGACACTTATCATAAGATATCACTTATAGAGGGAATGTAAAAATTGCTACCCTTGAACTGAATTACAAAACAGAGCAGAGTCACACGTTTAGAAAACACACTATGGCTGCTTAACGGGAAAGGTGAGGTGGGTTGATGCATAAAACAAGGGTTTCAAATTAGCTCAGAGACCGTTCCATAAACCCAATATGTAATAGACACGACCTACTCCTTGCTCACCTGGATTGACCATATCTAGACCCACAGCTGATAGAGACATAAGGGTGGACACTCTTGGGGCTGAGAGGTTTGGTGAGGTTGGGTGAGCAAACGCAGACCCTTTAAAGTAATACTGCGTGGTACCCATCCCATGGGTCCCAAATCTCCAGGTTCAAGGGCATCTTCCTTCATCGAAAACATGCATGAGAAACCCAGAAGATGGTACACCGTGTGATCGGGAAAGGTTTCTAAAACGCAGCTCATTTCTCATCTCCTTGTGCTCGGGTTCGCCATTCCAGCCGCTTTACTAGCAATCTCCCTCCTTGGAGAATCAGCACCTTTAACCTCCTGTTCCGTACCGGTTGCAATTTGTCCTGAGGATGAACGGGAAGAGGGGGAACCAATGAGACACTAGCTCTAGGTGTTGGGACAGGCACAGGTCATTCTATTTTCCCATCAGGAAGAAGAATTAACCACAGGCTCAGCCTTCCGCCCGGAAACAGAATAGGGCCTGAAGCAATCCTGCGCTTTTGCGGCCAGCTCCCAGGAAAGCGAGTTGAAAAATGGAGCTCAGGGGCACTGCAATTCACAAACCTGCAGTTATAAATCATATCACTCAGCCATGAAATCAACGTCATAAGGCTAGTAGCAGCATGATGAGTGGATTTAGGTACGACGATTCTAAGTGAAATAAGTCACACAGAAAAAGACACTTATCATAAGATATCACTTATAGAGGGAATGTAAAAACCGCTACCCTTGAACTGAATTACAAAACAGAACAGAGTCACACGTTTAGAAAACACACTATGGCTGCTTAACGGGAAAGGTGAGGTGGGGTGATGCATAAAACAAAGGTTTCAAATTAGCTCACATACCGTTCCATAAACCCAATATTTAATACACACAACCTACTCCTTGCTCAGTGAACTGGACTCAAAACCCCCTATTAACCGCCCAAGAATATATCTGACTAGTAAGAATCTTAAAACCTATGTATTGATGTCTCTCTGAAAGTGAGTCAAGTGGGTGTAAAGCGGCATAAACACAGCTGTAAAAAACAGCTAAACCCCTTTATAAAAATCAATTACTTTTAAAAACCCGTGAAACGAAGACAGTGAAAGAGAGAGAAATTCTTACAAAATTCGTTCAAGGGCTTTGATGCCACCTAGATTGACCATATCTTGAACCACAGTTGATTGAGACATAAGTGTGGACACTCTTGGGGCTGAGAGGTTTGGTGAGGTTGGGTGAGCAAACGCAGACCCTTTAGAGTAATACTGCGTGGTACCCATCCCATGGGTCCAAAATCTCCAGGTTCAAGGGCATCTTCCTACATCGAAAACATGCATGAGAAACCCAGAAGATGGTACACCGTGTGATCGGGAAAGGTTTCTAAAACGCAAATCATTTCTCATCTCCTTGGGCTCGGGTTCGCCATTCCAGCCGCTTTACTAGCAATCTCCCTCCTTGGAGACTCAGCACCTTTAACCTCCTGTTCCGTACAGGTTGCAATTTGTCCTGAGGATGAACGAGAAGAGGGGGAACCAATGAGAGACTAGCTCTAGGTGTTGGGACAGGCATAGGTCACTCTATTTTCCCATCAGGAAGAAGAATTAACCACAGTCTCAGCCTGCCGCCCGGAACCAGAATAGGGCCTGAAGCAATCCTGCGCTTTTGCGGCCAGCTCCCAAGAAAGAGAGTTGAAACATGGAGCTCATGTGCACTGCAATTCACAAACCTGCAGGGTTATAAATGATAACTCTCGTCCACAAATATATTGAGGGAAGGCAACGAAGAGGATTTGAAAGCAAGTCAGAATTGCAGGAAACAGATTTCAGGAGGTAGATTCAAATCGCCTTTAAAGCACGGGAAAAGCGGCAAAACCTCGACAATGATGCCCTTGGCCAAAAAGGGCGTATGCGTTTTTTCCTGAATATATTCAGGAAAAAACGCATACGCCCTTTTTGGCCAACCAAGCAACCTGGAAATGCAAATCAGCGCTACAAAGAAGTCTCGCTTCCCATCGGTCAAAAGGGCCATGCTGAATAAAGTGTCAAAACCAGAAATGCAGGACAGGCCATGGAGAAACGGGAGCCTTGCTACGCTGATGGGCGGGATGTAAATTGCCAACAGCCACTCTGGAGAAGTGTACGGTGTGTCCTGAAACATCGAAAAAACTCAGCTTAGAGAGCATAGGGCACTTCCACTCATGGGCGTATAAATTGGGAAAACTAAAAATCAGCAAGACACAGGCACCCCAAAGTTTAGGGCTGCTTTGTTGACAAGAACCTCCACTTCGTTACACCTTAAATATCCCAGGAAAGAGAAAAATGGAAAAAGAAGTTGTGGTCCTTATGTACAATGGAATATCACTCAGCCATGAAATCAACGTCATAAGGCTAGTAGCAGCACGATGAGTGGATTTAGGTACGACGATTCTAAGTGAAATAAGTCACACAGAAAAAGACACTTATCATAAGATATCACTTATAGAGGGAATGTAAAAATTGCTACCCTTGAACTGAATTACAAAACAGAGCAGAGTCACACGTTTAGAAAACACACTATGGCTGCTTAACGGGAAAGGTGAGGTGGGTTGATGCATAAAACAAGGGTTTCAAATTAGCTCAGAGACCGTTCCATAAACCCAATATGTAATAGACACGACCTACTCCTTGCTCACCTGGATTGACCATATCTAGACCCACAGCTGATAGAGACATAAGGGTGGACACTCTTGGGGCTGAGAGGTTTGGTGAGGTTGGGTGAGCAAACGCAGACCCTTTAAAGTAATACTGCGTGGTACCCATCCCATGGGTCCCAAATCTCCAGGTTCAAGGGCATCTTCCTTCATCGAAAACATGCATGAGAAACCCAGAAGATGGTACACCGTGTGATCGGGAAAGGTTTCTAAAACGCAGCTCATTTCTCATCTCCTTGTGCTCGGGTTCGCCATTCCAGCCGCTTTACTAGCAATCTCCCTCCTTGGAGAATCAGCACCTTTAACCTCCTGTTCCGTACCGGTTGCAATTTGTCCTGAGGATGAACGGGAAGAGGGGGAACCAATGAGACACTAGCTCTAGGTGTTGGGACAGGCACAGGTCACTCTATTTTCCCATCAGGAAGAAGAATTAACCACAGGCTCAGCCTTCCGCCCGGAAACAGAATAGGGCCTGAAGCAATCCTGCGCTTTTGCGGCCAGCTCCCAGGAAAGCGAGTTGAAAAATGGAGCTCAGGGGCACTGCAATTCATAAACCTGCAGTTATAAATCATATCACTCAGCCATGAAATCAACGTCATAAGGCTAGTAGCAGCATGATGAGTGGATTTAGGTACGACGATTCTAAGTGAAATAAGTCACACAGAAAAAGACACTTATCATAAGATATCACTTATAGAGGGAATGTAAAAACCGCTACCCTTGAACTGAATTACAAAACAGAACAGAGTCACACGTTTAGAAAACACACTATGGCTGCTTAACGGGAAAGGTGAGGTGGGGTGATGCATAAAAGAAGGGTTTCAAATTAGCTCAGAGACCGTTCCATAAACCCAATATGTAATAGACACGACCTACTCCTTGCTCAGTGAACTGGACTCAACACCCCCTATTCACCGCCCAAGAATATATCTGACTAGTAAGAATCTTAAAACCTATGTATTGATATCTCTCTGTAAGTGAGTCAAGTGGGTGTAAAGCGGCATAAACACAGCAGTGAAAAGCAGCTAAACCCCTTTATAAAAATCAATCACTTTGAAAAACCCGTGAAACAAAGACAGTGAAAGACAGAGAAATTCTTACTAAATTCGTTCAGGGGCTGTGATGCCACCTGGATTGACCATACCTAGACCCACAGCTGATTGAGACATAAGGGTGGACACTCTTGGGGCTGAGAGGTTTGGTGAGGTTGGGTGAGCAAACGCAGACCCTTTAAAGTAATACTGCGTGGGTCCCATCCCATGGGTCCCAAATCTCCAGGTTCAAGGGCATCTTCCTACTTAGAAAACATGCATGAGAAACCCAGAAGATGGTGCACCGTGTGATCGGGAAAGGTTTCTAAAACGCACCTCATTTCTCATCTCCTTGTGCTCGGGTTCGCCATTGCAGCCGCTTTACTAGCAATCTCCCTCCTTGGAGAATCAGCACCTTTAACCTCCTGTTCCGTACAGGTTGCAATTTGTCCTGAGGATGAACGGGAAGAGGGAGAACCAATGAGACACTAGCTCTAGGTGTTGGGACAGGCACAGGTCACTCTATTTTCCCATCAGGAAGAAGAATTAACCACAGGCTCAGCCTTCCGCCCGGAAACAGAATAGGGCCTGAAGCAATCCTGCGCTTTTGCGGCCAGCTCCCAAGAAAGCGAGTTGAAAAATGGAGCTCAGGGGCACTGCAATTCACAAACCTGCAGAGTTATAAATCATAACTCTCGTCCTCAAATATATTGATGGAAGACAACGAAGAGGATTTGAAAGCAAGGCAGAATTGCAGGAAACAGATTTCAGGAGGTAGATTCGAATCGCCTTTAAAGCACGGGAAAAGCGGCAAAACCTCGACAATGATGCCCTTGGCCAAAAAGGGCGTATGCGTTTTTTCCTGAATATATTCAGGAAAAAACGCATACGCCCTTTTTGGCCAACCAAGCAACCTGCAATGGCAAATCAGCGCTACAAAGAAGTCTCGCTTCCCATCGGCCAAAAGGGCCATGCTGAATAAAGTGTCAAAACCAGAAATGCAGGACAGGCCATGGAGAAACGGGAGCCTTGCTACACTGATGGGCGGGATGTAAATTGCCAACAGCCACTCTGGAGAAGTGTACGGTGTGTCCTGAAACATCGAAAAAACTCAGCTTAGAGAGCATAGGGCACTTCCACTCATGGGCGTATAAATTGGGAAAACTAAAAATCAGCAAGACACAGGCATCCCAAAGATTAGGGCTGCTCTGTTGAGAAGAACCTCCACTTTGTTACACCTTAAATATCCCACGAAAGAGGAAAATGGATAAAGAAGTTGTGGTCCTTATGTACAATGGAATATCACTCAGCCATGAAATCAACGTCATAAGGCTAGTAGCAGCATGATGAGTGGATTTAGGTACGACGATTCTAAGTGAAAAAAGTCACACAGAAAAAGACACTTCTCATAAGATATCACTTAGAGAGGGAATGTAAAAACCGCTACCCTTGAACTGAATTACAAAACAGAACAGAGTCACACGTTTAGAAAACACACTATGGCTGCTTAACGGGAAAGGTGAGGTGGGGTGATGCATAAAACAAAGGTTTCAAATTAGCTCACATACCGTTCTATAAACCCAATATTTAATACACACAACCTACTCCTTGCTCAGTGAACTGGACTCAAAACCCCCTATTCACCGCCCAAGAATATATCTGACTAGTAAGAATCTTAAAACCTATGTATTGATGTCTCTCTGAAAGTGAGTCAAGTGGGTGTAAAGCGGCATAAACACAGCTGTAAAAAACAGCTAAACCCCTTTATAAAAATCAATTACTTTTAAAAACCCGTGAAACAAAGACAGTGAAACAGAGAGAAATTCTTACAAAATTCGTTCAAGGGCTTTGATGCCACCTAGATTGACCATATCTTGAACCACAGTTGATTGAGACATAAGTGTGGACACTCTTGGGGCTGAGAGGTTTGGTGAGGTTGGGTGAGCAAACGCAGACCCTTTAAAGTAATACTGCACGGTACCCATCCCATGGGTCCAAAATCTCCAGGTTCAAGGGCATCTTCCTACATCGAAAACATGCATGAGAAACCCAGAAGATGGTACACCGTGTGATCGGGAAAGGTTTCTAAAACGCAAATCATTTCTCATCTCCTTGGGCTCGGGTTCGCCATTCCAGACGCTTTACCAGCAATCTCCCTCCTTGGAGACTCAGCACCTTTAACCTCCTGTTCCGTACAGGTTGCAATTTGTCCTGAGGATGAACGAGAAGAGGGGGAACCAATGAGAGACTAGCTCTAGGTGGTGGGACAGGCATAGGTCACTCTATTTTCCCATCAGGAAGAAGAATTAACCACAGTCTCAGCCTGCCGCCCGGGACCAGAATAGGGCCTGAAGCAATCCTGCGCTTTTGCGGCCAGCTCCCAAGAAAGAGAGTTGAAACATGGAGCTCATGTGCACTGCAATTCACAAACCTGCAGGGTTATAAATGATAACTCTCGTCCACAAATATATTGAGGGAAGGCAACGAAGAGGATTTGAAAGCAAGTCAGAATTGCAGGAAACAAATTTCAGGAGGTAGATTCGAATCGCCTTTAAAGCACAGGAAAAGCGGCAAAACCTCGACAATGATGCCCTTGGCCAAAAAGGGCGTATGCGTTTTATCCTGAATATATTCAGGAAAAAAGGCATACGCCCTTTTTAGCCAACCAAGCAACCTGGAAAGGCAAATCAGCGCTACAAAGAAGTCTCGCTTCCCATCGGTCAAAAGGGCAATGCTAAATAAAGTGTCAAAACCAGAAATGCAGGACAGGCCATGGAGAAACGGGAGCCTTGCTACGCTGATGGGCGGGATGTAAATTGCCAACAGCCCCTCTGGAGAAGTGTACGGTGTGTCCTGAAACAACTAAAAAACTCAGCTTAGAGAGCATAGGGCACTTCCACCCATGGGCGTATAAATTGGGAAAACTAAAAATTAGCAAGACACAGGCAACCCAAAATTTAGGGCTGCTCTGTTGACAAGAACCTCCACTTCGTTACAACGTAAATATCGCAGGAAAGAAAAAAATGGATAAAGAAGTCGTAGTCCTTATGTACAATAGAATATCACTCAGCCATGAAATCAACGTCATAAGTCTAGTAGCAGCATGAAGAGTGGATTTAGGTACGACAATTCTAAGTGAAATAAGTCACACAGAAAAAGACACTTATCATAAGATATCACTTATGGAGGGAATGTAAAAACCGCTACCCTTGAACTGAATTACAAAACAGAACAGAGTCACACGTTTAGAAAACACACTATGGCTGCTTAACAGGAAAGGTGAGGTGGGGTGATGCATAAAACAAGGGTTTCAAATTAGCTCAGAGACCGTTCCATAAACCCAATATGTAATAGACACGACCTACTCCTTGCTCAGTGAACTGGACTCAACACCCCCTATTCACCGCCCAAGAATATATCTGACTAGTAAGAATCTTAAAAGCTATGTATTGATATCTCTCTGTAAGTGAGTCAAGTGGGTGTAAATCGGCATAAACACAGCAGTGAAAAGCAGCTACACCCCTTTATAAAAATCAATCACTTTTAAAAACCCGTGAAACAAAGACAGTGAAAGAGAGAGAAATTCTTACTAAATTCGTTCAGGGGCTGTGATGCCACCTGGATTGACCATATCTAGACCCACAGCTGATTGAGACATAAGGGTGGACCCTCTTGGGGATGAGAGGTTTGGTGAGGTTGGGTGAGCAAACGCAGACCCCTTAAAGTAATACTGCGTTGTTCCCCTCCCATGGGTCCCAAATCTCCAGGTTCAAGGGCATCTTCCTACATCGAAAACATGCATTAGAAACCCACAAGATGGTACACCGTGTGATCGGGAAAGGTTTCTAAAACGCACCTCATTTCTCATCTCCTTGTGCTGGGGTTCGCCATTCCAGCCGCTTTACTAGCAATCTCCCTCCTTGGAGAATCAGCACCTTTAACCTCCTGTTCCGTACAGGTTGCAATTTGTCCTGAGGATGAACGGGAAGAGGGGGAACCAATGAGACACTAGCTCTAGGTGTTGGGACAGGCACAGGTCACTCTATTTTCCCATCAGGAAGAAGAATTAACCACAGGCTCAGCCTTCCGCCCGGAACCAGAATAGCGCCTGAAGCAATCCTGCGCTTTTGCGGCCAGCTCCCAAGAAAGCGAGTTGAAAAATGGAGCTCAGGGGCACTGCAATTCACAAACCTGCAGAGTGATAAATGATAACTCTCGTCCACAAATATATTGACGGCAGGCAACGAAGAGGATTTGAAAGCAAGGCAGAATTGCAGGAAACAGATTTCAGGAGGTAGATTCGAATCGCCTTTAAAGCACGGGAAAAGCGGCAAAACTTCGACCATGATGCCCTTGGCCAAAAAGGGCGTATGCGTTTTTTCATGAATATATTCAGGAAAAAACGCATACGCCCTTTTTGGCCAACCAAGCAACCTGGAAAGGCAAATCAGCGCTACAAAGAAGTCTCGCTTCCCATCGGTCAAAAGGGCCATGCTGAATAAAGTGTCAAAACCAGAAATGCAGGACAGGCCATGGAGAAACGGGAGCCCTGCTACGCTGATGGGCGGGATGTAAATTGCCAACAGCCACTCTGGAGAAGTGTACGGTGTGTCCTGAAACATCGAAAAAACTCAGCTTAGAGAGCATAGGGCACTTCCACTCATGGGCATATAAATTGGGAAACCTACAAATCAGCAACACACAGGCACCCCAACGTTTAGGGCTGCTCTGTTGACAAGAACCTCCACTTCGTTACACCTTAAATATCCCAGGAAAGAGAAAAATGGATAAAGAAGTTGCGGTCCTTATGTACAATGGAATATCACTCAGCCATGAAATCAACGTCATAAGGCTAGTAGCAGCATGATGAGTGGATTTAGGTACGACGATTCTAAGTGAGATAAGTCACACAGAAAAAGACACTTATCATAAGATATCAATTATAGAGGGAATGTAAAAACCGCTACCCTTGAACTGAATTACAAAACAGAACAGAGTCACACGTTTAGAAAACACACTATGGCTGCTTAACGGGAAAGGTGAGGTGGGGTGATGCGTAAAAGAAGGGTTTCAAATTAGCTCAGACACCGTTCCATAAACCCAATATGTAATAGACAAGACCTACTCCTTGCTCAGTGATCTGGACTCAAAACCCCCTATTCAACGCCCAAGAATATATCTGACTAGTAAGAATATTAAAACCTATGTATTGATGTCTCTCTGTATGTGAGTCAAGTGGGTGTAAAGCGGCATAAACACAGCAGTAAAAAACAGCTAAACCCCTTTATAAAAATCAATTACTTTTAAAAACCCGTGAAACAAAGACAGTGAAAGAGAGAGAAATTCTTACAAAATTCATTCAAGGGCTGTGATGCCACCTGGATGGATCATATCTAGACCCACAGCTGATTGAGACATAAGGGTGGACACTCTTGGGGCTGAGAGGTTTCGTGAGGTTGGATGAGCAAACTCAGACCCTTTAAAGTAATACTGCGTGGTTCCCATCCGATGGGTCCCAAATCTCCAGGTTCAAGGGCATCTTCCTACTTCGAAAACATGCATGAGAAACCCAGAAGATGGTACACCGTGAGATCGAGAAAGGTTTCTAAAACGCACCTCATTTCTCATCTCCTTGTGCTCGGGTTCGCCATTCCAGCCGCTTTACTAACAAACTCGCTCCTTGGAGAATCAGCACCTTTGACCTCCTGTTCCGTACAGGTTGCAATTTGTCCTGAGGATGAACGGGAAGAGGGAGAACCAATGAGACACTAGCTCTAGGTGTTGGGACAGGCACAGGTCACTCTATTTTCCCATCAGGAAGAAGAATTAACCACAGGCTCAGCCTTCCGCCCGGAAGCAGAATAGTGCCTGAAGCAATCCTGCGCTTTTGCGGCCAGCTCCCAAGAAAGAGAGTTGAAAAATGGAGCTCAGGGGCACTGCAATTCACAAACCTGCAGAGTTATAAATGATAACTCTCGTCCACAAATATATTGACGGCAGGCAACGAAGAGGATTTGAAAGCAAGGCAGAATTGCAGGAAACAGATTTCAGGAGGTAGATTCGAATCGCCTTTAAAGCACGGGAAAAGCGGCAAAACCTCGACAATGATGCCCTTGGCCAAAAAGGGCGTATGCGTTTTTTCCTGAATATATTCAGGAAAAAACGCATACGCCCTTTCTGGCCAACCAAGCAACCTGGAAAGGCAAATCAGCGCTACAAAGAAGTCTCGCTTCCCATCGGTCAAAAGGGCCATGCTGAATAAAGTGTCAAAACCAGATATGCAGGACAGGCCATGGAGAAACGGGAGCCTTGCTACGCTGATGGGTGGGATGTAAATTGCCAACAGCCACTCTGGAGAAGTGTACGGTGTGTCCTGAAACATCGAAAAAACTCAGCTTAGAGAGCATAGGGCACTTCCACTCATGGGCGTATAAATTGGGAAAACTACAAATCAGCAAGACACAGGCACCCCAAAGTTTAGGGCTGCTCTGTTGACAAGAACCTCCACTTCGTTACACCTTAAATATCCCAGGAAAGAGAAAAATGGATAAAGAAGTTGTGGTCCTTATGTACAATGGAATATCACTCAGCCATGAAATCAACGTCATAAGGCTAGTAGCAGCATGATGAGTGGATTTAGGTACGACGATTCTAAGTGAAATAAGTCACACAGAAAAAGACACTTATCCTAAGATATTACTTATAGAGGGAATGTAAAAACCGCTACCCTTGAACTGAATTACAAAACAGAACAGAGTCACACGTTTACAAAACACACTATGGCTGCTTAACGGGAAAGGTGAGGTAGGGTGATGCGTAAAAGAAGGGTTTCAAATTAGCTCAGAGACCGTTCCATAAACCCAATATGTAATAGACACGACCTACTCCTTGCTCAGTGAACTGGACTCAACACCCCCTATTCACCGCCCAAGAATATATCTGACTAGTAAGAATCTTACAACCTATGTATTGATATCTCTCTGTAAGTGAGTCAAGTGGGTGTAAAGCGGCATAAACACAGCAGTGAAAAGCAGCTAAACCCCTTTATAAAAATCAATCACTTTGAAAAACCCGTGAAACAAAGACAGTGAAAGATAGAGAAATTCTTACTAAATTCGTTCAGGGGCTGTGATGCCACCTGGATTGACCATATCTAGACCCACAGCTGATTGAGACATAAGGGTGGACACTCTTGGGCCTGAGAGGTTTGGTGAGGTTGGGTGAGCAAACGCAGACCCTTTAAAGTAATATTGCGTGGTTCCCATCCCATGGGTCCCAAATCTCCAGGTTCAAGGGCATCTTCCTACTTCGAAAACATGCATGAGAAACCCAGAAGATGGTACACCGTGTGATCGGGAAAGGTTTCTAAAACGCACCTCATTTCTCATCTCCCTGTGCTCGGGTTCGCCATTCCAGCCGCTTTACTAGCAATCTCCCTCCTTGGAGAATCAGCACCTTTAACCTCCTGTTCCGTACAGGTTGCAATTTGTCCTGAGGATGAACGGGAAGAGGGGGAACCAATGAGACACTAGCTCTAGGTGTTGGGACAGGCACAGGTCACTCTATTTTCCCATCAGAAAGAAGAATTAACCACAGGCTCAGCCTGCCGCCCGGAACCAGAATAGGGCCTGAAGCAATCCTGCGCTTTTGCGGCCAGCTCCCAAGAAAGCGAGTTGAAAAATGGAGCTCAGGGGCACTGCAATTCACAAACCTGCAGAGTTATAAATGATAACTCTCGTCCACAAATATATTGACGGCAGGCAACGAAGAGGATTTGAAAGCAAGGCAGAATTGCAGGAAACAGATTTCAGGAGGTAGATTCGAATCGCCTTTAAAGCACGGGAAAAGCGGCAAAACCTCGACAATGATGCCCTTGGCCAAAAAGGGCGTATGCGTTTTTTCCTGAATATATTCAGGAAAAAACGCATACGCCCTTTTTGGCCAACCAAGCAACCTGGAAAGGCAAATCAGCGCTACAAAGAAGTCTCGCTTCCCATCGGTCAAAAGGGCCATGCTGAATAAAGTGTCAAAACCAGAAATGCAGGACAGGCCATGGAGAAACGGGAGCCTTGCTACGCTGATGGGCGGGATGTAAATTGCCAACAGCCCCTCTGGAGAAGTGTACGGTGTGTCCTGAAACATCGAAAAAACTCAGCTTAGAGAGCATAGGGCACTTCCACTCATGGGCGTATAAATTGGAAAAACTAAAAATCAGCAAGACACAGGCACCCCAAAGTTTAGGGCTGCTCTGTTTACAAGAACCTCCACTTCGTTACACCTTAAATATCCCAGGAAAGAGAAAAATGGATAAAGAAGTTGTGGTCCTTATGTACAATGGAATATCACTCTGCCATGAAATCAACGTCATAAGGCTAGTAGCAGAATGATGAGTGGATTTAGGTACGACGATTCTAAGTGAAATAAGTCACACAGAAAAGGACAGTTATCATAAGATATCACTTATAGTGGGAATGTAAAAACCGCTACCCTTGAACTGAATTACAAAACAGAACAGAGTCACACGTTTAGAAAACACACTATGGCTGCTTAACGGGAAAGGGGAGGTGGGGTGATGCGTAAAATAAGGGTTTCAAATTAGCTCAGAGACCGTTCCATAAACCCAATATGTAATAGACAAGACCTACTCCTTGCTCAGTGATCTGGACTCAAAACCCCCTATTCACCGCCCAAGAATATATCTGACTAGTAAGAATCTTAAAACCTATGTATTGATATCTCTCTGTAAGTGAGTCAAGTGGGTGTAAAGCGGCATAAACACAGCAGTGAAAAGCAGCTAAACCCCTTTATAAAAATCAATCACTTTTAAAAACCCGTGAAACAAAGACAGTGAAAGAGAGAGAAATTCTTACTAAATTCGTTCAGGGGCTGTGATGCCACCTGGATTGACCATATCTAGACTCACAGCTGATTGAGACATAAGGGTGGACACTCTTGGGGCTGAGAGGTTTGGTGAGGTTGGGTGAGCAAACGCAGACCCGTTAAAGTAATACTGCATGGTTCCCATCCCATGGGTCCCAAATCTCCAGGTTCAAGGGCATCTTCCTACTTCGAAAACATGCATGAGAAACCCACAAGATGGTGCACCGTGTGATCGGGAAAGGTTTCTAAAACGCACCTCATTTCTCATCTCCTTGTGCTCGGGTTCGCCATTCCAGCCACTTTACTAGCAATCTCCCTCCTTGGAGAATCAGCACCTTTAACCTCCTGTTCCGTACAGGTTGCAATTTGTCCTGAGGATGAACGGGAAGAGGGGGAACCAATGAGACACTAGCTCTAGGTGTTGGGACAGGCACAGGTCACTCTATTTTCCCATCAGGAAGAAGAATTAACCACAGGCTCAGCCTTCCGCCCGGAAGCAGAATAGTGCCTGAAGCAATCCTGCGCTTTTGCGGCCAGCTCCCAAGAAAGCAAGTTGAAAAATGGAGCTCAGGGGCACTGCAATTCACAAACCTGCAGAGATATAAATGATAACTCTCGTCCACAAATATATTGACGGAAGGCAACGAAGAGGATTTGAAAGCAAGGCAGAATTGCAGGAAACAGATTTCAGGAGGTAGATTCGAATCGCTTTTATAGCATGGGAAAAGCGGCAAAACCTCGACAATGATGCCCTTGGCCAAAAAGGGCGTATGCGTTTTTTCCTGAATATATTCAGGAAAAAACGCATACGCCCTTTTTGGCCAACCAAGCAACCTGGAAAGGCAAATCAGCGCTACAAAGAAGTCTCGCTTCCCATCGGTCAAAAGGGCCATGCTGAATAAAGTGTCAAAACCAGAAATGCAGGACAGGCCATGGAGAAACGGGAGCCCTGCTACGCTGATGGGCGGGATGTAAATTGCCAACAGCCACTCTGGAGAAGTGTACGGTGTGTCCTGAAACATCGAAAAAACTCAGCTTAGAGAGCATAGGGCACTTCCACTCATGGGCGTATAAATTGGGAAAACTAAAAATCAGCAAGACACAGGCACCCCAAAGTTTAGGGCTGCTCTGTTGACAAGAACCTCCACTTCGTTACACCCTAAATATCCCAGGAAAGAGAAAACTGGATAAAGAAGTTGTGGTCCTTATGTACAATGGAATATCACTCAGCCATGAAATCAACGTCATAAGGCTGGTAGCAGCATGATGAGTGGATTTAGGTACGACGATTCTAAGTGAAATAAGTCACACAGAAAAAGACACTTATCATAAGATATCACTTATAGAGGGAATGTAAAAACCGCTACCCTTGAACTGAATTACAAAACAGAACAGAGTCACACGTTTAGAAAACACACTATGGCTGCTTAACGGGAAAGGTGAGGTGGGGTGATGCATAAAAGAAGGGTTTCAAATTAGCTCAGAGACCGTTCCATAAACCCAATATGTAATAGACACGACCTACTCCTTGCTCAGTGAACTGGACTCAACACCCCCTATTCCCCGCCCAAGAATATATCTGACTAGTAAGAATGTTAAAACCTATGTATTGATATCTCTCTGTAAGTGAGTCAAGTGGGTGTAAAGCGGCATAAACACAGCAGTGAAAAGCAGCTAAACCCCTTTATAAAAATCAATCACTTTTAAAAACCCGTGAAACAAAGACAGTGAAAGATAGAGAAATTCTTACGAAATTCGTTCAGGGGCTGTGATGCCACCTGGATTGACCATATCTACACCCACAGCTGATAGAGACATAAGGGTGGACACTCTTGCGGCTGAGAGGTTTGGTGAGGTTGGGTGAGCAAACGCAGACCCTTTAAAGTAATACTGCGTGGTTCCCATCCCATGGGTCCCAAATCTACAGGTTTAAGGGCATCTTCCTACTTCGAAAACATGCATGAGAAACCCAGAAGATGGTGCACCGTGTGATCGGGAAAGGTTTCTAAAACGCACCTCATTTCTCATCTCCTTGTGCTCGGGTTCGTCATTCCAGCCGCTTTACTAGCAATCTCCCTCCTTGGAGAATCAGCACCTTTAACCTCCTGTTCCGTACAGGTTGCAATTTGTCCTGAGGATGAACGGGAAGAGGGGGAACCAATGAGACACTAGCTCTAGGTGTTGGGACAGGCACAGGTCACTCTATTTTCCCATCAGGAAGAAGAATTAACCACAGGCTCAGCCTTCCGCCCGGAACCAGAATAGGGCCTGAAGCAATCCTGCGCTTTTGCGGCCAGCTCCCAAGAAAGCGAGTTGAAAAATGGAGCTCAGGGGCACTGCAATTCACAAACCTGCAGAGTGATAAATCATAACTCTCGTCCTCAAATATATTGAGGGAAGGCCACGAAGAGGATTTGAAAGCAAGGCAGAATTGCAGGAAACAGATTTCAGGAGGTAGATTCGAATCGCTTTTATAGCACGGGAAAAGCGGCAAAACCTCGACCATGATGCCCTTGGCCAAAAAGGGCGTATGCGTTTTTTCCTGAATATATTCAGGAAAAAACGCATACGCCCTTTTTGGCCAACCAAGCAACCTGGAAAGGCAAATCAGCGCTACAAAGAAGTCTCGCTTCCCATCGGTCAAAAGGGCCATGCTGAATAAAGTGTCAAAACCAGAAATGCAGGACAGGCCATGGAGAAACCGGAGCCTTGCTACGCTGATGGGCGGGATGTAAATTGCCAACAGCCACTCTGGAGAACTGTACGGTGTGTCCTGAAACATCGAAAAAACTCAGCTTAGAGAGCATAGGGCACTTCCACTCATGGGCGTATAAATTGGGAAAACTACAAATCAGCAAGACACAGGCACCCCAAAGTTTAGGGCTGCTCTGTTGACAAGAACCTCCACTTCGTTACACCCTAAATATCCCAGGAAAGAGAAAATTGGATAAAGAAGTTGTGGTCCTTATGTACAATGGAATATAACTCAGCCATGAAATCAACGTCATAAGGCTAGTAGCAGCATGATGAGTGGATTTAGGTACGACGATTCTAAGTGAAATAAGTCACACAGAAAAAGACACTTATCATAAGATATCACTTATAGAGGGAATGTAAAAACCGCTACCCTTGAACTGAATTACAAAACAGAACAGAGTCACACGTTTAGAAAACACACTATGGCTGCTTAACGGGAAAGGTGAGGTGGGGTGATGCATAAAAGAAGAGTTTCAAATTAGCTCAGAGACCGTTCCATAAACCCAATATGTAATAGACACGACCTACTCCTTGCTCAGTGAACTGGACTCAACACCCCCTATTCACCGCCCAAGAATATATCTGACTAGTAAGAATCTTAAAACCTATGTATTGATATCTCTCTGTAAGTGAGTCAAGTGGGTGTAAAGCGGCATAAACACAGCAGTGAAAAGCAGCTAAACCCCTTTATAAAAATCAATCACTTTTAAAAACCCGTGAAACAAAGACAGTGAAAGATAGAGAAATTCTTACTAAATTCGTTTAGGGGCTGTGATGCCACCTGGATTGACCATATCTAGACCCACAGCTGATTGAGACATAAGGGTGGACACTCTTGGGGCTGAGAGGTTTGGTGAGGTTGGGTGAGCAAACGCAGACCCTTTAAAGTAATACTGCGTGGTTCCCATCCCATGGGTCCCAAATCTCCAGGTTCAAGGGCATCTTCCTACTTCGAAAACATGCATGAGAAACCCAGAAGATGGTACACCGTGTGATCGGGAAAGGTTTCTAAAACGCACCTCATTTCTCATCTCCCTGTGCTCGGGTTCGCCATTCCAGCCGCTTTACTAGCAATCTCCCTCCTTGGAGAATCAGCACCTTTAACCTCCTGTTCCGTACAGGTTGCAATTTGTCCTGAGGATGAACGGGAAGAGGGGGAACCAATGAGACACTAGCTCTAGGTGTTGGGACAGGCACAGGTCACTCTATTTTCCCATCAGGAAGAAGAATTAACCACAGGCTCAGCCTGCCGCCTGGGACCAAAATAGGGCCTGAAGCAAACCTGCGCTTTTGCGGCCAGCTCCCAAGAAAGCGAGTTGAAAAATGGAGCTCAGGGGCACTGCAATTCACAAACCTGCAGAGTTATAAATGATAACTCTCGTCCACAAATATATTGAGGGAAGGCAACGAAGAGGATTTGAAAGCAAGGCAGAAATGCAGGAAACAGATTTCAGGAGGTAGATTCGAATCGCCTTTAAAGCACGGGAAAAGCGGCAAAACTTCGACCATGATGCCCTTGGCCAAAAAGGGCGTATGCGTTTTTTCCTAAATATATTCAGGAAAAAACGCATACGCCCTTTTTGGCCAACCAAGCAACCTGGAAAGGCAAATCAGCGCTACAAAGAAGTCTCGCTTCCCATCGGTCAAAAGGGCCATGCTGAATAAAGTGTCAAAACCAGAAATGCAGGACAGGCCATGGAGAAACGGGAGCCCTGCTACGCTGATGGGCGGGATGTAAATTGCCAACAGCCACTCTGGAGAAGTGTACGGTGTGTCCTGAAACATCGAAAAAACTCAGCTTAGAGAGCATAGGGCACTTCCACTCATGGGCGTATAAATTGGGAAACCTACAAATCAGCAACACACAGGCACCCCAACGTTTAGGGCTGCTCTGTTGACAAGAACCTCCACTTCGTTACACCTTAAATATCCCAGGAAAGAGAAAAATGGATAAAGAAGTTGCGGTCCTTATGTACAATGGAATATCACTCAGCCATGAAATCAACGTCATAAGGCTAGTAGCAGCATGATGAGTGGATTTAGGTACGACGATTCTAAGTGAAATAAGTCACACAGAAAAAGACACTTATCATAAGATATCACTTATAGAGGGAATGTAAAAACCGCGACCCTTGAACTGAATTACAAAACAGAACAGAGTCACACGTTTAGAAAACACACTATGGCTGCTTAACGGGAAAGGTGAGGTGGGGTGATGCGTAAAAGAACGGTTTCAAATTAGCTCAGACACCGTTCCATAAACCCAATATGTAATAGACAAGACCTACTCCTTGCTCAGTGATCTGGACTCAAAACCCCCTATTCAACGCCCAAGAATATATCTGACTAGTAAGAATATTAAAACCTATGTATTGATGTCTCTCTGTATGTGAGTCAAGTGGGTGTAAAGCGGCATAAACACAGCAGTAAAAAACAGCTAAACCCCTTTATAAAAATCAATTACTTTTAAAAACCCGTGAAACAAAGACAGTGAAAGAGAGAGAAATTCTTACAAAATTCATTCAAGGGCTGTGATGCCACCTGGATGGACCATATCTAGACCCACAGCTGATTGAGACATAAGGGTGGACACTCTTGGGGCTGAGAGGTTTCGTGAGGTTGGGTGAGCAAACTCAGACCCTTTAAAGTAATACTGCGTGGTTCCCATCCGATGGGTCCCAAATCTCCAGGTTCAATGGCATCTTCCTACTTCGAAAACATGCATGAGAAACCCAGAAGATGGTACACCGTGAGATCGGGAAAGGTTTCTAAAACGCACCTCATTTCTCATCTCCTTGTGCTCGGGTTCGCCATTCCAGCCGCTTTACTAACAAACTCGCTCCTTGGAGAATCAGCATCTTTGACCTCCTGTTCCGTACAGGTTGCAATTTGTCCTGAGGATGAACGGGAAGAGGGAGAACCAATGAGACACTAGCTCTAGGTGTTGGGACAGGCACAGGTCACTCTATTTTCCCATCAGGAAGAAGAATTAACCACAGGCTCAGCCTTCCGCCTGGAAGCAGAATAGTGCCTGAAGCAATCCTGCGCTTTTGCGGCCAGCTCCCAAGAAAGAGAGTTGAAAAATGGAGCTCAGGGGCACTGCAATTCACAAACCTGCAGAGTTATAAATGATAACTCTCGTCCACAAATATATTGACGGAAGGCAACGAAGAGGATTTGAAAGCAAGGCAGAATTGCAGGAAACAGATTTCAGGAGGTAGATTCGAATCGCCTTTAAAGCACGGGAACAGCGGCAAAACCTCGACAATGATGCCCTTGGCCAAAAAGGGCGTATGCGTTTTTTCCTGAATATATTCAGGAAAAAACGCATACGCCCTTTTTGGCCAACCAAGCAACCTGGAAAGGCAAATCAGCGCTACAAAGAAGTCTCGCTTCCCATCGGTCAAAAGGGCCATGCTGAATAAAGTGTCAAAACCAGATATGCAGGACAGGCCATGGAGAAACGGGAGCCTTGCTACGCTGATGGGTGGGATGTAAATTGCCAACAGCCACTCTGGAGAAGTGTACGGTGTGTCCTGAAACATCGAAAAAACTCAGCTTAGAGAGCATAGGGCACTTCCACTCATGGGCGTATACATTGGGAAAACTACAAATCAGCAAGACCCAGGCACCCCAAAGTTTAGGGCTGCTCTGTGGACAAGAACCTCCACTTCGTTACACCTTAAATATCCCAGGAAAGAGAAAAATGGATAAAGAAGTTGTGGTCCTTGTGTACAATGGAATATCACTCAGCCATGAAATCAACGTCATAAGGCTAGTAGCAGCATGATGAGTGGATTTAGGTACGACGATTCTAAGTGAAATAAGTCACACAGAAAAAGACACTTATCCTAAGATATCACTTATAGAGGGAATGTAAAAACCGCTACCCTTGAACTGAATTACAAAACAGAACAGAGTCACACGTTTAGAAAACACACTATGGCTGCTTAACGGGAAAGGTGAGGTGGGGTGATGCCTAAAAGAAGGGTTTCAAATTAGCTCAGAGACCGTTCCATAAACCCAATATGTAATAGACACGACCTACTCCTTGCTCAGTGAACTGGACTCAACACCCCCTATTCACCGCCCAAGAATATATCTGACTAGTAAGAATCTTACAACCTATGTATTGATATCTCTCTGTAAGTGAGTCAAGTGGGTGTAAAGCGGCATAAACACAGCAGTGAAAAGCAGCTAAACCCCTTTATAAAAATCAATCACTTTGAAAAACCCGTGAAACAAAGACAGTGAAAGATAGAGAAATTCTTACTAAATTCGTTCAGGGGCTGTGATGCCACCTGGATTGACCATATCTAGACCCACAGCTGATTGAGACATAAGGGTGGACACTCTTGGGGCTGAGAGGTTTGGTGAGGTTGGGTGAGCAAACGCAGACCCTTTAAAGTAATACTGCGTGGTTCCCATCCCATGGGTCCCAAATCTCCAGGTTCAAGGGCATCTTCCTACTTCGAAAACATGCATGAGAAACCCAGAAGATGGTACACCGTGTGATCGGGAAAGGTTTCTAAAACGCACCTCATTTCTCATCTCCCTGTGCTCGGGTTCGCCATTCCAGCCGCTTTACTAGCAATCTCCCTCCTTGGAGAATCAGCACCTTTAACCTCCTGTTCCGTACAGGTTGCAATTTGTCCTGAGGATGAACGGGAAGAGGGGGAACCAATGAGACACTAGCTCTAGGTGTTGGGACAGGCACAGGTCACTCTATTTTCCCATCAGGAAGAAGAATTAACCACAGGCTCAGCCTGCCGCCTGGGACCAAAATAGGGCCTGAAGCAAACCTGCGCTTTTGCGGCCAGCTCCCAAGAAAGCGAGTTGAAAAATGGAGCTCAGGGGCACTGCAATTCACAAACCTGCAGAGTTATAAATGATAACTCTCGTCCACAAATATATTGAGGGAAGGCAACGAAGAGGATTTGAAAGCAAGGCAGAAATGCAGGAAACAGATTTCAGGAGGTAGATTCGAATCGCCTTTAAAGCACGGGAAAAGCGGCAAAACTTCGACCATGATGCCCTTGGCCAAAAAGGGCGTATGCGTTTTTTCCTAAATATATTCAGGAAAAAACGCATACGCCCTTTTTGGCCAACCAAGCAACCTGGAAAGGCAAATCAGCGCTACAAAGAAGTCTCGCTTCCCATCGGTCAAAAGGGCCATGCTGAATAAAGTGTCAAAACCAGAAATGCAGGACAGGCCATGGAGAAACGGGAGCCCTGCTACGCTGATGGGCGGGATGTAAATTGCCAACAGCCACTCTGGAGAAGTGTACGGTGTGTCCTGAAACATCGAAAAAACTCAGCTTAGAGAGCATAGGGCACTTCCACTCATGGGCGTATAAATTGGGAAACCTACAAATCAGCAACACACAGGCACCCCAACGTTTAGGGCTGCTCTGTTGACAAGAACCTCCACTTCGTTACACCTTAAATATCCCAGGAAAGAGAAAAATGGATAAAGAAGTTGCGGTCCTTATGTACAATGGAATATCACTCAGCCATGAAATCAACGTCATAAGGCTAGTAGCAGCATGATGAGTGGATTTAGGTACGACGATTCTAAGTGAAATAAGTCACACAGAAAAAGACACTTATCATAAGATATCACTTATAGAGGGAATGTAAAAACCGCGACCCTTGAACTGAATTACAAAACAGAACAGAGTCACACGTTTAGAAAACACACTATGGCTGCTTAACGGGAAAGGTGAGGTGGGGTGATGCGTAAAAGAACGGTTTCAAATTAGCTCAGACACCGTTCCATAAACCCAATATGTAATAGACAAGACCTACTCCTTGCTCAGTGATCTGGACTCAAAACCCCCTATTCAACGCCCAAGAATATATCTGACTAGTAAGAATATTAAAACCTATGTATTGATGTCTCTCTGTATGTGAGTCAAGTGGGTGTAAAGCGGCATAAACACAGCAGTAAAAAACAGCTAAACCCCTTTATAAAAATCAATTACTTTTAAAAACCCGTGAAACAAAGACAGTGAAAGAGAGAGAAATTCTTACAAAATTCATTCAAGGGCTGTGATGCCACCTGGATGGACCATATCTAGACCCACAGCTGATTGAGACATAAGGGTGGACACTCTTGGGGCTGAGAGGTTTCGTGAGGTTGGGTGAGCAAACTCAGACCCTTTAAAGTAATACTGCGTGGTTCCCATCCGATGGGTCCCAAATCTCCAGGTTCAATGGCATCTTCCTACTTCGAAAACATGCATGAGAAACCCAGAAGATGGTACACCGTGAGATCGGGAAAGGTTTCTAAAACGCACCTCATTTCTCATCTCCTTGTGCTCGGGTTCGCCATTCCAGCCGCTTTACTAACAAACTCGCTCCTTGGAGAATCAGCATCTTTGACCTCCTGTTCCGTACAGGTTGCAATTTGTCCTGAGGATGAACGGGAAGAGGGAGAACCAATGAGACACTAGCTCTAGGTGTTGGGACAGGCACAGGTCACTCTATTTTCCCATCAGGAAGAAGAATTAACCACAGGCTCAGCCTTCCGCCTGGAAGCAGAATAGTGCCTGAAGCAATCCTGCGCTTTTGCGGCCAGCTCCCAAGAAAGAGAGTTGAAAAATGGAGCTCAGGGGCACTGCAATTCACAAACCTGCAGAGTTATAAATGATAACTCTCGTCCACAAATATATTGACGGAAGGCAACGAAGAGGATTTGAAAGCAAGGCAGAATTGCAGGAAACAGATTTCAGGAGGTAGATTCGAATCGCCTTTAAAGCACGGGAACAGCGGCAAAACCTCGACAATGATGCCCTTGGCCAAAAAGGGCGTATGCGTTTTTTCCTGAATATATTCAGGAAAAAACGCATACGCCCTTTTTGGCCAACCAAGCAACCTGGAAAGGCAAATCAGCGCTACAAAGAAGTCTCGCTTCCCATCGGTCAAAAGGGCCATGCTGAATAAAGTGTCAAAACCAGATATGCAGGACAGGCCATGGAGAAACGGGAGCCTTGCTACGCTGATGGGTGGGATGTAAATTGCCAACAGCCACTCTGGAGAAGTGTACGGTGTGTCCTGAAACATCGAAAAAACTCAGCTTAGAGAGCATAGGGCACTTCCACTCATGGGCGTATACATTGGGAAAACTACAAATCAGCAAGACCCAGGCACCCCAAAGTTTAGGGCTGCTCTGTGGACAAGAACCTCCACTTCGTTACACCTTAAATATCCCAGGAAAGAGAAAAATGGATAAAGAAGTTGTGGTCCTTGTGTACAATGGAATATCACTCAGCCATGAAATCAACGTCATAAGGCTAGTAGCAGCATGATGAGTGGATTTAGGTACGACGATTCTAAGTGAAATAAGTCACACAGAAAAAGACACTTATCCTAAGATATCACTTATAGAGGGAATGTAAAAACCGCTACCCTTGAACTGAATTACAAAACAGAACAGAGTCACACGTTTAGAAAACACACTATGGCTGCTTAACGGGAAAGGTGAGGTGGGGTGATGCCTAAAAGAAGGGTTTCAAATTAGCTCAGAGACCGTTCCATAAACCCAATATGTAATAGACACGACCTACTCCTTGCTCAGTGAACTGGACTCAACACCCCCTATTCACCGCCCAAGAATATATCTGACTAGTAAGAATCTTACAACCTATGTATTGATATCTCTCTGTAAGTGAGTCAAGTGGGTGTAAAGCGGCATAAACACAGCAGTGAAAAGCAGCTAAACCCCTTTATAAAAATCAATCACTTTGAAAAACCCGTGAAACAAAGACAGTGAAAGATAGAGAAATTCTTACTAAATTCGTTCAGGGGCTGTGATGCCACCTGGATTGACCATATCTAGACCCACAGCTGATTGAGACATAAGGGTGGACACTCTTGCGGCTGAGAGGTTTGGTGAGGTTGGGTGAGCAAACGCAGACCCTTTAAAGTAATATTGCGTGGTTCCCATCCCATGGGTCCCAAATCTCCAGGTTCAAGGGCATCTTCCTACTTCGAAAACATGCATGAGAAACCCAGAAGATGGTACACCGTGTGATCGGGAAAGGTTTCTAAAACGCACCTCATTTCTCATCTCCCTGTGCTCGGGTTCGCCATTCCAGCCGCTTTACTAGCAATCTCCCTCCTTGGAGAATCAGCACCTTTAACCTCCTGTTCCGTACAGGTTGCAATTTGTCCTGAGGATGAACGGGAAGAGGGGGAACCAATGAGACACTAGCTCTAGGTGTTGGGACAGGCACAGGTCACTCTATTTTCCCATCAGAAAGAAGAATTAACCACAGGCTCAGCCTGCCGCCCGGAACCAGAATAGTGCCTGAAGCAATCCTGCGCTTTTGCGGCCAGCTCCCAAGAAAGCGAGTTGAAAAATGGAGCTCAGGGGCACTGCAATTCACAAACCTGCAGAGTTATAAATGATAACTCTCGTCCACAAATATATTGACGGCAGGCAACGAAGAGGATTTGAAAGCAAGGCAGAATTGCAGGAAACAGATTTCAGGAGGTAGATTCGAATCGCCTTTAAAGCACGGGAAAAGCGGCAAAACCTCGACAATGATGCCCTTGGCCAAAAAGGGCGTATGCGTTTTTTCCTGAATATATTCAGGAAAAAACGCATACGCCCTTTTTGGCCAACCAAGCAACCTGGAAAGGCAAATCAGCGCTACAAAGAAGTCTCGCTTCCCATCGGTCAAAAGGGCCATGCTGAATAAAGTGTCAAAACCAGAAATGCAGGACAGGCCATGGAGAAACGGGAGCCTTGCTACGCTGATGGGCGGGATGTAAATTGCCAACAGCCCCTCTGGAGAAGTGTACGGTGTGTCCTGAAACATCGAAAAAACTCAGCTTAGAGAGCATAGGGCACTTCCACTCATGGGCGTATAAATTGGAAAAACTAAAAATCAGCAAGACACAGGCACCCCAAAGTTTAGGGCTGCTCTGTTGACAAGAACCTCCACTTCGTTACACCTTAAATATCCCAGGAAAGAGAAAAATGGATAAAGAAGTTGTGGTCCTTATGTACAATGGAATATCACTCTGCCATGAAATCAACGTCATAAGGCTAGTAGCAGAATGATGAGTGGATTTAGGTACGACGATTCTAAGTGAAATAAGTCACACAGAAAAGGACAGTTATCATAAGATATCACTTATAGTGGGAATGTAAAAACCGCTACCCTTGAACTGAATTACAAAACAGAACAGAGTCACACGTTTAGAAAACACACTATGGCTGCTTAACGGGAAAGGGGAGGTGGGGTGATGCGTAAAATAAGGGTTTCAAATTAGCTCAGAGACCGTTCCATAAACCCAATATGTAATAGACAAGACCTACTCCTTGCTCAGTGATCTGGACTCAAAACCCCCTATTCACCGCCCAAGAATATATCTGACTAGTAAGAATCTTAAAACCTATGTATTGATGTCTCTCTGTATGTGAGTCAAGTGGGTGTAAAGCGGCATAAACACAGCTGTAAAAAACAGCTAAACCCCTTTATAAAAATCAATTACTTTTAAAAACCCCTGAAACAAAGACAGTGAAAGAGAGAGAAATTCTTACAAAATTCATTCAAGGGCTGTGATGCCACCTGGATTGACCATATCTAGACCCACAGCTGATTGAGACATAAGGGTGGACACTCTTGGGGCTGAGAGGTTTGGTGAGGTTGGGTGAGCAAACGCAGACCCTTTAAAGTAATACTGCGTGGTTCCCATCCCATGGGTCCCAAATCTCCAGGTTCAAGGGCATCTTCCTACAGAGAAAAAATTCTTCGGAAACCCGGTGGATGGTATACAGTGTGATCGAGAATGGTTTCTGAAACGCACCTTATTCCTCATCTCTTGGTGCTCGGGTTCGCCATTCCAGCCGCTTTACTAACAATCTCCCCACTTGGAGAATCAGCACCTTTAACCTCCTGTTCCGTACAGGTTGCAATTTGTCCTGCGGATGAATGGGAAGAGGGGGAACCCATGAGAGGCTAGCTCTAGGTGTTGGGACAGGCCCAGGTCACCCTAATTTCCCATCAGGAAGAAGAATTAACCACAGGCTCAGCCTGCGCCCCGGAACCTGAATAGTGCCTGAAGCAATCCTGTGGGTTTGCGTCCAGCTCCCAAAAAAGCGATTTGGAAAATGGAGCTCAGGAGCACGGCAATTCACAAATCGGCAGAGTTATAAATGATAACTCTCGTCTAAAAATGTATTGAGGTAAGGCAACGAAGAGGATTTCAAAGCAAGACAGAATTGCAGGAAACAGTTTTTCACAGGTAGTTTGGACTCGCCTTTAAAGCACATGAAATTCCACAGAACTTCGACAATGATGCACTTGGCCAAAAAGGGCGTCTGCGTTCTTTCCTGAATAAATTTTGGAAAAAACGCAGATGCTCTTTTTGGCCAATTAAACAAGCGGGCAATGCAAAGCAGTATTACAAAAATGTCTCACTTCGCATTGGTCCAAAGGCCCATGCTGAAAAAGTGTAAAACCCAGAAATGCAGGACAGGCCATGGAGAAAAGGGAGCCTTGTTATGCTGATCGGCGGGATGTAAATTGCCACCGGCCACTCTTGAGAAGTGTATGCTGTATCTTAAAACTTCTAAAAAACAGAGCTACAGAGCATACAGCACTTCCCCTCATGGGCGTATATCTTGGGAAAACCAAAAAATCGACAAGACACAGGCACCCCAAAGTTTAGGGCTGCTCTGTTTAGAAATGCCTCGATTTGGGTACAACTTACATGTCCTTGGAAGGAAAAAATGGAGAAAGAAGATGTGGTACTTATGTACAATGAAATATTACTCAGCAATTAAATCAATGCAATAAGGCCAGTGGCAGCAACTCGTGGAGACTGAGGTACGATCATTCTAAGTGACATAAGTCAGACATAAAAAGAGAATTATCATAAGGTATCACTTATAGATAGTATCTAAAATGCTTTCACATGAACGCAATTACAAAACAGAAACGGAGTCACACATTTAGAAAACACACTTATGGCTGCTAAAGGAGAAAGGTGGGGCGGGGTGATGCATAAACCAGGAGGTTGAAATTAGCACAGATACGGTTCCATAAACAAAATAGGTATTCGACAGGACCTACTCTATAGCTCAAAGAGCTGGACTCAGCACACTGTTGTCACCAGAAAAGGATATATAAGACTGGTAAGAATCTGTAAAAGAATTTATTGATGTCTCTCTTTAAGTGAATCAAGTGGATAGATGTAGAGCAGGAAGAAACCCAGTATTGAAAATCAGCTATACCCCATTATAAAATTAAATAACAAGAACAAAATAAAGACAGTGAGAGAGAGAGAAATTCTTACAAAATGTGTTCAAGGGCTGTGATGCAACCTGGACTGACCATATCTAGACACAGAGCTGGATGGGACCTAAGGCTCTACACTCGTTGGTCTGAGAGGCTTCGTGAGGATGGGACAGCAAATGCAGCACTTTTAGAGTAATACTGCCTGGCCCCCATTCCATGGGTTGCATATCTCCAGGTGCAGGGGACCCTTCCTACAGCTAAAACATGCATGGCACATCCAGAGGATGGTACACCGTCTGATCGGGAAGAGTTTGGAAAAGTCACCTCATCTCCACGTCTCCTGGTATTCGGGTTCCCCAGCTCCTTTCCTTAGAGTCTCCCCACTTTGGGAAGGCAGCACACTCAACAGCCGGTTTTGCACGGCTTGGAATTTTCCGGTGAAGAAGGGGAATGGCGGGATGGAATGAGACACAAGCCTTAGATGTTTGGACAGGCATATGCCACTCTAGTTTCCTACCTGGAAGAAGAATTTCCCTATCCTTCAGGTGCCCCAGTAACTGGAATGGGTCTGTAGAAATCCTGCCCCTTTGTATCTGCTTCCCTAAACAAGTTGAAAACCGGTGCTCAGGGGCACTGCAATTCACAAACATGCAGGGTTGTAATTGACACCTCTAATGGAGTCATTTCTTGAGCCAAGTATTCGTAAAGGCCTTGTAAGCAAGGCAGAATTGCAGGAAAGGGATTTCAAGGGGTAGTTTGCACTCGTCATTAAAGCACATGCAAAGCTGCTGAACATCGCCAATGATGCAGTTTGCCAAAAAGGCCGTATGCGTTATTCCTTAATCTATTCAGGAAAAACCCTTACTCCATTTTTGGCCAACAGAACAGGCGGGCAATGTAAATTAATACTACAAAGAGATACCACTTCGCACCAGTCAGAATGGCCAACCTCACAAACTGTAAAACCTGAAATGCAGGACAGGGCGTGGAGAAAAGGGAACCCTGACAAGCTGATGGTGGGAATGTAAATTGCTAACAGCCACTCTGGAGAAGTGGGTGGTGATTCCTTAAAAATCTAAAAACCAGAGCTTCAGAGCATATGGCGCTTCCACTCCTGGGCCTGTATCTTGGAAAAAAACGTAAATTGACAGGACCCAGGCACTCTAAAATTTATGCAGCCCTGTTTACAAGAGCCTCTACTCGGAAGCTACCTAAAAGTCCTTGGAAGGAAGAATGGATAAAGAAATTATGGTAGATATGTACAATGGAATATTACTCAGCCATGAAGTGAATGAAATAAGGCCATTTAGGGCCACTCAGAAGGACCTACATACATTCATACTAAGTGTCATAAATCAGGCAATGAAAAATATCATATGATATTACTTATCGGTGGAATCTAAAAATTGATAGAAAGGTACTATCTTACAACACAGAAACAGAGTCCCAGACTTAGAACACAAACTTATGGTTACCAAACTGGAAAGGTGTGTTGGAGGCATAAATCATGAGGTTGGAGTTAGTATATACATATTTACAGAGAGAAAACTTGTAATCAACATGGACCTGCTGTAGAGCACTTGGAACTCTTCTCAACACCCTTTAGCAACCTCAATGGGAAAATAATTCTAAAAAGAATATATAGTTATCTCTGTATAAATGAATCATGTTGGTGTATGTCAAAAATGAACACAACATGATAAATCAACTATGTACTCCATTATAAATTTAAAATTAAGTTAAAGAAAAGAAAAAGGATCACTAAATTTGTTTAGTCGCAGTGAACGTACTAGTGTCACATCCCTGGACACAGACACAATTTGGTCCCAAGGCTGGACTGTTGTGGGCCTGAGGACCTCGGGAGGATATGCCAGCTAATTCGCCCCCCTTGAACATGTAGTACCTGGTCCCCTCTGCATGGGATCACTATCTCCAGATCTAAGTGTGCCCTCATACTACTAAACTAACCCTCTGACACCCAAAGGATGGTGGACTCTCTGGGCTGGATGACATTTGGAAAATCACCTGCTCTCAACATATCCTGGTGTTTGGGTTCCGACCTCCCGACTCCTTCGTAAGGGTCATCCCACTCTACAAGACAGCACCCTCAACAGGTGATTTTGCAGGGGTTTATACTTGTTCGGGGGATGAAGGGTAAGGGGGAAGAAGGAATGGGACAGAAGCCCTTACATGTTTGGTCAGGCACATTCCACTCTAATTTAATACCCAAGAACAGGACTTGCCCTACATCTAAGGTTGTGTCAGTAACCAGAGAGGGACAGTAGAAATCCTGCTGCCTTCTGTTTACCATAACAACAATTTTAAAACTGGACCTTATACGCACTTCATATTCACAATGCCTGGGGAGCTGTAAATGACAACAGCCCTCAAAAAATGTCTTGGGGTAGGTAATCGAAGTAGACTTCAAAACAAGGCAACCTTTCAATAACCCTTTTTCTAGGGGTAAATCTTACTGACACTGTTCAAAAAAAAAGCACATATGAAGATACTCACCATTGCTTTATGTTAGACAAATGCAAATCAGATGTACAAAGAAGTATCACCTGGAACCACTCAGAATAGCCACCATCACAATGTCTACAAACAAGAAATGCTTCAGAGGGTGTGGAAAAAAGAGAAACCTACTACTTTTTTTTTTTTAATCTGCGTTGGGTCTTCGTTGCTGCGCGCGGCTTTTCTATAGTTGCAGCAAGCGGGGGCTACTCATCATTGTGGTACGAAGCCTTCTCTTTGTGGTGGCTTCTCTTGTTGTGGAGCACAAGCTGTAGGCACACAGGCTTCAGTAGTTGTGGCTCGTGGGCTCTAGAGCGCAGACTGAGTAGTTGTGGTGCACGGGCTTACTTGTTCTGTGGCATGTGAGATCTTCCCGGGCCAGGGCTCCAACCTGTGTCCCCTGAACTGGCAG
Organism: Balaenoptera borealis; assembly: GCF_965194805.1. Lineage (NCBI taxonomy): Eukaryota > Metazoa > Chordata > Mammalia > Artiodactyla > Balaenopteridae > Balaenoptera > Balaenoptera borealis. The sequence goes on from NW_028123853.1 coordinate 580,561, forward strand.
GCAGATTCTTAACCACTGCACCACCAATTCTATGCTATCGGTGGCAATGCCAATTGGTAACAGCCACTATGGAGCACAGAATGGAGGTTACCAGAGTAAGGGGAGGTGGGAGGGATAAATTGGAAATTGGGATTGACATATACACACCACTATATATAAAAGAGATAACAAATAAGGGCTTACTGTATAGCACAGGGAACTCTACTCAATACTCTGTAATGACCTGTATGGGAAAGGAATCCAAAAAGGATTGGATATATGTATAACTGCTTCACTGTGCTGTGCAGCAGAAAGTAACACAACATTGTAAATCAACTCTATTCCAAAAAAATTGAAATTGAAATGAAATGAAGTAAAATAAAATAAAATAGAGCTACCAGATGATCCAGCAAGTTCACTCCTGTGTGCATATCTGGAGGAAAGCATAAATCGAAAAGACACATCTTCCCCAATGTTCACTGCAACACTTTTTACAATAGCGAAGACATGGAAGCAACCAAAATGTCCATCAACATATGAATATAGGTAAAGAATATGTGATACATATATATAATGGAATATGACTCAGCCATAAAATAGAAGAAAATAATATCAGTTGCAGTAACATGGATGGACCTAGAGATGATTGTACTAAGTGAAGTAAGTCAGACAGAGTAAGACAAATATTGGATGATATCACTTCTAGGTGGAAGCTAAACATTGATACAAATGAACTAACTTACAAAACAGAGGCAGACTCACAGACTTGGAAAACAAACTTATGGTTACCAAAGGGGAGAGGTGGGGGGTAGGGATAAATCAGGAGCTTGGGGTAAACATACGAATACTACTATATATAACAGATAAGCAACAAGGACCTACTGTATAGCACAGGGAGCTCTACTCAGTATTCTGGGAATACCGTTATCAGAAAAGAATCTGATAAAGAATGAATATATGCATATGTGTAACTGAATCACTTGCTGTGCAGCTGAAATGAACACAACATTGTAAATCAACTATACTCCAATAAAATTTAAATTTCAAAATAAAGAAAATCACCTATATTTCAAAAGAAAAAAAAAAGAATTCCCATCTCTTTATATGGCTTGATAGCTTACTTTTTTAGTGCTCAATATTATCCCATTCCCAGAATATATTAATACTATATCATTTCATTCACCTATTGGAGGACACCTTAGTTTCATTCACATTTTGGCAATATTGAATTAGGTGCTATAAGTATCCATATGCAGGTTTTCCTCTGGAAGTATGTTTTAAACTACTTTCAGTAAATATCCATGAGAACACTTGACGGATTGTACAGTAAGGGAATGCTCAATATTCTAGCAAGTGTCAATCAGACTACCAAAGTAGCTGTATTATTTTTCATTTCCACCAATGACAAATGACATTTCCTATTGTTCCACATCTCCTACAGAATTTGTTCTTGTCATTGTTCACATTTTAGCCATTCTAAGTGTTACATAGTGGTATGGAATTGTATTTTTAATTTGCTTTTTCATGGCAGCATGTAATCTGGATTATTCTTCTGTATACTTATATGCATAGTGTCTATTTTCTTTGGTGAGGTGTCCATAAAGTATATTGGTCCACATTTTATTTAGGTTGCTTTCATTTTTTTCTACCCAATCTGTATTTGTTTTATTTATTTTCGTGCCTTATTGCATTAGCAAGGACTTGGAGTAAAATATGGAAAAGGAGTCATGAAAGGGGACATCCTTGCTTTTACCTGAACTTAGTGGAAAAGCTTCATGGTTTTGACCATTAATCATGATGTAAGATAAAAGTTTCCTGTAAATCTTTGTTATCAACTTGAGAAAGCTCCAGTCTATTTCTTTAACTGAGAGTTTTTATGAAGAATGGGTGTTAGATTTTTTCAAAGGTCTTCTGAATCTATTGATATGCTAATGATTGTCTTTAAGGTGTTGATATGATGGATATAATTATTTGATTCTAGAATGTTGAACCAGCCTTTCATACCTGGGATTATTTCCTCTCATTCATGATATAAAATTCTCTCAAAATATTGTTGGATTCGATTTGGTAATATTTTGTTGAGGATTTTTGCATTGATGTTCCTGAGAGATATTGGTCAGTTTTCTTTACTATTCATATGTTCTTCTAAGTTTGGATGTTGTGGATTTAGTGTCAGACATTCATTTGGGGAGATTCTCAGTCATTTTTAAAAAATATTTTCTGTTCTTTATTATCTTTATTCTCCTCCTGCTATACCCATTATGTATAGGTCACAGCATTTTTCATTGTTCCACAATTATTGATTACTCTGTTCTGTTGATTTCTTTCCTGCCCATTTTCTCTTTTCTTTTGAGATTTAAAGGTTTCTCCTGATACGTCTTCAAGCTCACAGATATTTCTCCTCAGCCAGCTCTTTGACTGCTAAAACAAAATACGAGAGACTTGGTATTTTATAAACAACAGAATATTTTTGTTTTCTCATAATTGCTGAGGCTGAAAAGTTCAAGAACAAGTAACCAGGGGCTTCCCTGGAGGTGCAGTGGTTAAGAATCTGCCTACCAATAAAGGGGACAAGGGTTCGAGCCCTGGTCCAGGAAGATCCCACATACCCTGGAACAACTAAGCCCGTGCACCACAAATACTGAGCCTGTGCTCTAGAGGCCACAGGCCACAACTACTGAGCCCGTGAGCCACAACTACTGAAACCCACACGCCTAGAGCCTGTGCTCCACAACAAGAGAAGCCACTCAATGAGAAGCCCGCGCACCGCACCAAAGACCCAACACAGCCAAAAAATTAATTAATTAATTATCTAATTATTTTTTTTAAAAAAAGAACAAGTTGCCAGCTGACTTAGTGTCTGGCGAGGGACCAATTTCTGGTTCATAATGTGGGTCTTCTCGCTCGGCAATGAAATCATGGAATGGGCATAAGATCTTCTGCGTGCTACATTTATTAGGTCACTAATCCCATGTTTGAGGTCTCTGGCCTCATAACCTAATCACCTCCCAAAAGCCCCACCTCCTAATACCATCAACATGGGAGCTAGGTTTCAAAATTTTAAAATTAGAGGTACAAAATATTTACACCATAACAGGGACCACAGAGTTAACTGATTTTTCCTTTCATGTTAAAGGTTTGCACATTTATATTTATTATATAATCCCAAAACCCTTGTTTTTTTTTTTTATAAGATTCTTTTTCGGTATACGCCAGTACAGACCACTGAGTAGAGTTCCCTGTGCTATAAAGCAGGTCTTTATCTATTTTATATATAGTAGTGTGTATAAGTCAGTCCCAATCTCCCAATTTATCCCTTCCCCACTTATTCCCTGGTAACCATAAGTTTGTTTTCTATATCCATGATTCTATTTCTGTTGTGTAAATAAGTTCATTTGTACCTTTTTTTTCTTTTTTAGATTCCTCATATAAGCAATATCATATGATATCTGTCTTTCTGTGTCTGACTTGCTTCACTCAGTATAACAATCTCTAGGTCCATCCATGTTGCTACAAAACCCTTAATTGTTAAGGATAACTCTCAATTTTTCCCAGTATCATCAGCAATTCTTTCTGGCAGACACGTGATAACACTTTTTAAACAGGGATATTGAGACCAAGGCTCCTGACCTGCAAACAAACAAAACATCATTCATATAGTGAAAACTTTGCAAATCAAAGGATGAAAGCACTTGGTCTAAATCCCTTTGCACCCACTGCTGACAGAGGGCAGAGGAGTTTGACTCACTAATCTTCCTTACGTGCACTTCTTCCTAATGGGGTATTCCATCTAAAACTTATAAGAAGCGGGGATGTATCATGGAACACACCAATCGCTACTACAGATTCTGAAGCAGCAAAACAAAACAAAACAAAACAAAAAAACATGATGAATCCATCCAAAGGGTTCTGTCCACATTGTTACAATAGTTTCCTTCACACTGTGAACCCTTTTCAAACCCTATCACTTGAACCTATTTTTATTTTTTTCAACAAAAATAATGTTAATCTGCAGTCAGACACTCCAGTAATATTACACTATCCCTTGTGCAAGTATGTAGGGATTTGAGGAGCTATGGGAGGCCACCATGAGAGGTTGCCTAGAGTAATTCGGACATTTCATTTAATGTTGGTTCTCCTCCCTAAGATGTCTGCTATCCTCTTCTTTTTGTAGCTACTAGCATTGAGAAAGTGACCAAGATAAGGCCCTTCTCTTTTACTGCCCATGAATGCAACTGTGATTAACCCCACAGAACTTGGTGCTTCCAGAATCCCCTGAACCTACTGACCCTCCATGCATGGCATGACATAGATAAGGATGGTGACGTGTATCCTTGTATAGAGCATGTTATAAAATGTTTGACTCTTCCCTTCCTCATAATTCCAAAGAATAGATTTCTTTGGATTTCTGCTTAATGCTGCTGGAGTTGGTACAAAAGTTGAGGGAGGTATCAGGGCACACCAAAAGAGAGGGTAACTGCACAGAAAATACAAGCAGGTACATTTCTGTGTAGTTTCAAGCAGCTTATTTACTATATCAACCATGGTGACATGTTGACCTGACCCTTCCTCTTTCTACTAGTAGTACAACAAACATAAAGGATATTTAGGCTGCTTGTTTTATCCCCACCTCTCACAATTGCTCTGCATTAACATATAGGACAATGAAGGGCCCTTTCTACCATCTTAACCAATATTTGAGAACTAGAAAATGTCCAGATTTTTCTGGGGTTTATTTTCATATTCCCCAATCAGGCCTATGAAGGAATCTTACCTATTGTGTTTAGTGAAGTCATATCTCTGACGGCATCCCATCATCGACAAAACTGGAAAGAAATTTGAAGGGTCTTCGATTTTACCATATTTGAAATAACAATATTTTAGCCTGCCACGTTTTTGGATTTTAGAAAAAAATATTTTAAATGAGACAAAAAATCATTTTTATGACACAAAAAGACAGCAATAGTTTTATATTTTTATCTGTTCCACTTGCACACAAGTGTCTCATGGGGTTATGTAAAGCTCTCCTGTTGGGTGCTGTGCATGGTGCAAGTATGGATTAAAGCTTAGGAATCTTAAGCTTCAGTCACCTGAAACATTTAAATTAGGATGCAAGCAATCCTGTCCAACATTTGAAAAGAGCAAGACACTCTCTTTATTTTATTTGTTAGGTAATGAATCTGTCTTTTCCCCAAGGAGAGAAACAAGTGGCATCTTCCATCAATGTGTTGCACAAACATCTTTGAACAGAGAGTGCAAGCAGAGGCTGATACAGGTTGTGAAAAAAAAAAAAAAGAGAGACCCTTCTGGCATTTTCTCCTAACTTATTGCAATCTCCCATTTAAAATGTGGGAATAATCAATCTTCTGAGGAAAAAGGCCCAAGGAAGGTTTTTGCTTCTGTGGAATAAGGGGATTGCTAAAGATTTCAGGAGGCAAGACGAATTAGTGAGAATGACCATGAGAAATCAGAGAAAAGTCAGATCCATGGATGAAGTGATGTTTACCACTGTGGATCAATGAGAAGTAGGAGCAAATGAAAAGAAAGCTGATACAACATTTTCTGAATAAATGTAACCTTTCAGCTGTCATAGAAAAATTAATACTCACTATGATACAACATATTTAGTTTAGAAAGTTAACTTAAATTTAAAGCTTAATAATTACATTTATTGAAGAAATGAAAACATATTTGTGGTTTAGAATAAATAATGTGTTCTGCTACAGGTAAGAAGTCTACATAAATAAATAGAAATAAGACTAAATAAATAAAGAGGAAAATAACAAATTAGATGTTATTAACATTAAAAACTGACACTCATCTAAAGAAAGAGAAGGAGAGAGAGAAAGAGAGAAGAACTCATCTCAAGCATGTATTAAAAACTCCTAAATAAGAAGTCTTCAGATGTTAAAAAAAAAAGGAAGTCTTCAATAAGAAGATAATGGAATAGCAAAATGGGGGAAATATACCAAAAGATATTTCAAAAAAGAGAGTACAGAATGTTAAGTAAACATATCAAAAGATGCTTGGCTTCTTAGTAGTCAATTAAATGCAAAAGCGTGATACCTGGAATTATCACTCACCAACCAGAAAGTTCAAATGAAAATGACAGGTATTATCAAGTTTGACAAGAATGTGTATAATCCTTGAATCTCATTCACTGCTGCTGAAGATGAAAAATCATACAAATGTTTTGAAAATATTTAGAAATATCTAAAAAGATAAACACAAGAAAGCTATGACTCGAAAATTTTACTACTACGTGTATACTGAACAATAATTTATACACACACCACCAAAGCTCAAGTTCTAGAATTTATATACCAGTGCTGTTCTCAATAGACACAAACTGAAAATCACTCATATTGTAATACACATTGGAATAAATTAATTAATAGTTAAATATTTACATTATGGAATCCTATGCAACAGTGGCAATGCATGATCACAACAGGCAACCATATAGGCATATTCACAAACAACATAAAATAAAAAAGCCCAATCCAAAAGTGATTTTACTGTGCCATAACATTTATATAAAATACAAAATACAGGTAAAGTTATCTTTTTGTTAGATACCGGAACAATATTAAACCTTAAGGGGAGTCACTAGAATGGGACCAGGGGGCCTCTGAGTATCTGGCAATTTTCTGTGTCTTTATCTAGAAGCTATGTTTAGAGTGTATTCAGATGCTGAATTTTCTGAAATTTGTCATTTCCTTACAAACCATGCATGTTTTTCATTGTTTTTTATACATAACAAAAACTAAAAAAGATAGACCGGGAAGGTAATTGTATTAGCACTTTAATATCCATGCTTTTCAAGGTGGAAGTGAAAAGTATTAAATACTTGACATTGTGATTACTTCTTAAAAGTAAGGTGAAAATTTGAGGTTAATAAATAAGACATGCTTCTTCATATATAATCCTCAAAGAGGAGGGGTAGAAAGGAGTATTATTTTTTTTTCTTTAATACAGAATCGTTAAGATAGAAAATAATGAAAACAGACTAGGTTTAAAAAAGAGCACACTGGACTTCCCTGGTGGCACAATGGGTAAGAATTTGCCTGCCAATGCCGGGAACAGGGGTTCCATCCCTGGTCTGGGAAGATCCCACATGCCACAGAGCAACTAAGCCCGTGTGCCACAATTACTGAGCCTGTGCTCTAGAGCCTGCAAGCAACAACTATTGAGCCTGCATGACACAACTACTGAAGCCCATGCACCTAGAGCCCATACTCCACAACAAGAGAAACCACCGCAAGGAGAAGCCCGTGCACCACAACGATGAGTAACCCCTGCTTCTCTAGTAACAGCTGGAGAAACCCTGTGCAGCAACGAAGACCCAACACAACCAAACATTTAAAAAATTAAATCTTTTGACTTCTGAGATGACTCACTCACGTGGCTGTAGGTAAGAGGCCTCAGTTCCTTGCCACATGGATCTCTCCTTAGGGCTGCTTGAGTGTCCTCATGACATGGCAGCTGGCTTACCCCAGGATGAGTGATCTAGCAGAAACCAAAGCAGAAGCTGCAATGTCTTTTATAACTTTGGAAGCTGCACTTTGTCATTTCTGCAATTTCTTATTAGTTAAACAGTCAACCCTTTTCAAGTACGAGGAGCCACACTGGTACATGGAGACTGGGAGATAATTAGGGGATAATTAGGTCCATCTTGGAGGCTGGCTACCAAAGTGGCTGACTAGCCAAAGTCTGAATTTTGTTTTCTTCATTTCTGGAGAGAAAATGGTCAGTGAACATCATTGGTGGTCTTTGAGATGTACCAAAGCTACCTCTTGCTCTCACTCCCAGCTGTGTGGCTGACAGGGTCTTGGTGCTCCAGCCGGGTGTCAAGCCTGTGCCTCTGAGGTGGGAGAGCCGAGTTCAGGACATGGGTCTACCAGAGACCTCTGGCACCTTGTAATATCAAATGGCGAAAGCTCTTCCAGAGATATCCGTCTCAACGCTAAGACCCATCTCCACTCAGAGACCAGCAAGATCCAGTGCTGGACATCCCATGCCAAACAACTAGCAAGACAGGAATGCAGGCCCACCCATTAGCAGAGAGGCTGCCGAAAATCACAATAAGGTCACAGACACGCCAAAACACACCACCAGATGCGGATCTGTCCACCAGAAAGACAAGATCCAGACACAACCACCAGAACACAGGCACCAGTCCCCTCCATCAGAAAGCCTACACAACCCCCTGAACCAACCTTAGCCACTGGGGGCAGACACCAAATACAACGGGAACTACGAATCTGCAGCCTCTGAAAAGGAGACCCCAAACACAGTCCCCAAAGCCAAATGAGAAGACACAGAAACACACAGCAGATGAAGGAGCAAGGTAAAAACCCACCAGACCAAACAAATGTGGAGGAAATAGGCAGTCTACCTGAAAATGAATTCAGAGTAATGATGATAAAGATGATCCCAAATCTTGGTACTGGAATGGAGAATAGACAAGAAACGTTTAACAAGGACCTAGAAGAACTAAAGAGCAAACAAACAATGATGAACAACACAATAAACGGAATTAAAAATTCTCTAGAAGGAAACAATAGCAGAATAACTGAGGCAGAAGAATGGATAAATGACCTGGAAGATAAAATAGTGGAAATAACTACTGCAAAGCAAAATAAAGAAAAAAGAATGAAAAGAATTGAGGACAATCTGAGACATCTCTGGGAAAACATTAAACGCACCAACATTCGAATATAGGGGTCCCAGAAGTAGAAGAGAAAGAGAAAGACACTGAGAAAATATTTAAAGAGATTATAGTTGAAAACTTCCCTAATATGGGAAAGGAAATCGTTAATCAAGTCCAGGAAGCGCAGGGAGTCCCATACAAGATAAACCCAAGGAGAAACATGCCAAAACATCTATTAATCAAACTATCAAAAATTAAATACAAAGAAAAAATATTAAAAGCAGCAAGGGAAAAACAACAAATAACATACAAGGGAATCCCCGTAAGGTTAACAGCTGAACTTTCAGCAGAAACTCTGCAAGCCAGAAGGGACTGGCAGGACATATTTAAAGTAATGAAAGGGGAAAAGCTACAACCAAGATTACTCGACCCACCAAGGATCTCGTTCAGATTCGACAGAGAAATTAAAACCTTTACAGACAAGCAAAAGCTAAGAGAATTCAGCACCACCAAACCCGCTTTACAACAAATGCTAAAGGAACTTCTCTAGGCAGGAAACACAAGAGAAGGAAAAGACCTACAATAAGAAACCCAAAACAATTAAGAAAATGATAATAAGAACATACATATCAATAATTACCTTAAATGTAAATGGATTAAATGCTCCAACCAAAAGACATAGACTGGCTGAATGGATCCGAAAACACGACCGGTATGTATGTGGTCTACAAGAGACCCACTTCAGACATAGGGACACATACAGATGGAAAGTGAGGGGATGGAATAAGATATTCCATGCAAATGGAAATCAAAAGAAAGCTAGAGTAGCAATTCTCATATCAGACAAAAAAGACTTTAAAATAAAGACTATTACAGGAGACAAAGAAGGACACTACATAATGATCAAGGGATCAATCCAAGAAGAAGATATAACAATTGTATAATTTTATGCACCCAACATAGGAGCACCTCAATACATAAGGCAAATGCTAACAGCCATAAAAGGGGAAATCGACAGTAACACAATCATAGTAGGGGACTTTAGCACCCCTCTTTCACCAATGAACAGATCATCCACAATGAAAATAAATAAGGAAACACAAGCTTTAAATGATACATTAAACAAGATGGACTTAATTGATATTTATAGGACATTCCATCCAAAAACAACAGAATACACTTTTTCTCAAGTGCTCCTGGAACATTCTCCAGGATAGATCATATCTTGGGTCACAAATCAAGCCTTGGTAAATATAAGAAAATTGAAATCGTATCAAGTATCTTTTCCAACCACAATGCTATCAGACTAGATATCAATTACAGGGAAAAAGTCTGTAAAAAATAAAAACACATGGACGCTCAACAAGACACTACTTAATAACCAAGACATCACTGAAGAAATCAAAGAGGAAATAAAAAAATACCTAGAAACAAATGACAATGAAAACATGAAGACCCAAAACCTATGGGATGCAGCAAGAGCAGTTCTAAGAGAGAAGTTTGTAGCAATACAATCCTACCTCAAGAAACAAGAAATATCTCAAATAAACAAGTTAACCTTACACCTAAAGCAATTAGAGAAAGAAAGAAAAAAAAAAAAAAAAACAAAGTCAGCAGAGGAAAGACATCATAAAGATCAGACCAGAAATAAATGAAAAAGAAATGAAGGAAACAACAGCAAAGATCAAAAAAACTAAAAGCTGGTTCCTTGAGAGGATAAACAAAATTGATAAACCATTAGCCAGACTCATCAAGAAAAAAAGGGAGACGACTCAAATCAATAGAATTACAAATGAAAAAGAAGAAGTAACAACTGACACTGCAGACATACAAAGGATCATGAGAGATTACTGCAAGCAACTATATGCCAATAAAATGGACAACCTGGAAGAAATGGACAAATGCTTAGAAAAGCACAACCTTCCAAGACTGAACCAGGAAGAAATAGAAACTACAAACAAACCAATCCCAAGCACTGAACTTGAGACTGTGATTAAAAATCTTCCAACAAACAAAAGCCCAGGACCAGATGGCTTCACAGGCAAATTCTATCAAACATTTAGAGAAGAGTTAACACCTATCCTTCTCAAACTCTTCCAAAATATAGCAGAGGGAAGAACTCTCCCAAACTTATTCTATGAGACCACCATCTCCCTGACACCAAAACCAGACAAAGATGTCACAAAGAAAGAAAACTACAGGTCAATATCACTGATGAACATAGCTGCAAAAATCCACTGCACAATACCAGCAAACAAAATCCAACAGCGCCTTAAAAGGATCATACACCATGATCAAGTGGGGTTTATCCCAGGGATGCAAGGATTCTTCAATACATGCAAATCAATGTGATACACCATATTAAAAAACTGAAGGATAAAAACAATATGGTCATCTCAATAGATGCAGAAAATGCTTTCGACAATATTAAACACCCATTTATCATAAAAACCCTCCAGAAAGTAGGCATAGAGGGAACTTTCCTCAACATAATAAAAGCCATATATGACAAACCCACAGCCAGCATCGTTCTCAATGGTGAAAAAGTGAAACCATTTCCACCAAGATCAGGAACAAGACAAGGTTGCCCACTCTCACCACTATTATTCCACACACTTTTGGAATTTTTAGCTACAGCAATCAGAGAAGAAAAAGAAATAAAAGGAATCCAAATCGGAAAAGAAGAAGTTAAGCTCTCACTGTTTGCAGATGACATGATACTATACATAGAGAATCCTAAAGATGCTACCAGAAACCTACTAGAGTTAATCAATGAACTGGTAAGGTTGCAGGATACAAAATTAATGTACAGATATCTCTTTCATTCCTATACACTAAAGATGAAAATTCTGAAAGAGAAATTAGGGAAACACTCCCATTTACCACTGCAACACAAAGAATAAAATACCTAGGAATAAACCTACCTAAGGAGACAAAAGACGTTTACTCAACAAATTATAAGACACTGATGAAAGAAATCAAAGATGACACAAACAGATACAGAGATATACCATGTTCTTGGATTGGAAGAATCAGCATTGTGAAAATGACTCTACTACCCAAAGCAATCTACAGATTCAATGCAATCCCTATCAAACTACCAATGGAATTTTTCAGAGAACTAGAACAAAAAAATTTCACCATTTGTATGGAAACACAAAAGACCCCGAACAGCCAAAGCAATCTTGAGAAGAAAAACAGAGCTGGAGGAATCAGGCTCCCTGACTTCAGACAATACTACAAAGCTACAGTAGTCAAGACAGTATGGTACTGGCACAAAAACAGAAATATAGAGCAATGGAACAGGAGAGAAAGCCCAGACATAAACCCATACACATATGGTCACCTTATTTTTGATAAAGGAGGCAAGAATATACAATGGAGAAATCACAGCCTCTTCAATAAGTGGTGCTGGGAAAACTGGACAGCTACCAGTAAAAGAATGAAATTAGAAGACTCCCTAACACCATACACAAAAATAAACTCAAAATGGATTAAAGACCTAAATGTAAGGCCAGACACTATCAAACTCTTAGAGGAAAACATAGGCAGAACACTCTATGACATCAATCACAGCAAGATCCTTTTTGACCCACCTCCTAGAAAACGGAAATTAAAAAGAAACATAAACAAATGAGACCTAAGGAGACTTAAAAGCTTTTGCACAGCAAAGGAAAACATAAACAAGACGAAAAGGCCACCCTCAGAATGGGAGAAAATATTTGCCAACGAAGCAGCTGACAAAGGATTAATCTCCAAACTTTACAAGCAGCCCATGCAGCTCAATATCAAAAAACAAACAAACAAACAAACAACCCAATCCATAAATGGGCAGAAGACCTAAATAGACATTTCTCCAAAGAAGATATACAGATTGCCAACAAACACATGAAAGAATGCTCAACATCACTGATCATTAGAGAAATGCAAGTCGAAATTACAATGAGGTATCACCACACACAGGTAAGAATGGCCATCATCAAAAAAATCTACAAACAATAAATGCTGCAGAGGTGTGGAAAAAAGGGAACCCTCTTGCACCGTTGGTGGGAGTGTAAATTGATACAGCCACTATCGAGAGCGGTATCGAGGTTCCTTAAAAAACTAAAAATAGAACTACCATATGACACAGCAATCCCACTACTGGGCATACACCTGGAGAAAACCATAATTCAAAAAGAGTCATGTTCCACAATGTTCATTGCAGCTCTATTTGCAATAGCCAGGACATGGAAGCAACCTAAGTGTCCATCAACTGATGAATGGGTAAAAAAGATGTTGCACATCTTCAATATAAAATGGAATATTACTCAGCCATAAAAAGAAATGAAATTGAGTTATTTGTAGTGAGATGGATGGACCTAGAGTCTGTCATACAGAGTGAAGTAAGTCAGAAAGAGAAAAACAAATACTGTATGCTAACACATATATGTGGAATCTAAAAAGAAAAGGAAAAGAAACGGTTGGGAAGAATCTAGGGACAGGACAGGAATAAAGACGCAGACATAGAGAATGGACTTGAGGACATGGGGAGGGGGAAGGGTAAGCTGGGACGAAGTGAGAGAGTGGCATGGACTTATATATACTACCAAATGTAAAATAGCTAGCTAGTAGGAAACAGCTGCATAGAAGAGGGAGATCAGCTCAGTGCTTTATGACCACTTAGAGGGGTGGGATAGGGAGGGCGGGAGGGAGACGCAACAGGGAGGAGATATGGGGATATATGGATATGTATAGCTGATTCACTTTGTTCTAAAGCAGAGACTAACACACCATTGTAAAGCAATTAGAGTCCAATAAAGATGTTAAAATTAAATAAATAAATAAATGAATAATTTATGCCCCCCCTCCAAATTAAATCTTTTTTAAAAATAAATAAATAAAAAAGAGCACTCCATGACATGGAACGCTAAACCTAAGTATTTTCAGTACTATAGTAAATGTAAATGGATTAATATCTCCTATTAAAGTGTAATTTTTTATATTATGTGGAACTAAATTTTTTTCACAATATACAGGTAAAATAAAAGAATTACATTAGAAAGGAGAAAACATTCCATGTATTTAAAAACAATAAAACAATAAGCATATAATATGCATCTTAGATATAAGTAGTCTTTAAGTTCAGAACAATTTGTCATTATTGTAATTAGTATTATTATACCAATTTCTTTAAAACATTTCAATACTTGTTGTATTTGAGAAAATATTTTAATATTTTTTCTTCTCTCTTTTGTGGTCTAATACATGGTAAGTATTTAGCTGCTAACATAACTTAAAAATATATTTTGTTTTTTTTACAGCCGAACAAAACTGAATCAAGAAGAAATAGATAACTTGAACATACTGATCACTAAAAGCAAAATACAGGGCTTCCCTGGTGGCGCGGTGGTTGAGAATCTGCCTGCCAATGCAGGGGACACGGGTTCGAGCCCTGGTCTAGGAAGATCCCACATGCCGCGGAGCAACTGGGCCCGTGAGCCACAACTACTGAGCCTGAGCGTCTGGAGCCCGTGCTCCACAACAAGAGAGGTCACGATAGTGAGAGGCCCACGCACCGTGATGAAGAGTGGCCCCCGCTCGCTGCAACTAGAGAAAGCCCTCGCACAGAAACGAAGACCCAACACAGCCAAAATAAATAAATAAATAACTAGAATTTAAAAAAAAAATAGAATCTGTAATTTAAAAAACTCCCTACCAACAGAAGTCCAGGATCAGATGGTTTCACAGGCAAATTCTACCAAATATAAAAAGCAGAACTTACACTGATTCTTCTCAAACTCTTCGAAAAGATTGAAGAGTAAGGAATACTTCCAAAGACATTCTATGAAGCCACTATCACGCTGATATCAAAAAACAGATGGGGAGGGGGGACTTCCCTGGTGGCACAGTGGTTAAGAATCTGTCTGCCACTGCAGGGGACATAGGTTCGAGACCTGGTCTGGAAAGATCCCACATGCCATGGAGCAACTAAGCCTGTGTGCCACAACTACTGAGCCTGCGCTCTACAGCCCACGAGCCACAACTACTGAGCCTGATAGCCACAACTGCTGAAGCCCACGCACCTAGAGCCCATGATCTGCAACAAAAGAAGCCACCACAATGAACAGCCTGCACACCACAACGAAGAGTAGCCCCCGCTCACCGCAACTAGAGAGAGCCCGAGCACAGCAACGAATGCCCAATGCATCCAGAAATAAAGAAAGAAAGAAATTTACTTAAAAAAAAAAAAACAAATAAAACTGATGGGGACTTTTCTGGTGGTCCAGCAGTTAAGATTTCGCCTTCCAGTGCAGGGGGTGCAGGTTCGATCCCTGGTTTTGGAGCTAAGATCCCACATGCCTCACAAACAAGAAACCAAAACATGAAACAGAAGCAATATTGGAACAAATTCAATAAAGACTTTAAAAAAAAAACACAGAGAAAGACACTACCAAAAAAGAAAACTGCAGGCCAATATCGTTGATAAATATAGATGCAAAAATTCTCAACTGAATATTAGAAAACCGAATCCGACAACACATAAGAGGATCATACACCATGACCAAATTTGATTCACCCCAGTTTCACAAAGCTGTTTCAACATATGCAAATCAATCAACATGATACACCCCATCGACAAAGGAAAAACAAGAAACAAACGATCATCTCAATAGATGGCGAAAAAGCATTTGAAAAGCTTCAACATCCATTCATGGTAAAAACACTTACCAACGTGGGTACAGAGGAAACATATCTCAACATAATAAAAGCTATTTATGACAAACCCACAGCCAATATAATACTCAACGTTCATAAGCTGAAAGCCTTCCCGCTAAAATCTGGAACAAGACAAGGATGCCCACTCTCACGTCTTCTCTTCAACATAGTATTGGAAGTCCTAGCCACAACAATCAGACAAGAAAAAGAAATAAAATCTAACCAAATTGGAAGGGAAGAGGTAAAGTTGCCATTATATGCAGATGACATGATAATATATATAAAGGAAACCCTAAAAATTCCACACAAACACTACTAGAACTGATAAACAAATTCAGCAAAGTAGCAGGATACAAGATTAACATATATAAATTGGTTGCATTTCCTGGTTTTTCTTTCTTTTTTTTTTAAATTTATTTTGGCTGCATTGGGTCTTCATTGCTGTGCACGGGCTTTCTCTAGTTGTGGCCAGTGGGGACTAGACTTTCTTGTGGTGCGCAGGCTTCTCATTGCAGTGGCTTCTCTTGTTGTGGAGCACGGGCTCTAGGCATGCAGGCTTAAGTAGTTGTGGCACATGGGCTCAGTATTTGTGGCTCACTGGCTCTAGAGTGCAGGCTAAGTAGTTGTGGCACACAGGTTTAGTTGCTCCACGGCATGTGAGATCTTCCTGCATCAGGGCTCAAACCCGTGTCCCCTGTATTGGCAGGCGGATTCTCAACCACGGAGCCACCAGGGAAGTCCCTGGTTGCATTTCTTTACACTAACAATGAAATATCAGAAAGGAAATGTAAACAAGCAATCCTTTTTTTAATGGCATCAAAAAAATAAAATGCTTAGGAATAAACCTCACCAAGGAGGTGAAAGACTTATATACTGAGAACTACAAAACATTAGTAAAGGAAGCTGAAGATGATTCAAAGAAATGGAAAGACATCCCACGCTCTTGGATGGGAGGAATTAATACTGTTAAAATGGCTATACTACCCAAAGCAATCTACAGATTTAATGTGATCCCTATCAAATTACCCATGACATCTTCCCCAGAACTAGAACAAATAATCCTAAAATGTATCTGGAACCATAAAAAGTCAGAAATGTGAACACAATCCCCAGGAAAAAGAACAAAGCAGGAGGCATAACCCTCCTAAACTTCAGAAAATACTACAAAGTTACAGTAATCAAAGCCGCATTGTATTGGCACAGAAAGAGATACATGGATCAATGGAATAGAATCGAGAGCTAAGAAATAAACCCACACACCTATGGTCAATTAACCTTTGACAAAGGAGGCAAGAATATACAATGGGGAAAAGACAGTCTCTTCAGCAAGTGGTGTTTTGAAAGTTGGACAGCCGTATGCAAATCAGTGAAGTCAGAACATACCCTCACACCATACACAAAAATAAACTCAAAACGGCTTATATGCTTAAATATAAGATAGGACACCTTATAACTCCTAGAAGAGAACATAAGCAAAACATTCTCTGACATAAGTCATACCAAAATTTTCCTAGGTAGTTCTCCCTAGGCAGTACAAATACAGTAAGTCACCTACATACGAACCTTCAAGCTGCAAACTTTCAAAGATGCAAACGTCCATTCGCGTGTCCAATCATGTAAGTTAGTTCACGTGTCTGACATACATTGTCACGTGCGTGCTTCCTCTATATGTGGTTGTGCTTTTGTGTACTTTACAGTACTGTATAGAGTACAGTAGTACAGTACCTTTATTTCAAGCCCAAGATGTCTGGAAGCAAGCGTAAAAGCAGACGTGATGTAGCTGGTACTGTGAAGAAGCGCCAAGCGATAATGACGGGAAAAAAAGTGAAAGTAATTGAGAGAGTGGAGCGAGGCAAAAAGATGTTAGACATCGCTCATTCTTATAATATGAATCATTCAATCATTGGCACGAATCTAAAGGACAAGGACAAGATCATGGAACATGTGAAGTCTGCTGTGCCGACGATGTTGACACAATATCCAAGAAGCATGGAAAAGTGATGGAGGAGATGGAGAAACTTCTCAGTGTGCGGATGCAGGATCAACATCAGCGCTGAGTCCTGCTCAACTTAACGCTGATTCAAGAGAAAGCTAAAAGCCTTTATGAAGACTTGAAGAAGAAACACGGCAAAGAATCAGAGGGCACATCTTTTAATGCCAGCCATGGCTGGTTTCATCGGTTCAAGGCTAGAGCCAGCCTTCACAATGTAAAAGTAAGTGCAGAGACAGCAAGTGCAGATAGGGTAGCTGTCCAGGAACTTCCAGAAACACTTTGAGAAATTATTGATGATGGTGTGTATTTACCCAACCAGGTTTTTAATGTGGATGAGACACAACTGTACTGGAAGAGGATGCCAGACCGAAGTTACGTCAGTAAGGAGGAAAAGTTGATGCCGGGCTGTAAAGCAGCAAAGGATAGGCTAACTGTTGTTTGGTGGCAATGCTTCCGGTGAATTGAAGCTGAAACCTCTCTTAGTTTATCATTCACAGAACCCAAGAACCCTTAAAAACATAGCCAAGGGCTCTCTTCCTGTTGTGTGGAAGCGTAACCCCAAATCCCGGATTACACAGGCCACGTTCCAGGACTGGTTTTGCCACCACTTTATCCCAGATGTAGAGGAATATTGCTTGGAGAAGGACGTTCCAGCAAAACATTCTTTTGCTGCTCGACTATGCTCTGGGCCACCCCCCATTCATGGATGACTTTCATCCCAACGTCAAAGTCCTGCATCTGTCACCAAATACTACGTTGCTCATCCAACCTATGGACCAGGGCGTTATAGCGACTTTCAAGAAATATTATTTATGTCACACTTTTTGTCAGGCAGTAAAGGTAAGTGACAAATCAGGAACAACCTAGGGACAACTTTGGGAGGACTATAACATCTACAAGACCATAAAAAACATTGACTTTGCATGGTGTGAGGGTATGGCGGTCACGATGAATGGGGTTTGGAAGAACCTTTGCCCACAGTTTGTTCATGATTTTTGTGGATTTGAGAAGGTAGATCAGAAGTCCGAAGAGGTCTTCAGCAACGTAGTGACCCTCAGCGAGAAGCTGGAGCTAGATCTGCAAGAGGACGATTTCGCTGAACTCCTTGCTGTGCAACATGAGGAGCTTACTGATGGAATTGGAGGCCCAGAGAAAGGATGAAGAGGGACAGGAGGAAGAAAAAGTAACTGAAGAACTGAAGAGATTCACGACACAGAAAATGGCAAGGGAATCTTCGTTATTTGAGGAAGCACTGTTAGTTTTTGAGGCACAGGACCCGAACCTAGAATGGGACCCAAAGGTGGCAGCAGCCATTCAGATTGCAATCCAGTGTTACCTTGTCATCTATGATGAGAAAAAAAGAGCTACTACCCAGACATCAATGGATCATTCTTTCAAGAGGGTAGATAGAATTAAATCCAGCAAGGAACCAGAACCTTTGCCATCAACGTCAGGTATGAGTGAAATTGCAGCTTGCCCTCTGTCTCCTACTGCTGATAATCCTTCACCCCTACCATCTCCCACCTCCCCTCCCTCCTCCAACCAGTAACTCTGCTCGCCTGTTCCCTCAATGCCAGCCCGAGTATCCCAGCTGTTGTACTGTATTACTGTACTTTTCAAGTTACTGTACTGTAAGATTAAAAATGCTTTCTTTGTTTTTGTGCTTGTTTTTTAATGTATTGTTTGCGTGAAAAGTATTATAAACCTATTACGGTACAATACCATATAGCCGACTGTGTAAGTTGGGTACCTAGGCGAACTTTGTTGGACTTACAAACAAATTGAACTTACAAACGCACTCTTGGAACAGAACTTGTTCATATGTAGGGGACTTACTGTAAAAGCAAAAAAGAAACAGGAACTAATCAAACTTATAAGCTTTTGCACAGCAAAGGAAACCATAATCAAAATGAAAATACAACCTATGGACTGGGAGAAAATATTAGCAAATGATGAGACTGACAAGGGCTTAATTTCCAAACTATACAAACAGCTCATACAACTCAATAACAAAATAACAAACAACTCAATGGAAAAATGGGTAGAAGACCTAAATAAACATTTCTCCAAAGAAGACATACAGAGAGCCAATAGGCACACGAAAAGATGCTCATCA